>NC_138385.1:26377624-26413437 GCF_054177405.1 Leptonychotes weddellii
TGTATCAGCTGGGCCTGAGGGGCGCTCGGTTTTTCAGGTCGGAAGCTATACTACAAACGAAGGAAAAGGAACCGTCAGTCAAAATTCTCAAGGAAAAGAAACTGCTCCCAAAGAAAGCTTCCTCCACAAACCTTGATGAAGGATCTTAAATAATTATCCAAGCCTTCTTCATGGCACTTCGAAACGATATGTAAGAGAACCCTGAAAACACATTCGCAAAGGGCAGCATGTCAGGCTATGGTGAATTTCCACAGTTGCACTGTCTAGCCCTAAAAATACCCCCACACTACCTGAAGTGTTAAAAGTGAGAGGATTGCAGAACATATAATAAGATTGTCTAACAAGATTTCCGCATCTAACATGCTCAGGGCCTTGCAAAAACACTTCCCAGTTCAAAAGAAGGCTATTACGTTTTGGCAGCCCAGCTCTAAATCTCTGTGCACGTTTCAAGTAGGGTCACGGCTACTACGGGGCAAAAGACCTCCAGTGGGGTCAATATTGAAATCCCCTCCAGTGAGTAAAAGGAAAGGAAAGAGAAAGATAAAGAAAAAATGAAAAGCACATCTACAGATGGGGGAAAAGGAAGAGAGAGACAGGACGGGTATAACGGCGTGACCTGCGATTGGCAGTAAATCTAAAATTCATATACGAGACTGGCAGTGGTTCTCAAACATGATCATGCATCGGAATCACCCGGAGGGCAGAAGGCTGGGCCGCTCTCCCAGAGGTTCTGATTTTTGAGGTCTGGGGTGAAGTTCAATGACCAGCATGTTTCATCAGCTCCCAGGTGATACTGATGCTGCTGGGGTAGGAGCCGTATTTGAGAACCACGGGACTACAGGGATGCTTTGTAAATTTTTGAGCAGACTGTCCCCAACAGCAGAGTAGAACAAACAGGTGCGCAGGGGTGTCGCTTAAGGCCCAGCCGGAGAGGGCGTGGCAACAGTAGAAGCAGCAAAGCCAGAAACATCCAGCACTGAGCTCTCAATGCTTTTAAGTATCCTATTTTAATTGCAAAATTCAGTGCATTTTGCCTTCTACTCTACCATATATCCTTGTTTGTTTCTATAAAAGTAATAGTCCCTCACTGTTTTTGAGTAAAAATTCATGGCTTAGGGTGACTCTGTCCAACGTGAGAGCCACTAGGCACCTGTGGCTATTTAATGAAAATCGACAACAGTGAAAAGTTCAGTTCCCCAGCTGCACTAGCCCTATTTCAAGTGCTCAAAAGCTAAATATGGCTAATGGCCACCATATTGGGCAGCACAAGTGTAGAACAATTCCACGATTGGAGAAAGTTCTATCGGACAACACTGGTCTAGGGCAATGGTTCTCAAACTCTGTTGCATTATGGAATCACCTGGATAGCTTAAAAAAAAAAAAAAAATACTGATGCTGAAGTTCCACCCCTAGATATTCTGGTTTCGTTGGTATGAATGTGGTCTGGGCACAGACCTCTTTAAAAGCTCCCCAGGTGATTCTAACATGCAGTCAGGTTTTAGAACCCCTGGTGGAGGAAAACACATTAAGTTTCTCCTATGGTTTCTGGTACCATCTATCCCTGGCAATACATGACCCCAGTCTGAAAAGCATGAAACAAGAGAAAATGGATATTAGATATCTGACTTGTGGGTTCTCGTCTGGAAGATAAATTTATAGTGAAAATGAAGAAACACAAAAAGAAACAAAAGTTGTGTCTTTGTATTTTAACACCGAAACTCACATGGTGCAGTTGATAGGAACGTCATCTTCGTGGGTCATATTTGTGAGAACCCGGAAGAGTTGCATAAGAATTACAGGTAGAAACTGTATCATGACTTGGATCTCCATGGCATGCAAACACTAAAATAAGTCATTATTAGTTATGAAAACAAACAGAAATATGATATAGCTTGCAAATGTGAAACAACAAAAAAATTAAGTAATGAGAAATACATTCACTTGAATATAAGCCCACTTCGATGTGAGCTTCGTAAGACAGGGGACTTTGTTTTGTTGATTCCTTTATCCACATCTCTATTTTGGCACTCAGATTTTGTTTGTGTATTTCACATTAAACACTTTATCTACCGAAGATAAAAAGTGTAACTGGGATAAAGGGGTTTTGGAATAAAGACAACTGATTGCTGGTAAACCAGCACTCCACTGGAGTGGGAGAGCAGATGTGTGTGAAGGTTCTGGAGACTGGCCTGCTGGAGTGTGTTCTACAGAACGTGGCCCATCCGTTAATCTGCTGAGAAGGTAAATGGGATGCAGTAAAGAGCACTCCTCTGTGTAACTGGCTTCACACTGGCACCAAAATTGGGGCATCACTGCATTCAAACATCCCTACAGTACCTTTCTTCCAAGTGCTAACACCCTGTCTCTAGCCATAGATACGTCAACAGCACAAAGTAGAAATGTGTTCGTATGTCTGTAGAAATGAGACGAGCAGCAACATCTGTAAAATGTCTTTCTTCTTCCTTCCCTTCTCCCCACCTCCCCTCCTTCACTCAGGCATTCACTCAATCATTTCATCAACCAGCCAACCAAAAGGTGAAAACAAGTCTCACAGGGCACCTTGTACACCGGTTCACGGTTCATTGTGATGGGAAATGCAGAGACGGAGGAGACAAGTCTCTGGACCTAAGGAACTCAGTAGTTCTCTTTTGCTCTGTCTCTCCATCCTTAGCCTCATCATCCCTTTTCAGGACACTATCATCTATATGCGAAGCATCTCAGCCGTGACCTCTTAGTTCTGGGCAGAGTCTCTTCAGTCAGATGCATAAGGCAAGAGATCGAGCTCAAGGAACCCATGTCTATCCTTCGAGTTTTTCCTTCCTTTTGCTCCCTTTCTTCTTGCCTTACTGCCATCACCCCTCTTAACCTATAACCAAAATAGTCTAATCATTTCATAGTTGGTCTCTGTGCAGGTCGTCTTAATTCTCCACATCCACGTCTCATTTCCAAATTCATCTCCCTCCGATTTGGTTCCATCAGACCACCTCCTGCCAAAATGCCTGTGGCTCTCAACCACGGGCCACTTTGTCCCCCACGGGACATCCCCCAATGTCTGGAGACACTGGGGGTTGTCACAACTGGGGGTGCTCCTGGCACCTAGTGGATAGAGGTCAGGGATGCTGCTAAACGTCCTACCATGCACTGGACAGCCACTTACCACAGAGAAACTGACCTGTCCAAAATGTCAACAGTGCCAAGCTTGAGAAACTCGGGCCTACGGTCCAAGATTACTTAAGACCCAACCTAGATTTCCAGCTGTAACACTCTTCATTCTTCATAAGGCCAAACAGGTGCCTTGACTGCATTCCCACCTTTGTGTATTTGTTCGGTTTTTAGCCGCATCCTAGCCATCCTTCCAAGTCAAGTTGAAACCCCTACTCATTCGACAAAGGCATACTGAATGACCCTCCAAGGGCCAAGCACATCAGAAACACCTGGTTCCTCCCATCAAGCCGTTCAGAGTCTATGGGGAGAAAGACCTGGGACTAAATCTACAACACAAATGGTCAACAGTACAACAGTGGTATGTACAAGATGCACGAAGGAAGAAGCAACGGAGTCCTCACGTGGGCAGAGGATGTCCAATAAGGCTTCAGAGAGGAGGCAGGTGAAAGGCAAAGTGGGATAATAGCAGGTAGAAAAGAGAGATGGGCATTCAAGGCAAAACTGATCCAGTATCGCTCCTCGGTAATTTACTCTCAGCGCAACAGCTAGAGTGTTCTTCCTACCCCTTGTTACCGACCAAACAAACCACCATGAACCAAAGGCTGTCAAGGGCTTCCCGTGCCTACATGTACCCCACCTCCCTCTCCAAGCTCATCTCATGCCACCTCCCCCCCACCCCGCAGCTGCTCACTGCGTTTCTTCTTTTCCGTCCTTCTAACACCGTCGCAAGGTGTTTACGCCTGCTGCAATCATCTGTCCTCCTTTGCCACAGCTTTAGCCCCTACGCTCATTTTCCTCTCATCAATTTCTTTTCGGCTTGATGCATCATCTGCTCAGATAGCCTTCCCTGACAACTCCATCTAGAACGCACTCCTGTCATGTCGGATCCCATTCATCTGTTCTATTTTCTCCGCAACATTCATCTTGATCTCAAATTACTCATTTATACCCTCTCTACCCCAGCGAGAGCAGGGATGTAGTCTGAATTGCTTCCCCGTCATATTCCTAGTGCCCACCGCACTATCTGGTCCATACGAGGTGCCCAGTAAGTATTTGGCGAATGACTGTATCAACGAATAAAATAAGGAACCGAAGCATTAAGATAAAGATGGGAGGCTTCTAGTCTCAGGGGTTCCTCGGTTCCCTGGACCCTTAGCACTATAACCTGGATCGTGCATTTGCTATCTATCACATATTGGTACTGCTCACTTACATTGTCATTCTACTCGTATGTGTCCTGTCTCTCTGACTGGTTTTAAGATCCTCATGGGCAATGACCCTAAGTTATTCTTCTCTGCAAGCCTCGCAGCATCTGGGAAAATACTACATACATAATAAAAGCCCAACAAGCAGGTGGCAAGTGAATTGGTGAAACAATGTCATTTATGGGGTCAACAAATAACACGGTTTGGTAGAAAGAACATGGGACCAGGAGTCAAGAGACACACGCCACAGGCTCGGCTCAGCTCAGCTCTGCTCCTTACCAGGTGAGCGACCACAGGCAAGTCCCCTCTACTTGGGCTTCAGTCTCCTTATCCGTAAAATAAAAACTCTCAAGACTCCCTTTCAGGGCTAACAGTCCCTACAGGAACTGGGCTGTTTCTGTAATCGTACAGCATTTCACTCGCTGCCACTAGAGGGCGAGCAAAGGTCACATAAATATCAGAAATTTCCACACCCTCACTTCCACACAAAAAGGAGTACTTTTTTTTTCTCCATTTTAAGACTACCAGTATATTTGAAAATGAAGCTCTGCTCTATTCCATTCTGTTAAAACTTTTACAAAGCTTCCCCACTGGAAGAAAAGCCAAAGAATTTAACAGGCTCAGCATACACACATAAACCTGGCATTCTAGACATTACCCAAGGAAAGGATTTGAGAGGTAGAGGACTGTTAGACTTCTTAATAATAATTAAGAATAACAGTCACCATTTATCACCTATCCCCCTACTTTTATCCTTCCAACAGTATATGCTCAATATGGTAGGCGGAATGAGGCTTTATTATTATTTTTTAAAGATTTTACTTATTTATTTGACAGAGAGAGACACAGTGAGAGAGGGAACACAAGCAGGGGGAGTGGGAGAGGGAGAAGCAGGCTCCCCAGTTTAGCAGGGATCCCGATGCGGGGCTCGATCCCAGGACCCTGAGATCATGACCCGACCTGAAGGCAGACACTTAACTACTGAGCCACCCAGGCACCCTAGAATGAGGCTTTAAAAACCCAAAGCCCATCATGTGGCTCCTCTGTTCAGCACCCTGCAAGGCTTCCCAGCTCATTGAAGGTATAATTCAAACTCCTCATCATGGCGTATGAGGCCTTCCCCAACTAGCTCCTTGGGGTCTTTGCACCTGCTGCTCCCAGCTCGCTCAGAAGTCCACCTAGCTGGCGCCCTCATTTCCCTTAGGTCTCTGGCAAGTGTCACTTTACCAGAGATCTTCTCTGACACTTTATCTAGAAGAGGGACCCCTTAGAATCTTTATTCCTCTTCAATATGTTAGGGGTTCCTTTGTGGCACTTATCACCACCTGAATGAATATATATATTCATTTCTTTGTTTATTGTTCATCTGCCTCCACAAGAAAGTAAGCCCCTCGACAATGAGGATGTTGTCTGTTTTCTCCATTTATATTCCAAACACTTAGAATGATGCCTGGCCCATAGAAAGCCTCAAGAATTCAGTGTAGACTCAAGGATTACTATACTCTATAGTAGATGCCCTATCTCACTTAAGCTTCAAAACCACCCTAACAAGGTGGCGTTGCTGGTTATCCCTATGTGACAGATGAAGAAACAAAGGCTTGGAGTAGTTCAGGAACTTGGCCAAGGTCAATCCCAGGGCTAATAAGGGACAGGTCTGGGACACACACTGGGTGAATGATTCCAGAACCCATCCGTATTATCTCATCTCCTACTACCTCTCTGGAAGAAATGCACGTTTTTATTTCCTGAGAATGGCATTAAGTAGTAACATGTGTCCAAAGGGAAATCTTGTAGAGATTTCACTTAAAATAAAAATTCCTGGGGCGCCTGGGTGGCTCAGTCATTAAGCGTCTGCTTTCGGCTCAGGTCATGGTCCCAGGGTCCTGGGATCAAGCCCTGCCCTGTATTGGGTTCCCTGCTCCGTGGGGAGTCTGCTTCTCCTTCTCCCACTCCCCCTGCTTGTGTTCCCTCTCTCGCTGTGTCTTTCTCTGTCAAATAAATAAAATCTTTAAAATAAAATAAAATAATTCCTGGGACGCCTGGGTGGCTCAGTCGGTGAAGCGTCTGCCTTCGGCTCAGCTTGTGATCTCAGGGTCCTGGGATTGAGCCCCGCATCGGGCTCCCTGCTCAGCAGTGAGTCTGCTTCTCCCTCTGTCTACCACTCCCCCTGCTTCTGCTCTGTATCTCTCTCTCTGAGAAATAAATAAAATCTTTAAAAGAGTCTCATAAAAAATAAATAAAATAAAATAAAATAAAAATTCTTCAGGCTTGCCATGGCTGACCTACCGAAGGAGCAACCAAAAGCAGAGTCGCTGTCAGCTAGGTCCCGTGATGTGCAATTTGGTCCTACCATGTTAGGCAATAAATGGGAGTCTTGGGTTCTCAATACATTGGACGAAATGTGGTGTTTCTTAAGACTCTTCCATGCAACATGCAGAACCGAGGTTTTTCTGTCTTTAGTTGACCCCTTTGATAATCTTTCACCCATAGACCCAGGAATCGTCATTTTATTCCAAGCAAAAGGGACTCCATTTCTCCTGACCCTTTTCCCCCCAGCACCTTTCCTGGGCAGTAAGCAGGAAGAGAAAAGACCTGAAAAAGTCAATTTATGGAACTGAAATAAACATTTTCATGAGATTTTCAGAAATATGTCGACAGATTCTAGCTACAACATTTTCTTCCTAATGTAGCAACTCTGCGGTCTGCTCCTAAATAGGCACTTGACAGAAAAGCACATAAAAGAAAATATTCTCTTGAGGGTACACAGCCCAAAGTATTTTAAGGAGTTAGTTTGATCCCCGCCCCCAATCAAAAGGTGGCAACAAGAAAGACACTAAAACCAACCCTTTTTGCAGAAAGCTGCTGTTCATTTACCTTTAAATATTTAATGAGCTCCCCCGGAACCTCTTTCGAGCCTGACTGAATCAGCTGGCAATGATGGAAGAATTTGTGCACATGGAGATCCTGAAAAACAGATGGACACGGCCATATGAAATGTGATTCCTCACCCTCAGACGCAGGCTCTCTAGCGCTCCCTCTGCCCTCATCTTGCAAACCTACCCACCAGGGTCTCCAAGCGCCCAGACCCGGCTGCTGCGGCTACCAACATCTGTGTCCGCGTCCCTTAGTCCCCTGGACCATCACACAAAGCAGCAAAACCAGGCAAAGTGAGCATGTGCCTAAGCATACCGGGCAAGCCACAGTTTTTGCGTGGCTAGTCAAACCTTCGTTTAATTCCTTTTTTGACGGGTGTAGCCTCTGAAGTTGGGCTGCTTCTACATTTTTAATGAAATGAGTAGGAATAGAGGTCTGGACTGACAGACGAAGGAAAGGGAGCAGCAGGGAGCTACCAGACAAGTCTCAGGCATTCAATGTTCAACTTACCATGGCACTTGGCTGGCGAGTGTCCAGCTGGCCTATATGGAATCTATATATCATATGCAGGCTCTGTGGACAGTGCGTACCGTATCGGGAACTGGGATAATAAGATTTGGATTTTGACCTGGTTCTTCTAATTAGTATCTGTGTGACCTTGGGTCAGTCATCTAACCCGACCAAGTTTCGGTTTCTCCATCCATGGAATGGTGAAGTGGGCAGGGGGGCCACACCAAGGAACGTGGACTGTCTCTTGTCCATCGGTGATTTTTTGAATGGTCGCTTGAGCCTTCCAACAGACATCTGACTCTAACTGCATGGCTGATAAGGCTTAGAGTAAACTGTACTAGTCATCCATGATCCACTGACTTCAAATTTCTGGGTTTGACTCCGGTCTAACGGTGAGAAAAACATCAGACAAATTCCAACAGAAGGGCAGCCTACCCAATATCACTACTCATGAAGATGGACAAGGTCATCAAAAACAATGAATGTCTGAGAACTTGTCACAGCCAAGAGGAGCCTAAGAAGATGGAACAACTACATGTAATATGCTATCCTGGATAGAATCGTGGAACAGAAAAATGTCATTAATAGGTAAAAACTAAGGAAATCTGAGTAAATACAAACCTTAGTCATTGATTATGTATCACTACTGGTTCATTAATTATAACAAACGTGTCATACTAATGAATGTAAGTGGCTAATAACAGGGAAACTAGGTGGGGCGCCTCAGTGGATCAGTTCGTTGAGCGTCTGCCTTCGGCTCAGGTCACGATCTCAGGGTCCTGGGATCGAGCCCTGGGTCGGGCTCCCCGCTCAGTGGGGAGCCTGCTTCTCCCTCTGCCCTCTGTCCCTCCCCCGGCTTGTGCTCTCTCTCTCTAAAATAAATAAATAAAATCTTTTTTAAAAATAACAGGGAAACAAGGTACAGGGTATATGGGAATTCTCTGTATTGTCCTATTTTTCTGTAAATCCCAAACTGTTCCAAAAACTAAAATTTATTTTTTTAAAGAGGTGATAAGGGCCTCCACAATCCTTTCAGACTTTTGTGAGGCTTGAATCCATTAATGGGAACAAAGGGATTCGGGGATTTGAAAGGGATTATAAAATCTGAGTTACTACTATTAAGAATGATGTTATTACTAATGAGAAAGCCTTTGAGGCCACAATCTCTCTAAAGCCGCAGGAATCAAATATAGTCTATTCTAAACAAGAAATAGAATCGGGGGCACCCGGCTGGCGCAGTTGGAAGAGCATGCGACGCTTGACCTCGGGGTCGTGAGTTCAAGCCCCATGCTGGGTGTAGAGATTACTCAAAAATAAACAAACTTAAAGATTCAAATATCAAAATTGACAAAATTCACATGATGCAACTTACTTGAGTATAAATCGTAGACTCTAAGTGGCTTTTAATCTTCAACAAAGGCTTTGCACCGTCTACCCACTTAATATCCACATTAGATTGCTGTGGACGGAAAATAGATAGGAGTTTCTATAACATACCTATGAATAGATGAGCGACACATGACACCTTTACACATTTCAACTTTTTCCCTTTTTTTTTTTTTAACCCCAGAAACAAATGTGTTTGTGTCACACATAGGGAACTATTGGAGACAATAACCTGCCTTGAGAATAAACGGCTCCTAGATCATTTTCAATTTCCAGTGCTTTGCCGGCTGAGCTTTCATAAAGTACAATAAAAATGAATTACTAAATAAATGCATTTTTAACAACGATGCACAAAATCCAAGCCTCAGCTTGTAAAACTGTTATTAGAATAACAGACACGAGGGGTGCCTGGCTGGCTCAGTCAGAAGAGCATGCGGACTCTTGGTCTCAGGGTCGTGAGTTCGAGCCCCACGTTGGGTGGAGGGATTACTTAAAAATAAAATCTTTAAAAAAAAAAAAAGAATCAACAGACATGAGGTAACTTGGTCAAACTGCTCTCAAAAGTTTTCCAGCGCTCACTTTCCATACTTAGCTTTCTTGTGGACCGGTCCTCAGACCGGACTTTGTGAAGCTATCCACCAGAAGAGCGAATTCTACTTTTTAAACGTTTCATCGTGATCCCTTCAACAAATGCAGTGATTTTCCTACCCTTCTTGATTCTGCATCATTCAGATTCAAGTAGCCCGGAGGAAGATTGGCGGAAACTGGCAGCTGCTGCTCAAATGTAATGATTCTACCATCCTTCAGCAAAGGTACCCAGGCAAAGCCAACTGCCAAGACAATAATCAACCGTGAGAGATGAAACTGCAAGTGCAATTAGCTACACAGATCTCTGAATGCTGGGGAACAGGGCGGGGTGGCAACGTTTCCAGGGGTCTGTACGGGGGAGTCCACGCGGTGGGCATCTGAATCCTGGGGAAGGAACAATGCATTTGGATGGCTTCCTAATCACAGCCTGGCCACTAATGAGTTCTCTACTCAACTTCCTGGACTATAAATTGGGAACGACACATAGTCTTTCCGCCTACTAGTTACTGAGAGACCAAAGAGAGATAATACAGGAGAATACTTAAAAAAATTTTAAAGTGCATCAGTACCATTATCTTTACCCTCTGGGGGATGAATTGTGGTAGACTTATTTTTTAAAAGAGTCCGAGCTCCCTCATCCATCCCTAGTGAGAGCACAGAGTCTCGGGTCTGGGACAATCTCAGCCAGCAATCAGCATGTTGCAGATTTTCTTTCAGCAACCCGACGGTGAGGGACTATGGAAAATTAAGGTCACAAGTCCAGGTCACAGCCCATATTCATACAAGGCAGTGTTCAGCTGGGCAGGTTTTCCTGATTACAGAAGGACGAGGTGTAGTAGCAGAATGCAGACGGGCCATAGTGTTTACGACTCGAATCCACTGAGAGATGTCCCCCCGTCTCTGTATTTCCTAAAAGTTCTGCTCAAAAGAGCCTCTTGGATTTCTATTAGAAAACTCATCATGTTCCAGCTAAAAAAGCCTGAGCCATCTGTATTCCTCAGGTTGAGTAGTGTCATTATTTCCATTATAGAGCTTACTCTGGGCTTCAAGTGTTTATATCTCAGCTGTAAAAAAAGCTTGCTCGGGACCAAGGTTTGGCACATGAGCGAGGATGTTGGCTGGAGAGCCCTTTTTGAAAGCCACTGCCTTCTGATTCTTTAAAATTCTTTGCGTGAGTGTGTATGTTTATACTGCGAACACAGAAGTCAACACAAATCTGGTTAGAATGTTTTCATTCACGTGTTTAATTTGGCAAATGCTTTAATTCTTCAAAGAAGACAAATATGTTGCTTTCTCTAAGGAGACTAAATGGCTTTCTCAGACTCCGAAACACGTCTGAAGGGCATCTTTACTAGCACAGCTTCAGAAATGGTTTACCCAGAGGCTCTTCTCTTATAAAGAGCAGAGGAAAGTAACGTGAGCACGGGAACCATTCGAAAGGACTCTGTCAGAGTAGTTGACTGAAAAAGCAGACACATGACCAAAGGTTTCCAGTCCAGAAAAATAGGAAAATCTATTTCTTGTTCTTGGTTGAAATTTTTCCCCACAGACATTTTTATTGAGATAGAATTCAGATACCATACAGTTTGTCTATTTAAAAGTGCACCCTTCAACAGTTTTTAGCATATTCACAAAGCTGGGCATCCACTGCTACGATCTAATTCCAGAACTCTTCCATCACGCCACAAAAGAACCTCCACACCCCTTAGAAGTCACTCCCTATTTCTCCTTTCCCCCAGTCCCTGGCAACTGCTAGTCTACTTTCTGTCTCTATGGAATTGCTTAGGCAACATTTTTGCACTATGAATTAATCAGAGCGTGGCCAAGGGTGTCTCTCAGTCAAAACTCATACAGAGCACTTGGAAGCTGAGAAGGTACAGTGTCGAGCACACGCCATCTGGCTCAGGGATGTGAAGCCACTTAAGGATGGACAGCTCAAAGCGATGAGTGGCCCACGGAATAACCATCTTGTGCTCCACCGAGCCCTTTGCCCCCTTCAGTCTAGGATTTAAATAAGGAAAGAGTAATGTGTCCTTTAGGACGTGCACGGTCTTGAGTTCCTATTGTTCTGCCAGATTTCTTCTCAACCCTCGCGGTCCCTTGCCCTGAACAAACTGCAATTCCTGTGGAGACAGAGAACAGGACCACACGATCCATAAGGGCAACTTTCTACTACTTCAGTCTGGCTGCCTGGAGGGCTTCACTCAGATGTCTCACTGGCACCTCAAACTCAACATCAGTCCAAAACCTATGATTCCCCACTACCCCGTGATTTTGCTACTTGCAAGTTCCTTCTTTCCAGTGTTGAAGCTTCACTGCTAACTCTGAATTCTCTCTCTAGTTACCAACCATTTGTCAGACCCGATACATTCTTCTTCTGCAGTCCCTTTCTCTCCATCCCCCGGCTACTGCCGTAGGGTGGCCCCCTTTCCCCCTGGACCTCTGAAGTAACCCCTAACTGGCGTTTCTTCCTTCTTTCTCACTCCAACGCCCTCCGCCATCACATCGCTGCCTGCGGAAGAGCTCTTACCGGTGTTTACAGCCCTTCGATAGTTCCATGCTGGTGACAGAATACAGTCAAATCCACAGCCTGGCATTCAAGGCTTTCCATGATCTGGTGCCTCCTTTTCAACCTGACGTCCTGTTGATTCCCCTCCCAACACCTGGTGCCCTGGTCCTACTGAACTTACGCGTGGTTCCCTGTCCATATCCCTCAACACTCGGCCTCTGGACAAGCTCTTCCGTTATCCTGGAATCTACCTTCCTGCCATCACTGCATTGTCAAACTCTACTTCGCCCGTTTAAGGCCTCACCCCAAACCCCATCTCCTCCTGGGAGCCTTCCCAGATTCCCAGCCACTTGTCCCTCCAACCAGTCGAAGTAATAACTCACTCTTCCCGGAGATTACACAGCACCGCTTTCTTGGTAGCTTACTACTTTCTATCTTGTCTGATGGTTGTCTTATAGATCTCATTTCCCCTGCTAGACCATAGGCTCACTGAAGATGAGATCTATGTTTGAGTCTCCACTGTATTCTCCTTAGTACTTATCATAATGTCTCGCACATAATAAATATGCAGACCTATTTGGTGAATGAATGAATGAATGCAGGAATGAATGAATGAATTTCAGACTGATCCAGGCTAGCTTGGATCTGAATCCCAGGGCCTCCTGACATTTATCTAGTGGCGGTGACACACACAATGTTTATAGGGCTTCTGTGTTCTCCTACAGGATGCTTCCCACTGGTTTATCTAAAGCTTTGCTGGATGGGACCAGGACTGGCCCTTCACTACTAGCGTTTATTCCGATTCATTAAATCTGTTCTGTTCTCACTAGAACCAGGTGGGTCCCCAATCTCCCTCAGGCTCAAATATACCCCTGGGCTCTGGGCTTACTTCCTACTTCCTTAGCGAGACAAACTGGAAAGTTCTGGTTGCTGGGCCATTCTACTTAAAAGAAATGATGGTCGGGGCGCCTGGGTGGCTCAGTCATTAAGAGTCTGCCTTCGGCTCAGGTCTTGATCCCAGGGTCCTGGGATCGGGCCCCACATCAGGCTCCCTGCTCAGCGGGAAGCCTGCTTCTCCTTCTCCCACTCCCCCTGCTTGTGTTCCCTCTCTCACTGTCTCTCTCTCTCTTGTCAAATAAATAAATAAAATCTTTAAAAAAAAAAAAGAAATGATGGTCAAATGAACCTATAATTCATCTTTCACCAGTGAACTTTTTAATTCGGAAATGTACATTTTGGTGAGGGGAAGAAGTGGTTTGCAGCTTGAGGAAAAGAGGTTACATTCTAGACAATTCCATCTCAAATAGCTGTAGAAAGAGACTTTGAAAGAGTACACGTACCTGGAGTTTCAACTGTGTCTTGCTTTTTGGTTGTTCCCTTTGTATTAATTTCACAACTCACATGATAAAAAGTAAAAAGCAAATGATGTTTTTGATGCAGGTGAATGGGAAGCTCGATTTTAATCTGAAATGACAGCAAAATCACACATCGCATTTTGTTTTGTTTTCATTGTCAAGCTGGACAGTCAGACCTTTAGTTCAATTTCATCATACTTTTCCAATGACATAGTTTTTCTCAACGACAAGCCAAGTCCTCAAGTAATAGGGATCATTTAAATATACTCTAAAGGCTTTTCCAGTCAGTTTCAATTTGACAACAATAGTCTCCTGGGTAGTGAGGGCTGATTTATGACTTGTGCTGGAGAGTCCAGTGGATTCTCCTGGATGCAACTTTGCAGCAGGATTTTCTAAAACACTGGATCAAAACCACAGCCTCACAGCCCAGAGATACTATATAACTCAATCTGAGTCAGTGAATGCAATCCATCTAAAATGTGTACTGAGTTTGAAAGGTTTCTTTTTTCTAAACTGTTGCTTTCCTTTGCATGGAAAAAAAAAAATTAAGCTTTGCAAATAAATGTGCAAAAAGTCACTATGGTATTATGGTATCCACCAATTACAGTTCATATAAATATCTTTTGAAGGAAAACACAAGATTACTCTTGAATAAAGAAATAAAAATCGTCACCCTTGGCACATGAATTTAATCCTAGAAATTAACACTTCAATACAAGCATCTCAAGTGATTTTCCAATCAGGACCCAACCAAATGTCTTTACTGCCTCCTGGAAGTATATAAGAGACACATCACAGATTTAATTGATTGGACGCGTGTGCATACACCTGCACAAAAGCACATGCAATCTCTCTCAATCTCTCGCTGTCTTGGTCAATAGAGACTGAAACGACTGAAAAGCCTGTTTCTTTCGGGCGCCCTAAGAATAATGCGGATTACTTGCTAAACGATCGAGTTTTCTGGAGTGACTGGTGTCGATGAGAGAGGGGGACATATTAAAACAGCTTGGTGCTGGACATCTGGCCTCATCATCATTCACGCAAGGCAGGGTTTTGGTGTTAGAACTAATTTCTGTTGTAGGTATATTTCACCACAGAACACGCCTATTCATAGCAGCCAGACCATCTGGGTATCTAATGCTCTGCTGCACATAAATATGGGCACACTCTCTCTCTGGGGGGCAAAACTGCAAGGCACCGCTATGCTCCTCCCCATCCCCCACACCACCAAGAGCATTGGATGGAGAAAGGGAGGAGGCCTCAAGCTGGGGTGCAAAGCCTCCTGACGACAGCAGGTGGACCTGGGGAAAAATTGTGACAGCAGGGGGGAATGGTGACAGACAAAGAGCCCTGAGAAGCAGAAAGAGCAAAGCTTGCGGCCTGGGATGCATATCCAGGTTCCTGGAGACACGGAGGAATCAAAAGCAGTCTGCAGATTTGGCTAAGCCAGGGACACGCCAACTGGAGGAGGCTGGGACAGAGACACTAAGAGAGACACTGGCAAGTACAGAGAGACGCAGAGAAGGAGAAGGAAAGAGAGGCAGAGGCAGGGCCCGAGAGGTAGACTGGGGTGGAGGGGAGCATGGAGCTTGCGAGACACTCCCCTTCGTCTACACTGCACTGACGCATTAGAGCACCCAGTGGGGTTCTGGCAGCCCCCACGTGCTGCTGCGTCTCTCAAAGCATTTCACTTACAGAGCGGCTGCGCCCCTAGCCCCATGCAAAACCGCAGGAAGAAAGATCTAGAAGGGCCTTCAGAACATCTCTTCTGAATTTCTTCTTTGAAGGCTGAGGAAATGGGAGACTTGGGAAAGGGGAAGTGGCTTGCTCAAGATCACAGAGCTAGTTGTCAAGGCGAGGCTAGAATCCTAGCTCTCGTCTCATGTTTGTTCCCTATGTGGTTACCTCTTGCCGGAGCCCCTTCCCTTTGTGGGCACATTCCACCGTCATCAAAGGGCATCGAGCCCTTCGCCTTGGTGTGACGCTTTCTATTTTCACGGGACAAAATGTTCAGGGATTGCAAGGGCAGAGAAAATGATGGAGATGAAGAGAAAAAGAAGAGCCACCGCCATGTTTTACGAACATCGGAAAAATGTGTTCTCACCTCATCATAGAACTCTGGATTTTGGTTGTGATGCAAGACAACAGCATAAGCATTTGTGGTAAAAACAGACCCGGCGGGTTTTCCGTAAATACACTGCAAAAGAAGGAAACGGAGTCACCCATCTCGGTGAAGGCCTTTAAATATAACGCAATGGAACCACACATGGTTGGAGGCATCTGTGAGCCCAAGGCCATGGCCAAGCCCACCAGGCTTTCACCGTGAGCTTGTAAATTCTGAATCATTTACAGTCACTCCAGCTACCACCCCAGACATCGCGGAACTTGGCTGCATGGATGCTTCTGAATTTCTGGTCATCAAAAAAAAAAAAAAAAAAAAAAAAAAAAGCACTCCCCAATTAGTTGACAGCAAGAAGTCAAACATGGCTAATCATTTGGAAAGGGAACATTCTGAAACCAGATTTGGAAAGCTTACTTCTCTCGTGCTATTTGCCTTTCTTTTTTTTTTTTTTAAGATTTTATTTATTTATTTGAGAGAGAGAGAATGAGAGACAGAGAGCACGAGAGGGAAGAGGGTCAGAAGGAGAAGCAGACTCCCTGCCGAGCAGGGAGCCCGACACGGGACTCGATCCCGGGACTCCAGGATCATGACCTGAGCTGAAGGCAGTCGCTTAACCAACTGAGCCACCCAGGCGCCCTGCTATTTGCCTTTCTTGAGAAGCTCCCCACCAGGCAGTTAGCAACATTTGCTGGATGCTCCTTGGGCGGTGGGCAAGGTGAGGAGCTAAAACTCGCGCACACAGCAGACACATTCCCAGCCTAAAGGGATTAAAAACTGAACGTCTACTAAGCTACAGACAAGCTTACTGTTCGCTCACTTTATGAGCCCTGTTTTAAAATTCACTGGCTTTCTGTGAGACCCATAAAATAAATGCGAGGCTTTCTATGGTTCCATGAAAAGATCCGATTGCATTTCTGGTGTGAGTTTTGCACTTCCACAGGCCCAATAAGCTCAAGGATAAATATGGAGTCAGCATGCCAAGGTACTAATTGCCTCACCCTGTTACTTCAGAGCCAGCCTCTAGGCCAGCTAAGAAATGAAATTCAGAACTCCATGTGAATGCATCGCCAATTCTCCTTAAATACGGTTCTGGAGGCAATTTGCAGGAACTGCAGAGGGATAACCTAAGAATCTTTAAGGGTACAAAAGGACATTGCATGGGGGAAAAGGAAGAGTCATTCTCATCTCCAGTGAGGGGGGAATCAGAGAAAATACACCTAATTTGAGCCAGCTAATTCTTAGGTTTCTCGGGCGGTGGGGGGGAAGAACACCAAAAACCCAAAAACAACGAAACACCTCTTTTCTGAGGTAGGGGTTATTAAACATTCAACGACTTAGTCAGGGGCTTCCAGGCTTTTTCCCCAGGAGGTCTGAATGGAGGACTGGCTGTCCATCTGTCTGATTTAGGCTCAAGCTAGAGAAGTAGGGGGCCAGATAAACAAATTGTGACGGCTAGATGCTCTCGGAACTTCTCTTTCAGGCCTCTGTTTAATGCGCTCAAGAGTGAAAAGATAAAGGCGCTGTGACGTGAGAGGTATTTAAGGATTGCTCTATCGGAGAATACTGAGATTCTGCTTTGCCTCCACCACGAATCCAAGTCTGGAGGCACCATTTGGACACTGCCAGGGGAGAAGTCCTATCTCAGATCAAAGCAGTCATGCTGTGCTTCTGTTAGCTCAAAGCCTGTTCAGGTTTCAAGGAGAAAGGAGTTTATGGTCCCCTGATGATACCATTAGAAACTATCAGGTCATAGGAGAAAATGACCTTGTGATGGCACATCAGAGCAATGCAAAATCAAAGAGGAGCAAAAGTAAAATGCTGGTATATGAAGCTGACCCATTTTTAAAGCTACACACCCTCCTACCTCATTTGGTTATTTTTAAAATATTTAATCCTCACAGTTAACGTGTAAGAGTAGAAAAGGCAGTATTACCTTCATCACTCGAGTACATTTTCTTTGTGGAGCTTAGAGAAATCAAACTTAGCCTATGAAACTACCAAGTACCAAAATCTTTATCTTTTTTTTTAAGATTTTATTTATTTATTTATTTGAGAGAGAGCATGCGCACACAATCAGGGGGAGGGGCAGAGGGAGAGGGAGAAGCAGGCTCCTCGCTGAGCAGGGAGAGGGAGAAGCAGGCTCCTCGCTGAGCAGGGAGCCCGATGTGGGGCTCCATCCCAGGACCCTGGGATCATGACCTGAGCCAAAGGCAGACACCCAACCCACTGAGCCACCCAGGCGCCCCCAAAATATTTATCTTTACATTAAAAGTGTATGCTTATCAAGATCATAAACAAACCTTTAGAGCGCTAGCGTCGCTTTCATCTGAATCCCGGAATTCCACACAGACCGCAATGTTCCTTGCCTAAAAATGATTAATCACTCAAAATGAGTCCTAAAACCAGAAAATTATAAGTAGCATTTTATACCCCAAAATGTATAGTTTACATTGCTTACCTTGGCAAATGTTTTCTGGCTATCGTATTTTAATTGCAAGGGATATACATACAGATGGTTTTTGTAAATAGTAAATGGATAACAGTATTTTGTCATTTCTGGAACAAACTCTTCGACCTCCACAGTAATATTTTGACAATTCTTTTCGAAAGGCTTCAGGGGCACATATGATGAAGTAATACAATCTATAGCAGAGGAAAAAAAACAGGCAAAGATAATACAATCTAGCAATCACAAACACATTCCTGCCTTTATAAAAATATACGTGGACCGCGTTCTCAAAGAGTGATTTAACAAACAGAATTCTTAGTGATTGACAAAAAAGTCATACAACCATTTTAAGCACCCAGAAGGACAAAATGGCGTAGCCTGGTACTGATTTTAGTAGAACCATCCAAACCAGACATGATTGCTAGCTCGTTCTCAATGTAGAATGATTTGCCAAATATAACACATCATAATTTTGACAAATTTAAACTCTGCAAAGAAATCCATTACATTTTTCCTCCTGTGGCTGCAATTTAGCTTTCACTGCAAATTTTTATTGGTATCGGGGAACTAACAGTAAATGTATGCCTCCAATTAGCTCGTGGATAGTCACTCTGAAAAAAGTTAACTTGGTGCAGGTGCAATTTTCACCTAAGAAATACGGGAGGCCTTTGGAAATGACAGATCTTAGGATGTGTTACAAATAATAAATTCGTTACTCCTGAAGGTGAAAAACACAAACGTTCGGAGAAGTGTGGTGGCCAGGGTTACTGAAGTAGCCATGGGACTAGAGGTGATTCATATACCAAAGGAGCTCTAACGTTGCTTGTCCTTGCTGCACTGTGGTTTTGATGGAGCGGGAAGACCCAGGAAGAGTTACACCTGAGCACACAGTGTTTTCTGTTGGGTTCGGTTTTCTCCAATTATTTTTTTTTAAGATTTTATTTATTTATTTGACAGAGAGAGACACAGCGAGAGAGGGAACACAAGCAGGGGGAGTGGGAGAGGGAGAAGCAGGCTTTCCTGCTGAGCAGGGAGTCCGATGTGGGGCTTGATCCCAGGACCCTGGGATCATGACCTGAGCCAAAGGCAGACACTTAACGACTGAGCCATCCAGGCGCCCCGGTTTTCTCCAATTATTATAGTGATACTTACAATAGAATATCTGGAGATAGAGAGTAAAGGCACACAGAAACAAGTGATCGCTCCACTATCCAGAGATAACTACTGTTAGTATTTTGGCATATTTTCTTCTTATCTCCTTTCAATGCCTGTTTTATATAATAATACTCAAATCCTACTGTATATATATAGAACTTGATCCTGGGTTGGGTTTTTTTTTTTTTTTTTTTGGCATTTGATCTAATGTTTTATTCTGTGAACTCTTTATAAACATCATTTTTCACGGCTGCATAAAGTTTCCTGTTGTACCGTCATGCCTTAACCACACCGATGGTGTTAGATTCTTAGGTTGTTTCCAATCTCCCTCCAAAATAAACAACACAGAAAAGAGCACCTTTATGCATAAACTCCTGTCTACATTCCAAATTATTTCTTTAGGGAAAAATAATCCATTCTACTCTTAGGTGTTTTGGAGTTTAAGTTGGATGCCACTCCCCTGCTTATGATCCTTTAGTGACCTCTTATTGCACATGGAATAAAATCCAACCCTTTAAAGAGTTACCATGGTCTATACAATTTCCTGCAGACCCTCTCCTGCTTCATTCCCATCTTCATTATTCCCATCACACACCACACTGGCTTCCTTTCTGCTCCTATGAACCAAGCTTGCTCCTGCCTCACGGTCATTCAGTATGCACCACCCTCAGTCTGGAATGTACCGTCTCCAACCACCATGTGCTGGCTCCTTCTCGCTCTTCAGTTCCTGAGCTGGAGCAAGGCCTCCCTTGGCCACCCTTTTTAAAGCAGCCCACCCCAATCACCAACTCGAATCGCTCATTTGTCTTCTTATTTACTGTCTGTCACTCCTTCTAGACTTTAATCTCCATAATTGCAAAGTTTATTCAGTGAATGAACAGATAGAGAGAAGCTCGAATCAAAATGCCTTAGTTATGAACATCTATGAACATCAATTACCACATCGTGTTCCTACTCCTAGCCAGCAGTAGATGGTTTCACTTTAAACATGTTTGTAAATGCGACAGAGAAGCAAAAGCATCTTGCTACTTTAATTTCCATTAGTGGCATTATTATGAAGATTTGAACATTTTTCAAGTTTTTATTAGCCACTCCATTTTATTTCCTGCAAAGTGTCTTTTCTGTCTTCTGTCCATTCTTCTGAGATTTTAGATTCTTGTCTTTAGAGAGGAAAAGAAACTCTCCTTTTTGGATCCCTTGATGGGATTTATCCAAGGCAAAAAGCAGCAGAAACTGACTAGGGAACACTCACAACAGGATATTATATATGAAACAGCATCTGATAAAATCAACTTAATACTCTTCCTAATTTGAAACTCTTCACCATGTGTACTGGATTGAATAGTGTCCCCCCCAAAATTCACAGCCACCAGAACTTCAGAATTGACTATTTTTGGAAATAGGGTCTTTGCAGGGGCACCTGGCTGGTTCAGTTGGAAACAGGGTCTTTGCAGACGTAAATGGTTAAGATGAGGTCATACTGGTTTAGGGTGGGCCCTAAATCCAATGACTGGTGAGTCTTCCTTAGAGCACTGAAAGGGAACACAGCCCTGCTGATACCTTGATCTTTTTTTTTTTTTTTAAAGATTTTATTTATTTATTTGAGAGAGAGAGAATGAGAGACAGAGAGCACGAGAGGGAGGAGGGTCAGAGGGAGAAGCAGACTCCCTGCCGAGCAGGGAGCCCGATGCGGGACTCGATCCCGGGACTCCAGGATCATGACCCGAGCCGAAG
Organism: Leptonychotes weddellii; assembly: GCF_054177405.1. NCBI lineage: Eukaryota > Metazoa > Chordata > Mammalia > Carnivora > Phocidae > Leptonychotes > Leptonychotes weddellii. Next base: position 26,398,677 of record NC_138385.1, read on the forward strand.
GCAGTCGCTTAACCAACTGAGCCACCCAGGCGCCCCACCTTGATCTTGACTTCTAGCTTCCAGAACCGTGAGAGAATGAATCTGTCATCCTAAGCCACCCAGTTTGTAGGCATTTCTTACACAGCCCTAGGAACTTTATACACCATGTAAACCTCAAGAAATGTATTAAAAAGATGAAAATTTGAGATTCAAACATAGCCCTTTAAGGTTTATTTGTAACACGTGAATTCTTACTTGATAAATCCACAGGAACACATTCTACTGTGATGTTGAGCTGCCCAGGAATAATCTGCAATTTGGTCTTCTCTGGCCTAGGTGTAAAATAAGAAATATTTTATACTTAAAATTTATGATGACTGAATGCACTGGCTTCCAAATGCTTCCAAATCCAAAAATGCTCCAAAGCATTCAGTTTCTCCCATGTATGACTCACATTCATCATTTCAAGAAATTATAATTCATCTATTTTACTGATTTACTACAGTAACACACTTACTTCTTGTATTCTGAGAGCAACTTGAGAATGTCTTCATTTGAAAGCTTGCTACTGTCTTGTTTATACAAAGGAGAAAATCTCCCATCCAGATCCAGAGAACCTTGAGTATCTTTGAAAATGGGTCTAAAACGGCAATAGAATTTTTTTTTTTTAATTCTGAAGTATTGACAAATTATGACAAACTTAGTGCTGGTGTGTGTATGATGTGGTACAACCAGTTTGGAAAACTCGTTTGGTAATTTCTCATGAAATTCAACACACACTCACCCTCTGATCCTGTAAGTCCACTCCTAGGCATATTTCCACATGGCACTAAATGTTCATAGCTGACTTATTTGTTATATCCCCAAAAGGAAACAGCCCGGATATTCATCAACAAGTGAATGGATACACAGTCGTGTATTCATACAATGGAATACTACTCAGAGTGAAGGGCTGATACATACAGCAATATGGATGAATCTCAAAACCAGACTAAGCACAAGAAACCAAATGCAAGAGTACATACTGCACGATTCCATTTGTATGAAGGTCTAGAATAGAAAAAAGTCATCTGTAGTGATAACCATCAGATTGGTGGCTGACTGATGGGAGTGGGATGGCTGACTGGACAGGGGCATGAGGAAATTTTCTGAAGTGATAGAAACGGTCCAGATCTTGGTTGGCGTGGTAGTCACATGACTGGAAACATTTGTGAAAATTCACCAAGCCAGATATATAAAACACATTAATTTGAATCAAAGGTAAAGCTTTATCTCAAAGTTGATGACCATTAAGTTAGATCTTTAGGGTCGATTTATACGAAATTTACAAGAGATATGTAGAGTTTCCAAATACGAATGTGGTTGATTCCCTACCTCCCCCCTTTCCCCTTCTTCCATTTTTAAGCAGCTACTTACTGCTAAAATGGGAAGTAATGTCCAAGCTCCCAACACACTGGAAGCAGCTCTAGCCAAAAACATAATTCCCCCCTGGCAGAGCCTCTGAAGATGTGGTTCTAGGCATGAACCACTGTTCCTACTTCTAAGCATACCTCCTTTATTTTCAGTAAACAGGGGTTTAGCGTACATCTTTAAAATATCCCAGGCAAGCCTTTAGAGTGAGTTCTTGCTGTTTCTGACAGCCAAAACAATGCAGGAAGGAAAAAGGAGCCCAATTCCTCATCAGCACAGGGGTTCAGAGCCTCCACCTTTGAAGGTTTTTAAGTTAATTTTTCTACTGACCAAACAGCATCGAACAGCTCTTCCGACAGCCTGGGCAGTGGGCCGCGTGCTGCTGTGGTCTAGTGTGGGTGGAGGTCACGTGCTGTGGGTTCGGATCCCCGCTCCGCCATATGCTACGTGAAGTGGGCAAGGACTTTTTTTTTTTTTTTAATTTTATTTATTTGACAGAGAGAGAGCACAAGAAGGCGGAGCAGCAGGCAGAGGGAGATGGAGAAGCAGGCTCCCCACTGAGCAAGGAGCTTGATGCGGGGCTCAATCCCAGGACCCCGGGCTCATGACCTGAGCCGAAGGCAGACGCTTAACAACTGAGCCACCCAGGCGCCCCAAGGATTTTTTTTTTTTTTTTTTTTTTTACTAGTTCCATGCCTGAATTTCCTCATCTCCAAGGTAGGAATAACAGTACTCACCTCTCAAGAAGGTACACATTAAAGCACTTAGGCCACTGCCTTGTGGGTTAGCAGATAACTCTAAATTATCCCAACAGCAGCAACTGACTGAGCTCTCAGGCCGGAGCACCACTAAGGATGTGTCCGTTCACAAGCCATACTTCCCCTCCTCTAATGCCTAAATAGACAAACCTCCGCGACTCTCTGCCATTCACCTGACCCTGGCTTTTTTTTTTTTTTTTTTTTTTTAACCAGCCCGCAAAACAAGGCCAAGTGTGCCTTTTCATCTACCAACACACAATACATTTTGAAAGCTTTCCCCAAATGAAATGATTATAAATAGTGACAGAAGAGCTCATTAACTTAGAATCTCCTATCCTTATGCTACTCCCCAATACCCACTGAACATAATTGAATTATTCAGAACGTGGTGTCCTTTCCCGAGAAGTTCCGATGAGCTGTACGGGCTGTACCACAAACAAGCCAGTGAACCTGGACTTCAAAGGTGGGGGATAAGCAAGAAAGACAGTTTAAGTCATCACTGTATGTAGACACGCAAGAATTGGGGAAAAAAAAAGAAAGAAAAAAGAAAAGAATGTAACCTACCCTAAGAGATGAGCTAGAGATAACACGCTGCCATATACACTACCCGTGACGGGTTTCCTGCATTTGTCATCAGAAAGCAAGTCTATTAATTAATTACCCACTTGCACTTAACAACTGCATTCTTCTGCTTTCTCATTTTTAGGACGTTTTCCAGAAATATTCTAGGATAGCTTTTCGAAGCATAAACCTAGCCAACTCTGAAATAGTGGGCACACTGTACATAATTCACTACAATTTTGGGTTTTCTGGGGGCAAAAAAAAATTCCATTACTTTAGCAAATAAGCTCCGCTTTAAAATGCAATAAAATTAAGTGGTGTCAGTCAGATCAGGAACCGAGGCCAAAGCAAATTTCCCTGAAGCACCACGGATGAAGAAATGAAAGGTTCCTTGAGGCACAGCAAATTTTAAGAGAATGGATTCTCCATGGAAACCCAAACCCCAAGGTGCCGGTATTAGGAGGAGGGGCATGTGGGAGGTGATTAGGTCAGGGGGGTGGAGCCCTCGTGAATGGGATTAGTGCCCTTAGAAGAGGCCAGAGAGGGGGCTCACTTCCTTTCCTTAGCCAGCTAGCTGTCTGCAGCCTGAAAGAGGCTCCTCACCAGAACCTGGCCATGCGGGCACCCAGATCGCAAGCCTCCCAGCCCCCAGCGCTGTGAGAGAGAAATGTTTGCTGTTGGTGCCACCTGGTCCATAGCAGTTTGTTATAGCAGCCCGAGCGGACTCAGCCACATCCCAAGTGTCCCAGGACAGACCTGGCGTGTCAGAGCCCACCCGCTAAATGCTGCCGGCAAGGACAACAGCTGTGAACTTTACAGATGAGAGTGAACAGAAAGGTCAGGATTATATTTGTACAAACCTGGCAGCCCAAGCAAAGGGCATTCTGTATTGTCCAAGGCGGCTACACACTTGCTTTGCTGTCCTGTGCACCTTCTGGGCCGTCTGGGGGCAGAAATAAGGAGACACATTCGTACGTGTTCGAATGACCAGAGACTCACCATACACAATCACTTCCCCCACTTTACCAATGTAAAACATCAAAGTCCGGCAAAAGAGATAAAGAAAGAGCTCCCAATGAAAACACGACACTCGTCAGCTACCCACTTTCCAAGACTAGAGTTTTCTTTTTTCTTTTTTTTTTAATTTCTTTTTCTTTTTGTTTTTTTGATAGAGAGAGCACAAGCAGGCGGAGCAGCAGAGGGAGAGGGTGAAGCAGGCCCCCCGCTGAGCAGGGAGCCCAGGACCCCGGGATCATGACCTGAGCCGAAGGCAGACACCTAACCGACTGAGCCACTAAGATGCCCCAAGAGTTTTTTTAAGCATTCTGTGTTTTCTCATTAACAGAGCCTTCATCAAGATATCAGAAGATGGACGAAAAGAGGTGTAGGGTGTAGGGCACATTTTGTACCAACGACCTCTACTGGGAAAATTTTGAGCAGCTTTAATATGTATTTCCTTTCACACATGAGCAGGCAGACACTCATTATTCTTGGGAGAAGTTTGTTCTGAATACAGCTGACCTTTTTACTCCCAAGATAAAAGCCGAGTGACCAAGAGTCAACGCAATTAGTTTAGTTGGGCAAGGAATTGCTGTTTGCACAGGCACTAGGAGCTGACGGAAGATTAACAGCCCAGAGAGGCTAAACCGGCTGTGAAATGCTGGCTGGATGCTTGTCCCTGGGGATGCAGAATGCTAGAGGCTCTTATCTACATCACTGAGACTTTTCTCTCCCACGCAAATTAGTCACATGTCTCCTCTGCCTCTTCCGCTCAATAAACACTATTTGGACACACAACTACATGCCACCTACGACAGACTGACTCTTCATAAATACTCAGTAGCTGGACTGCTGCTCATGAACTGTGCCACACACACTTTTGCTCTCAGGGCCTCCGTTTTCTCATTTATAAAACGAGAGGAAAGGACCAGGTCACTAATTTGCACAAGTCTGGATTTCATGATCCAGAAATGTAGACGGTTAAAGGGGTCACAGACTTTTCACGGTGCCAGCCAAAGACATCCACCAGTCAAAGCAGTTGCTACCATTTCATCTGCCGACATTTCGTGAAAGACATACGGGCGTAATGTTCAAAAGGTAGGAAGAACAAAAATCCCAGCATAGAGGCCGGCCCCTCAAATTGAATACATTTAGCTGCGTGAATCGCTCATTCTCTTGTCTTTCTTTTGCTCATCCCAGACAGGAGGAAGTATGAGTGTAGACTGGCATTTGGGAACCGCGGGGCTGAACCTCCCCAGCTCTGACATTCTAGGGCTGGATGTAAGGGCTGGTAATAAAGAGTAGCTATTGCCAAGGATACGGTGTCAATGAACAGATGTGGCCTAACAGCCTTTAGCTCTTATTTTGATAAGTAAGCAGAAATCAGACTGTCGTGTAAACAGAACATAAATGAAAAGGGGGGAAAAGTCATGTTCAAACTGAAACATGCATACTCACCTAGCACCCCATATTTAGAGAATAAGGCTCTTTGGAGGGGTCATTAACAGTACCATTTAAAATTTCAGTAAAAGGCGAATTTTACATTAAGCTGAAATGTTCACAAACGAGCTCTATCGATACCTTTGCTGGGTCTGAATTTTTGATGTAGGGTTCCGCACAGTGCGTGATGTTTCCCTGGAGCACCTTTTCAATTCTTGCAACCAGAAAAATTTCAGGATGCGGATTCGTCGCTGAGAAAATTCCCTGGGGGGAAAAAATGACTTCCATTAGACATTTTTATGTGACTTCGTACATAACAGTTGCGTGGCTGACGATTCCCCAGTAGGGCGTTTAGCGTCGAATGTTGACATCTAACACAGGGTCATGTCTAGGACCCTGAGCATAGGTTTCTACGTTTCCTTTCATACGGTTCCTAAAGCTCCCAATGCTTCTTTCAAAACAGATTTTCTATTTTGTCACCAACTTCACATCTATTTGTCCCGGAGTAAAAACTGTCGCCATTACTGCTTGGCCTCCTGTTTGGCTGCGTCCGCAAGGTGCCTTTTTAGGCCTAATTAATGCAATGCGTATTGTTTGGCTTCATGGGCATGTGCTAAAATAGTGTGCGTTTCTCAAGTGGAACCAGATGTGCATTTTCAAATGTAGCTGCATGTAACTCCAGAACAATTTCCTCGCAATTAATACTAATTGCAGCTAAGAGGAAGAAAACACTTCACTACGGTTAAAGAGCGCCCGTGCTTTCAAGGTGGGGACAGAGGATCCAAAATTTGTTTTTTTCCTGCACGTGCTCCTGTTAAGGGTTACAAATGTAGATGCAACCGAAGTTGCATACGTTTTCTTTGAATGCATGTGACACCACCGTGTCATCCACTGTCTAGCTCCTCCCAAATAGACTATCTTCCAAAGAGCTGGTTAGTTGGTTCAGTCTGTTGTTTAAAGGAACACCACACCAATGAATTCGAATGGAAAAACCCATCGTTGGGATTCTACCAAGTTTTATTTTTCTACTTGGTGTATTACCAACTGTGTTAAGATCGTGTGTTCCAGTTTTCAAAACATTTCAGACACATTATCTCATCTGCTCCGGAGCGAACACTCCACGGCGTACAGGAAAGACAAGAAAACTCTGTGTGGGAGCCCAAGTAATTCCCCCCCAAGAATCCAATGGCTTGTAAGGATCCCTTGGAATGGCTGATTCACCTTTGAATTCGCAAGCAGCAAGCAGGGAAGGAAGTGGTTAAAAACTGCTCAGGGAGTTAAAATATCCTGGGTTTAAATTCTGGCTCCACCATTTATGGGTTGAGGCAAGTCCCATCCTGTGTCTACACCTCAGGTTTCTCATCTAAGAAATGGGGATGATCATAGTAATAGCTATTCCAAAGAATTCCTCTATGGATTCCATGTACAGCACGCTAGGAACACCCACTCATTACTTGAGCGGCCCAAAACACTTGCGAGGCCACAGAACCTGATTTGTGGTACTCCCAGGCGCATGCTGCTCAGGTGGGGAGATGCGCCTGGCAGCCAGCCCCTGCTGACCATGCAGCAGGTATGCTAAGCAGCGCACTTGAAGGATGCTCTCACACCTCCCGATTGTCACCTAACTGTCCTAGATGGGTTTTGTGCATTATCTTCCTTGGTCTTCAGAAAAAAAAAACCCTCGAATGCAGGCACTACGATATACCCATTTTACAGAGGAAGAAACTGAGGGCTTACAGAAGGTTACGCGGTGAACGGATAAAGGAGCTTGCAGCCAGGGCTTCCAGACTATACATTATGGCCCATGCTATGCTGCCTCTCGGCCCTGAGGCCCACGCATCCAACATCTCACACGATGAGGCCGGATGAGAACAGCAATACTGATTTTTGCCACCACTAACGTTCATGGAGCGCCTGCTGTTCTCCTTTCCCAGTACTTGGCGCATTTCCCCACACTGATGCCAGCAAGGAGTATTATAATTTTGCGAACTCTGACAATGGCTAAGAGCAAGTGCTTTCGCTTGGGTACCTGTGAGCAAACATGGCGGCCTAGTGCTGTGGCGAGTGCTTTCTGGGGACAGCACACCTTGTCAGAGCCTTACAGCTGCCCCTGCATGCAGGTACTATCGTTTCCTCCCGTTTACATACGAGGATGCTGAGGCATAGAAGCGTTCATTTTTTGAAACAACCAGGGATTGCAGTGTAAGGGGGATGCTGTCGGGTAAGGGGGACGCTGTCGGGGTTGTTCTGCCTTTTGTCCCAATCAGCTTCTAGCACTCTCCCTGTCCCCAGAACACAGAAGGGTAGCCAGAGAGCACCCGGGAATCCCCATGTGGACCGGGAGTCTGGCCCTTGTAGACAAGGCCTCTGGCCCAGCCATCCTTTTCCACCTAGGAGGCATGGATGTGGCTGCCCCCAACCTCAGGGTAACTCTTACCCACTTGACTGCCCCCTCCCTCTAAAGAAGGGGTGAGGCCCCCTCATCCCCGTCCCCAGCACTTACAGAGCCCACAGCACGGCAGGGCTTTGGGGGGAGACTCTGTACCTTTTCACCAGGCCAACAACTGTTGCCCCCCGGGGGGGATCCCCCAGAGCCACAAGGAGGCAGACCTCCAAGAGTCAGCATCTCCCCCGCAACCCCAACCCAAAGTCAATCAGGTCTGACCTTGGGAGACCTGGGGGGCCGAGCTCTGTCAGGGCAGCTGGGAAGAAAGTGACTGGTCATGGTGACTGCTTGAGGTCAGGGAGGCAAAACTACTCAATGGACCCAAGTCCCTCCTTTCCTGTGGTCACCCCATTGTCCCTCAGGAGGCCACTGGAGAGAAAGACTCCAGTGAACAGATGGGGAGGGCCTAGAATGGCCCCCAGACACCCACTGTCCACCAAACCCTGGGAGCTGCTTCTTCCTATAGATAATGCTGCCGTTCGAGCAGCCTTGCTGGAAGGGCTGGGGCCACCAGACAGCCCTTTCTGGGAACTCTGGGGAACTGGGCAGTCTCCCTCTCTCCCGGGTAGCACAGAAGCAGTACAACACAGGGGTAAACGCCTGCCCTTTGAAACCTGCTAGGCCTAGTTTCAGGTCCTGTTCCTCATCTTCTAAGTTCTGTGACCCTGGGCAAGCTACTGGACGGGTCCTGTGCCTCAATTTCCTCATCTGTAAAATGGGTATGGTAACAGTACCCACCTACTTTGCTGGGGTGTTATGAAAATAAGGGACTTGATAAAGAAGCAAGAGAAATACAGTGGCACTTAAGAAGTGCTAAACTTGGGGTGCCTGGGGGGCTCAGTCAGTGAAGCGTCTGCCTTCGGCTCAGGTCATGATCTCTGGGTCTTGGGATCAAGTCCCACGTCGGGATCCCTGCTCAGCGGGGCGTCTGCTTCTCCCTCTGCCCCTCCCCACCCCGTTCATGTGCTCTCCCTCTCTGCTCTCTCTCTCAAATAAATAAATAAAATCTTAAAAAACAAAAATAAGGAAGTGCCAAACTTGTCACTGCTGAAAAATGGACAAGCTGGGATTCGGGTTCAGATCTGCCTACATTTGGTCTCTCTCCGACACAGCACTGCTTCCTCATCCTAAACAGGAAGAAGTTGAGAAAAAAACTTCTCCAAAATAAAATGTTCAACTAGTTGAAGTAAATGACCACTTCCCGGTCTCATCAGCTGGTCCGAAAAGGTTGTAAGACAATAAAGCCATCTGAGGCCACTGCCCATTGGGTCATCTTCCCACCTCTTCCTCTGTGCTTCTCAGGCTTCTTCTCCCAAGTCCCACATCTTCTGTGCAGCCCCCTAAGTTAACTCCCACCCCCCGAACCCCCCTTGCCTTGCAAACACCTCTGCTACCATTGTGTGACAGGGTGCAGTATGTTAACTACATTCTGCCGGCCATTATTGACTGGGGTCTTTCCAACAGACCCAGGTTCCAATCCTGCCTTCACGGCTGTGGGCTGTGTAATGGTGGGCAGCTTACTTCACGCACGATCTGCCCTTTCCTCCCCTCCAAAACAGCGTAAGTACACTATTTCACAAGACTATGATGATTACATGAGACACTGATGGGAAATTCTGGCATACGGGAGATACTGAAAAAACTGTTGATTTTCTTCCCGACCTAGATTACAAGTGGGATGATGCCCACAACCACAACTTAAACTCCATGCCTTGAACGTACAGCTAAGTACACTGAAGAAATAAAGTAAATACGTCATTGGCTTAAAAGGGCTTATTTGATATGGTGCAGAAAATTTTACACATAATTCAATGGCAGGTTCTCAAATACTTTTATACTGTACTTGCTCAATCTCTTCTAGAAGCATACGCCATAGTAGTGAATGTTCACACATGTGACAAGCATAATCTATCTGAGTAACAAACTAAGAGGCGACATGGGGACGCCTGGGTGGCTCAGTAGGTTAAGCGTCTGCCTTCGGCTCAGGTCATGATCCCAGGGTCCTGGGATCGAGCCCCGCATCAGGTTCCTTGCTCAGCAGGGAGCCTGCTTCTCCCTCTGCCCCTCCCCCTGCTTGTGCTCTCTCTCTCTCTCTCTGACAAATAAAGAAATAAATAAAACTTTAAAAAAAAAAAAAGAGGCGATATAAAACTACCACAGATCCAGAGCACAAAGAGGGAAGTAACTGCACATGTAAAATCTGTACCAATGAGCATAATCCCGAGCCCAGAAAACCCCAATGCTTGGTATTTATTCTAAGGAGATAATTCAACAAGTGAGCTAACATGCATGCACAAGGATGTTCAATGCAGTGTTATTTATGATATCCCAAAATGACAAATATCCCAATTAGCTAGGTTGATGGAATACCACATTAGCCTTTAAGAATGTGAGTGACCCAGAGATACTGATATAGGATAAATGTGATATTAAATAAATACAGTAGATATAAAACAGCGTGAACAGGATCTATTTTGTATAAGAACATACATAAGATCTATGTGTTTATATAAACACAGAGATGTCTAGAAAGAGGTTGGCCAAAATGTTGACAGTTATTGTCTATGGGGGGGTGACTTTTCCTTCTTTATGCGTTTTGTATTGTTTGGGTTTTCTACATAATAATACATTTAGCTTTATAATAAAAAAAAAAGGAACCACGTTTTTATTGGGGGAAAAATAAATCTTACAACGTGAGCTGCTTTGTTCTTGTGCCTCTTTCCAGTTTCAATTCTGTGTCACAGTCTAGTTTCCTTTTAGTTGCAAAAGTTGGGAAGGAAGACCATCAATTCTGTTCTGCCTAACCTCTCGTGGCCTGCAGTGTGGTCGGAGGTCAAAATGCCAGGGATGTGTCAGGCTCCTTCTAAAGGGGCTTCTTTGCACCAGACAGGACAGAGAACGCGGCATTATGTATGTGACATAAGCCGTCCCCTCCCACTGCTCTTCAATCAGAACTCCTCGTATAAAGAGCCTTTATGCTCCATTAAAACTACCTATTCATGTGGGGTCAGCATGGACACTGCCCGCTTGCACATGAAGCTCCCCAAATTCCGGACAACATGGGAGATTAGCTCTGGGGCATCTACCACTTGGCCACTGACAGGAACGATTTTCTGGATGAATTTGATCGCCAGTGTTGGGGGGTCTGGGTGCTGTGGGAGTCTGGCAGGCCAGGAATTTGAGGAACATTGATCTAACGGCACCTCAGCCAGGGCTGTAGCCGAACAGACACACGGAACCCCTGTCCTGTACTCGAACCTTCCAAAAACACAGCCTCCAATGTGACCGTCACAAGACTTGCCCTGACGGTGAAGTTTCATTCAGACGGGCACCTTCCCTTCCCTGCCTAATTTCCTTGTCTTCCGTGAACACACTCAGAACTCCACTGTCTGGTCAGCAGCCAGGCTTCAGCTGAAGTTCTGTAAAGTTCTGTACATAGCTCCTAAATTTCTGCAAGGCGGTGCTTTTTGCTCTTGTCCTATGGGAAAATCTAATGGTATCTTAACAGATATCTGGAACTCGAGACGGCACACCAAGGCAAAAACCAAAACCCAAACCCAGCTACCTACTCCTAACGGAGCTGGGAATTAGGGATGGGGGGGCTATGGCAGGGTCCATTGTTTCTTCGAAGAAACAAGCCTTTCGGGCACCCACCGCCTTGCTCACAAGTCCGCACAGGAGCGTGGGGGTGTGCCTGCATCCGTCGGTGTGACCTACATTCCAGCTCACAAAACGCTTCCTCTGAGGCTCACATCACGGTCCCAACTGAAAATGTTACTTCGCTGGTTTCCATCCTGTCCCTCCCACTTCAGTCCCCAGAAAAACACCTGGCCACTGACCTTACAAGAGATGGGAATGCCCGGGAGAACATCGGTCTGAGCGGGTGAAAGAACCCACGGGGCTGTTCCGATTTCTCACTCGGAAGGCTAAAGGGGGGCTCGTTACCTGCTTTATGTAGCGTAACTGGGATTCAGCAATTCCATGAATGAAAGGCTCCAGGGAAGAGCTCGTCAGGTTTCCATCACCAGCCAGCTGGGCTGAAGGGCCCCACAGCATTTCCCGGACAGATGGGGGATTCAGGTCTACGTGGAAGTCGGCTGAAATCTTGCAGTTGTTCCTTACGTCGAATAAGGCGAGATTGATAAAAAAGGGTTCAACCTGGGAATGAAAACAACGACATTTGGAAGCGAAGACTTTTCGGGGGGGGGTGGGGGGGCGTGGGGGAGGGACGCCAATGACAAAATGATGTTTTGATTCCTCGAGGCTCTGCGACTGCAGTTCCTTTCTGAGTACGGCATTTAGCTAAAATGGCATTAGGGCTCATTTGCATCTATTTTGAAGGAGTGCTCTAAAATAACAGGCTATCAAATGTTAACTTTTGTCAGGTATAAATAATTCTGCAAGTTACACTTTCTTTAAAGGAGTAGAACGCAGAAGCCACATTTAAAGAACATCAATTGGTCTCTGAATAAAATGTAATTCTCCATGGGTTTACTGAAATCGCCGAAAAAAAAAAACGAATGCCGGGCGCCTGGGTGGCTCAGTTGGTTAAGCGACTGCCTTCGGCTCAGGTCATGATCCTGGAGTCCCGGGATCGAGTCCCGCATCGGGCTCCCTGCTCCGCGGGGAGCCTGCTTCTCCCTCTGACCCTCGCCCCTCTCACATGCTCTCTGTCTCTCTCATTCTCTCTGTCTCAGATAAATAAATAAAATCTTTAAAAAAAAAAAAAAACCAATGCCAATATTATCGAACAAAAATAAATCTTCCCTTTTGTTATGTTACAGCTTACTAGATTATACCTTTAATAAGAGCTAATATCAGTCAACATCAAATGACTTGACAAAAGCTTTGCCCCATCAGCACTTTCGGAAGACACGATTCCTCCCTACAGATGGCATTTGAAAGCTGGTCACAAAGAGAAATTTCGTGCCAAATGGCATAAAGATTAACCCTTTATACACAGGAAGTCTGCTAGTGCATTTTAGCTACTCTGGAAGAGAATAAATCATCACTGTGGATATTTGTCAAAGACAAAACCAGAACCAAAAAGAGGTGAGCATAAAATGCAGTCTCTTTGGTGATTTTACACTTACGGTTTCAAGTGTTTCTGAGTAACTCAAATGATCCACGATGGCTCATAATTAGAATTTTTTTCTGTGAAGAACAAAATGAATTCACCCTGGGAGAAGGAGTGAGACTAGCAGGCTGCACAGCATCTGTATCCCCGCCTGGTTTGCGGGTTCCTCACTCATTGTGATGAGCCAGTCTCACAAAAGAAGTCACATTCTCTGGCAGAATTCGCAACTTGGAGGATGGTCCAGGTTCGGGGACACATGTCCCTTTTGAATGTCAAGAGCCTACTCTATCTGCCATTTTGAATAGGTTGATATGTTCACGAATCCTCTCAGGATGAAAACATATTCATATTTTGGCAAAAGAAAGGCATGTATGAAATGCCTCCATGTCAAATTTATCATAGCACGTAGCAATGGAATTTTCATCCCGTAAATTACTTCTAGTGATAAAAAAAGCAAAGCATGTCCTTAATGCGCTGGTTTAAGGGACGTGGAAGGAAAAGTCATACATACATTTGTGGGTGGTCCTTTTGCATTGTCTCCAACTTGACCCGAGATATTGAAAGTTAAATCATGGCAGTTCACCAGGAAACGTTTATTGCACTTTTCCTCAAATGGCTTTATATCAGGTTCAATTCCTGAGAAGTCCAACCTCTACAAAACAGATGATGATAAATCATTTCCAAAAAAACAGGATTCATATTAATATAGGTCTATAAGTAATAATTGCAGAATCCTACGGTTCTCTATCCATTCTTCATTCAAACCCTTTTTTTCATTCAATAAGTCTTTCTAGAGCTCTTACACCAAGGTTCAAACACTGACAGCGAAATCCTAGAGGGAGATGATGAAACTCTGATCTAAAGCACTGGAAAAGTTACAAGTCTGTACCATGGCCTATGAAGCCTTATATGACAGGAGTCCTTACCTCCCTCAATCCTCTGACCTCATCTCCCACCACCCTTGCCTCCCCTCCACCCCCACTCTCTGTTCCAGCCACACTGGCCTCCTTGGTTATTTCTCCAACACACCAAGTACACACCCACCTCAGGGCCTTTGCATCTGCAGTTCTCGCAGACAGATGCATGGCTCACTCCCTCATTTCATTCATGTCTCCGATCCACTGGCATTTCCACAGAGACCTTCCTTAACTCCCTAAGGGGACTGCACACTCTGACAGTCTATACTCCCTTTCCTTGATTTAAGTCTTCGAACATGACTTTTCCATATGTCCTTAGTTGTTATTAGCCTTCCCCACAAAATACATGTTCCAGTATGGTAGAGACTGTGTCTTTTATGAGGCGTACGGGAGGCAAAACGGCCATGAATGGACATGAGAGGCATCAAGAATAACACGATGGTCTCTAACTTAGACAATTCGACAATTCGACTGTGGTGTCATGAACTTGGTTGCAAGATAACACGGAATGGTAGATGTGGGGGAGGAGTGGAGATGGTGAGCTCAGTTCGGGACATGTCCAGTTTGAGGTGAGATTACTAAGTGGCTGGGGAAACAGCAGAGGTCTGGGTTGGAGATCTGAATTAGGTAGGGAGTCAACAGCAGCTAGACCCTGCGGACCACCTACATTTCAACGATGAACAGAGGGAGGGGCGTCTGCTTCGAAAAGTGATAAACACTGAGCTCAGCTTCTAACAGAGCTGGGGGATGTGTCCTGACTGCCACAGAGATAATTTTTTTTTTAATTATTGGCATTTCAAAAAAAAATTTTTTTTAAGTTTTAAAAACAGATATTGGGAGTCAAGGATTCCTTTCAGCAAGGGAGGAATCTGTCCCTCCTCAAAGAAACTCCTAGAATCCTCCTCCTCAGCTCACATAGCTCAGGCAATCTGAGTTCAACCCGTTCATTCTGAGTATCTGAACAGACTTTACGTTCTGTTCACAAATGGGAGGAAAAGTATAGATTGTGGGACCACTTACTATACTTTAAGACCCGAGACAAGGCAGGCGGGAAATGATTGGGTGAATCTGAATAGAATATACCGCCAATACGGAAAACTCAAGCCAAGAAACACAAGAATCTTTCTCAACTGCCTAAGTAATTCAAGCCAAAACAGGTATTGTGCTGGAAGAG
>NC_138385.1:26413537-26430324 GCF_054177405.1 Leptonychotes weddellii
GGAGTCTATTTATCTACAAACCGAATACAAATGTGTGGAACTAGACAGCTCCCTCTTGAACACTTACCTCTGGAGCCAGCAGAGGCAAGTCATTACCATGGAGATCAATTCTAATTTCCGCCCATTTATCTGCTCTCCCTTCTACCTTATTCAGACAGTGGAATGTGAAGAGAAACTGAACTAAACCACCCCAGCCCCCAAATCCTTTCCCTTCTGAGGCCCGTGAGTCCGAATGCTGGGACACGGGACCTTTCCCAGTAGTCCCGAGTTGGAGCTGTCTCCTTCGGTTAGTGTTTCCTTATTCTCTAAGGTCAGTGGTAGAAAGATCTCTCTCTAAACATCGTACTGTGGTCAAAAGAGAAGGCTGAAATCCTAGGATGGCGCTAAGACTCAACACATACAGCACAGATTTCTCTGCGAGGACGCTGCCTTTTGGAATCAACATTAAATTCAACTGTTCCGTGCTTTAAAGTTTCATCACAACTCTGAATTCCTCACTGGCTGTCGTAGCTCACTGATAACTGATGTTACGTTTGAGTTCACTGCCATGACCACAAAAACACTACACCACAAATTTTTTTAAAGACACTGGATTGAGTTTCAACCACAGTCAATTGGCTTCTTTGTGTACAATGAAAGGTCCTGACATGTCCAATTAGAGCCCAATCACGGAGGGGTTCGGGGCGGGTCGGGGGGGGGGCTCTATGAAAGGCTCAGACTTGCCTGCAACAAGCAACTTTCTGAATGAGTATCTTAGAACTAACACTCTCAAGACCAGCTAAACTTTTTTTTTTTAAATCACATAACTTACACAAACAGTATCATACTGCTATGAAAAAAAGTAGGAGATAAAGCTTTTTTTTTTTAATATTTCCCCCAAATAATTTCTTTTTCTTGTGTGGTATTTTTATTAAGGAAAAATGTCTGCATTATATATAGACTATATACTTTTCCCATTTCAAACTAAAAAAAAAAAACTTATTTAGAAAACCATTCGAAGCAAAGAAGAAACAACAAAAATCAGTCTTCCCCCAACTACATTTTTACGATCTATTTTCACGGAGAATAAAAAAGCCATAATGCACATATAATGCAAACTTTTCTATTTCAAAAAAAAAAAAATCCCCAAATTTTAATTATAAATCTCATGTAGAAAAAAGTGAAAAAAAATTCATCTTTCCCCAAATAATTTCATTTTTCTCATGAAATAGGTTAAGAAAAATATGTGTAAGAGTTACATACAGTTGAATCTTTCCATTTAAACAAATCAGCAATTCGATCAGAAAATAGGGAATTAAATATGAGCCGCATAGATCTTAGTACAAAGGGGGCCTCACTCTCATGAAAGAGGGTGAGATACACAAACACACATAAGCTTTCCACTGAAAGTGGGATTAAGCCAGACATGAACGTTATCCCCGTTCCAAGGCCTCCATCAGGAGTGGAAAATAAACCACATTCTTCATATGACTTGGTGTTCTTTATACTGCAGATACTCGCTGCTACTAGATCACACTTGTATTTAGTGGGTTAAAAGCGCAGGAACCAACTTTAAACAGTCTTTCATTTATTTCTTTTGAGGAGTGAGATAAGGTGAAAAGAAATATAGGGAATGGAGGGGAAAAACAAAACAAAACAAAACATGTGCATTCAATCCCAAACTATTTGCATCTGTGCCAGTCTCCTGAGGGAAGTCAGTTAGGCTACCTGTTCGAAGTGAACATGATGAATATAAAGCAATAGGTATCGCCCAGTGGTACAGATTTTAACATTTCACAGACATTGTTCATCTAAATAAGCAACAATTCTATGGTTATTTAAAGAAATATATCATTAATACCTGGACCTCCGAATCAAAAGAAAAGAGATTCTGTCTTCCATCCCCTCTACTGAGTTTGTTTAGCTGTTCAGTTTCTCTGCCATACTAAAATTAAAAATACACACACCAAACATTACTTCACTTCCTTCAAATGAGTATTAAATAACATTTATTTATTTATTTATTTATTTTTTGCTCTGTACTTACGATCACCTTTTTATTTTAAAAAATACAACTTTAGGGCAGCCAAATGGAAGAAATGCATAGACAAAGTATGGGAACAGGGGGCACAGTGCCTTCATGCTCTCTCCAGGCATGCCATACCCCAGCATGTCAACGTGTTCACCAACCCAGTAAATAACATTTAAATAATTAGTTTGTGCAGGGCACCTGGCTGGCTCAGTCGGTAGAGCATGCGACTCTTGATCTCAGGATCGTGAGTTCGAGTCCCACCTTGGGTGTGAAGATTACTTAAAAATATCTCGTCGGGGAAACCACCATCTGACAGATCTTCAGAAACATACTACTCCCCATCTCCATTTACTTAAGATGGATAAAAAAACGCTTGCTGGGTGAGTCACCATCACTAGGACCCATGATAAGCTACAGATCAGGTTCTTACACTTTCTATGTGTCTCTAGGACATCAAGAATATTGCTCAGCCCACCGGAGTATAAAAAAAAAAAAAAAAAAAAAAGGAATCCAAGAGATTTGAATGCAAAAGAAAAATAAATGACAAAACACTCTCTCTTCCATAGTCAGCGTGCTAGCCATGGGATATTATACATAATTCTGATTCCAACACTTTAGGAAAAACATAGTGGGCTGTAGAGCCTAGAACGTCAAAGACTCAGAAAGGATATGTTAACATCAACAAAATCATGGAAAACCTAGATCAGGGGATCATGAGTGTGTTCCTAAGTTTTGGAAAACTATGAAGTTTGAGGGGCGTAATTTTTTGTTAAGAGAAGGATAAATTTAAAGTAGAAAAAAATTAAATAAAGTAGAAAAAATAACTTCTGAGCTTGTGTAACTTAGTAGTCTAGGAAGAGGAACAAAGTAAAAAAATATAAATAGGTTTAATGAGGATTTAAATGAATAAATGGGTTATAACCTTCTATTCTTCTATAGTATAGAGTCCACATAGTAAAATATGTAACCTATTAAGATAGGTATGATAATCGCCTCTACACTTTCTAAATTAGCTCATTTCAAACTCCAAAGAGCAGAGTAATTATCACAAATGATGTCTGGTCACCAAAATCTTTTCTTTTTTTTTTTTTTTTTTAAGATTTTGTTTATTTATTTGACAGAGAGATAGCGAGAGAGGGAACACAAGCAGGGGGAGTGGGAGAGGGAGAAGCGGGCCTCCCGTGGAGCAGGGAGCCCGATGCGGGGCTCGATCCCAGGACCCCAGGATCATGACCTGAATCGAAGGCAGACGCTTAACCGACTGAGCCACCCAGGCACCCCTGGTCACCCAAATCTTTATCTGATGAAATTATTCATATGTATATACACATATGTATTTACACATAGACAGAACATGTGATTTTCATATGAAGTTAACATATGCAAATCATTAGACTGAACATCATGTTTGATCTGTATCAATAGCCCCTTGAATGAAGAATATTTACTTTATGGATGACATATAGTAATTATGCTGAATAAGAAGGAACATCAATAAAGTCACAAAAATCTGAAAGTACCTTCTGACATCTAGAAAAAAAAAAAAAAAGATTTTCCAAACTGTTAGCTGGCCCTTTAAGTCCAACTTTAGGAGTATAACTTTTCTCTTACAATCTCTACCTGTTTCACTAATTTGCTGTGGTTTTTAACTTAGAAATGACATTGCCAAATGGAATCCAGCATTAAAACTTTAATAGCGAACCCTGCATTGCCTCAGTTGAAGGCAAGTTGCCATAAGAAAGATGTACCTTCATCAGTTCCGGATGCATGCTCCTTTCCAAACTGGCCATGATGTTCTCGGCTTTTCCTTGGCTGCTAGTTTCATCTTCTGCAAATTCATTAAAAGCAGATGTTCCAAACCATGCAGACCATTACTAATCACCTAAGAGGAATATCCTAACTATCTCTCTCACCCCATCCTCTCCTACTAGATTTACTGCAAAGAATTTTGATTATGAAAGCACAGGGAAAACCTTAACAGGCTTTTGACAATCTGCCATGAATTCCCTATCCGTTTGAGTCTGGTTATATTTCATGTGTCAGAACCCATGCAGCATCAACTCTTAAAAAAAAAACCTACCAAGCTCCATAGTTATTTCTAATGAGGAAGTAGGTCAACCTTCAAGATTAAGAATTCTGTATTCACCCTACACAAAGGACATTCCCACAGATTAAAGATAAGAGCTTTACCTCGATAATGAATCATTTAAAAATTCTGACCTTGGGTTGTTTCTACTGTCTCCTTTTTCTCTTGCACTAAACTGTCGGTATTGATCTGAATAATCTTTTTCAAAGTTAGCAACCATTCCTCCATTTCCTGCTCAGTTTCAGCAGCCAGATAATGGCTATACTTATCTAGCATCTTGAGTTCAAATGCGTGACGGCGCATTTTGGGGCACTAGAGAGAAAAAGAAAAAGCATGTGTTCAGTTAGTTTAGTTATCCTTTCAATATTAGACTTCATTCGTTTATTTATTTTTACCTCAGCTCAGCACATACCCAGGTCAATACTGTCATGAAAGAACTGCTTCTTTCAACAAGAAATAGAAACTGCCAGACGATGAAGGACTGTGTCAAACGTACCTCTGTTATTCCCCTCACTACTGAGCACAGTGGTATATGAACAAAGTTGGCATGAGGTACTACTTGTTGACACAGTATTATCATGTAAGGCCCTTTCCCATCTTCCACATCTAGAGAATCCAACTGCCACCATAAAAATCAGCAAATGTTTGTAACAATTTCTACCCTGTTGTAAGTTGGTTGTGCGTATTTGTAGATTTTCAAAATCAGCCCTTGAAAACAGGCTCAAATGGGATTTGAAATAAACCTGGTACTTGTTTCACATCACACCATAAAACGCACTACCGATAACCAAGTTCGCGGTACCATGCATGATATGAAGTGCATCAAATTAGCACAAAAAGAAGACTAGAGTTGGATCACATTACATGGCGACTCGCAGTAAAAAATATGGAAATGACCCATGCTGAACACTAGCACAGAAGGAAAACAAAGGCAACCTCCTTTGCTCAAACATGATGACGCCTTCTTTTACACTACCACCTTCTCTGTTGTGACAAAAGAAATGACACACTCTCCCCTCTCCCAAATACCTCGGCATTAATTTCAAGAAAGGCTCGCGAATCCATAATTTCCCACTACATGGCCATCACTCAAGAAGGAACCAAGAAAGATCCTCCTTCTCATCTTCAAAGTAGAGTAAAGGATGAAATTAAACGGCTGTAGCAAGTCCTCAAGATTTATATATTTGAAAATATTTGGGAGGGGGAATCATAAATAGATAGAGAAAGCAGAGGCAGGGAACACTATAAAGGAAGGTCAAAATCCAGACTAGACTAATTGAGAAAAGCTGGGAATCGTGTGCCCTCTTTCTTCCAGTAACATAAGAAAGCTGTTTGTTTGTTTATTTATAAATAGTTATATATTTTTTATATTTTATATATAAACTTTTCTGTTATATATATATTTATGTTATATATTTTATATATATTTATATACTAAATATATTTATAGCATATGTATTTTATATATTATATATATGAAGACACCTTTTATTCACATAGATCTTTATTTTTTTAAGTGTTTTTTTTTTTAAGATTTAATTTATTTATTTGAGAGAGAGCATGAGAGAGAGTGAGATAGCACCAGCGGAAAGAGAGGCAGAGGGAGAGGGAGAAGCAGGCTTCCCGCTGAGCAGGGAGCCCGATGCGGGGCTAGATCCCAGGACCCTGGGATCATGACCTAAGCCGAAGGCAGATGCTTAATGACTGAGCCACCCAGGCGCCCCTTTTAAGTGTTTTTTATTCAATCCACACGACAATCTCATTTGAGTGGGATTAATAATAAGTGGGATTCAGTGGAATTGACAATAAGATTCATGTAGGACAAGTGCCCTGAACCAGCACCTTCCACCTCCCCAGCAGCTAAGTGCTCCTTAAAGTCAGCCATGCCACCCAGGCTCTGTAGTGATGGCTCCTTCTCTCGGCCAATGGACTTCCTATTTAGATCATCTCTCAGCCCTGTGTCGCACTGCATCTCTGTCCACGCCCCCTCGGTAATTCACATCGGCAAACATTTGTTAAGCCGCTCCTGGGTGCACAACACTGCTGATTACTACAGGGGACACGGACATGAGTAAGACATGGTCTCCAGAATCCCAGAAGGAATATGCAGGATGAACCACAAATTGGAGTATGATTTCAGTCTAGGACGGAGGAAAAAGCAAAGTGGTGCACAGGGGAGGGGGAGCTCCCTTCCATGTGGTGGGCATGAGGGTGAGGAGAGAAACAGAAAACATCTCATGGCATAAGAGCCATTTGAACGGAATCTTGAAAGATAAGGTTCAAACAGGAACAGAAGGGGAAAGTGTACGCCAAGCAGAGAAACAAGTGGAAGAAACACAAATACACCTAGAGTAGCTAGAGCGCAAAGTGTCTACGGGGTGCGGGGGGCATGAGGTTAGAAGGTAGGCTGAGGCTAAATCACCATGACCTGCAAGGTCATGGTAAGAGCTTTAGCTCTCCCTCTGCAAGATAATAAATCAAGAACCAAAAGGTTTTTTTTTTTTAAAGATTTTATTTATTTATTTGGCAGAGAGAGACACAGTGAGAGAGGGAACACAAGCAGGGGAAGTGGGAGAGGGAGAAGCAGGCTTCCTGCAGAGGATGGAGCCTGATGCGGGGCTCGATCCCAGGACCCTGGGATCATGACCTGAGCCGAAGGCAGACGCTTAACGACTGAGCCACCCAGGCGCCCCAAGAACCAAAAGGTTTTAAGTAGACAAGTGAAGGACCCCAGCTTTGTCTTCGGAGGATGGATTACAGTAAGGCAACAAATCAGAGGGCAGGAAGGCAAGACTAGTCAAGAGAGGACAAAAGGAGAACCAGAGGAAGGGCAGTGGGAGTGGAAAGAAGGTAAGAGATAAAGAAGCACTGTGGAGCCCAACTCCAAAGGCCTGGGTAAACACTTGAATTCTCGCACAGAGCGAGAATAGGGCACTGGGGAGGATTCTAAGGTTCCTACTATAAATGTTTTGGTGGATGGAGATGCCATTGACCACGAAAGAAAAATGCGGAGGTTCTTAATAGTTGGTCAATAACCCTCTTCAAGAAAGAGAAGAAAGGGTGATTTCAATAGCCCTACCTGAACAACGTCAATGCAGGCGTCCAAGTAGATGCAACCTTTAGATTCTTTGGAGTTTTTCTCATCTTTGTAGGAGTTGAGAATGTATGAACCGTCAGGAAGCTGAGTCAAGTAAAAATACCGTCTCTTGAATACCTATAGGGGAAAGACCAGCAATGATACATTTGTTTGAACATTTAAACAGCTTCTCTGCACTAAAAACCTTCAAGGGCTTGCCACAGCCATTATATCTGGACAATCTTCACACACCTCTGAGAAGTCATTAGGAATTACAATTACCTTCACTTTTTAAGATGAAAAATTTGAAGTCAAGTGATTTCCCTCTCAGTTCATCTACAGAAGACGACTTTTTAACACTTTATTTTTTTAAAAAAAATTATTTATTTATTTGACAGAGAGAGACACAGCGAGAGAGCGAACACAGCAGGGGGAGCGGGAGAGGGAGAAGCAGTCTTCCAGCGGTGCAGGGAGCCCGATGTGGGGCTCGATCCCAGGACCCTGGGATCATGACCAGAGCTGAAGGCAGACGCTTAACCGACTGAGTCACCCAGGCATCCCCATTTTAACACTTTAAAGTTGAGAAAGCATTTTTGTATCCGAGTCACTGTCCGTTTCACTATTGCGTCCTCTTCCCATTTAACTGCAAAACCATGACTGGATTCTTATTTCATTCACGTCACTGCGCGACTCCAAGTATAAGTAGAAAAATGTTTTAAATGTTTGAAAAAAAATAAAAACTATACAGCTAAAAAATCAAATCAAAAGACAAAATATATATACATACTCATGCCCCATCATATATACTCATCTCACCCGCACCCCTCACTGCCCTCACCTAGGCGGTCCCACGCCCCCACTTCTGAAACTCCAGCCAATAGTGCACTCCCAGGGAAACACCGAGAGTCACTGGTTGCCTTCCAGTTGTCACTGAGTGCCCCAAATGCTGAGATTTGAGTCAATAAGCCCACTGGGATTGTGCCATCCGTTTGAAATCAGGTATTCACAACAGTGAAGGAGGAATCTGTTGCTACAACTCATAGCGAAACCCACAGGAAGGAGGAAAAGGAGGAAGACTGCTGGATTCATTCATGCTAGCCCTCTAGGCTCCCCTAGAAAGTCTTAGACCTGATCTAAGACATTAAATGGGGAATTTGGAGCTCTCTGATGAGCCTATGCTTCTTTTAATAAGCCACAGACTGGGTGGCTCAGTCGGTGAAGCATCTGCCTTCGGCTCAGGTCATGATCCCGGGGTCCTGGGATGGAGCCCAATCTTGGGCTCCCTGCTCTGCGGGGAGTCGGCTTCTCCCTCTGCCCCTCCCTCCCTCCCACCGCCCCACCCCATTCATGCTCTATTTCTCTCAAATAAATAAATAAAATCTTAAAAAAAAATAAGCCACAGACTGCAGACTGTATCAAGCATCTGTTACAGTAAAATTCCCCCAGATGACAGAACTAAAATCGTTTCAGGGTGGGAATGGAAAGGGACTAGGACATAGGCTCTGGGTGATGACTGAGGAAGCGCTTTCCTACGCTTCTTGTCTTACAGAAGTTGGCTTTAAGATTTAAGCTTGCCACTTTCAATCACCCATCTGATTACCCAGTATGATCTCGGACTATTTTAAGAAATTTAATTATGGAAAGAGTATTATTTGGCAGGCTCATTCTTGAAAAGGACTTAATTTCTGGCAAAGTATCTGAAATATCAACAATCTATTTTTCCATAGCATGAATAAGCAAAATATATACATGTTAGACAGCATTTCTTTTTAGGAAAACCAGGAAAGAGAAATAATATGCTTGTAGTTATTTTTGACTTGTTTCAATATCACTGATTTTGGAACGAATGACAAAAAGATACCAGTGTGAGGAACACCCTAACAGGTTAGACTGGTAAATGCTACAGCTCCCATTTCAGGGAGTGGCCATGTGGCTTTGTACGGTATCAACAGAAAGGAGTCCAAACAGAAAATATCACTTTGTTTTGCAATGCCAATCAAGTGAATATTACTACATAGGTACAGAAAATGTGTGTGATCCCACAGTATGAGGATGTATACTCCTCATTATTTGATTCACCCACATTTAAGTTTCCTGGAGCTGTAACTAAAGAAATCTAGATTCACATACAAGGAAAATGCTAATCATAGTGCTGATTACACACACACAGAAACATACAAATACATACACACAGTTGAGTCTTGGACAACATGGGTATGAAGTGGACAGGTCCACTTACACGTGGATTTTTTAAAAAAATACATTTTACAGTACTGTAAACGTATTTTCTCTTCCTAATGACTTTTTTTTTTTTACAATTTTGTTTATTTATTTGAGAGAGAGAGCATGGGTGGGGGCGGGGGGGTAGTGAGGGGCTGAGGGGAGAAGCAGACTCCCCGCTGAGCAGGGAGCCCAAGAATGGGCTCGATCCCAGGACCCCGAGATCATGACCTGAGCCGAAGGCAGATGCTTAACTGACTGAGCCACCCAGGCGCCCCCTCCTCATGACTTTCTTAGTAACATTTTCTTTTCTGTGGCTTACTTTATTGTGAGACTACAGTATATCACACATACAACATACAAAATACGTGTTAATCGACTGTTTATGTTATCCATAAGACTTCCGGTCAACAGGTTATTAGTAGTTAAGTTTGGGGGGGGGGACTCAAAACTTATATATGGATTTTTCAGCTGCGCAGGGGGTCAGTGCCCCTAAACCCCCACATTGTTCAAAGATCAACTGTATATGTTTGCTTGTTTTCATGACAGTGGTTCACATGTTATTCAAATGATGGGACCAGACAACCTAAAATTACATACTGTGCCCAAATGAACAAAACACCCCCTTTTGAAAGTTATTACAGTAGTTACGCATGGCAAAAATTCAGATACATTTTCCAGGCAAAAATTACAACCAATTAGAATCTGACCTGCGACCAAACCTAAAATTCAAGCCCGATCGACTTGCAGAGCCCAGAGCCAGCACCAAAGAGAGTGGCAGAAGAAGGCAAAACACAGAGCAAAACATTTGTGGCACAGAGCCAAATTCGAGTCTGTGAAATTTTTTTCATGCCCAGCTGCCTCACCAAGCAAAGATGTTCGGTGGTAGCCACCACTTCCAATATTAGCAAAGCACATCACTACAACAGAAAGGGGAAGGGGTCTGAAATTACAGTAAATCGCTTCCTGTAATATTGCAGTTATGTCTAAATGGGACACTGAGGTGGGAAGCTCATGAATCTGGGGAGAAAGCAGATGCCTGAAAGTCACACGATCCGGATTCTTGTCCAGCACTCCTGCTCACCAGCCATGAAGCTGTCCTCAAGACTCTGCTTCTCTGCTCCCTCACTTGTAAAATGGGACCGGGCCAGACCATTTTTTCATGCTCTACAAAGAATTTTACTGAAATTGAACAAATAACACAGCGGCCTTCCCAGTCTAGGGGCCACCCTCCCCAAGCAATTTCTTACAGGCTTGAAACACAATTTGTACGGTGAAGGAATTTTAAGTCATTTCCACAGAAATCAGACTCGGCCCCCACAACCGATCTGTGAGATCTCTTCTCATTCTAACAGTCTAGCATATACGTTGCGTTTCATCTTCTGGGAAGCTGTTAAAATAATGACTACATAGAACAGTGGCGATTACTCTGTATCATACCTCTCATCTTGAAGGCCTCGAGTCCTTTGTAACCAACAACTAATTCTTCTAATGTCACTGGAGATAAGCATCATTATCCACATTTCACTTAACAGCAAACTGAGAGACCAAGAGCTCACTCAAGTTCACACAGGCAAGTCAAGGATAGAACTAGAATCAGAATCTGATGAGGATGACAAAGAGAATCTTGCCCAAACCTTCCAATGGCCTCCCACCTAAATCCACAAATCCCCACCATAGCCTAAGATGGTATACCTGTTCTAGCCTCAGCTTACCTCTTGGACTTTATTTCTTTTTTGTTTTTAAGATTTTATTTATTTTCTTGAGAGCGAGAGCAGAAGCAGGGGGAGTGGCAGAGGAGGAGGGAGAAGCAGACTCCCCCTGAGCAGGGAGCCCAACATGGGGCTCGATCCCGGGACCCCGGGATCATGACCTGAGCCGAAGGCAGACGCTTCACCCACTGAGCCACCCAGGCGCCCCTCTTGGACTGGATTTCTTATCATGCTAGTCCAGCTACACCGGCTTACCAGCTGCTCCGCTAACACCCCAAGCAAGCGCCTTCGGGTCTTTGCACTTGCTGCTGCCTTGGCCTGGAATGCTCTTCCCTCCACGTATCCTCAATGGTTCACTCCTTACTGCTTTCAGGTCTTTGCTGAAATCTCACCTCCTCTGAGAGGCCTTCTATGACCACATGCCCTCCATCACGGCACACTATTTTATCTTTTTCATATGGCAATCACTATCTAAATATAACTCATTCATCTGTTTAGTTGCTCTCTGCCTCTTTTAGACTATCAAGGTCCATGTCTTACCCACTGCTATATCCCCAGTCCCTACAACAGTGCTTGGACTCAATAAAATTTTGCAAAATAAATGATGAATGAATGAATAATTCATTCTCCAGTTCAGATTCTCCAGTGGTTTCATCCAATAGGATGGTATTTCTCTGTAATGTCCATATTCTTCTTCCTCCCCCTCCCCTTTATTATTTTTCCTAGATGGTGGACACAGCTGAAAATTTCCCCGCCTGACTCGATGAGAAGCATGGATCCTGATGAGTGGCCCACTCAGACCACCCAGAAGAATAAAACTGAGGGAGCCAAAGGAGGTAATTCTCTGGGATCAGGTCCTGCCAAGTCTCCTTAAAACCCTGAGCTGCCTGGATGACAACCTTTTAAATATTTACCACATGACCCTTTCTGGAGCAAGAACAAAGGCTTTCTGTCACTCTGTTGAATCAAAGTTGGAAGGGAGGCAAGTTTGAGCACCACGTATCCTCAAATTAGGAGAGCCTTTTATCATCTGATATAACAAATCTCGAGAGGGTTCACCTATGTGTGTTACCTAGAGGGTAAGTGTTCACTGCTAAGTTACATGAACCAGGAGCCCCAGGAAAGAACGCTCTGCAGGATTTAGTGAAAGTAGGCAGGCAAAGTAGGTGGGCCAGGAGCAACGCAGGAATGGGGCAGGAACAACTAACTTGATTCATGTCTCAGAACAGAAAACAGGAGGCAGCGAGAAAAAGGAGAAAGCAGGAGAGCAAGAGACGTCCTGGGTCTCAGAGCTGTTCCAAGCAAAGATGAAAGAAATAATAGAGAAGAAAACCCCAGGACTTATCAGAAAACCAAGTTGCAGTTAATTATACCAGAATGTCAGGAACGTCATCCCACTGAAGAACCCCTACCAGTACGTTGGCAACCTAATCTACCACTTATCTCTCTTCACTATATCGTTTTACAGTTCCACCAAGTTTTAATATATCACACAGGTTTATGTTCTGGGAAACCGGTGAAAAATCAAATAGCTTTTTTTTTTGAGAGAGAGAGCGTGTGGCGGGGGTGGGGGGGGAGGCTGCAGGGGGAGAGGGAGAGAGAGAAGCCTAAGCAGGCTCCATGCCCAGCACGAAGCCCGATGCAGGGAGCCCAATGTGGGGCTCAATCTCACAACCCTGAGATCATGACCTGAGGCGAAATCAAGTCAGATGCTTCACCGACTGAGCCACACAGGTGCCCCTCAAATAGCTTTTCCTAAATAACTCCACCATATGAGGGCACTGGAGATTTTTTAATTATTTAGTTTGAAGCGAAGTCCAGAAGGAAAAGTCTACAATTCGCCCTTCTCATTACGACAGACTATTTTGTCAGCTTTATTTCAGCATGTCATGGCCCTGCTCAAATTTTCAATGACCCTCCCTCACCTACATGGCAGGGCTCACATGACTGATCCCACCTTTGAGGCGCTCCCACAATCCTACTAATAATATAATACAAATAGCTGAGATCCATGGAGTGGTGACTACCATCCATCTCTGGCTTTCCTCATCCTATATCATTTAATCCTCATAATGACCTTATATGATGATTACTCTTATCATCTCCATTTTACAGAGGAGAAACTGAGGTGCAGGGAGATACGAACGGACCAAACCAAATTTATCCTCTCATGACTACCCAACTTCATCTAACACACCCGCCGCCCGGTACATACTGCCTCCAACACTCACCTCCTGATTTTCTCCCTTTGAGGCCCCACCTCCTTCAAGTTGCCTTTTCTGACCTCAGATCACAGTGACCTGGACTCATACAGCACTTGGTCTCTGTACCATCTTTAAACAGTATATTATTTTTTTAAGTAAACTGTATGCCCAACATGGGGCTCAAACTCACGGCCATGCAATCAAGAGTCACACGCTCTGCCGACTTAGCCAGCCAGGCACCCCTAAACCGTTTTCATTTTGTGTCCCAGCTCCCCGGACAGGTTTTAAGTTCTGCATGGGAAACTTCTCTCTACCCTTTGCAACACTAACACCTTGAGTTAATAAGTATTCAGTACATATTTGGTGATGAATTCATTGATTCCTCAGAGTGTCTGGCACATAAGCAGCCCCTAATAAATGGTTTTAAACAGTCACCAATGGGGGCGCCTGGGTGGCTCAGTCGTTAAGCGTCTGCCTTCGGCTCACGTCATGATCCCAGGGTCCTGGGATCGAGCCCCACATCGGGCTCCCTGCTCAGCGAGGAGCCTGCTTCTCCCTCTCCTGCTCCCCCTGCTTGCGTTCCCTCTCTCGCTGTGTCTCTCTCTGTCAAGTAAATGAATAAAATCTTAAAAAAAAAAAAAAACAGTCACCAATGAATGAGGAGAAACTAAACATAAAAAACAAATTAGGGGTGCCTGGCTGGCTCAGTTGGTTAAGCGTCTGACTCTTGATCTCAGCTCAGGTCTTCATCTCAGGGTCGTGAGTTCAAGCCCTGTGTTGGGCTCCACGCTGGGCGTGGAATCTACTTAAAAACAAAAACAAAAACAAAAAGAACAACAAAAAACAAAAACAAATTAGTGAGAAATCCCTTACCCATAAAGTGACTATAATCTGTTCGTTAGCTGGGAGAGACAGTCTGGTAGACTTGAGAACACAATGCACTAACCTATAAAAAATGTTTAAAAAATTTCTCTTCATATTTATTCCAATAAACATAGTGACCTTGGCCTCCCCAGCAATTATTTTAATATCATATGTGCTGTCCTAGGAAAAATTCCTTGATTTGTTGTTCTCCTAACACAGAAGGGAAGAAACCCTCCCGTAACAGTCAAAAGAATAAGTGAGGACTGTTTGACTCGGGATATATAACAAATGGCTCTCTTTTGTGCAAACCAAAAGGGGAGGGGGCAGCAGAAGTGAGTCATACATCAAGCAGTTGAACTTACAACCCCGATAACATACCAAGACACTTCAACATTTAATTGCTGGGAATGGGGAGGAGGAAGCTAGAGGAATGTGACCAAATGGAGCCAAGAAGAGGCATAAAGGTGAGTGTCCCGGGGGTTGGCCAAGAATCTGCAACAGACTTTTTTTTTTTTTTTTAATGAAAAACCACCCTCAAGATCAGACTCTTCCTTATTCCATAGATCATTGTATCCTTTGGGAAAACTAGCTCTGAGCGCCAGGGGAAGGTCAAATCAAATATCCTAGCTATCTCACCTTCACTGATATGGAAAGGAGTTGAAAAAAGCAGAGGTTTCCAGCAGCTACTTGAGACTATAAATGAACAGGTTTCTGTCAAGACTGGCATTTCTGTCTAAGGGATCAATAAGTTCATTCTCTAGGAGATCTTAAACTGCTCTCCAAAACTTTCCCAGGAATTGCAGACAGGCAATGGGGTGGGTTCTCATTAACTAAAAAAGTACAAATTGAGGAAATTAATCACCTACGGCAAGGCTTGCCTTGTTTTAACATGAACACCAGGAACAAAGCAAATCATAAGCTCGGGGTACAATAGTCACTGCTTATAGGACAACGGTCGGAGCTTTTGCAAATGCTGCACGACACCAGCGTCCTCCTCGGTGAGAGGAAGTGACCAGCCACCGAAAACCGTGGCTTGGGCAGTAATGCACATCATTATCAGCTCGCCCGGAGCCTGGGTTCCTCACGACCAATTTCCCAGCCAACAACGGAGAGGCTCGGCCAGCACCTCTGGGGAAATCGTGACAATGGCAGAGAATGATGCAGACTATCTCTTTTTTTTTTTTTCAAAGATTTTACCCATTTATTTGAGAGAGAATAGAGAGAGAGAGAGAGCATGAGATGGGGGAGGGTCAGAGGGAGAAGCAGACTCCTCGCTGAGCAGGGAGCCCGATGCGGGACTCGATCCCGGGACTCCAGGATCATGACCCGAGCCGAAGGCAGTCACTCAACCAACTGAGCCACCCAGGCGCCCCGATGCAGACTATCTCTTAACAACTGACCGGAGCTGGTGGAAAGGCGTGTACGGGGGGAAAAGGGCAAATTTTTATTCCATAAATATGGGCTCTTGTCATCTTCCCATATGAAGAAATCAGCTTAGCTCCTTCACCAGCCCCTTTGCCCTAGAGCCCATCACTATCAACTTGAATGTTCTTGCAAAACTGTCTGGCAGCTAGTGAGGAAGGATTCGCTCTCTAAAGCAGCCTATATATGAGTTACTGTGGCTACATTATTTATGTCGCATTACAGATCATGTGGTTGCTTTCTCAAAAGGCCTTATAAAGTAGGGAGTCTTCTGATTCCCTTTTATCTATTGGACTTGGCTCAGTGTTTTCTAACCCTCTTTCCCTTTGCTTTTTTTCTTTCCACCTTCTCTCATGACTCCATTTCTCCCTCCCGTGCCATTAGACTCCCTTATTTCTGACAGTCAAAGAATCCAGAAAAAGGACTCGGCCTTGTTTATAGAGACAGTTAAGGGGCGCCTGGGTGGCTCAGTTGGTAAGTGTCTGCCTTCAGCTCAGGTCTTGATCCCCATGTTGTCATTGGGCTCCCTGCTCAGCAGGGAGTCTGCTTCTCCTTCTCCCTTTGTCCCCTCCCCCTACTCCTTCTCTCTACCGCTCCCTCATTCTCTCTCAAATAAAATCTTTAAAAAAAAAAAAAGACAGTTAAGTTGCTGTCCATCAATTCAAATTTTCCAAAGGACTGATTCTACATAATTTTTTTAAATCCAGAAGTTTTTAAATGAATAAAGACCCTGAAATTGACACCTCCCTCTAAGAGGGATCCAGCTACCCTACCTTAATCTCTGTCAAGCCCTCAACCCCAGCGGGATCCGCAGGCCAATGTCAAGGAGGCACAGATAAAATAGAAGGGAAGGCACATGGCTCCCGTAGGCTGTTATCTGCTAGTGAGTCATGATGAATACCGAGATCCTTCTGTTGTAGCTTCCTGGTTAGTCCACTGTGGGCTTGAGGGGCTATCAAAGCTTGAATTTTTCTGACAGCAAAGGTTCTTGGCTCTCAACTCTGCAAGCTCTAGGCCTGCGGTGCTCACCCACTAAAGCTCCCAAAGCTTCTCACCAGTGTGGGCTGGACATCCCAGCACGCAGGGGACTCCAGATGCACCAATGGTAAAATTGCCCCCGGTATCAGGAAAATGACTCAGATAATAATAGCATGCCCGACTCACCTTCCCGTTCGCTTATGAGACTCATTAA
>NC_138385.1:26430424-26447803 GCF_054177405.1 Leptonychotes weddellii
CCCCCCCCCCCCCCGCCATGGCCCTTCTCCATACAGTCACATGCCCTCTGTTTACATAGAGATGGCATCATCAACACTGCGAGTTTCAACCAACTTCCACAAGGCTGAATTCAGGAATAGTTAAAACACAATCTTAGAGGAAAACAGAAACATCTTGGCAAAACCCCTCAGACACCTTTCGCTGAGTCTGGCTGAACCTTCTTCCCTCTCTTGCCCATCCCAGCTGTGATTAATCCTAAAATCTAATACCACTGCTCTGGCTTAGGAAGTAAAACCGGAAGAATATGGGATGTATATCGAGCTCCCAGAAATCCAAAATGGAGAGCCACAGTCCATAATGGAGAATAGCCGGGATAAATGAAATCCATGACCAGGCACAGTTCCCAAATCTCATTATGGCCTATTTCACATTATTCCCTACACTTCGACTTATTCTTATTTTCCTTTCTTTGCCTACTGTTTGGTAGAAGTTTTAAAAAGAAAGTAAGTGGTTTTATGCTATTTGAATTATATCTCACTAAAAAAAAAAGAAGAAGAAGTGGCCAAGACATGAACAGCTGGGGATGAAAGGCAACAACCCAAAGAGCCTAGCAGAGTGACAATTAGCTAGAGGCGGGCAGCAGTGTCCCCTTCAGCCGGGCCATGTGGTCACCAAGTTGCCTCAGACCCCACCACTCGCTTCATGAATTTATGGCTCCTGCCTGGCCCCCATGAGTGGTGGCGTTCGCAACCTCGGGATAGACAACACATAAGCTAAACAATCAATCTTTGACTACTTGACTGAATTCCTTTCCTACTGTCACTGGAACAAATTACCATAAACTCAGTGGCTTACAACAAAATGTATTCTCCCCCAGTTCTACAGAGCCCAAGTCTGACAGGGGTCTCGCTGGGCGAAAATCCAGGTTGTAGCAGAGCTGTATCCCTTTCTAGAATCTCCAGAAAAGAAGCCATTTCCTTGCCTTTTCCAGCTTCCAGAGGCTGCCTGCAATTTCCTGGCCAGTGGCTCCTTCCACCATCTTCAAAGGCGGCAACAAAGCATCTCTCTCTGACCCTGCTTTTGTCCTCCCTCCTCCTTCCCGGACTCTCGTCTTCTGCCTCCCTCCTTCCACTGACAGGGACCCTTGTGATTACACTGAGCCCACCTGGATAACCCAGGCTCCTCTCCCTATGTGCTGATTAGCCATCTTAACTCCCCTTTGCCATGTAAGGAAGCATTTACAGGTGTTGGGGATTTGGATATGGCCATCTTTGGGGGGGCCATTATTCTGCCCACTGCATGAACCAATCTTTTTTTTTTTTTAAAGATTTTATTTATTTATTTGACAGAGAGAAACACAGCGAGAGAGGGAACACAAGCAGGGGGAGTGGGAGAGGGAGAGGCAGCCTTCCTGCTGAGCAGGGAGCCCGATGCGGGGCTCAATCCCAGGACCCTGGGATCATGACCTGAGCCGAAGGCAGACGCTTAACGACTGAGCCACCCAGGCGCCCCTGCATCAACCAATCTGTGTCTCGCAAATTATGGAGGAAAATGTAAAGCGTGTACTTCTTACAGGCCACTGTATTTTGATTTATAATATATGGGCTCATAAAAGGTTGTATGCAAAGCAAATTCTATTTTAAAAGCATTAGAGTCATTTACTACTGAAAAGAATCCCGTGGTGAATTGTTTTTGTAAAGGTATTAATTCCCCAATGTCTTGTTTCTCTGAATCCAGATTTCCATACATTATATTCATGTTGGGCTACAGCCTAAGTATGGAGAAAACACTAATATTTTGAGTATGCTGGGAGTGGAGTCAAAACCCACAGAACCATTTTCTGGCAATCTGCACAGAATTACAGTCTTCACACCTGCATTTCTGAACCTGAGAATTTTTTTCCCTAAGATTTTATGTATTTATTTATGTGAGAGACAGACCGAGCACAAGCAGGGGGAGGGGGAAGGGCAGAGGGAGGGGCAGAGGCAGAGGGAGAAGCAGACTCCCTACTGAGCAGAGAGCCCTACGGCGGACTCAATCCCGGGACCCTGGGATCATGACCTAAGCTGAAGGCAGACGCTGAACCGACTGAGCCACCCAGGCGCCTGGCTGAACCTGATAATTCTGATAGGAAATATATTATAATAAAGCCTTGAGTCTCACTCACTCAGCTAGTCGGCATTGACAGTGGGCTGGTGAAGAAATTCATGTCTGAATTTGGGGCCGTGTGACCTTGAGTTAACCATTAATTTCTTTGTGCCTCATTTCCCACGTCTTAAACTAAGAATAAAAATAGGACCCCTCTACCCTCTATCCTAGGGCTGCACAAGGATTAAATGACATACAGAATACAAAACAGCCAGTATGGTGCCTGGCACATACAAAGTCTTCAACAAATGGATTCATCACCGCGGGCTAAAGCCCATGGTTAAGTGCAGGAGACACGCAGGAAGCCCCCTACGACTTGGACTGATTGTTCTCAGGACTTGGAAATGAAAGTGAGAACCGGACATAGCCACTCAATGGAAAGCAGCAGGCAAAATATTAAATTAAGATAAAATTGGAGCCTTCTCTTGATAGACACCCGTAGTTTCTGCTTGCAGACTATGTGAAAGATAGAATGACCTTCAATACTTAATGGAAGTGTGAATCATCCTCAGCAAACCACATGATCTTATATTGGGTATCTGCAAGAACAGTTATATTTGATATGAGAGCATACTCTGTTTTTCTGCTCAGAATCTTGAAGTAGCTTGTTAGTTTTACCTTTGGATTTTGACGGCTCTTCACAGCCTCTGAAACAAAAGTCAACTTCATGCCCCAGGCATTAGAGACGCTGCGCCATTTCCCCTCTCTCTCTGTTTCTACCTTTATCTCCTACAAACCCCGTAGACAAACTCACTATTCTGCCCCAACTACAAAACTCAGTAATTCTCAGACAGCGCTAAGGCTATACAGCTTTGTACGGTAGTAAATCTGGTATGTTTCTTATCTCATCTGGAGACCACTGGAGGCCAGGGACCTCATCTTAGACATTCATAGATTTCCCCTCAGTGCCCAGCACGGAATACGCACCTAATTAATAGTTGCTAAATAAATGGACTACCTTATCCTTCTATTCATTACATTCATCTCCACATAGGAATAGGAACCTGTGATGCCCTTTTGTTTCAATGTCATTACCTTCATTTAACTGACAGCCTCCTTCCTGAAGTTTTTTTATTTTTAATTGAAGTACAGTTGAATGACAGCCTCCTTTTTAAACTTCCTGATTCAGAATAATTACGTTTCTTTAAAAAGTTACACTTCTCAATTATCCTGAGGTTGCAGAGTTTTTAAATTCTATACAGCTGTGAGAATCCTCTCAGTAATGATTTTCTTTTTTTTTTTTTGCTAGGGCTCACTGTAAACTTTTTTAAAAATTTTTTTATTTATTTGAGGGAGAGAGAGCACAAGCAGAGGAAGGGGCAGAGGGAGAGGGAGAAGCAGACTCCCCACTGAGCAGGGAGCCCGATGCAGGGCTCGACCCCAGGACCCCGGGACCGTGACCTGAGCCGAAGGCAGACGCCCAACCGACTGAGCCACCCAGGCGCCCTGTAAACATTTTTTTAAAGCAATATTTTTTCCACGCACGTTACTCACGACAATATCCGAAATAACATAATAACTACTTCTTACCTTCATGGTGACCGTGATGGTACTATTTACATTTGCTTTATGCAACCAGCCTTGTTTTATGACGCCACCCTTCTGAGAACACAGTGAAGAGGAATCCTGAAATAGGGCAAAAAGCATCAGTGAAACAGCCAGCCATCTAATCAAACTTTTGGGGGACACGAACTAGGCCCTGCCCCATTTTCTAATTAAAGCATTAAGTCCCCCACCGCCCCCACAAAGATGCCTGATGAAACTTGAAATTGTTCACTAGGGAAAGAAAGGCTCTGTGCCATGCACACAGCAGGTACTCAGTATTTACTGACTCTTACGGGCTGTCTTCTGGGAGAGTCTTCTGCATTAAGTAAACCGTCAAACTGCACCTCAAAATGTCACAGACATCCAGGCCATCTGTCCCAAGAGGGATCCATGATGCAGGGGGTTCCAGATGACTCACCATTGCCACATGCCCAGCACGGGGAAAACCAGCCCCACAGGTGTCTTCCACAGGTGGGAAAACATGTTTATATACAAATCACAGCCCATTTCACTTGATTTTTCCTAAACTCCATTTGGAAATGCAACAATTTTTTTAAGATTCTTAAAAAACACGCATTGGCTTGAAAGCCGGCCACCGATCACTCGAAAACCATTCTGTCCCTCATCTTTTTCTCAAGGAAATCTCTGGCAGCAGAAGCGACCGTGAGGACACCAGCACCGTGGCCCCCCACTTTTACCTCGTCTTTCTCACAGTCCTCGTCAATCTCAAATACGTGACTGGGAATCTTTTCTGGTCGCAGAGATTTGCTGAAAACGCAAGAGAATTATCTCAGATACTGAAGAGAACACACACAAAAATAAATAAATAAAAGCAAGATGAGTAGACTTTTTTACAACCGAGATAAACGCCAAACACGAGGGGGATAAATTCTTTTCTCCTTTCCAAACTCAGGGTTGCCCCTCTGAGTAAACTTACAGTACCTTTTATATAAGGACTCCCACATGTGCAGCCTGCGGCAAAGCTGTAACTAAGCGCAAATACTAAGTCAGTCAGGGAGGGCAGAACTGCCAGAGAATGCGGGCCAGAGTTGTTAGAGGAGGCAGAAGCTTGTCTTTCCTCAGAAGGAAAAGCAACACAGTGTAATTCTGGCTCTTCCATTCGTCTGCTGTATAAGCTTGGATTGGTCAGCCATCTTGGGATTCAAGTTTAAAGGATGTCTTTAGGACTCTTTTCTCTTCTAGGGAAGTGCTTTGAAAACTACAAGAGGCTACACAATGTCTTATTTCTCGAAAACATTTCCCAGATGATAGCCTATGAGGTTAGTAGGACTATAGATGGGGAAAGGGATAACAGGGAAGCTCAGAGAGATTGAGTGACTGGCCCAAGGTCATCCAGCCAGTAAGTGGCAGAAATAAGACTGGAACCTCAACAAATAAGATTTGAACTGGCTCCTGGACCAGTGTGCTCGTGGCAGTCTGTCAACTCAACTGAAAGAGATGTGCTTTTGTCAAGGGATGTCTGGGGTCATCGAATTGAACTGAGTGCCTTCTAGCATTTTCTTTTTAAAGATTTTATTTATTTGAGAGAGAGAGAGAGAGAACATGAGCAGGGGAAGGGGCAGAGGGATAAGCAGACTCCCCGTCGAGCAGGGAGCCCGATGCAGGGCTCAATCCCAAGACCCCGAGATCATGACGTGAGCTGAAGTCAGACGCTTAATCACCTGAGCCACCCAGGTGCCCCCCTTCTAGCATTTTCATTGACACCACTGGAAAGTGCTCACTATATTATCCAGAACTAAAAGATTTTATGGTCAATATAGATGCATCAAAACCAAAAAGCGAACTCCTACATTTTCGAAAGAATTTCAATGCGCAAAGTGAAAACATATTCAATTGTCCAAAATACATTTACCAAACAAGCCAGCTGCCTAAGGCCTTGTTTTATCATAAATTATCACTGAGAAGCTTTATAAGTGGTAAGAAAAAGGTAAAACGTTGAGTAACTCTCCTCTCAAAGGTTTCCCTTGAATTCTACACTTACCATGGCAACATTCGAAAGTCTCCAGAGAAGTCTTCATACTTGTAGTTTACCACATGCCAATCTGTGCTATAGGTTTTAATACACTGAAAGAAAATAGGAATCTTTAATTTGAAATATCACACAAGTATACGTATATCCAGTTTTTCTTTTTAAAGATTTTTTTTTTATTTATTTGAGAGAGAGAATGAGATAGAGAGAGCATGAGAGAGGGGAGGGTCAGAGGGAGAAGCAGACTCCCTGCTGAGCAGGGAGCCCGATGCGGGACTCGATCCCGGGACTCCAGGATCATGACCTGAGCCGAAGGCAGTCGCTTAACCAACTGAGCCACCCAGGCGCCCACGTATATCCAGTTTTTTAAAGTCTGGTAAAGGAAGCTGACAGACTTTTAAAAATCATTTGGAAAATGTTGGTACTGGGATCATCCATTGGGGATTAACATGGTCTCCCTAAACTAACTGGCAACAAAAAATCCCAATTCAGACACACTTTGGAACACTCTAACTCCAAGTTCAGAGAGTAGTCAAATCCCAAAGAGAGAAACTAAGAACCCATGCTATTTGTCACAGTAGTTAAGCTGTCTCCTCTCTACCACATCATCTAGACTTGTCACGGAGGTCCGCTAAGTTACAGTCATTTTATTTCCTGTCTACACTAAAGGAAGAATATTTTTTTGAATATAATAATGTTCCACTGTTGCCTTTGAGGGTCTTACCTCTTTGACAAACAAACTTTGGGCCCTCTTCTCAGCATCTTCTGGTACAGTGGACTGCACTGTTCTGCGCTGACGACTTATCACCGAGATCTAGAAGACAGGGAACATTCTTGCCGTAAGAACTAGCCTGGAAAGTGTGAATGTTTTCCTTTAAAGCAGTGCTTGTGAACTCACAGAGATATCTTCCATTGGAAACATAAGCAGGTCTCTGAGGGGGTCGCTGTAAATCTGGGTTTTCCTTTGGGTGATAACATTCTCATAGTCCAAGGGCTCAACAATTTTGGTCTTTTCCTTAATAAGAGACAAATACAAAGTTAATACGGTCAAAGTCATAAGATATAAATTCCTGTCCATGTGCGAAAGACACCTTATTTCACTAAAGAAAGGACTGTTGACGGCAGTGAGCACTTGGGACACTTTCACAAGAGAAACATCCTCCATAACTAGAAGCGCAGATGCCAAACACATACAAACACACACACAGATCTGTCCGCTAAAGCCAAGAGTTCTAGAGAGTTAGCCCTGTACCCTGCTTTTCCACGTGCCTTCCAAAAATGTAAGGTAAAACAAAAAGTGGTCTATTTGGAACCCTGTCAGTTGATTTTTAGAGAATTGGCTCTGTTCACTGGGTAACTGAAGATGAGGAAGTATCGACATTCGTGTGCCTGGTGCAGGCAGAGCCTGGGCAAACGTGGGTGCTGGAGGTGCTCGATCCACTGGGCAGGGCATGAAAGGGTGGGGTCCTAGGTGACGAAGTCAGGGGATCCCGAACAGACTGCCGGGTGACCTGGCCACTGAGCGTAGGGCCCCAGCCTGAGGCTAAGGTTACAAGGAGCAAGGTCGGCGTCTGAGAAATCCAGGATATGATTTATTAATAAGAGTAACAAGAGTGGGCATTTACCAAGCCCTTTCTGTATGCTAGACACTGTGGCAAGTGCTTTCTCTAGATTTTCTCACTTAATACTCATAACCACCCTCGGAAATAGGCTTGATCTGGGGCGCCTGGCTGGCTCAGTCCGTAGAGCGAGAATGAATGAATGAATGAATGAATAGAAATAGGCTTAATCTTTGTCACCATTTGACAGATGAGGAAACTCTGCACTCAACTCAACACTAAGTAACTTGTCTGCCTTCGGAGCTAGAATTCAAACCTAGGTCTGTGACTACAAAGGTTCAGTTCTTTCCACCTCATGTATCGTTTTCTCCCCCTCAGAAATACCCAAAGCTACGAATATGCAAGACACTGAACTTGGAAGAGGATCCCACCACCTACCTTCCTTTCACTTTTTTCTTCACTGAACTTATCACCATGTGATATAACACCTACTTTACCTCTCTTCCTACCTGAGGGCGGAGATTTCCCTTTATTTGTTCACTGTTACAACTCCAGCACCTACAACAGCACTTGGCACGTGGTGGGCATCCAATCATTAATTGTTGGATAAACTCTGAGATATTCAGATTCAACCAGAGCTATGTTCCAACACACTATTCCAGACCAAGGTGGGTGTATATTAATGCTTCCTAATAACAGTGTTTTACTAAATCAAATTAAAATTACTTAAAATTTTTATTAAAAAAACAACATAAAGAAAACTTAAATAAAAGATACACTGAAACTTAGTATCATAATGGAATCAGAATTACATTTGCGTACACAGTACCTGAGGCAGTCTCCAGTAGAGCGTATCCACACAATCCTTTGGGAACAGCTTTTTTTAAGTTTTTATTCAAATTCCAGTTAGGTAACATACAGTGTAATATTAGCTTCAGGTGTTCAACACTTCCATACAACACCTGGTACTCATCATAAGTGATGCCCTCCTAATCCCCATCCCCTTTTTCCCCCCACTCCCCCACCCACCTCCCCTCCGTGTGTTCTCTAGAGTTAAGAGTCTATGTCTTGGTTTGTGTGTCTCTCTCTTTTTTACCCCTTGGCTCGATTGTTTTGTTTCTTAAATTCCACATGTGAGTGAAATCATATGGTATTTGTCTTTCTCTGACTGACTTATTTCACTTAGCATAATACTCTCTAGCTCCGTCCATATGGTTGCAAATGGCAAGCTTTCGTTCTTTTTGATGGCTGAGTAATATTCCATTGTGTACACAGACCCCATCTTCTTTATCCATTCATCTGTCGATGGACACTTGGCCTGCTTCCATAATTTGGCTATTGTAGATAATGCTGCTATAAACGAGAACAGTTTTTATACCTGGTTCACAATTAAGTCACAGCCAGATCCCAGTTCCATATCTGAAGAGCATCTCAGAGTTTCCTCTCTAAGATTACTTAGAAAGATTAAACTACTCTAATAAACATCAGTATTCAACAAATCTAAAAGACCCTAAAAAAACAGTACGGAAGTTCCTCATGAAATTAAAAATGGAACTACCATATGATCCAGCAATCCCACTTCTGGGTATATAGCCAAAGAAAACAAAATCAGTCCCTCAAAGAGATATCTGCACTCCCATGTTAATAGCAATGTTATTCACAAGAGCCAA
This sequence comes from Leptonychotes weddellii, assembly GCF_054177405.1. NCBI lineage: Eukaryota > Metazoa > Chordata > Mammalia > Carnivora > Phocidae > Leptonychotes > Leptonychotes weddellii. The sequence continues at coordinate 26,439,317 of NC_138385.1, forward strand.
GATATAGAAAAAAAAAATTAAGTGTCTCTCAACAGATGAATGGATAAAGAAAATGTGGTCTGTACATTTATTGAAATACTATTCAGCCATCAGAAAGAAGGACATCCTGCCATTTGCAACAACATGGATGAACCTGGAGGGCATTAAAGTGAAATAAGCCAGACAGAGAAAGACAAAAACCACAAGGTATCATGGATAAAGATCTGTCTCTCTCTATCACACACACACACACACACACACACACAGGAATGTTACTCAGCCATTAAAAAAAGAATGAAATCTTGCCACTTGCCACAACATGGATGCACCTAGGGTATATGATACTAAGTGAAATAAGTCAGAAAGGCAAATACTATATGATTTCACTTACATGTGCAATCTAAAAAACAAAAACAGGGACGCCTGGGTGGCTCAGTCGGTTGAGCGCCTGCCTTCAGTTGGGGTCATGATCCCAGGGTCCTGGGATCGAGACCCACATCGGGCTCCCTGCTCGGTGGGGAGCCTGCTTCCCCCTCTGCCTGCCACTCCCCCTGCTTGTCTCTCTCTCTCTGACAAATAAATAAAATTTTAAAATAAATAAATAACAAAACAAAAACAAACTCATAAATACAGAGAACAAACTGTGGTTGCCAGAGGGGAGGAAGGAGGGGGGATGGGTAAAATAGGTGAAGGGGAATAAGAGGTACAGACTTCCAGTTATAAAAGAACTCAAGGGCATGAAAATTACAGCACAGGGAATAGAGTCAATGCTATTGTAATAACTTTGTTTCATAACAGATGGTAACTACACTTAACCATGGTGAGCATTTCCTAATGTATATAAATGTCAAAACACTATGTTGTACACCTGAAACTAATATGTTGTATGTCAACTATACTTCAATTAAAAAAAACAAAAAATAAAAAACCTCCCATTGGGGTAGGGCCAGAAAGGAGGACAAAGACTTGATAATTGTTGAAGCTGAAGACGGGTGATGAGTACCTGGGTTTTCATGTACTCTTCTGACAAAAAAAAAAAAAAAATACTGTATGGTATCATTTATACGTGAAATCTAAAAAAAGTAGAGTGGTGCTTGCTGGGCTGGGAGATGAGGGAAATGCAGAGAGATTGGTCAAAAGGTACAAACTTCAGTTATAAGATGAGTAAGTTCCGGAGATCTAATGCACAACACGGTGACTGTAGTTACTAATTCTGTGTTGTGTACTTGAAATTTACTAAGACAATAGAGCTTAAGCATTCTCATCAAAAAAATAAAGCATGTGAGGTGATAAATGTATTCATTAACTTGACTGTGATAGCCATTTCACAATGTATACATATATTAAATTATCACAGTGTACACTTCAAATATGTACAATTTTCATTCTTCAATTATACCTCAATAAACCTTGCAGCGGGGGGGAGGAGATCCTAAGAAGATATACTTCATTTCAAGTCTTAAATTTGAAATTGTAGACCCATAAGATCAAATCCAGCTGATCATCCCCATCATTCACAGACATGTCTGTGAATACTAATGCAAAATGAGTTGAAACAGAAGAAACAATTCCTATTTGGGGAACTCAGAGGTTTTCTGATAGTAAAATTTGGGCGCCTTGTCCTATATCTACCACGTTTTCATGGAGCCAAGTGCAAGGAAACTGACTGCCTCTTCCTGTCTAACATTCTGAGTCTCTGATCAATTGCTCAGAGAAGTGAATAAAGCCCCATCTAAGAAGGCAAGCCTTAGGTACTGAAAATAATTTCCAAGTCTTGCTTTTGGTGCCAACTATCCTCTCAATACAGATTGCAAAAACAGTCCTCAAATTTCAATGTTTAACCTGTTGAATTAGCATCTGTTAATCTCTCTGTACAATAATTTCAGAACTACCTGCTCCAAGTAACTTTGAAAAAGAAAAAAAAAATCTTCCTTCAGCTTCCTAATGTAGTTGTCAAATTAATCTGGAAAAAGCATATGTCCAAATGAATCACTTGTTTAAACATACAGTAGAAAATAGGCCTTCTAAAAAACAAACCCTCAGCTCTCTCTGTTTTGAAGGCCCTATATTCATGTTCTAGAAAACAAGGTTTCACTTTTCATTTAAAGCTGACTAAACTAAGCATTCTGGGGGCGCCTGGGTGGCTCAGTCAGTGAAGCTTCTGCCTTTGGCTCAGGTCATGATCTCAGGGTCCTGGGATCGAGCCCACATCAGGCTCCCTGAGTCTGCTTCTTCCTCTCCCTCCACCTACTGCTCCCCCTGCTTGTGCGTGCTCACTCTCTCTCTCTCTCTCTGTCAAATAAATAAATAAACATCTTTAAAAAAAAATAAACTAGGTGCTCTGGGTCTTCACTCCTACTTCCTTTGTCAGGGGTAGCTCGATTGTAGAAAAATTTGGGGTGGCTGTTCCGAGTCCCACAAAACTTACCCTAATGGCAGATCTAGGCCTGTGAATCAGGCTTCATCTGCTTCAGAAGAAAAAGAGGAAGGACTCACCCTCCCCCCACCCAGCCACCTCCAATCCCGGGCCTCACGGGGCTTAAAAGCACAGTTCAAACTGGATGTGGAGGAGAGAGGCTACATTAGGAATCAGCCCCTAAACAACCACACCCTAAGTTTCTCTTCCAGTAGAATTCAGTAGCAACTCTCTGGGCATCAGAGACAAGGAAAACCTTTGATGCTTAGAATTACCACAATTTCATGGTGGCTTTGCCCTGTGGTCTAGAACATATCCCTTGTCTAACTTTGCTATTCAGCTTTACCCCTGGATTACGAGACTCACAGCGTTTCCCTTAATAAAGCTTCCCTCACACACAAAAAGGGTCTCTCTCCCAGGTTCACAATTTTTCCTTCCTGCCACTTTGTGCCCTGACTGGCCAGAGAAGGTGCTTTTTCCTAACTCAAGAAAACTGTGTGATAACAAACGGTACTTTATAAACATTCAAAGAATAGTTAGGTCCCGCTGGGTACCTCTGTACGGTTCTGTAGCAGCATTCAGTAAAAGGCAAAAGCTCTTCTACAATCTGGAGAGAAGCAAGCATATGTTTCTGCCTTCTCCTCGTAAGTAGTGACAGGAAAACCGTCAACCTAAATTTGGAACCTACTCAGTTTTTACCATAAAGGAAAAAAAAAAAAAAAAAGCCCCAAACGGTTTGTCTTTGAACATTCTTGCTCACGGATTCAGAAGCTCTCTTGAAGTAACTTGCTAGTAACATTATTAATTTTTTATTTTATTGTTTCACTTGAAGATCACTTTGCGGTCTTCAGAAAACACTTTCAATATACATTCTACCTGTGTCTTACCACAACCTGCCAAATAGGCAAGGAAAACGCCATCATTTCAACTTCCTACATGAAGAAACAGGCTCAGAGGCTTGATGAAGCTCAGCTGTCCACATCTAGTAGTAGAACCAGGGTTCAAATCCAGGTATCCCAACTCCTGATTCTCTTTTTAGCAGTGTTTTCCAAACTCAACTTATTCACGTACAATCTTCAAGACTTTGGCATACCTTCTGCGCTCTCATATACTTCGTATTTTTCTTCCAATCAAATCTCTTCTTCATTGAAATATATTAATTGAAACAGTAAGCTGTATATCACCCCCCCATAAAGGAAAATAAATCAGTATTTTTCTAATCTCTAATGAAATAAATGTATTTTTTTCTGTGTGTGTTTTTTTAAAGTAAACTCTACCCACAACGTGGGGCTCGAACTCACAACCCCAAGATTAAGAGTCGCATGCTCCACCAACTAAGCCAGTCAGGTGCCCCGCCAATAAAACAAAATTTAAAATATCAATCTTTGTACTATGGGTTTGGGACACAGGGCACTTCCAGGCTTACTTAGAACCGAATATAAATAGACTCGCACGCTATAAACCCTAGAACTGTGAAGAAATGGAGAGGGAGGGCGCCTGGGTGGCTCAGTTGGTTAAGCGACTGCCTTCGGCTCAGGTCATGATCCTGGAGTCCCGGGATCGAGTCCCGCATCGGGCTCCCTGCTTGGCAGGGAGTCTGCTTCTCCCTCTGACCCTCCCCCCCCTCGTGCTCTCTATCTCATTCTCTCTCTCAAATAAATAAATAAAATCTTTAGAAAAAAAAAAAGAAATGGAGAGGGAAGAAATGAGGGAAGAAAAGAGACGGCTCTTTGATTTCTAACACAGAGAAAGGGCAGAGATTGAAAAAGGAAATTCATCAGCACAGATACGGTTACAGTCTACTTGGTCCAAAGAGAGGAAACGGTGGATCCTAACTGGAAATCACTGACAGCAGTGATTTTATGATTTTGTGGTGGTTCCTTCACATCTGCTATACAAGAGGACTGATCTTCCATCATTTTAGCTGTATATGGATAATTATAAAACCATGCTTGTAATCCTAAAATATGTAAATATGTATGCACATGTATATTTTCAACCATCCAAGCACATATATATTTTTATAATTGAAGTGTAATTAACATACAACGTTCTATTAGTTTCAGGTGTACAACACAGTGATTCAACAATTCTATACATGACTCAAGAGTCACCATCTGTCACCACACAATGTTACTACAATATCATGGACTATATTCCCTATGCTGCACCTTTGATCGCCAAGACTTATTTATTCCGTAACTGGAAGTGTGTACTTCTTAATCTCCTTCACCTGTTTCACCCATCCCCGCCCCCTCCCCCCGCCTCCCCTCCGGCAACCACCAGTTTGTTCTCTGTAAACACAACCACTCGTGTATTTAAAAGCTCACATTACGGGGCGCCTGGTGGCTCAGTCGTTAAGCGTCTGCCTTCGGCTCAGGTCATGATCCCAGGGTCCTGGGATCAAGTCCCGCATCGGGCTCCCTGCTCCACGGGAAGCCTGCTTCTCCCTCTCCCATTCCCCCTGCTTGTGTTCCCTCTCTCGCCGTGTCTCTCTCTGTCAAATAAATAAATAAAATCTTAAAAAAAAAAAGCTCACATTACTGGCAAGCCTATTTATATTATCATTAGAAACTTAACCAGGTAGGGGCGCCTGGGTGGCTCAGTCGTTAAGCGTCTGCCTTCGGCTCAGGTCATGATCTCAGGGTCCTGGGGTCGAGTCCCACATCAGGCTCCCTGCTAGGCAGGAAGCCTGCTTCTCCCTCTCCCACTCCCCCTGCCTGTGTTCCCTCTCTCGCTGTGTCTCTCTCTGTCAAATAAATAAATAAAATTCTTTAAAAAAAAAAAAAAAGGAACTTAACCAGGTAATTTCGACTGTACTTAAAAAGCAATAATGATCACATGATATTTCTCTGAAATCAGCCTGGCTTTCTTCTGCTTAGATATTACATCAAAGGTCATTAGTTTACTGGTAAATGTTTTACTTTAGAAACTAGTTCTCCTTAAGAATTCTAAGAATGTCTCGGGGCGCCTGGGTGGCTCAGTCGGTTAAGCAGCTGCCTTCTGCCCAGGTCATGATCCCGGGGTCCTGGGATCGAGTCCCGCATCGGGCTCCCTGCTCCACGGGGAGCCTGCTTCTCCCTCTCTCCCCCTCTGCTTGTGCTCTGTCAAAGAAATAAAATCGTTAAAAAAAGAAGAAAAAGAAAAGAATTCTAAGAATGTCTCTTCTGCAAGTCTAAAGTGAACCCCGGCTTCACAGAGTCCCTCCGGTAGCGCACGGGGAGGGAGACCACAAAGCAGGCGGCAAGCTTGGCAGCAGAGCAAGGGCTAATTCAAACACCTCTACCACCACGACCACCCCTCACTGCAGGGTAAGTTTCAGTGCAAGAGGGAGCATGGCAATGACTGGTTGAGGAAATAGAATGACTTAGCCCGAAAGTCAGAAGCCCGTTTCCCCCACATTATTATCGGACTACTGTTTCAATGGCATCAGGCCATATTGTTGAAAACAACAACAATCTTAGGAAAGAAGTAACATACTCCAAGAGAGGGGGTCACACGCAGTGAGTCTCTCCTTCCTAGTGTTCCTCCCATCTCCCTCCCTCCGGCATGTCTCCAGACCCGCTCTCCAAGACCCGCAGCTCCCCTTTGGTTTCAGACAGGTGTAGCGGAGTGTGGAGTGCGGGCTCCACGGAGAGTATCTTAAAATACCACCTGGCACTCAAAATGGCCCCCGGGGGTGTGCAACTTCCAGCAACGCCAAAAACAAAGTGAGTTTGCTCTGCGGCACCCCTCTCGAGTCCCTGCCGAGGGCGAGGCCCCGTGCCAGCACCTGGTAATGCAGAAATGAAAGAGAACCAGACCCTGCCCTTGACAAGTTCACCGTTTAATGGGGGAGGTAGATAGACCCAAGACATTCAAGTGGATCCCAGACGCTATTGTAGCTGCAACCCCACCTGGCATCCCTGCATCCGTCACACCCTCCGACAGCCACATCTTCCAACAAAGTGACTGTGCAAGTGTTTTTTGCACACTCAAGTGCGCAAGCCTGTACATTCACGTTCGTGTCAATCAGAAAAATTTCCCTGTATGGGTATATGCGGTCTCTGACCATTTCATCTTGTCTTCGACTTTTGTTGATAAACTGTAAGATCAGAGAGTAGGTAACTGTCAACAGTGGCACATGAGGATGAAGAGAAGTGACAGATGCGCCACCATTGTAGACTAGGGATTTTGAGAGGGCCCCACAAGGCACCGAACAAAAGAACCCCATAGATAATAAATGTGTTCATAAGGCTCGAATAAAGAGTATTTGACTTTTTTATGACCTTCTCTTTTCCAAATCCCATGATTACCTTTCACAGGTTCATTTCTTCCCCTCTTTCCCAAAAGGAACTCCCAAGGACCGAAGAAGCTTTGAATTAATAGAATCTGACCACGATGCTGGGGGAAGGATGGCCATCTTCCCAGTTAGTACAACCCAACTTGGCAAAACAGACATGAACATATTTTCATAAAGATTGTTTTTCAGGGCAAATCTTGGCACAAAAAAACCCACATACAAATTGCATTCAAGACATCAACCTTTCTTAAAGCAAGCAGCGAAGGGAAAACTGTTTTACTTTTCATGAGACCATCGCGTCATGCTTATTCCTAATCCACACCTTGGCTCATGTGATTCCTCCGACAGCCCAACCTCCAGCCTCTCTCGCCTACAGCTCTGACGGTCTTTACCAACCACTGGTGGCATTTACTCACATATAGCACACAACTGCTTTGTGGGTGCTTTGCGTATTTGTCTCCTCAGCAAGATCATAAACACCTGGGGCGGGGGGAACTGTGCCTTGTACGTTCTCTACCACTTAACACTGAGCATGACCATATACCAAGTCTAGCCTTTTATATCTTGTTATCTCATTGGATTCTTTCCAAAACCCTGCAAGGGAGGGTCTTTTATTATGCCCATTTTACAGATGAGGAAATTGGGGTTCAGGCAGGTCCAGTGTCACACATTAATGAAACAGGATACAAACCTATTATCCAATGGAGCCCAGAAAAAGTCTTCTTTTTTTTTCTTAAGATTTTATTTATTTACTTATTTGAGAGAAAGAGAGCACACAAGCAGGGGGAGATGCAGAGGGGGAGGGAGAAGCAGCGTCCCCGCTTAGCAGGGAGCCCATGTGGGGCTCGATCCCAGGACCCTGGGATCATGACCTGAGCCCGAGGCAGACACTTCACCGACTGAGTCACCCAGGGGCCCCCAGAACCAGTCTTAACCATGACACACATAAACCTCTGTGCACCAAACTTAACAAAAACAAAACATTCCCCCACTACATTTCGCTTCCTCGGACAGACTGTGCATTTTAGGATTTGCCAAAGCTTACTCAAACTACGCTATCATTGTTACCAAAGTGAGATCTTGCCTTCTCATTGCCCTGATGATGCTGAGCATGACTGGCTTGGAGAGCTAGCAATGTAATTGGATAAGGAGTTTTGCATTTCTGAGCTATTGCTTCCAATTTAGCATTTGCCATCAATGAGTAGGAATTAGCACCTCGGGTCTTTTACTTCGGAGAAAGGAGTTGGCATGTTTGACTTCAAGAGAGTAAGAATCATGCTATTCCTTACGTTCCACAAGAGTGAAACCATATGATAATTGACTTTCTCTGCTTGACTTATTTCACTTAGCATAATCTCCTCCAGTCCCATCCATGTTGATGTAAAAGTTGGGTATTCATCCTTTCTGATGGCTGAGTAATATTCCATTATATATATGGACCACATCTTCTTTATCCATTCATCTGTTGAAGGGCATCTCGGCTCTGTCCACAGTTTGGCTATTGCGGACATTGCTGCTATGAACATTGGGGTGCATATGGCCCTTCTTTTCACTACATCTGTGTCTTTGGGGTAAATACCCAGCAGTGCAATTGCTGGGTCATAGGGTAGCTCTATTTTTAAATTTTTGAGGAAACTCCACACTATTTTCCAAAGTGGCTGTACCAACTTGCATTCCCACCAACAGTGTAAGAGGGTTCCCCTTTCTCCACAACCTCTCCAACATTGTTGTTTCGTTCCCTGTCCATTTTTGCCATTCTAACTGGTGTAACGTGGTATCTCAATGTGGTTTTGATTTGGATATCCCTGAT
>NC_138385.1:26447903-26456226 GCF_054177405.1 Leptonychotes weddellii
TTTTTGGGTGTTGAGTTTGAGAAGTTCTTTATAGATGTTGGATACCAGCCCTTTATCTGTAGAGTCATTTGCAAATATCTTCTCCCATTCTGTAGGTTGCCTCTTTGTTTTGTTGACTGTTTCCTTTGCTGTGCAGAAGCTTTTTATCTTGATGAAGTCCCAAAAGTTCATTTTTGCTTTTGTTTCACTAGCTTTTGGAGATGTATCTTGAAAGAAGTTGCTGTGGGCCATGTCAAAAAGGTTACTGCCTATGTTCTCCTCTAGGATTTTGATGGATTCCTGTCTCACATTGAGGTCTTTCATCCACTTTGAGTTTATCTTTGTGAATGGTGTTAGAGACATTAGGAGAAGGAAGGGAAAAATGGAGGGGGGAATTGGAGGGAGAGATGAACCATGAGAAACTATGGACTCTGAGAAACAAACAGGGTTTTAGAGGGGACAGGGGAGGGGAGATGGGTTAGCCTGGTGATGGGTATTAAGGAGGGCACATACTGCATGGAGCACTGGGTGTTATATGAAAACAATGGATCGTGGATCACCACATCAAAAACCAATGATGTATTGTATGGTGACTAACATAACATAATAAAATTTTTTAAAAAAAGAGTAAGAATCAAATTACCAAAAACAACAACAACAGTAAGACATTGTCAAGGGACCGTATCTAATTCATCTGAGTATCCTCCACAGAACCTAGGAGAGAGCCGTGAGAACTACAAAGCCAGAAGCTTCTGTGGTTCGTGAGGGATAACCAGCTGAATAATACAAAGAGACTGATCTTACGTGTATGCCTTCCAAGCCAAAATGGCAGCACACAAGGAAAGCTACCACTTTCAGAATGAATTTTCGGATCTCAGCTTTAATTTAAGAACAACTTACTATTAAGTGAGATTTTAAAGGTATTTAAATCCAACACAGAAAACACTGAGGAAAAATAAAACTCATTTTTTTCTCCTCTTTAGAGTTTGTGCATAGGGAGGAAACCTTTTCATTTTCTGTACTTTTTTTTAAGACTTGATTTTTAAGTAAGCTCGACACACAACACAGAGCTCGAACTTACAACCCGAGATCAAGCGCCGCCCTGTGCTCTACCCGCTGAGCCAGCCAGGCGCCCCAGGGAGGAAACCTTTTTAAATGTCAAATTACTTCCCTTTTCCAAATCTATTTAGCTATTCATGTAAACTCAAGAACTATTTTTAAAAACCTATGAAGAATTTGTATTTTTTAATAACGAAATAAACAGGTTGGTATATATACTATATGATTAGTTCACTCCGTTAACAAGTGTTTTTCATTACAGCCAACTCAAATATTATGCAAATCATCTAGATTATCTGTAAATGAATAAACAGAATTTCGATGAACTCTATCCCCCCCCCACAGCTTCATTTTAACCACTAATTATAACTTGACTCAACTGGCTGGCTGACAGGTAGGAAAACTGATTTGAATTCAATCACTCCTGACTTTCTGTGTTCGCTTTGTGCTAATAAGCATGTAAATGACTCAAAGAGAAGACAAAAAGGTAAAAAGAGAAAGGCTTGAATAAATTGAGAGAATGGCAAAGTACCTTTTTAAAACTAAAAGAATATTTTGTTTCTGTTCTTTAGCAAACCACTGTTGACACAAAAAGAAAAAAAATGTGTCTTCATTGTACATAATAGCTTTCTAACAAATCAAAGAGTTTAACAAGCCCATACAGACACACAAAATTATTGCAGAAAAATCATTAATGCAAGGAGAAATTAGACTATCCTCATTCTGTGCCCATCAAATAATATAACCTGCCTTGGATCTTGGTGCCCACTGCAAACTTAAAACAAAAAAGAAATATCCTTGACTTTTTCCTGAGTTTCATAAACAGAACTATAACATACCTTGCATTCTTAAGCAGAACAAAATGTCAAGTGCATTGATGTTCTATAGGTATGTAGGTTTAGCCAGCTACGTTACTTATGTTCAATAACAATACAAAAACCGGGCGCCTGGGTGGTTGAGCGGTTAAGCGTCTGCCTTCGGCTGGGGTCGTGATCCCAGGGTCCTGGGATTGAGCCCCACATCGGACCCTGGGATTGAACCCCGCATCGGACCCTGGGATCGAGCCCCACATCCGGCTCCCTGCTCAGTGGGGAGTCTGCTTCTCCCTCTCCCACTCCCCCTGCTTGTGTTCCCTCTCTTGCTGTGTCTCTCTGTCAAATAAATAAATAAAATCTTTAAAAAAAAATACAAAACCTAAAAATAATATATACAGGGGCACCTTGGTGGCTTAGTCAGTTAAGCATCGGACTCTTGGTTTCCGCTCAGGTCATGATCTCAGAGTCCTGAGATCGAGCCCCACTTGGGGCTCTGCACTCAGCAGGGAGTCTGCTTGAGATTCTCTCTCCCTCTGCCCCTCCCCCTCTTCCCGTGCGCAGGCTTGCTCTAAAATAAATAAATAAAATCTTAAAAAAAAAAAAGGTCCTGTTTGTGTCATTTAACACAGCAAAGCAAGTCTATTTCGTTACAAAATCTCAGTAATCTATAAAGCAGCCACATATCATTTTTGACTCTGGATCTGGCCATTGGTCTACCCATCCCATTAATTTGCTCCTGATAATGGAGTAACAAAAACTGAGAGGCCCCATTCTGAAAAAACAACCTTGAAAGGGGGCAAAAATGCATCTTCCTCCAAATATTTTCATTTTCCATAATCGGTCATATTGGATCCATCCATTAACTGAAATTCTCTCTGCCATTTTGAACCTACCAGTATTTTCTGTCTATACCACTTTATGAGATAATATATTCTAAAAGCTATTTCAGGTAAATAAAAGGATAGCTCCTTTGATTTTTCTTAAGGTTACATCTTTAAAATGTCAGGAAATGCCCCATTGCTTGGCATAACATTCCAGTATATGGTGACCTGATCCACGTTTATCCTATCTACCCACTTGGATAAAACGGCACACCTTCTTTAGCTAGGTTCTGTCTTTTGGTGAGGTGAGGAAGGAGTCTATAGATGGTTGCCAAAGCCCTATCGTCCTTAACATCCCCTGGGCAGACTGTCCTCAGTGTCCCGTCTACCATCACTCCCATGTTGCTTTAGCTGAGTGTAATCAAGCTCAGAACCTACTCTCCTATTATATGTTTCAGTTATTTCCCCAGCTCTTGAAACTCATCTCTCACTTTCCTGTCCACATTATCCAGCCTTATGGGATATCTCACTGCAGTATGTCTCCCAAAGCTTGGCCTCTCTCAACTCCTAGGAAAGGGTGTTAAGTCAACATCAGCATCCCTCAGGTAAACATCCCTTCGATATTCAGCTTTTTTACACATCTTCCTCTAAAAAATCCAACCAACAAACAAAAAACACCTGCCTGCCCTATCTATAATCTTTGTTTCCTTCTTTAAACCAATTCCTTCCCTATGACAAACTCTGTCACCAGAGATATCATTTACAGTAAGAATCATAGGGGCTGACCCCTATGAAAGGTTTTCTGAATGTCTTAAGTAAATAACCTTGAGGTGATAAAAAATATTCTAGAATTGATTGTGGTAATGGTCGCACATATCTGTGAATACACTAAAAGCCTTGGAATATACACTTTTTTTTTTGCCACTGCTGCTATTTTTTGTAATTTTGTAGGTGTTTTTTTCCTATGTGTATTAAAAATAGTTGTGAGCCATCATATGCATGGGATAGTTATTTCGTGTAAAATTTGTGTCCCACGTTTTCACTTAACATCATTGCCTGAGCATTTTCCACATCACTTAAAATTATTGAAAAATATAATTTTCATAACTGCAAAATATTCAGTCTTGGATATTTACTACATCACTCATGTAATTATTCACCCATTGTTGGGCATTTACATTTTTAAAAAATTTGCTTATCGATAGTTTTTTTCCTTTTTTGTCACTTTTTTTTTGAGTAGTTGACACACAATGTTACATTAGTTTCTGGCGTACAACATAGTGATTTGACAAGTTTATACATTATGTTATGCTCACTACAAGTGTAGCTCCCATCTGTCACCATATGATGTTATTACAATATCTTTGACTATATTCCCTATACTGTGCCATTTATTCCCGTGACTTATTCTTTCCATAACTGGAAGCCTGTATCTCCCACTCCCCTTCACCCATTTTGCCTGACCCCCATCCTGAAATACACACTTTAATGGGTGAGTTGAATTACATCTCAACAAAGCCATTAAGAAAGCTAAAAGAGAGGGGCACCTGGCTGGCTCAGTCAGTAGAGCATGCGGCTCTTGATCTCAAGGTTGTGAGTTCGAGCCCCATGTGGGGGGTGTGGAGCCTACTTAAAATAAAAAAAAAATAAATAAATAATAAAATAAAAAGAAAGCTAAAAGAGGAAAAAATAACAAACCCAGTTTCACTTCCTTATATCTAAAAAATCCCTCCAATATTTAGTAAGAGATGAGCTCCCAGTACACAAACATCATGTGGCTCCTCACTAGAATGGGTAGGTGTCAATGTCTGAGAATCCTACGCCTTAGTCATAGATTCCACTGACTGGCCTGCTACAAAAGTGAGGCTTGCTGCCCCGTCATTCCCTGAGGACTCTCCTGGAACTCTTTTTTTTTTTAGATTTTATTTTTTTATTTGTCAGAGAGAGAGAGAGAGAAAGCACAAGCAGGGAGAGAGGCAGAGGGAGAAGCAGGCTCCCCACTGAGCAAGGAGCCCAACCAGGGATCCCAGGACCCTGAGATCACGTCCTGAGCCGAAGGCAACCGCCCAACTGACTGGGCCACCCAGGCGTCCCTCTTCTGGAACTCTTATAAACAGAAATACAAGACACACAGCTTAGTTCTACACTGTCACTGAGCATCAACCAGGGTCCAGACAGCGGGCTACAAAGCTCAGAAAACCGAGACAGGCAAGATGGGGGCCCTGTCTTTCAGGAACTCATGCACTTGGGGGCAAGACAGCCCTAAACAGAGTTAAAATACGATGGGGTAAGGGCCAGGATGGGGGCCACAGGGTGCTGTGGGGATCCAGGTAAGGGAGAGATGAGCTCCACTGGGGAGGGGAGCTCAGAGAGGAGGCGGCGTGGGCGCTCAGCCTCCAGCACTGAATAAAAATGCCCGTGGCAGACAAAACGAATAAAGGCGCCACAGGCAGAGAAGAGAGGGTAAGTAATAGCACGGAGGAATAAAAGCCTGTGTTCAGCGAGTTGGGGGACACACAGAATGGGGAGCGATGGCAGAGATGAGCCGGAAAGGCACGTTTTTGAAGGGCCATGTATGCCAAGGCAATGAGCTGGACTGTTTCCTGGTGTAGGTGAGGGGGAGCCGGCAGAGGTTTTGAAGGAGGGGAATGACACGAACAGATGTTTTACTCATATTTATGCACTGAAAGCCAGAAGGTCAGCGCTAATGGAAATTAATCCATAAAATGACAGCATAGGCTGAAAATTTGCCCCATTGTCTACATTTTCCAGGAGCAATACACTGAATTATGGAAAACTACTCATTAGAGTTGCGTACAAAACTACTGAGGAAAAATAAAGTGAGGGCTCTGTGTATGTGAAGAGACTTTCCTTTAAAAAGAGAGAGAGAGAAATACTGACATCTTCCTCATGTGACAGAGATGAAATCAGCCTGCACATTTCATTTTGAAGAAAAAAAAAATCAGCTGCCAATCTGCACTTATTTTGTTTCCAATACCTTTGCAATGGCTAATCTGATCCAAAATGGTTAAACTTTGGATGAAACATAAGTTGGATCACAGTATTCCTTTGTTTAAAGGCCTTCAATGGCTTCACCGTAGCCCGCTGTCTAGCAAGGCTGTTTAGCAAGTAGTCAAACTGTTTAGCAAGGCTTCTAAGATCTGGCCTCCACCCCCAGCCTCCAACCAGGGTGGGCGAGTGTCCTAATAGGCCCTATTACCCCACCTCTGTTAATCCTGCTCCTCTGCCAGTCCTCCCCCCAACCCCACCCCAAGACTCCAGGAAGCTGCCCATCTCTCTAGGCGTGGATGGCCACTCCCTCCTACCCACTGCTACCGCCCCCCAAACCTCCTCAAACCCAAAGCTAACACCTGTATTTCCTTCCCCACTAGTCCTATCTCAAGGTGCTAAGGGCCAGTGCCTGTCCATTGCCCCCCCTCTCCCCACTACAATTAAGGCTCTGTGCTTCATCTTTGTCTTAATCGCTGCTCTACTCCCGGCATCCCAAAAGTGTGTCTTGAATGGTTGAAGGAGCAAACCACAAATCCACTGGCCCTATCTCTCGGACCCTCAGCATTAAGCTTTTCTGCCTCTTCCAAGTTTTCCAGATGACGACCGATCGCAATCTGCAAACTGCTCACTGAAATACACACATCTGAGTTGCTGTCCAAAGGAGCCCCGCTACTGAACACTTCAACGACATGAATCATCGCTCGGCGCTTTCTCTTTTGCTAAATGCACAGCGTCGTAGATGAACCAGGCACTCCTACCCAGAGATATACAGGGTCAGGAGGGAGAACATCGTTTCGGCTGGGCATTCGAGTTAAACCTTGAAGTGGATGACTCAAGTCGAAGGCCATTTGTGCTGGTAACAGTGTCCCCACTGCCGAACTTCCTTCTAAACAACCTCTCTCTCTCCATCGCCCCCACCCGTGAGCTCCCATTCATTAGTCTGCGGAGCTGAGTGTGCCCACCGGTATATTTGCTGGCTTCCCCCCACCCCAAAACTAATCCAAAGTGCACACGGGCCCTGTCACACGTGCCCAGAAGCAAGAGCAAGAAGCACTCCCCCACCCTCTTAACTAAGTGCCCACATTGCGGTGCCAGCCCTCGGCCCGTGCAAATGCCACTGGTGAGCCTTTAGCCTTAGAACAGCCTTGTCGGGGCGCCTGGGTGGCTCAGTCGTTAGGTGTCTGCCTTCGGCTCGGGTCGTGATCCTGGGGTCCTGGGACCGAGCCCCACATCAGGCTCCCTGCTCGGCGGGAAGCCTGCTTCTCCCTCTCCCACTCCCCCTGCTTGTGTTCCTTCTCTCACTGTGTCTCTCTCTGTCAAATAAATAAATAAAATCTTAAAAAAAAAAAAAAAAGCAACTGCCTTGTCCCCACAGACCTCTACCTATAGCAGGTGGCAGAACCACCGTCATAATGACAAAACTAGGTCCTTCCCAGGAAAGACTCTCTCGACCTTCTCCCCCAGTACATTCTTCAACTAGGCTAGCATAACCCTTGCCCATCCTCTCCATACGACAGCGCATTGCTGTCTTGCTTTCATTTTCGATTCAGCCTGGACCCCATGGCCAACAGCCCCCTCACTAACCCCTTGTCATTCAGAAAAAACTGTCCAGGGCCACTCCCCAGCCCCGATCAAACGCCCTGCTTCTTTTTTCTTTGCTGCTGCTGGAGAAAATTCTGACTGGGAGCTTAGGGACTTCATTTATAAGGATACAAATCCTCGGCTCAGCCGGGCTCTTAGCCCCATCCTCAAGGCTTTCACTTACTCCCTGTTGAGTTCCCTCTGACCCATACAAGAACAGGCAGTACGCTTGAGGCTTCACAAAGGGAAATCCCCTCTCTCACACAGGGGCGTCTTGAGTGATTTGCATAGACTGATGCAAGGGCTCTAGGACTGAAACAGATGTCCCCATGCTGATGCTAATCCGCCTCTAACTCTACAGCATTCCACGTTTACTTGGCAGCCAACCCCTACTTGGGTGCCCCTTTCTCCTTTCCTAAACAGCCTCCTAATCTGGGGTCTTAAGTGATCCTTGGACAGGATGGGAAACTCTGAAATTATATGGAAAACGCTAGATCCTTTTTTCTAGGAAAAAGCCTCCAAGCACTTTCCAGAATCTCAAAGGAGTGTGTAACCCAAGAAAAGTGAAGATACACTGCCTTCCTAACTTCATATAAACAGGTTGCATGCGTGTTATAGAAGATTTGATGGTTTGTGTCATTATAAAGCAATGCATGTTCACTGAAGAATTTTTAATCCAAAAATAGAAAACAGAAAATAAAAGTCACTTAGAGTCCCACCATCCACAGATGGCCACTGTCACTATTTTGATGCTCCTCTACCTTTTTTCTGTATTTTTCTCCGTCCAAATTGGAAGCCCACTCCTCTTGATTTCTGATAGCTACGGTTTTCCAAATCACATAAGAGAAATCCCAGAGATGGGCGCCTGGGTGGCTCAGTTGGTTAAGCGACTGCCTTCGGCTCAGGTCATGATCCTGGAGTCCCTGGATCGAGTCCCGCATCGGGCTCCCTGCTCGGCGGGGAGCCTGCTTCTCCCTCTCCCACTCCCCCCTGCTTGTGTTCCCTCTCTCGCTGTGTCTTTCTCTGTCAAATAAATAAATAAAATCTTTAAAAAAA
>NC_138385.1:26456726-26586583 GCF_054177405.1 Leptonychotes weddellii
ATGGGCGCCTGGGTGGCTCAGTTGGTTAAGCGACTGCCTTCGGCTCAGGTCATGATCCTGGAGTCCCTGGATCGAGTCCCGCATCGGGCTCCCTGCTCGGCGGGGAGCCTGCTTCTCCCTCTCCCACTCCCCCCTGCTTGTGTTCCCTCTCTCGCTGTGTCTTTCTCTGTCAAATAAATAAATAAAATCTTTAAAAAAAGAGAAATCCCAGAGTATAGAGAATTGGGAAACGGTGTTCAAGAATCTCTTTGATTTCCAAGACACATCCACCCATAAGCCATTTACTGAGCACCTGCTATGTGCACAAAACACTACCCCAAAAGTCAGAGGTAAATCCTTATCCTAGTTTCTCACACAAGGTGTTAAAAATTCTAGGGATTTCAATAGGCAATGTGAAGATCCAGCCTTAAAGAGGGAATCCTTTATTTATTTATTTTTATTTATTTATTTAGAGATGGGGGGCAGAGGGAGAGAGAGAATCTTAAGCAGACTCCACACCCAGCACGGGGCTCCATCTCACATCCCTGAGATCATGACCTGAGCCAAAATCAAGTCAGACGCTTAACCGACTGAGCCACCCAGGCGCCCCCAGAGAGGGAGCCTTTTCAAAATGACAGGACCTGTATCAACGTGGGGTGGGGGGGGGGGAAGGCAGGCGGCAACAATGATGTAATTATAGAATTGATGAAATGCAACTAAACCATTAGAAGTCAGGGTTTTTTTTTAAACGTTAGTTTTCCCTTATGACCAAAATGCGGACTCTCATCTAATGATAAAAAGACATCCACGATGAAAATCAATACGTGTGAGGTGGGGGACGGCAGAGAAAAGGCTGGGATCATCTCACATGACTCATGAACTCATTCCCTGTGTGTTGAGCAGTTAGGGAGTGTGGACTCCTATGCTGGTGACTTTTCAAAGGCCAGCGCTGTTGGCATTTGTCATTCTGCCGTGTTTAAGGGGGAAGATCGGTGTAATTACTTTCCCACCACTGCTTACCTACTTCCCAACAAGATAATTCTGGCAGAACAGGATTACTGCTTCTCTCCTTTAATCTATATGCAGAGGATAGGCCCCCTGAAAGAATTCTTGCCATTAAAGTCTATTCTCTACAGTGCCTTTTCATCCCGCATTTAAATAACATCCCATTTTTGCACCGGGAAAGCGAATCAATCTCTTGGCAGAATTCAAAGCGGCACCGGGTGAAATGCTTAAAAGCTTTCTGTCTCCGTCACCCCCTCCCCCTTGCTAAACCACCAGGCCTTTTCCTCTTTCCTGCGACCATCGGAGGCTTCAATCCAGGTCCAGGCCAGTGAGTTTCCTAGAACTCTGGAACACACTGGCTTTGCAGGGTGGAAGCCGAAGCCTCGGGCCAGGTCAAAGGCTTGATCCTGTTCCCTTGTAAACACAACCCGGGAGCAGCCACTTTCCAGCCGTCTGCAAGGTGGTCATCGAGCAAACAGGCAGAGGAAGCCTCCGGCAAAGCCTCAGCATCTTCCAATTCCTCGGGGACCAGAGGCCAGAGTCCCCCCTTTGGAAGGCCCCGGGAGCAGTCAGCGGACAGAACCGCTGCGAGCAGGAGATTAGAACCCTCATCGGTTCTTGTCTAAGGAGGCCTTGAATGGATGGCTAACCGTGACGCCACTCTGGGGCTTGGTGTGGAGCAGGAGGGAAGAGCAAGGACTTTGAAGCCCTTTCTGTATGCTTTTCATAAAACTGTGGCCGGCAGCCAGACCTGCTGACCTGAGGTCCCCGTGGCCTGGGAGCGATGCCTTCCTCTACCCAGAAGCCTTTTTGATGTCTTTTCTGTTTGTGGATTGCTTAAGGCCCTGAGATTTCGCTGGGGAAGCACTAGAGGTGTTATCGAACCCACCTTTACAGGAAGTGGCAGAAAGTGACTGTCATCTGTGCTGACAAGGAGAGAGTAAATAAGGGCAAAGGAAAACATGAAAAATGTAAGTAATCTGAGTGGTGGAATTAAGGGGCTATTTTTTTTTCTTCTTTTTTCTTTTCTGTGTTTCCCCCCACCACAATTTTTCCAGCACAAACAAGTATTGCTGTTATAATCCAAAAGCATATACTCAATTTTATATGTTGGGTTTTTTTTTCCACTACAGTGAAATAGACCTGACCCGATATTGACCACTTTAACCATCTTTAGGTGTACACTTCGGTGGTACCAAGTACATTCACGTTGTTATGCAAACATCACCACCGTTCATCCCTGAGTTTTTTCTTTTTTTTTTTTTTAAGATTTTATTTATTTATTTGACAGAGAGAGACACAGTGAGAGAGGGAACACAAGCAGGGGGAGTGGGAGAGGGAGAAGCAGGTTTCCCGCCGAGCAGGGAACCCGATGCGGGGCTCGATCCCAGGACCCTGGGATCACGACCTGAGCCGAAGGCAGACACTTAACGACTGAGCCACCCAGGCGCCCCTCCCTGAGTTTTTTTCAGCATCCCAAACGGAAACTCTACACGCATTTAACACGAACCCCTCCTTCCCCCCCACCCCCCCCACCACTGGTAACCACTAATCTGCCTTCTGTCTCTTTGAATTTGCCTGTTCCAGGTACCCCCTAAACACAGAACCACACACCACTTGTCCTTTTGCGTCTGGCTTATTTCACTTAGCATGATGCTTTCAAGACTCATCCATGTGGTAGCAGGTGTCCGAACTGCATTCCTTTAAAGGCTGAATAATATTCCATTGTACATATATACCAGGTTTGGGGGTATCTGTGGAAGGACATCTGGGTTGTTTCTGTCTTTTGGCTACTGTGAAGAACGCTGCTGGGAACATGGGCACGCAAGTACCTGTATGAGTTCCTGCTTTCGTTTCTTTTGGGGTATATACCTAGAAGTGGAATTGCTGAATCATATGGTAATTCTAAATTTAAGTTTTTGAGGAACTTGCCACGCTGTGTTCCACAATGGCCACACCATTTTCCATTCCCACCAGCGGTACACTGGGGCTCCAATTTCTCCACATCTTCTCTAACACTTGTTATTAGGCATTTTTTTTTCATTTTTATTACTTTTTAAAGATTTATTTATTTATTTTAATAGATTTTTTTTTAAGATTTTATTTATTTATTTGAGAGAGAGAATGAGACAGAGAGAGAGAGCACGAGATGGGGGAGGATCAGAGGGAGAGGCAGACTCCCTGCCGAGCAGGGAGCCCGATGCGGGACTCGATCCCGGGACTCCAGGATCATGACCTGAGCCGAAGGCAGTCGCTTAACCAACTGAGCCACCCAGGCGCCCTATTTATTTATTTTAGAGAGTGAGCCGGGGGAGGGGGGGGGCAGAGGGAGAGAGAGACAAGCAGACTCCCTGCCGAGCAGGGAGCCTGACACAGGGCTCAATTCCAGGACCCCGAGATCACAACCTGAGCCAAAATCAAGAGTCGGATGCCAAACTGACTGAGCCACCCAGATGCCCCCATTTTGTTTTTTGGTTTTTTTTTTTAGATAACAACCATCCTGACGGGTGTGAAGAGGTATCTTGCTATGGTTTTGATTTGCATTTACCCAATAGTGAAGTTGAAGTTTCCTATGCTTACTGGCCATTTGCCCCATCTTCTTTGGAGAAATGTTTATTAAAGTTCTCTGAGGCTTTTTAAATCATACATTCTGAGTATTAATCCTTTATCAGATATATGCTTTGCAAATATTTTCTTCCATTCTGTCGGTTGCCTTTTCATTCTCTTGATGGTGTCCTCTGGTACACAAAAGTTTTTAATAAACTTTATTTTTTAAAGGATGTACAGATAAAATTTTCAGGGAGCAGGCAGACAGCCTGAAGTATAGATAAAAGGAAGGGAATCCGTATACCTCTTTTTAGACATCCCTGGGCGGGTAGAGGAACATAAACTGAGATCTTCTCACTGAGGTAACAACTCATAATTCCTCCCCCAACA
Organism: Leptonychotes weddellii; assembly: GCF_054177405.1. Taxonomy (NCBI): domain Eukaryota; kingdom Metazoa; phylum Chordata; class Mammalia; order Carnivora; family Phocidae; genus Leptonychotes; species Leptonychotes weddellii. Next base: position 26,460,648 of record NC_138385.1, read on the forward strand.
TGGCTCCTCCCTGGGCAGCTAATGCTGTAGGCCACTTGTATGCTAGGGAGTCATGGAAAGGGCACTCAGGCCGGGTGTGGTAGGTGAGCCCAGGGCGGGGGCGGAGGGGGTGGAAGGGGCAGGCGGGATGGTGGGGACAGTGGAATCCCGTAGACTTTTAAGGTTCCCCAGTTCTGCCCAGCAGGCATTTCATATGCTATCTTCCCGCGGGCTGGTTCTGGACAACATACACTCAAACTTCCAAACTTCTCACCCGGAAGCTAAACACACAGAGTTGTCACTACTAAATGAAACAGAACGTTTAAGTCATAATGGTGAAAAATGACATCCAAGATCAGTTCCATCCTGAAGAATCATACTCTCCGGAAGTGATTCCCAGTGTTTGTCAATTGCACGCATGGCCTTTCTTGGGTCTCTGCCCTTTGTTTCTTTGCCCTCTCCCCCCTGCCCCCCAACTCCCATCTGCCCTTTGTTTCTTTGCCCTCTCCCCCCTGCCCCCCAACTCCCACCAGCAAACTGGGGCTTCTAAACAACTATTGGTCATGTGGGAATTTATTTTGCAAGTATTCTGAAGTATAATCAAGTTCTACAGGCAATGGGAAGAAGCAACACATACTCATTTTCTTCTAGAATGGCCCTGAAACCATACTCAATTCCCCTGAAATGGCTGTGCTTCAGCAGCTTCTGGGAATAAATTAACTCTAAATTTCAGGACTGTTCAGAGGCTGAACTGCTGACTATCTTCAGACTAAAGGTTAGAAACCCTGTGTGGGTCCTGCCTGTAAATTGCTATTTCCTGCTCTACAAAGTAAGTATTTGCTATCAAAGGCATTCTCAACTCGCCGTCACTGATCTAGATCACTACTTTTTTCCTAAGCGGACTAATAGTCTGAAACTTTTTCCTTTAACTAGGAAACATACCTCAAACCCCAGGGCGGGGGAGAGCACGAACTGAGTAGTGCACATGCATTCATTGAGCAAAGAATCAAGTCTGAAGGGTATCTGCAGGAAGGCCTTCACCTAGACATTCCAAACAGCTGGTTGAGAAATTTGTGTTATAGGGCGCCTGGCTGGCTCAGCCGGTAGAGCATGCGACTCTTGGTCTCAGGGTTGAGTTCGAGCCCCACGTTGGGTATAGAGATTACCTAAAAAATAAAATCTTTAAAAGAAAAAAATAGGGGCACCTGGGTAGCTCAATTGGTTGAGCATCCGACTCCCGATTTCAGCTCAGGTCATGATCTTGGAGCCATGGGGTTGTGGGGTCATGGAATCAAACCCCCACATCCGGCTCTGTGCTCAGCACAGAATCTACTTGAGTTTCTCTCCCTCTGCCCCTCCCCCTGCTCGTACACGTACGCGTTCTCTCTTACTCTCTCTCTCTCTCTCAAATAAATAAATCTTTAAAAATAAAATAGACTGAAATGAAATAAGAATAACAATAAAAGAAATTTGTGTTCAATAACTTATTTTTAGGAAATCCCTTTTTGTACTTAAATCATTAGGGAAATAAAACCCTCAATTTCTTTAGCGTAAGCTCACATGCTCTACCTACAAAGCCATTTCATTACGGGGGCAGTAAGAGAAAAGGTAAGAGGGGAGAAGGAAAAGTTGCTCTTCTCTGCCACAATTCTAGCACTTACTGCAAGTTTGCTAAGCTCTGGGTGCTGTGCTAAATACACTGCATGTGTTACGCCTCATTTAATTCTCGCAAGAACCCTCCGAGGCAGAAAATACTATTGCTACTCAGATTTTACCAGTGAGAAAACTGAGGCTAAGAGAGGTTGGGCAATTTGCCCAAGTGGGTGATAGAGTCAACATGGTAGGCCGAATCCCAAGCTGCCCCTTAAGATTCCTTCCCACAGTCTACTTGCCCAGTAAAATCCCCTCCCCTTGAATGTAAGTGGAACCTGTGAAGATTATGAGGTGGCACTCCCTTGAGTATGTGAATAATAAATTGACTCTGAGTCAATCAAGCAGGAGATGATCCTGGGTGGGCCTGGCCTAATCAGGTGACCCCCTAGAAGAGGGACCAGGTCCTTCCTGGAAAGAGTAAGTCACCTGCTGGCTTTTTATTTTTTTAGAGGTTTATTTATCTATTTTTTTTTTTTTTTAAGATTTTATTTATTTATTTGAGACAGAGAGAATGAGAGAGAGAGAGCACACGAGAGGGGGGAGGGTCAGAGGGAGAAGCAGGCTCCCTGCCGAGCAGGGAGCCCGATGCGGGACTCGATCCAGGGACTCCAGGATCATGACCTGAGCCGAAAGCAGTCGCTTAACCAACTGAGCCACCCAGGCGCCCTATTTATCTATTTTTAGAGAGAGAGTGGGGAGAAGGGCAGAGGGAGAGTAAGAAGGAGAGGGAGAGAGAGAATCTCCAGCAGACTCCCCGCTGAGTGTGGAACCCCTGGCAGGGCTTGATCTCACAACCCTGAGATCATGACCTGAGTCAAAAATCAAGAGTCGGATGCTCAACCAACTGAGCCACCCAGGTGCCCCAACCTGCTGGCTTTTTAGAAGCAGACTGCCACAGTGAGAGAAGCCCATGCAGCCAGGACCCGAAGGTGTCCCTCTGCGAGTTGAGAGCCACCCCCACTCGCAGCTGACAGCCAGCAGGAAAACAGGACCAATCAGTCCTACAACCACAAGGAACCGAGCTTTGCCAACCCGAAGGAGCTCGGAAAAGGCCCCTGAGCTTCCAGATGACAACACGGCCCTGCCAACACCTGCAAGACTCTGAGGAAAGACTCCAGCTGAGCCCTGCCCGTACTTCTGACCCAGAGAAACTATGAAATAAGAAGTTATTCTAAGCTGCTAAATGTGTGGTAATAGGCCATGCAGCCATAGAAAACAAATACAGTCAGGGGGCACCTGGGTGGCTCAGTCAGTCAAGCGTCAGACGCTTGACTGCAGCTCAGGTCATGATCTCAGGGTCGTGAGATCGAGCCCCGCCTTGGGCTCAGTGCTCAGCCAGGACTTTGCTTAGGCTTCTCGCTCTCCCTCTGCCCCGCCCCCGCAGCCTTCTCTCTCTTAAAAAACAATACCTAATAGAGTCAGGATTCCAGGCAGTGCCATGGAACTCGGGCGTACATACTCTTCACCACCTCTGGAGTTTTTCTGTGGCAGCTTCACAAATTCCTAACCATTTTTAACTCTTCAAAAAGAATGGAGACATACATTTCTATTGAACAGGAACGGTTATGATCTTTGCCTTGTTGGATGACTTTCTCAAGCCTCGGAAATGTTATCACATTCTATTATACAAAAGGCATTTTGTGACTCATGAACAAAACTACAAATGCAATGTACTCCAATACAAGATTGTGAGAGGTAAGTTGTGAAAACATAAGCAGGGTGGAAAACAGAAGACTGTTATTTCCCAAGGGGCGCCTGGGTGGCTCAGTTGGTTAAGCATCTGCCTTCGGCTCAGGTCATGATCGAGCCCCGCATCGGGCTCCCTGCTCAACAGGGAGCCTGCTTCTCCCTCTCCCTCTGCCTGCCGCTCCCCCTGCTTGTGTTCTCTCACTGTCAAATAAAAAATAAAAAAACTTAAAAAAAAAAAAGATTGGTATTTTCCCAAAAACACCTTGCTGAAGCAGGCTTGGCTTTTGCAAGGGCTCCGGGCTGGGCTACTTACAAATATTTTCCTTTTGACTATATGGCGTGATCTGCAAGACCTGTCATCTGGTGCCTCCAAGGAGATAACACATGACCTCTTTTTAGAGGGCCCAACTGAAACATCACTGAATAGGAGAAGCTAGAGAATTCTCTTTGCTGGAGTAAAATCCTTTTTTCTTTTTTTCTTTTAGAGAGAGCACACGTGCACGCGCGCCATGGGGGTGGGGAGGGCAGAGGGGGAGGGAGAGAGAGAATCCCAAGCTAGCTCTCGACCCTGAGATCACGACCTGAGCCGACATCAAGAGTCGGACACTCAACTGACTGAGCCACCCAGGTGCCCTGGAGTGAAATCCATTTAAAGGGAATCAAAAAAATCAAACACTGGTTGTTTCCTGGAGGGCATCAGTCAACAACTCACTTTTCATGTTCTCTCTCTCTCTCTCACACACACACACATACACAACACATGGGAGGGGGATGCAAATTAGATAAATAATAATGGCTGACACTTAGCCGGCGCCCAGTGTTTACCATGGACCATCTCATTTGGGTCTCACACTTCCTTTAGGAAGTAGGTATTATTATCACCAGCGTGCCCATTTGATAGATAAAGAAACTGAGACTTAGAAAGGTTAAGTAGGGGCGCCTGGGTGGCTCAGTTGGTTAAGCGACTGCCTTCGGCTCAGGTCATGATCCTGGAGTCCCGGGATCGAGTCCCGCATCGGGCTCCCTGCTCAGTGGGGGGTCTGCCTCTCCCTCTGATCCTCTTCCCTCTCGTGCTCTCTGTCTCTCATTCTCTCTCTCTCAAATAAATAAATAAAATCTTTAAAAAAAAAAAAAAGAAAGAAAGAAAGAAAGGTTAAGTAACTTTCCCAAGATTCCACAACCAGAAAGTGACACTTCCACCCAGATGCTGACAACCAGAGCTCATGGGCTCGGTCACTCTGCAAGTTTGTGCTGTACTTGTGCTGACTTTCCAGCAGGATAGTCCTCCCATCCTTCCCAGTACCTAGCAACATGCCTCCGCAGGGGAATGCTCCATAAATGTTTGCTGATAACGATAAAGAATGAGGTCAGTGCCTGAGGGACCAGGTAAGGCTTCCAGACCATTCATCCTTGGGAGAGGGGCGAGGGGAGATGGGGGGCGGGGGCAGAGGGCGGGGAGGGGATAGGGAGGCAGGCTGAAGGCAGCCCCCCACCTCTGTGGGTGCCAGTCTAAAAGTAAGTGAACTGGGTCCGGCTGCTTAGAACTCCAAATACATGTGGGCCAACCATATACAGGAAGATTTGATTCTGGCCCTAAGATCATAAAAAGAAAAAAGAAAACTAACCCAGTTTTCCAGAGTTTATTTCTTCCTTTTGGAAAAGTTTCTGTTACACATCTGGAAGTGATTTTCTAACACACTAGTTCCAATGAGTCATCTACGATATTAAGCAATGATTCCATAGGGTGAACCCTGATCATATTTTTCCATTAAGTGGCATCCACTGAGGTCAATGAAAGGCAAAGGTTGACCCAGGCTTGGAGAACCGCACCCTCCACAGCCCCATTTTATATTGTCAAGAACATGGGTTTTAAAGAGGTGCAGGAATGCGCTCTATCTCCCAGCACTAATGTAAGACTCCTTCTAATACACTGTTTCCTTCCACTGGTCATGTGCAGAAGATGGATCCAAAGGCTGCTTGAGGAGGGCAGCAACCATCAGTAAAGCCGGCAGAAGCACCATTATGAGGCCATGTGTAAACACAGGGCAGTCAGAAATGCAGGGGGTCAGGGCGCTGGGGGGGGAGGGGCGGTGAGGGCAGTGGCGGGGGGGCTCCCTGGACAAAAGAATAAGACAACCTATGGTACCCAGAGTACAGCAGGAGCTCAAAACCCTGAACGCAGCCAGCAAACATTTCCCTAAGGAATGTTCTAGAAAGGACTGCCAATTCACCCCTTGCTCTTTGGGCCACATCCTAATATACTGACTCCAACCATCAACTTTTAACCCATATCATATTGATTTCCTAATATTTAAAACTTCTAGTACTGATGTTTACAAGTATAATTCAAGTCCATTCCCCAAGCGTCTTCTGACACTTGGATTTCTTTCAGGTTACAATGAAGGAATGAGTCATGTTCTCTCAGAGACTAAGGAGCCACTTACAAAGGCTATTTTAAATCTTTCAGGTGACAAGGGTATTATTTAGTTCCCAGAAACAACACTTGACTGAATGGCTTCCCCAGGGCTGAAGGAGTTAATGCAACTTCCCAGAGCGATTCTGCTCTCCAAGGCACCAAAACAATTTGATTTTAAATGGCACGGGAGCTAGAAAAACCTAGACCATTAAATCCTACCTTCCAAAAGATATAAATTAGTGGGTGTTCATTTGCATGACAAAAGGATTCCTCGCCTTGCCAAAGGATTCCAATCAAGTTTATTCAAAAATCAGATTCCCCTAATGTATGCTAAATGATTTGATTTGCACATGGGCTTCAGAGCAAACACAGCTGTACCAAAGCCTGAATCTGATTAGCAGGTACATCTTCACCCCGGGATTTCGGCTTCCAGGACCCATTTAGGGGGTGCGGTGTGCGGCCTCCAGGGTCACCCAGTGAGGAGCCGAACCTGCACATTTCTGACTCATCAACCCCCATTCTACCACCACAATTGCTTTGCTTTTACCTAGCACTTTTCATCCCCAGCCTTCAAAGGGTTCAATCCACATTGGCTGGTCTTCAAAATCATGCCAAACCAGTTGGCGAGAGAGCTGGGAAAACAACCTTGCAAACTAGCAGGGATGGGGCAAGAAAACGAGACCTCCTGACGGGCAGGGGAAATGAGTGGTCCACAGACACACAAAAGAACCGCATTTAAGTTTCTTTTTCACAAAAGGAAAAACGCCATACTTCATGCATCTTACTTTTTAAAAATAGACAGGGTTTTTTTGTTTTGTTTTTTTTCTCTGAGCAGGTTTAGGCTCAGAGCAAAATTGAGCAGAAAGTACAGAGAGTTCTGTTCCCGTGTACCCCCTGCCCACACACACTGAACAGCAGCTCCGCCACGATCAGCATCCCACACCAGAGAGGTACATTAGTTACAGCCCACGGACCTACACTCGCCCATCATCATCATCATCATCATCATCATCACCCAGAGTCCACGGTTCAAATTAGGGTTCACCCTTGGTGTTGTCCATTCTACGGGTCTTAACAAACACCTGACGGCGTGTATCGCCCCTGACAGTATCATACAGAATAGTCCCACTGCCTCGGAAATCCTCCGGGCTCTGCCTAGTCGGGCCTACCACCCTCCTCCTTTTTAAGTGATGAAGAAGAACTATCCCAAACCCAGTTTAAATACAACAAATCGATTTTTCTATATCAGTTTTACATAATGATCAGAGTGGGGGGCGGGAAGGAAGTGAGGAACGGAAAAGGGAGAGGGGAGAAGACAGAAGAAGAGAAGCCACGAGAAAGAAAGGAACTCAAGGACGTGCGTGCTGATGGAAGACGAAAGGCATACTGTGTACCCAGGGAGAAAGGCCCCGTTCACCAAGCTGCGCACCGTAATCTAATTATCTTAAATGTCAGAGGCAAGACCTTCCATTTCAAAGCTCTTGATCTCTCATTCTCCCATCCCTGTGTTCTCAAAGCCACAAGAAGCCTACGATTATTTTTAAATAAAAGAACGGAGGATACAGCATGTGCAAAATCAGGAAAATTGCACCCAGAAATCTCTGCAGTATCCATGCATATCGCCTATTAATTAGCTTTACTTGAAATTTAAGTCCCTCTAGTGATTGATATTATGAATGGCAGCAAAGGATGACTGCGATTAAATGGCAGCAAGGGATGACTGCGATTATCAGCAACCTGAGGCACATTTCACATGCAAGGAGGTTGAGAGCAATTTAAATTTACATTTCAGGAAATTCAAGGTAGGCATTTTTGCCACTCAAAGTTTATTTTAAAAAAATAGGAACCATCACCACATCAAAAACCAATGATGTATTGTATGGTGACTAACATAACATAATAAAATTTAAAATAAACAAATAAATAAATAAAAAATAAAAAATAGGAACCAGGGGCGCCCGGGGGGCTCAGTGGGTTGAGCAGGTCTGCCTTTGGCTCAGGTCACGATTCCAGGGTCCTGGGATGGAGCCCTGCTTGGGCTCCCTGCTCAGCAGGGAGCCTGCTTGTCCCTCTCCCTCTACCCTCCCCCTGTTCGTGCACTCCCTCTCTCAAATAAATAAAATCTTTAAAAAAAAAAAAATAGGAAACATTATACAGTTATACGTAGTCATCATGTGTGTTTAAGTGTATATACATATATACCTTTTGAAACTTCACTTTGTAGAGAATGCACTGTGATCAAAAACTGAGGAATAATTCAGCAGACAGGAATAAAAAGCAAATGGGAATTGAAGTCTCTAATTTCTAGACCATCCTCAACTTATTGATTCAACAGACCGAGAATGTGAGGTGTACAAAAACAGTGGGCAAGGAACAGCAGGATTAGTGGAGAAATTATCTTAATAATAATAGCATCATACTAATTATACAGATATTACACATCACATATATATTTATACATGACACATAAATACAGCAAGCCTGAAAGGTAAGTATGGAACTGGTCTGGAATTCTACTTTTTCTGATTATAAAAATAATACATGCTCCATGAAAAATAAATGAACATCTGCAGAACAGAAAACAAAGCAAGAATAAAACTTATAATCCCACCATCCAGAGATACATACTGTTCATACTTTTTAATTTTTTAAAAGATTTTCTTTATTTATTTGAGACAGAGAGAACAAGTGGGTGGAGGGGCAGAGGCAGAGGGAGAAGCGGGCTCCCCGCCGAGCAAGGAGTCGGACATGGGACTCGATCCCAGGACCCTGGGATCATGACCTGAGCCGAAGGCAGACGCTTCACCGACCGAGTCACCCAGGCGCCCCCATACTATTCATATTCTATATACATACATACATTATAAATATACACACCCTGTCACACACACCTTCGAAGAATGTTTTCTTTGAATATAACAACATTTATTCGGCACTTGCTATGTCCCAGGCCTTGTTCTGTGAGCTTTATGGTGGTATTTTACTGGATCCTTACAACAACCTGCTGACGTCAGAACTATCATCTCCGTTTTATAGATGAGGAAACTGAGGGTACAAAGGGATTCAGTAACTACATTCACACATAGCACATGTGCTCTATTTGACAAAAAGCCGATCGTGCTTTTCCATAACCTAAACTTTTCTCCACGTCCATAATACATCTAGATGCCATTTTAATGACTGCACGGTTTTCTGGTGTATGGATGGACCTTTGCACAACCCCTTACTTTTGCACATCGAGGGTGTTTAAATGTGGGGGTGGGTTGTTCGTTTTGCTGTTATAAACAGCCCCGCCAGGCCCACTGCAGGTGGATACTATGACCTCCATCCGACAAAGGAGCACAAGGAAGTTCCACCAAGTTAAATCGGGTGCCCGAGGCGACACAGACCTGCAGGGGACTGGCTGGGTGCTGCTGGAGATCTGGCTAGTACGCATGAGCTCCTTTCACTCTCTGGCCAGCTCCAGAAGGCATTTACATTCTAATGGGCAGGAGAAGTGGTCAATCGCAGCTCTGGAGCAGAATGAACGCAATTCTCCCTCAAGCTGGAGAACTAGTGTGGTAGGATGAAAAAATGCCCCCCCACCCCAAGATCTGCCCCCATCCTCATCCCTGGAACCTGCAAACGTTACCTTTATTGCAAAAAAGGTCCTTACACAAATCAAGAGTCTCGAGGTGAGATCATTCCGGATTACTGGGTTGGGCCCCAAAAGCCATCGCAAACGACCTTATAGGAAAGAGGCAGAGGGAGATCTGACACAAGTGAAGAGAAAGCCAAGCGGTCACAGAGGCAGAGCCTGGAGTGATGGAGCCATGAGCCAAGGAACGCTGACAGCCCCCAGAGCTGGGAGAGACAAGGGACCCATCCGATCCTTCCCTAAATTCTCCAGACGGAGTGCGGCCCAGGGATAGCGGTTTCGGTCTTCTGGCCCTCAGAATTACAAGAAAACAAATGTGTTGTTTGAAGCCATCCAGTTTGTGGTAACTTGTTACGGCAGCCCCCGGAAATCAATACAACTGGTAGCAGGCGATAAGCCTGCTCCAAATGGAGGGGGGGTGGGGGGGAGATGGCCGTTTGATCTAAACCCTGCAGGGCAGATCCGATTCCCTTGAGCAGGGAAGGGGCTGGAAGGGCATTCCAGGAAGAGGAATCAGCATGTGCAAAGGCACTGGGAGGGGAGAGAGGGGGCAAGTGTGCTTGGGGAGCAGCCCCGGCCCAGTGTGGCCCATGTCCAGACCGCGGGAAGGGATGTGGCGGGAGAAGAGAATTGAAGGGTAGGCCGGGCCTTACTGGCGGACAGGAAGGGGCGTGAAGGCCCCACTAGGAAATCTGGGTGCTTGCTTAGAGTAACGGAGAGCCAATGCAGGTAGACTTCGTATTTTTCTGGGTTTGAGGATTCCGTCATTTTCCCTCATTCAACTGAGAGGCAGCAGAATGGCGGCAGCTTTCTGGCTATTTCAAGACAAGAACGTTGTTGCTTACTGTCCAGATGATCCACTCGGATTTGTTATACCACTAGGGACATGTGGACGAAATCCTGCTTAAATGGTTTCTCCGGGGAGGGAGCAAGAAACAGGACGATGGGATGGACTTCCTCAGTTCCATCTGGTGTCAATGGGGAGGATGCTCCTCAGGAAACCCACTCTGAAACGTACCAAATGATGACCCCAACAGAACGAAATCCTCCATTAAATTAAGCTACAGGAACTTTGTCATGCTTCACTTTTGGAAGGTCTACTAAGCCAAAGGCCACTCTTTCCCAACTAAACCCAGAAGAAAAAAACAAAGTGATGTAAACTGGGCTCTGTATCTGTAATTATATCATTTCTTTTTTTTTTTTAAATTATCTCATTTCCTAAACTCTTCATTCTTATTCCATAATTCTGCAGATGGAACCTCCACTTCTTTTAGTTGGAACTAAATCCAAAGCCAGGACATTTTAGGGGACAACCTTGCCAGACGTGTAGCTCCACGACATTTCCTTGGCATCCAGGACACTGGATTTCCAGAAAAGGCACCCGGCCATCACTAGCTCAGGCCTCTGGAATTTTCCATCCTTGGCTAAAGAAAAGGTTAAAAAAAATAAACATGGCTCTGTCCCCTGGAGAACACTGTGTGGCCAAACGCTGGGGAGAGGGGGAAGGAAGAGGTGAGAAAAAGAGGAGAAAGGGAGAGTGGGAGCGTGTCCACCACAGGATGAAGCTCCCCAGAGCATGGCGGAAGGGAGCAGCAAAGCGCCGGCTATGGGAAGCCTCTGGCGCTGGGGCTGGACCAGGGAGCCAGATACACAGATTTTCCCAGAAGGTGGCAGTGCAGAGAGGTGAAAGCCACCAACAGCCACACTTGAGGAAAATCACGGGGAGGGGAGAACAGTTAGACGGTAGTAGAAGGTGGGAAGGGGAAGAAAGCAACGTGGTAGGGAGAGGACAGAGTCGAGTAAGAGGAAGCCAGTCTCAGAGAAAATCTCAAGGGCTCAGAGGGACAGCCACTGCTACATTCCCATCTAGGAGGGTCTGCTGCCTTGAGAACCGTGGGTCTGGAAGGGGGGGGGGGGGTCTTTCACTCTTCTTCCACCTGAGGACAGAGGAAGTAAGGGCAGGCTGACCCAGCTCACCAGGCCCTCCACCCTTGGCTCCCAAAAGAAATCTGGCCTCTACATGTTTCCAGCGGTCCCAAGTCTCTGACTCCCATCGACCTCGGAGACTTGCACCCCAGTATCCTTTACATTCCTTCACTAACTCATGGGGGTTCCGGAATGATGCCAGTTCACAGTGTACAACGCCTCCATCCCCTGAATCAATGTCTACTCACCCCTGTGGGCCCTGAGAAAACTGTTCCATTTACCTGGTACAATTTCTGAAGGGTTTGAGTCCTTCCTGTCTGAATCTAAAAATAGACTGCTACCCTCATTCAGGATTGTTAATATTTTAATCTCTGGTCTCCTGGCCTGTTATAATGAAAAACAAAAACAAAAACCAAAACCTCCCTTCAGTCTGAACTTTCTTATATCCTTTAGTTTCCTCAGATTAAGTCCTTGTCTTGCCTTCCCCCATCCTCTCCACCTTGCTCTAAGTAGATTTAATCCTTTAACAAGAAATCAGTGGAAATAGATTCTCTGCTTCAGTTCAAGCAACCATTCTAAAAGCATTTCCCATGAGATTTTGGCACGCACTGAAGGAAAGTATCTATCTTTTCTCTCAGCTAAGGCAGTTACCTTCCACAGCTCAGCACACACACCCCCCCCAGCTCCCTCTCCAACAACACACTCGGTTTCTAGTTCCTTCTGGTATACACCACAGTCCCACACGTTCCAGAGTTCTAAAGCATCAACTCTGTCACGAAGCTCATTGATCGAAAGCACACTACCCATAAGCCATGAAGTTCAGATGAGGGCCAGTAAAAAAGGAAAAACCCCTGAAACAGAAAGCAGTAAATCAGGAAAATAATATGAAATAAAACAGAATAAAATAAAATAAGCCAGGCTGAAGGGAAAGAGCCTACCATTTGGAGAAAACACCAATTTCTACAGAAGACTTAAACAGGACTCCGGTTAACAATTCTTCCATCTTTTATAGATTAGTATAGATTGGTAGTACATGAATACATTAGAAACCATTTTTAAGCTAATTCCACTGAGAACATCTGAATGTTTTCAGTGAGATCGCTGATAAGGAGAATTGGAACTGTTTTCCTAAAGAGGGGGAAAGAAAGGAAAAATGTAGCTGGAGAAAGTGAAGATAGTTAATGCAGCTTTTGTCCCTGTAGATTTTGTAAACAAAATCTGGGGGGTGGGGGGGGTCACACACACACACACACCTCACTACTCTTTTCTTTAGCTGGGGGTGGAAAATTCCATAGGCCTAAGCTGGCTAAGTGCCTGCTAAGTGTCTGGCCAGCTTGTATCCTGAAACACCTCAAGTCTGAGAGCAGTACCCACTTACAAGAACTCCAGACTGAGGGAGTTTTGTGTGGGAAAAAATTTTTTAATTATGAAGAATTGAAGAAAACATCCAAATTGAAATTGCAGACTGCAGACCTGTATGGCTTTCTTTCAGCCAAAAATCTCAAAAGGGATTGTGCTTCCTCATTTGAATTCTGTGAAGACTTCCACACCTGGCTAGCAGTTTACCAGTCCGTTGGATCCCTGGTCCTCCTCCACCATGTCAAGTAGCCACGTGGCGAACCCAACCCCGGGATCCCACCATTCCTCAACCTCCAGCAATGCCTGTGTGGTAGGAAGAATGGTTTCCACAGAGGTCCGACATCTTAACCCCTGGAACCCGTGTCTATGTTACTTCACGTGGCAAAGGGGACTCTTGCAGATGTGATTAAGGATTTTGAGTTGGGGAAATTATCTGGGCTTATCCAGGCAGGACCAGTGTAATCATAAGGGCGCTTCTAAGGGAAGGAGGGAGGCGGGAGAGTGAAATCAGAGAAGGGGGTGTGATGACAGGAGCAGTGTCAAGAGTGACATGATGTAAAAAAGACTTGACCAGCCATTGTTGGCTGGAAGATGCAGGAAGGGGCCGTGAGCCAAAGAATGCAGGCAGCCTCCAGGAGCTGGAAAAGGCAAGGTGATGGATTCTCCCCTAGAGCCTCTGGAGGAAGTGGGGCCTTCTGACTGACATCTTGGCGTTAGCCTAGTGAAACCCATTTTGGACTTCTGACCTCCAGACGGTGAGAATAAATTAATGTTTTGAGATACTAAATTTGTGGCAACTTGTCAGAGCAGCCATAGGAAATGAGTAAGGCCATGTGTCTAGGCCAACCCTCAGCAGGGCCACTGGCTGGGCCTCCTCATCCTGGGCACTCTGCCTCTCCCGAATTCTCTAAGCAGACGCTCACCCCTTCAGCCCACTAATCCCACCATGCTGAGCTCAAGCTGGGGTGTTTTTGTTTTTAAAGATTTTATTTATTTATTCGAGAGAGAGCACAAGCAGGGGGAGGGGCAGAGGGAGAAGCAGACTCCCCGCTGAGCAGGGAGCCCAACGCAGGGCTCGATCCCAGGACCTTGGGATCACAACCTTAGCTGAAGGTAGATGCTTAACCAACTGAGCCACCCAGGCGCCCCAAGCTCAAGCTGCTTTATGGTCCCAGTGAGGGTGGGGCAGCCCTCCTCAGGACGAGCAAGAAGACCAGAACTCACTTCTAGAGGAACTGGGCAACTGGCTGGAAAGCCAAGGCAGGGGGGTTAGATACAGGGGATGGGGCAAGACAAGGACACCATGACTGGGATGGTGACATAAGGGGACCAGGAAGAAGATAGAACCTGGTGACCGGAAATGAATTTTTTTTTTTTTAAAGATTTTATTTATTTATTTGAGAGAGAGAATGAGAGACAGAGAGCACGAGAGGGAGGAGGGTCAGAGGGAGAAGCAGACTCCCCGCTGAGCAGGGAGCCCGATGCGGGACTCGATCCTGGGACTCCAGGATCATGACCTGAGCCGAAGGCAGTCGCTTAACCGACTGAGCCACCCAGGCACCCCCGGAAATGAATTTTAAATACAGGGAAGACCCAGCAACCTATAGGACTTTGAGGCCCAGGACCTGAGCTTTGGATTCAGAGTCCTCTGATGTCACCTCAGGCGTAGGCTGGTCTCTGAGCCTGGGACGGTGCTGAGCCAGCAGTGAACATCAGAGTAGCACCAGAGACGGGGGTGGAGGGGGAGAAGGAAGGAAGGAGGAAGGAAGGGAGGCAGGGAGAGAAAGCCGGGCTTCCATTGCAGAACTGAAGTCAGGAGCCTTACAGAATTCTCTTCTGGCTCTCCTGGTGAGCATTCTGCCTGAATGCTCATTTGCGATGGGCGGACAGAAGCAAAACTCCTCCACAGACAGTCATGGCGGCCCCCGGTAGTGGAGAAGCACCTCTCCCCTGGGGTCAGGTTAGCCACAAGAACCTTCTTTGCTCCACAAGCCACAGAGCACGATGGAGACCCTCTGCTGGGCCCAGGGAGCGCCCCTGGCCCCGAGGGGCTTTTAAATAATGCTGTTGTTCCATTCGTGCAACAGTTGACTCAGTGGCCTCCTGGACTGAAGTTATTCCTTGGTGGGGAGTTAGGCACCTCACAGGTGGTATTCCCTCCTTCGGGTCTCCAGGAAACCATTTGCTGCGGTGAAGCACGAGGCCCTTGTTAAGCTAGGAAAATAAACTGGTGATGCCCACACGACTCTCTACGCACACCGTGAGTACCGACACTGGGTCCTGCAAGGCGCAAAGAGGGAAGCTGGCTGTTCCTCAAGTGCGAAAACTAAGCTACTAATATCAAAGGCCTGGAGAGACATACAGATGTTATTTTTGGGCAGCACTAACCCGCCCCACCCCCAAAATCATAAAACAGTTCCGTGAATATGATCCCAGGTACCTCTGCAGAGCCAGTGTTCTGGAGACTTCTTTTTTTCCATATAGTTATTCAAATAGCAAAGAAAGGAAGAACTGCCAATTGCAAACAGTTCTCAAAATCTTTAGGCTTACTTTGGCAAGGAAAAATCTATATGGATCCTGCCCACATTTCTCAATAACAACCCCACCCATCTTTTTTTTTTTTTTGGTTTTGTCCTCACCTCTTATTTTCCCACTTCAGAGACCTAAGCTTTCCCAAGGAGGAGGAGGAGATCATCACCAAAACCACACAAAAAGAGCTTCCTCCATCTGATTTATTGGGGACTCTAGGCCAGAAGCTAGGGCTTCTTTACCTGATTACACCAAAGGAGACAAGATGCCTGGAGTTCATTACCTGTTCTGTGATTTTTTTTAAAGATGGACGGCCTACAGCCTGCGTCTCTCTTTCCCCATTTCCCCACAACAGGGGTGGGAACAACGTGGTGAGTGTTCAATGGTGACCTGTGACAACATGCCAGGTCATAGGTCTAACAACATTTTTAACCCTTCGTAAGCCTGGGGCTATAAACATACAAGGTCTCATCGTCTAAAAACCATTTCCAACAAATGCATTCCCCAGCCTCCTGACACACTTCACTGCAACACTTCACATAAAGATGTTCTGTCTCGGAGGCTTGGAAGAACACTTGACTTCTTAGTTAACTCTCACCAGGTAAAATAGTTCAGTCGTGAAGGAAAGCGACATGATGGGAAAACTACTTCTCAAGCATCAGAATAGCCTCGAACCATTTCTCAGTGGCTTGAAACACATACGATCCAACCGAAGCTGTCAGGAACTGCAAAAACACAACTTCCTGGGAACGAGAAACTCAACGGGCTACAAAAATAAGGTGGAGAACAACTGCAGGAAATCGTTAATAGCAAATTTAGGCCTGATTGTGCGAGGTCACGCGCGGACAATTGATAAACCACATGTCGCTGGAACCAGCTGCCATATTTTCCATCGTATCGACTGTGCTGGAAACCTGTACGCACTATTCCTAATAGAACTTATCCTGCTACCATAAAACCAGAAGAGCTGAATATAACGCACACTCATTGCTTAGGAGACATCTAGGCTTTAAGAGTTTTCCAATAAAATGCATATTTCCAAAACAGATCTTTAAAAAGGCACTTGAATTTGAATTTCAGTATTCACTTTTTTTTTTTTTTTTTAAGGTGAAGACTAATGAGTGAAAGGGATGGCAATAAAGTTTTGAGAGGGAAAGGAAAGAGCTCTGGAGTTCTACTTTTCCATACAGAGCTCAGTTCTCCTCTAACCCCTCCTTTTGCATCAACCACTCCGAACAGACTGTTGTAAAAGGTCAGTGCTTTTGCCAAAGGCCTCGCACACAAGCTCCCGAGACCAGAGGGCCTTCTCATCAGACTAGTTTGAAGGCAAGAATTGCCAAAGATCCAGAGCCCTAGCTTACACCTGCCGGTTTTTTCTTCCAGGAAGGGTATGAGTCTTGGCTGCGCCACGTAGCTCACCTTGGGGGGGCATGATTTGGAGCGAGGAACTAAAAAAGCCAGGGGGGCGTGCTTCCCTTCTGCCAGTTTACTTTTGTCTGGTGACCTGTGACACATACCCAAAAGACTTCTTGCCCACCAGAAAGCATGGGAATATTCATGAGAGCCAACAGCACTTGGCAGAGCCACGTGCCAAGGCCCGTGGTAAGTGCCTCGCAAGCCACGACTCCTTTAAGCCTCTCAACAAGCCCACAGGAGGGGTTATCAAGACACAAGAAGGTTAAATAACTGACCCAAGGTCACCCAGTAAGTAGCCGAGCTGAACTCTGAA
This sequence comes from Leptonychotes weddellii, assembly GCF_054177405.1. Taxonomy (NCBI): domain Eukaryota; kingdom Metazoa; phylum Chordata; class Mammalia; order Carnivora; family Phocidae; genus Leptonychotes; species Leptonychotes weddellii. Next base: position 26,477,565 of record NC_138385.1, read on the forward strand.
CCTGGGCAGTGTCCTTCCAGATCCCACTCGTCATCACGCTGCTCTCCCAAGCCCTAGCTTCCAGGCTAGGGAGCTCAAGGAGACTTGCCCCAGTTACTGCCCTGAGCCTCCGGGGGGGGGGGGGGCCTGCAAGAATCAAAAAGGCATCTCTAGGTGGCTATAAAGCAACAGGCCAATGTTACCCATGAGCCCCCCTCCCCCCCTCCGCACTCCTGACAGAAGCTAAAGGAAACCAAGAGATCTAAATCCCAAAGAGATGTGGATCATAAAATTACTGCTGGATTTATAGAAAAGAAGAAACAGCTCTAGCTCCTTCTCCCTCCCGTGGTTTCTGGCCTTCCTTTCCGTGTTAAAAACAAAACAACAACAACAACAAAATACTAAGAATTCTTCAACATGCCTTACTAATGATTCTGTATCTCAGAAGAAAGTAACACCCAGGTAGGTAAATGACTCCTTGGAACTGAATTCCCACAAACAAGCAAGGGGTGGGGGGGTTCCTCTGAGGTGGAGTACTAAGGATTTGGGAAGATAGCAAGCCCTTCCTCCAGTCCATGGAGGTCAAGTCATGGAATGCCAAGGTGAGTTAACACATGTAACACTACAGACGAATCTGAGTGTTAAGACATTACCACTTACTTTCCCCGATCCCATAAAAAAAAAAAGGTCTCTATAGTCAAATAAATGTGGGAAATGCCATAGAACAGTGTTCATTAGCAAAGGCCTGATTAACACTGTTGGCACCTATAAAGGACCGAACTCTTGAAAAACGTTAAGGATCACAAAAAAAGAAGGTGGGGGAGGGGGAGGGAAGGCAGAGATGATGTCACTAACTGAACGCAGAAGGCAGAATCGCTAGCCTTCTGCCAACTTCGGTCTTCTCCATTTGGGTTATTTGCATACATCTAATCTCCCTTCCGGACCTGTGAGTCCCTTCAGGGCAGGAAACATCCTATGCAACCCCCTTCTCCGCAGCTCAAACCCTGGGAGGGGGAGCTGCCCAGGGGGTGACCTAACTTCCCATCTCTGTTCTAACTGGAAGTCTGGGGCTGGCCTCCAGATCAGTCCTCTACGCCCTGCCTCCCACTTCCCTAATCACCCCCAAAGGTGCAAACCTCTTTAATCAGCTAATCTCTCCTACAATCTCATCTCAGCCCTCCCCCCACCCTTCCTCCCCTTCCTGATCGCATTTGGAACACTTCTCTGTCCTCAAGAACCATAGTCTTGGGGCGCCTGGCTGGCTCAGTTGGTAGAGCATGTGACTCTTGATGTCAGGGTTATCAGTTCAAGCCCCACGTTGGGCTTAGAGTTTACTTAAAACTAATTAAAAAAAAAAAAAAAAAAAGGAACCCTAGCCTCTTGCCAGAACACAACACTACATGCTCAGCCATTCCCTAGAATGTTCTCTCCACATTAAGCCTGACTTAGCTGAAACCCGGTTTTGTCCTGACAACCCTCTCGGGATGAGGCTGCTCATTTTCTTTTCCTTTCCCCTATCACCAAACACGCTTTGCCTCCGATTCACCCAGGCTCAGAAACCTCAGCGCCATCTTGACTCCACCTCCTCTCCTCTTTCCCTCCCACTTCTTCCTTCCCCCTTCTCCTCCCCCTTCAAGAATCCCCAAATGCTCCTGATTCTATCACTGAAACACTTCTTACATCCTCCCCCTTATCTCTATTCTCACTGCCTCAGGTAAGCCTTTCTTATCTCTCTGCGGAACTATGTGACTATATTTTAACTAGTGACCTGGCCTCCAGTCACCCAACACCTTGTCCATCCTACATACTGCTGCCAATGTCTTTTCCGCTGAGTACCCACTGCATTCCAGGCACTGTGTGAGGCACTGGGCATAGAGATGAATGCACAGCCCCAGACTTCTTGGCCAATATCTAGAAAGGGCAAGAAACACTGCCCCCTCCCCCATCTGTAATAGACCCTTCTAGAATACCTTTGTTTCACCAGCTCTCTCTTTTTTTTTTAAACCTGTATGAATCGCTTATACATCAGACACTTTCCATACACTACCTTCTTTAATCTTCCTAAGAACCACACAAGGTAGGTGCCATTTATTCTCATTTCACAGATGAGTAAAATAAGATCTGGTTACTTGCCTCGGTTCACAAGGCAAGCAGGTGACCGAGGCCAGATTCAAGCCCAGGTCTGACTCTTGAGACTGGGCTCTTGCCTCCCACATTTTAAGTAGGACACTGAAATTTTGGAAAAGAGCCCAAACAGGATGACCATGATGGTGAAGAATTTTGAAACCAAGTCATGTGAGAAATAGAGGAAAGAAATGAAGTCTCTTCGGCTTTTGTGAAAAATGGCATGGTGTTGGGGCGCCTGGGGGGCTCAGTCGGTTAAACGTCCGACTCTTGATCTCGGCTCAGGTCCTGATTTCAGAGTCGTGGGATCGAGCCCCTGTCGGGCTCGTGCTGGGTGTGAAACCTGCTTGAGATGCTCTCTCTCCCTCTCCCTCTGCCCCTCTCAAAAAAATGACATGGTGGATATCTCCAAATATTTGAAGGGTTGTCATGTGAAAGAGGAAGCAAACATATTCTGTGTGACTCCAAACAGCAGAGCCAGGCCTGGCGGTGGCAGAACTTAAGGGAGTCGATTTCAGCTCAAGAGCCTTTCTAGTATACCCCGCCCAACAGGCAAGGCGTGTTGAAGGCGAAGCTAAGTCTTCACTTGTCAGGGGTATATGCAGGGGGCATGCCTGCCTGGAGCGGGCCAGTGGTCTAGATCAGCATTTCTGGGCACATCAGAATCACCTCGGGTAGTTTTTAAAAAATACGGATGCCTGGCCCCACCCCAGACTTATCGAAACAGTCTTGGGGTTGAGACCGTTATTGCAAGAATTACAAACCAGGAAATAACGTCTGTAAGAAGATTCACTCAAATCCCCCAAAGAAGAAATACAAATGGCTAAATCAACATATGAAAAACTGTTCAAGAGTAACCGAAGAAATGCAAATTAGAACAGTGCTGTATCATCTACCTACCTCCTATCAGATTGCAGAGATTAAAAAATATTAATAACCAACGTTGGCATGGGAGAGGGGAAATGAACATGTGCCCATTCTGATAAAACAGTAAATGCCAACAACTTTCTGCAGAGCAATTTGACAGTGTGTTCCAGAGGACATTTTTTTTCCTTTTAATTAATTTATTTTTAAATTCCAGTATAATTAACATACAGCGTTATATTAGTTTCAGATGTACAATACAGTGATTCAACAATTCTATACATGACTCAGTGCTCATCACAATAAGTATCCTCTGGATCCCTTCACTGATTTCACCCATCCCCCCACCTGCCACCCCTCTGGTAACCAACCACCAGTTTGTTCTCAGAGGGTTTTTTTTTTTTTTAAGATTTTATTTATTTATTTGACAGAGAGAGAGAGAGCATAAGCAGGGGGAGCGGCAGGCAGAGGGAGAGGGAGAAACAGACTCCCTGCTGAGCAGGGAGCCGGATGCAGGGCTCGATCCCAGGACCCTGGGATCATAACCTGAGCCGAAGGCAGACACTTAATGACTGAGCCACCCAGGCGTCCCATCAGAGGGCTTTTTCATACGAAAAATGTGTCTAATGTTGCAGCAAGCAATTCCATTGCTGGAAATTTCCCCTGAAGGGACAATCTAGCAAGTTGGAAAACGCCTGCTCAAAGATGGTCATCCATTAATGTTTATGCCAGTGCTGTCCAAAAGAACTTTCTGCAATGATGGAAATGTTCTATGTCTGCGCTGTCCTACATGGCAGCCGCAAAACCACGTGTATTTGAGCAGTGGCAAGTGCAAAGGAGCCAATTTTTTAAGTTAATGTAAATGTAAATGGCCACAGGTGTCTTAGCAGCTCGTACAACTCACGTCTCTAACACCACAAAACTAGAAACTACCAAACTATCACACAATAAAGTATGATTCCCTACCGTACACTCATAGTGGAATTTCTGGCCATCATTAAACACGATTATGTAGATTTATATTGACTGAAGTGAAGAAACAAATGTTCATAGGATATTAATAAGCAAAAAAATTATTTTAAAGTTTGTATGGTATTTTTTCATCTGCTATCATAGATATATACACACAGAGATCAAAGGGTCTTGACCTATACACATTAGGATTTTATAGTAATGAGATGATTATTCTCATCTGGTTTTCTACCTTTTCTACAACAAACATGCATTTACTATGTAACAAAGCAATAAACGTTTTAAAAAGGAGGCTTAACGAGCATTAGACTAGGAAAAAGATTGAACCTTGAGATTTGTTGCACATGTTTGTCTTGGAAGACAAATTCTGCTATTTGGTGCTTCGAAGAGGGTTCACAGCAAAGTCCGCCCTGGGCTTTTGGACAAATCCTCCAGGGGTGGCTTGCCCTGGGGCCCCCTAACCCGGAGCAGCCCACGGAAGCAGGGAGCCTACTTCTTATTTAGGTCCCAACCAAGGGCGTAACTGTCCTGAAGCTCATTCAGCCAGAGCCTAGCTAGGTCTGAGAACCGGAAACGCATGGTCAAGAAGCCCATTCCAACCAGCTTTATTTCACTGTGTTAAGTTGTTTGCTCCTATGTTATGGTACTTTCCGCAGAATCCCCTGGGAAGAGGGAGCAGGAGAGCGGATTCGTTTCCAGGCCTTCCCTACATGCGAACCTAACACACATTCCAAGCAAAGGTAGCTGTGTGCGCGGTGGGTTGGGGGTTTCAACAGCTGTGGTCACTCTTCAGCCATTCCCGGCTTCTGGAGAGTGTTTCTCTACTAGGGTTATTAGATGACATCCAGCCGGTGCCAGCCAAGGAAATATCCTGCCTCAAGGGGCTAAAGCCCGGAACATCTAGCAACTCTTTCCAGATCCTTCCGCGCACAAGGAATGGAGGTGAGTTCGGCAGCAGCAGGCAAAGAGTATTTAAAACACCTACCAGGCGACTTTCCCAGGTTGACACAATGACTCCCCTTAAGGGCAGCTAAAACACGACAGGTTTACCAAATGACTTTGTGTCCCCCCCCCACACCCCCACCCCCGGCACAAATAGCTATAGTCTGAATTGTGACAAAAACACCGTTAAAACTCTGCATTTTAAATGTGTGTATATGTAAACACTTCTCTCTTAATCACATACACTCTCAGGTTATAATATTCCTCCTCAAGCCCCTCCTGGGAAATCTCAGCCAATGGTTAATTCTATAATTATCCCTTTCCCTCGGTTAAAACTGACCTTCATATAAATGCCAAACTTCATGGAAAATGCAGCAACCGGTCTCTCTCCCAGCCTGCTTCATTATTTAGTGACGAGAGTCGTGGAAGTACTACTAATTGAATGAAAGTGTGAATACACGCACACATGCTTTACACAGCCCAGGCCCTCAGAGTTCTTCAAACACTGAGCAAAACTGAACGATGGTAGCAACATGCCAACAAGGGTATAACTGTAAAAATAATAATAAAATAAAAAATTTAAAAATCCAGAAAACAGGGGCGCCTGGGTGGCTCAGTCGTTAAGCGTCTCTGCCTTTGGCTCAGGTCATGATCCCAGGGTCCTGGGATCGAGCCCCACATCGGGCTCCCTGCTCGGCGGGGAGCCTGCTTCTCCCTCTCCCGCTCCCCCTGCTTGTGTTCCCTCTCTCGCTGTGTCTCTCTCTGTCAAATAAATAAATAAAATCTTAAAAAAAATAAAATAAAATAAAAATCCAAAAAACAAAACAAGACAAAACCCCCATCTAAACAGGAAATACTGTGTATCTGCTGGATATTTATTCAGTCTGGAGGGTTTTCCAAGTTCTAGCAAGCGACACAGCGGAGGAAAGCGTGATCTGCTGTGGGAACGGCTCCCTCGTGACATCCTACAAATACAGGCATAACTTCTTTTATCCCACTCCACTTCATCGTGCTTCGCCGATAATTGCATGTTTTGCAAAGTGAAGATTTGTTGCAAACTGCATCGAGCAAGTCTATCGGCACCATCTTTCCAAAAACACCTGCTCACTTCCTATCTGTGTCATTTTGGTTACTCCTTGCAGTAGTTCCAACCTTTTCATGGTTATTGCATTTGCTACGGTGATCTGTGATCAGTGATTATGACTCACTGAACGCTCAGATGATGGTTCGCATTTTTTTAGCACTGAAGTATTTTTTAATTAAGGCATCTACGTTGTTTTTGAGACTCAACAGACGACAGTACAGTGTAAACGTAACTTTTCTATGCACTGGGAAAGCAAAAATTTCATTTGACTCGCTTTATTGTGATAGTCACTCACCGCAGTGGTCTGGAACCGACCCCACAGACCTCTGAGGTATTCTTGTGTGTGACTCCTAATGCGAGTGTCATGGGTTTATAGCAGCAAGTGTAAATCCTCCTTCAGCTGTCCCTAATAAACACTTTGGGGCTTAAATCAGAAAAGAATCAGAAGTTATGGTGGCAGCTGCAACAGGGTCCACTTGCGTTCCAGCCACCCAGGGCTTTACTAACTACTGACTGGTTCTTTGTGTCAGAAAAGCAGGAGCCAAGAAAGAGCCAGTTAGGAGAATCCACTCCATTTAAGGCTGTTTCCTTATTTCTTCATTGACTGAACTGCTTAGAAACAGCATTCGCCAAGGTGCAAATGATCTGGGTGTCCTATTGACAAACACATACAAAGACCCAGCCCGGGCTGGAACTAATAAAAACAAATGAAGAAAATGGCACCCACATTCATGTTTAACTACAGGGCACCTAACATTGTGTCTGGAATGTGGCAGAAAGGCTCAATAGATATTCACTGGTTTGGATTCCTACAATCTGTCCCCCGCGCCCCCCCCAACTCCCCAAATCTCAATGTGGATCACGTACCAGAGCAGTACATAAATATCATTCCGGTGCCTTGCCTCGTAAACATCTGTGCACTCAGTCCCAAGTAAACCAGGCTGGTGCAGCTCCCAGAAAAATCTGCTCCCACTAACAGTTTTTCCAGCTTTGCCACAGAGCCAATGGTCAGGAAGGGGCAGCTGCACCTGTGCCCACACAAAATCCTTTTAAAAACCTAAAAGCCTGGGGCGCCTGGCTGGCTCAGTCTGTCAGGCGCCCAACTCTTGGTTTCGGCTCAGGTCCGTGATTTCAGGGTCATGGGATCGAGGCCCGCGCCGCGCTCGCTCATGGAGCCGCGCTCAGTGGGGAAAATCTGCTGGAGATTCTCTCTCTCTCTCCTCCCTCTGCCCCTCCCTGCCATTCTCTCTCGGTCTCTCTAAAATAAATAGATAAATCTTAAAACAAACAAAAAAACCTAAAAGCCTGGGCAAGAATGCTAATATTAACGTTTTGCTGCTGAGGGTGGCAGGTCGAACGCTGGTCAAATCCCAGCGGAGGTTTGCCGAGGCCCATTTCTTCTCTTGAGACCATCTGTCCACATCATAGGCTCCCTTCGTACCATGCAGTGGAGGGCCAGCCACCCCTGCTCAAGCGAGGTTTTTTTCTTCCCAAATTTAGGAAAGCGTTTCCTGAGGTAGGCAGACTGAATCACTTGTTAGCAATCACCCAAGATGAGAGCCCCGGTATAAATGCCCTGCACAGCTTGCCTTCCTCTCTAAACTGGCTGTGATGACAGTCGAGGTTCCAATCTGACCCTAACAGGACCTCATTCTAAAATCAGTGAGACACACAATAAGCCAAGTCCTTTAAAACAACATTAAGGGTCTGGTTTTAGATCTGCTCAACAGCAGGATTAAACTTTCAAGGGTCCAGCCACGATAGAGAGATTTCTTTAAAGTCACTTGGCTTTGCACAGTTGTAGCTATTAGGGATCAGATCTTTATCTCAAAGGTACACATTTTACGTTTGATCCTCCTCCAGAACTCCCACTAATGTCAACTTTCTCTGCTGTTGGGATCAAGCCCCTGGCCTCCCTTTAATGTTGGCTTTATCGCAGATTCTACAAGATGAACAGAAAAATTACAAGGAAAAGCTGTGAAGTTCCCTTCCGATGATAAGTTGTTGGAACAAAAAGAGCCCACACTTAAATGGTGAAATTTAAACACAGCAGACGAGACGGCCGTAAGGTAGAGGGAGAGGAGACAACAAGGACGAACAACAAAACCCCAAAGTAACAAAACAAACACTAATTAACCAGTCTGATGGCTTATTTAGGGTTTGCTCTCTAGTCCAGGAAATTGGCAACGAGTGTCTTGAAAACAGAAGGGGCGAGTGCCCGTTAGCACCCGTCCGCTTTCCTCCTGAGCCAGACAATCCGGAGGAGGCTGAGGGTGCGATGGAGGGCTCCCAGGGGGGTCAACGCGCTTTCAAATCCCCACCCCCCAGCCCTGCCGCCTAGGAGGCACCCCCGGCCGTGAGCGGTGGGGCTCTACCGCCCCCTCCCCGGTCCTCCATCCCTGGACTGGCACACACCATCATCCCCCAAACACGGCCCCATCTCCTCGCCTCTGGAGCGCTCCTGGGTCCCCGGGGACACCCTCGCCCTGTGGCGGCCGACCGCGCGCGCACTCGCCCCGGAACCCCGTTGTTTGCAATTCCCTCCCTCCGCGGCCACAGCAGCAGCACCCCTTCGCCACCCATCACCACCCTCTCCCCAGTAGCGGGAGGAAGTCGCTCTGCTTCCTCTGTTCTCACCGCCCGCCCGAGCTTGGGAGCCCGGGGCTTTTTGGGTGGGGTTCTTTTTTTGTGTACACGATGTGTGTGTGTGTCTGTGTGTGTGTGTGTGCGCGCGCGCGCGCGAGTGTGTGTGTGTGTGTGTGTGCAAAAACGCTCATCGCATCCTTCCGCCGCGGCTGCCTCAGGTGCCCGCAGGAGGGAATCGGGCTCTCGTCGCGCCCCGGTCCCCGGCTCTTTGTGCGGGCTCCAGGGCAGCGCGAGGTCCGCTCCCCAGCTCACGCTCGCCGCCCCCCCGCCCCGGGGCCCGGGTCCGAGCGCCCGCCTCCCGCGCAGCCGGCCGAGCCCCTGAACGCCCGTCGGCGTCCCGCCGGGCGCAAGCCTCCGCCGCCGCCGGGCGGCCGCCGCGCTGTCAGCGGGCGCCTGGGACTCGGACCCCGGCAGGCGGCGGCTGGTGCGCAAACTTACTGAAGCGGAGAAAGAGAGCGCGGGGCGCAGCGGGCGGCCGCCGCCGGCGCCGTTCCAGTCCCCGGCCCCGGCCCCGCGCGCGGAAAGCCACCCCGTCGCTCCCGCCCGGAGCGCGTCCCCCGGGGCGCCCGGTGCCCCGGCCACTCACCAGCACCACGGAGCCCCGCACGGCCTCCGACACGCTCTGCCGGAGCTCGGCCGCCGTGCCGGGCTTGCTGAGCCGCTTGGTGAATTTGCGCACTTCGGCCATGGCAGCGGCGGGCAGGTCGCGGCGGGCGCACTCACTGCCCCGGGCCGGGGCGGCCACGGCCGCGGCTGCTCCCTCTGTTTACCCGCCGGCCGACCGGCCACATCGCAGCTCGGCGGCGGCGCTGCTCCCGCGGCTCCTCCCTCCCCGCCGCGGCTCCTCCCTCCTTCCCTCCTTCCCTCCGCTGCTCGCCCGCGAGCTCCGCGTCCTGCCCCACAGCGCGGCCGCTCCCTCCCCTGGAGAGCCCCCGGCTCGGCTCGCGACGGGCCCCAGGAGGAGGGTGTGTCCGGCGAGGAAGGGTGTGTGCCGGGGGAGGGAGGACGGCAGGGGGGGCGAGGGTCACGAGGGAAGAGGGGGGAAGTGGCAAGCGCTCGGGCTCCGCCCGCAGCTGATGTTGCTGGTGCAGCCGCATCCGGGAGGGGAGATCAGGCTGCTTCGAGGAGATCGGGCTGCTTCATTTTTCGTGTGTGTGTGTGTGTGTGTGTGTGTGTGTGTGTATGGGGGTGGCGTAACGAAATATCTCCAAGTGTGGGGCGTGTTCTACCCCAGTGCCCCTTTCCCGCCCCAGCGGCTGCAGTGCCTGCAGGCGAGCCGGGGGACTCCCGCGTCGCCCCACCCCGCCAGCCCCCAGGGCCGAGGAGGAGGCGAGGGACTGGAAGGAACGTGGAGCGGCCGCCTATTGTGTGCTCCGCCCGGGAGGGGTCGCGCCGCGGTCGGTGGAGAGCGGGTTTCTGGCCCGAGCGGCTCGCCGGGGTCCTCCCGCGCCTACACCGCTTTCTCACCCAGGGGGTCTTGCGCCCGGGGGGGGGGGGGGCGACCCGGGGAGGGAGCAGGCTTGGGGAGTGGAAACTTGCTGTGGCCGAACCCACTCTCCCAGCCCGCCTCACCCCCAGGAGGGCGGGGGAGAACTGGGTGGCGGGGCCTGAGCCTGTGGCAGGTTGTCTAGTTCTGCGGCGGCTGTGCGCTGGGGCTGGGGTGGGGTTGGGCTCGGGCTCGGGAAGGCCCTGCCGGTCTTCTAGAAGCTTTCACATGTGCCCAGCTATCGCCTCTCCATCTCCTACTCCTCTCCTTATCCTCTTCACCTTCCGAGAAATTATTCTCCAAGAATCAAAGAACATCTTCTAACTAGATGTAAAACAAACATGCTTAAGACAGAAATAAGGATCTTGAAGTACTGGGGACCCAGAAAAAAACTCCCCAAGTGTAAAGTGAGAAGCTCCGCTGACCTTGGCAATTTTCTGTCTGCTTACTTCATTTGTTGAGAGCTTGAAAATGCCTAACAACAATTTCCAGCGAACCGAGCAGCCTTTCTAAGAAGGTTCCTACCACTTTCCCCACTTTGCCTAACTTCAGAGACCAAGCAGTGACACCTACGTAAAGGACTTTGTTAGGAAAACAAGAACGTGGATGATGGTTTCCATGAACCCAGAAAAGGCCAAGTCTCCTAGCAGCAAATCTATTTCAGCAGCCATCCCATTAGTCCCAATAAAGCAGATAGAGGGTCCAAGAGGGCTTGGTCCCTGGCAGTCCTATAAAGGTAGAGGCTCTGTGTCACCAATCTGGGCTTTGCGCAGTGTATGTCTGTAGAATTTGTTCACTGTCAAATGCATGTAGATCAGCACGAATTCACGCCCTACATTCCATGGATGGCTGAGTGGCCCACACTGTTGGTTACCTGCACAGCGCCATAATTCTTTCTCTTTGCTAAGAGACCCAAGGTTTGCTTTGGCTATAGGGCAGAGTCACAGGGCTTGGAGAAGGCAGGCCCCACTCCTGATGAATTAGGGCTGGTTAAAAGAATCATGTTACTCTCACTTTCCTTTACTAGAAGGAATGGACTTGACTCCCATTCAGTTTCCACCAATGGAATATAAAAGCGGTGTGGGAGGAAGTTTCCTGAGAAAGCATTTCCCCCTTGATAAAAAGAGATAGGCAGGGAGACCTCTGTCTCCTTTTCTTTCTGAGAGGGGTGTTGTGATGCATCTGCTCTTGGCAGCCATTTTACAACCATGAGGGAAGGCCAAGATTATCTAAGAGAAGCCAATCCGGAATCTGGATGGCATTGACCTATTGAACCAACCCCAATACCGCCTGCCTCCAATTTCCTTTTTACATGATAAAAGTAAACCCTTTTGGTTTATGCAACTTTTAGTTGAAATTCTGTTACTTTCAGCCAAAAGCGTCCTTACTCCTACAGACTCTGTTGTAGTCACTGAAAGTGCACAGAGTTGGAAAAGACAGGCACTGTTCCCCTTCTGCTGGAGCTTATGTTCTAGGGCAAGCAAAGGGCCATGTTAATTTCAGAACACGATGAATAGCACGCGAGAATTAAGGGGGTGACGTGTGATAGAGAGTAACTGGAGTTGGGAACCTAATTTAGAATAGATGGCCATGGAAGTCCTCTTTGAGGAAGTGAAAACAGCAGTGAGTCTTGAGGGAAAAGAGGCAGCCCCCAGATCAAGAAGTAGAGCACTCCAGAAGGAACGACAGGTACCAGGTCCAGAGAAGGGAGCCCACTTAGTGCATTCAAAGGCAGGGAAAAAAAGGCCAGGGTGGCCGAGACACAGAAGGAAGAGGAGTGATGTGAGAGGCAGCCTGACAAGTAGGCAGTTTCTCCAGGACCTTGTGAGAGGTCAGGAGCATTTGTTAAACTGATGGTTCGCAAACACCATCTGGTCATCTTGCGGGCTCCACACTCATTCCTGAGGCCATAGGTTTCACTTTTTCACTTTAGAGCTTCTGTTTAGTTACATAAACACTGAGCATTGTGCTATGCACCGAGGGAGGATGCAGGATGCATTCAAGAAAAAGAATGGAAGTCTAATAAAGAATGTTTTTATTTTATTTTTTAAAAAGATTTTATTTATTTATTTGACAAAGAGATAGAGAGAGCACAAGTAGGCCGAGCAGCAGTCAGAGGGAGAGGGAGAAGCAGGCTCCCCGCCGAGCAGGGAGCCAATGTGGGGCTCGATCCCAGGACTCCAGGATCATGACCTGAGCCGAAGGCAGATGCTTCACCGACTGAGCCACCCAGGTGCCCCTATTTTATTTTACTTTTTAACACATTATTTTGCTGGTTTATTTTCACTGGACTTGAACATTTTGCTCTGTAGCTCAAGAGCTTCACCTGAGGGAAATATATGAAAGCAGCGGGGTGCCTACAAAATCCTGGGTAACGGTTTTTTGTTGTTGCTGTTGTTTTTTAAATTCAAGTTAGTTAACATATAGTGTAGTATTGGTTTCAGGAGTAGAATTTAGCGATTCATCCCTTACATATAACAGCCAGTGCTCATCCCAACAAGAATGTATTTATGATGCAAGGTAGTATGTAATAAAGACCATGCTTGAGGTTAAGAGGCGGGTGAGATCACATCCGAGTAGGGTCTATGGAAGGCTCCTTGAAGGAGGAGGTGTTTGAGCTGGACCTTGAGGATGAGGACGATCTGGACGTGAATACTCACACAGTAAAGGGAAATTGTAGAGGCAATCCTACAGCTTCAAATAGGGCATTATATTGGGTGATCTCTTTTCCACATTTATTAAATATCTTCAATTTCGGGGCACCTGGGTGGCTCAGTCAGTTAAACGTCGGCCTTCGGCTCAGGTCATGATCCCAGCATCCTCTGGGGGGAGTCTGCTTCTTCCTCTCCCTCTGCCTCTCCTCCCTCTACACACCCCCGCCCCCGGCTTGTGTTCTCTCTCTCTCTCTCTCTCAAATAAATAAATAAAATCCTTTTTAAAATGCCTTTGAACCCTTTGACCTAGAAATTCCGCTTCTATGAATTCATGCCAAGCAAAAACTCTCACAGGTGAACTGAGATGCCTGCATAAAGATGCTCATTGTATCAGTGTTTGTAATAGCAAAGTATTAGAAATAACCGAAATACCCATCCATAAGGACTGTTTTTTCCTCAATCCCTAGACCAGTGCCTGGCACATAGTAGGTGCTCAAAAAATATTTGTTGAGTGAATGAATGGGCGTACGTGATTCATTCATACTAGGGAATTCTCTACAGTTATTAAAAAATAATGAGGTATATATGTATGCACTTACATGGAAAAAGCTCCAAAAGATGTTGGTAAAATGCAAATTGCAGAGGGGGTGCCTGGCTGGCTCAGTTGGTAGAGCATGTGACTCTTGATCTCAGGGTCTTGAATTTGAGCCCCATGTTGGGTGTAGAGAGTACTTAAGAAAAAAAAGTTGCAGAACAATTCTTTTTGTGAAAAAAATAATATATGTGAAGGGGCATCTGGCTGACTCAGTCAGTAGAGCATGCGACTCTTGATCTCAGGGCTGTGAGTTCTAACCCCATGTTGGGTGTAGAGATTACTTAAAAATAAAATCTTTAAAAAAATACATATGCATGTGTATCTATGTCCCTATACATGAGCCAACAGTGGGGGCCTCACGGGTAGAAAGTGGGAGTGAGGAGCAAGGGGCAAGGGGACTCCCGCATTTTATCATTTAAATGCTGCAGACTCTCAAATTTGTATTCCTGGCTGCAACCACCCGACTCATGTATCCAATTCATCATCCCAGCTTGGATGTCTCAGTGGTATCTCAAATTGAGCATGCCCAAGCCTAACTCCTATTCTTCCTCCACAAATCTACTCCTTCTATGATTTCTCCTATCTCAGTATATGACAGTTCTTTACTAGTTGTTTAGGCCACAAACCTTAGCGTTGTCTCTTATATTTCATACACACCCTGAATCTAACCCAATAGCAAATCCTGTTGACTCTGGCTTCAAAGTACATCCAAGATCCAACCACTTGTCCCCACCTCTACCAATACCACCCTAGTCCCAGCTGCCAGCATCTCTTGCCTACATTATTTTAACAGGCTCTCAATGGGCCCCTCTGTAATCCCCCAATGCCCTCCTAGAGTCTATTTGTAACATACCAGTCAGTGATTCTAATCAACCCCTCTACCCGGTTTGTACTTAGAGTGGCCTACAAGATCCAATGTATAGTTATTTCTTGCCCTGCGACAAATTACCCCGAAATGGAGCAGCTTACAACAACATACATGTATTATCCCACAGGGGATCGTGAGTCAGAGTGTCGCTTAGCTGGGTCCTCTGGGTGAGGGCCTGTCACTAGCTTGCGATCAATGTGTGGGTCCAGGATCTCTCACAGGCTGTAGTCGGGGTTTCCGTTGAGGCCTCACTCATCTCAGGGTTGGGGTGGGTCAGGATCTGCCACCAGGCTTGGATCCTCACAGGTTGCTGGACTGAGGACCTGAGTTCTTTACAACATGGGCTTCTCCATAGGGCAGCTGGTTTCATTAAAGTGAGCACACCAGACGGTGACACACTACCAGCAAGTGGAAGCCAGGGTCTTCTTTTTTAAAGATTGATTTATTTATTTGAGAGAGAGGGCACACGAGCAGGGGGGAGGGAGAGGGAGAGGGAGAGAATCTCAAGCAGACTTCCCACGGAGTGTGGAGCCCCATGACCTGAGCCGAAATCAAGAGTCGAACCCTTGGGGCACCTGGGTGGCTCAGTCTGTTAAGTGTCCGACTTGATTTCCACTCAGGTCTTGATCTTGGGGTCGTGGGATCAAGCCCTGCGTCGGGCTCTGCACTCCACCAGGAGTCTTCTTGAGATTGTTTCTCTCCCTCTTCCTCTGCCCCCCAAACCCTGCTCTCTCTCATAAAGAAATAAAATCTTAAACACACACACACACACACACACACACAGAAAGTGCCAAGACCATTCAATGGGGAAAAAAATGGTCTCTTCACCAAATGGTCCTGGGACAACCAGATCTCCATATGCAAAAGAATGAAATAGGTCCCCTACTGCCTCCATATAAAAAAATTAACTCAAAATAAATCAGTGATCTAATTATAAGAGCTAAAACTCTAAGACTTCTAGAAGAAAACATAGGAGTATTTCTTTATGACTTGGGATTGGCAATGGATTCTTAGATTTGATACCAAAAGCATGAGTCCCAAAAGAAAAAAATAGATAAATCAGACTTGATCAAAATTAAAAACTTTTGAGGCATCTGGGTGGCTCAGTCAGTTAAGCATCTGCCTTCAGCTAGGGTCATGATCCTGGGGTCCTGGAATTGAGCCCCGTGTCCGGCTGCCTGTTCAGCGAGGAGTCTGCTTCTCCCTCTGCCTCTGCCCCTCCCCACTGCTTGTGCTCTCTCTCACTCACTCTCTCTCTTAAATAAAATAAAATCTTTTTTTTCTTTAATATTTTATTTATTTATTTGACAGAGAGAGACACAGCGAGAGAGGGAACACAAGCAGGGGGAGTGGGAGAGGGAGAAGCAGGCTTCCTGCGGAGCAGGGAGCCCGATGCGGGGCTCGATCCCAGGACCCTGGGCTCATGACCTGAGCTGAAGGCAGACGCTTAACAGACTGAGCCACCCGGGCACCCCGAGCATGTGTTTCTTGATCTCAGGGTCATGAATCTGAGCCTCACGTTGGGTGTAGAGTTTAAAAAAAAAATACATAGAATCACCGTATGATCAAGCAATTCCAATCCTAGGTATATATCCAAGGGAAATAAAAGAATATGTCCACATAGATACTTGTATATGAATGTTTAGAGCACCATTATTTGTAATAGCCAAAAGATGGAAACAACCCAAATGTCCATCAATAGATGAACAGATAAAAAATTACAGTATAGCCATATAATGAAATATTTTCAGTCATAAAAAGGAATGAATTACTGATACATCTAACACCTTAGATGAGCATTGAAAACACTGTGCTAAATGAAAGAAGCCAGACACAAAACATCAAATAGTGTATGGTTCTTTTTTTTTAAAAGATTTTATTTGTTTATTTGAGAGAGAGAGAGAGAAAGCATGAGCAGGGAGGAGGGGCAGAGGGAGAGGGAGAAGCAGACTCCCCGATGAGCAGGGAGCCTGATGCGGGGCTCGATCCCAGGATCCTGGGATCATGACCTGAGACGAGGCAGACACTTAACCAACTGAGCCCCTGTATGACTCTTTTTATATGAAATACCCAGAAAAGGCAAATCCATAGAGACAGAAAGCAGTGGTTGCCAGGGGTGGTGGAGGGGGAAATGGGGAGTAATTACTTAACGGGTATGAGGTGTTCTTCTGGGATGATGAAAAAGTTTTGCAACTAGAGAGAGGTGGTGATGAATGTACTAAATTGTACATTTTAAATGATTAACTGTAGAATATTACTCAACCTTAAAAAAAGAAGGAAATCCTGTCACATGCTATAATATGGATGAACCTTGATACATTATGCTGAGTGAAATAAGTTAGTCACAAAAAAACAAGTACTGGGACGCCTGGGTGGCTCAGTCGGTTAAGCGTCTGCCTTCGGCTCAGGTCATGATCCCGGGGTCTTGGAATCGAGCCCTGCATCAGGTTCCTTGCTCAGCGGGGAGTCTGCTTCTCCCTCTCCCTCTGTCTGCTGCTTCCTCTGCTTGTGCTCTCTCTGTCAAATAAATAAAATCTTTAAAAAAAAAACAAGTCATGTATGACTCCACTTATTTGAGACATCTAGAGTGCTCAAAATTATGGGAACAAAAAGTAGAAAGGTGGTTGTCAGGGGCTGCAGAGTGAGGAGGAAGAAGAAATGGAGAGTTGTTCAATGGGTATAGAGTTTCGATTTTCCTAGATAAAGAAGTTTCTAGAAATCTGTTTCACAACAATGAGAATATAGTTAACACTACTAAACGGTATACTTAAAAATGGTTAAGAGGGTAAATTTTATATTATGTGGTTTATATCACAATTGTTTTTTTTTTTTTTTAAGTAGGCTCCATACCCAACATGGGGCTTGAACTCGATGACCCTGAGGTCCAGAGTCACTTGCTCTATCGACTGAGCCAGCCAGGCCCCCCCCCAGAATTAATTTTTTAATTTAAAAAATGGTTAACTGTATGTTATATGGATTTCTGCTAAATAAAAAAATAGCACACAAAAAAAGAAGGTGGGGTGGTAAATGAAACAAGATTAGCAAAAAGCCACTAACTGTTGAAGCTGGGTGATGGGTACGTGAGGATTCACTATACTGTTCTTTCTGCTTTTGTGGATGTTGTATATAACATTTTCCATGATTAAAAATAGAGAAATTGAGGGGCACCTGGGTGGCTCAGTCAGTTAAGCATCCAACTCTTGATTTTGGCTCAGGTCATGATCTCAGGGTCATGAGATTGAGCCCCACGTGGGGCTCCGCACTAAGTGCGGAGTCTGCTTGGGATTCTTTCTCTCCCTCTTCCTCTGCCCCTCCTCCCATGCACACACACGCTCTCTTTCTCTCAAATAAATAAAATCTTAAAAAAAATAGAGAAATTGTGCTTGTAAAACTGTAGCAACATTATACATATTGTCTGTTTTCAGAAATTTCCTTAATCTGAAAGTCTAAAGTTAATCATCCCCTGATAAGCTGCTCCTGTGTGTGGGTTTGGAGTGTATACGATGGCCAAAAAAATAAGTAACTGGAGACTGACAAGGAAGCCAGAGAGTGTTGGGAACAATGATGTCTAAGGGAACAACATATTCATATAGTGGTTCTTATTATGCGATAATCTGCCTTTTCTTTTCTTTTTTTTTTAATATTTTGTTTATTTATTTGACAGAGACAGAGATAGCAAGAGCAGGAACACAAGCAGGGGGAGTGGGAGAGGGAGAAGCAGGCTTCTCCCCGAGGAGGGAGCCCGATGTGGGACTCGATCCCAGGACCCCGGGATCATGACCTGAGCCGAAGGCAGACACTTAATGACTGAGCCACCCATGCGCCCAATAATCTGCCTTTTCAAAATGGCTTGCTGTGCCCAGAAACCACGGAAAGTTCATAGATCACCAGGAGAAGGAAAACATGATAGTCAGGGCATTAATGCGTAGGCAGCATTGACCAACTAAACATTGTACTGAACCATATCATCCTCCTAAGTGAGTGCTGTTTCTGTGACATTCAGAAATACTTATTAAGGGACGCCTGGGTGGCTCAGTCGGTTGGGAGTCTGCCTTCAGCTCAGGTCATGATCCCAGGGTCCTGGGATCAAGTCCCACATTGGCTCCCTGCTCAGCGAGGAGTCTGCTTCTCCCTCTGACCCTCCCCGCCTCTCGTGCTCTGTCTCCCTCACTCTCTCTCTCAGATAAATAAATAAAATCTTAAAAAAAAATACTTATTAAATACATGCACCACCTGGGCTGTCGTACCAAGCAATTCTAGAGAGCACCCATCACATCCTGAATTATGTGAATGGCACTCCCCTGGAGATACTCAGGGACAGTCTGTTCAGCTGGACCCAAGTGGCCTTGTGCAGTATAAACTCATTCTCTTCACTCCCCAGGGATACCGGGGTTGAGAGAAAAATTATGAGCAAACAAACAAAATAAACCAAAACCAGAGTCTTCTGGGGCTCGTAGGATCTGAATCTCACCGAGACAGAGTTATAGTAATTACAAGTGAATGTAAACAAACTCAAAGGTGAATTATCTAGAGTGAAATAGTAATGATTTCTGAAGCAGCTGAATTAAAGAGTACCTATGTGTCGTAAAACAGGATGTTTGCATTCCTCCCTTTTCTCCAATGAATCTATTCAAAATGGCTCCTTCAGATTAAGCTATAATTAAAACAAAATATAGAGGGAGGACGGTTACATGTATATACATATATATTCGTATATATATATGTAACGTGCTTTATTGTTTACAATTATAGGTCAAAAAAGGTGAATGTGTGTATATATATACTATATATTTATATACCATATATGTATTTATTTAAATACACCCACAGAGACATAGATATGTGTGTCAATGTTGGCATGCCTGAAGGCTCAGTCTTTGGACCTCTTCTCTAGCTAGTCCTCTAGCCCTTGAGGATCCATCTTATTCGGTGCTCATGACTTTATATACCATCTGTACCAGTGCTGTGTAATAGAAATATAACGTGAGCCACATATATCATTTAAAATCTCCTATTAGCCAAGGGGCACCTGGCTGGCTCAGTCGGTAGAGCATGTGACTCATGATCTCAGGGTTGTAAGTTTGAGCCTGACATTGGGTGTGGAGATTACTTAAAAACAAAGTCTTTAAAAAACAAAAGAACAAAAACAAAAAAGAATCTTAAAAAAAAATCTACTAGCCACGATCAAAAAGTAAAAAAAAAAAAGGGGGGCGCCTGGGTGGCTCAGTCCGTTGGCTGTCCGGCTCTTGATTTTGGCTCAGGTCGTGATCTCGGGGTCGTGGGGTTGAGCCCTGGAAGGGCTCCAAACTCAGCGGGGAGTCTGGAATTCTTTCCCTCTGTCCCTATCCTCTCGCTCTCACTCTCTCCCAAATAAATAAATAAATCTTTTTAAAAAGTAAAAAAAAGGGGGGGAGGGGCGCCTGGGTGGCTCAGTCTGTTAAGCGTCTGCCTTTGGTTCAGGTCATGATTCTAGCGTCCTGGAATTGAACCCTGTGTTGGGTTCCCTGCTCAGCAGGGAGCCTGCTTCTTCCTCTCCCTCTGCCCTCCACCCCCTCTCGTGTGTGCTCTCTCTCTCTGTCTCAAATAAATAAATAAAATAAAATAAAATAAAGCACGATCATGTCTTCCTAGGTAATGCATCAGTCTCCTGAACGGTCTCCTTGCTTGTAACCTTGGCTCCTTCAGTTTGTTCACAACACTGCAACCAGGGTGGCCCCGTTACAGTTGACCCTGGAACAACTTGGAGGTCAGGGCTGCTGACCCCCACAAAGTTGAAAAACCACGTATAAATTTGACTCCCCCACAACTTAACTACCAATAGCCTGCTGTTGACCACAAGCCTTACCTATCACAGCAACGGTCGATTAACCCACACTGTGTATGTGATACGTATTATATACTGTCTTCTTACAATAAAGTAAGCTACAGAAAAAGGAAATGTTAAGAAAGTCATAAGGAAGTGACGATACATTTACAGTACTGTACTGTGTTTATTGCAAAAAATCTGTGTATAAGTGGACCCGTGCAGTTCAAACCCGTGTTGTTGGAGGGTCCACTGTAATATGAAAGTCATATTACAGCAGGTCTGCTCAAAAGTTCTTTTTTTTTAGATTTTTTTTTAAATGTATTTATTTGAGAGAGAGAGAGAAAGAGAGAGCACAGAGGGAGAGGGTGAGGGAGAAGCAGGCTCTCCACTGAGCGGGGAGCCCGACGCGGTGCTCGATCCCAGGACCCTAAGATCACGACCCGAGCCGAGGCAGACGCCCAACAGACTGAGCCACCCAGGCGCCCCAAAGCTAAAGTTCTTACAACAGTTTGCACCCTCCAGTGACCTCTCGGCCCTCCTCTGTACTCTCCCCCTGGGCAGCTCACACCAGGCCTACCGGCTTCCTGGCCTTTTCTCAGACACACCAGGCAAGCTTCAGCCTCAAGGCATTTGCACTTGCTGTCCCCTCTGTCTGGGATGCTGTTACCCCAGACATCCACGTGGCTCCTTCTCTCCCTGCCGACCCCGTCCAGCTTTGCTCAAATGCCACCTTCTCAGTGATGCCTTCCCTGAACAGCCTATTTAAAATTGCAACCCACCCCCACACCCCAGACTCCTCATTTTTTTTCACTTCCCTGTTTTATTTTCTCCCTAAAGCACTTATTACCTAAATATTTTTTTAGTGTTTGTCTCTCCCCAGTAGATTATAAGCCCTGTGCAAGCAGTTTTTTGCCTGTTTTATTCATCACTGTATCCATAGTACTTAGAACAGTCCTTGACACATGGTAGGTGCTCAATAAATATTTGTTGAATGGCTAAATGATATAAAATTCCTATCCAGCAGACATTGTTCATAATATGAAGAAAGTATGTGATAGAAAGACACAAATGTGAGACTCTTTATTTATTTATTTATTTGAGAGAGAGAATGAGATAGGGAGACCATGAGAGGGGGGAGGGTCAGAGGGAGAAGCAGACTCCCTGCTGAGCAGGGAGCCCGATGCGGGACTCGATCCCGGGATTCCAGGATCATGACCTGAGCCGAAGGCAGTCGCTTAACCAACTGAGCCACCCAGGCGCCCTCAAATGTGAGACTCTTAACTACAGAGAACAACCTGAGGGTTGCCGGAGGGGTGGTGGGTGGGGGGATAGGATAACTGGGTGACGGGCATTTGATGGAATGAGCACTGCGTGTGATAAGCAACTGATGAATCACAAAATTCTACCCATGAAATTAATAATACACTATATGTTAACTAACTTGAATTTAAATAAAACAAAAAAAGAAACACAAATGCACTGTTCTTGTTTTGTTTTGTTTTATTAAAGATTTATTTATTTATTTTGGGGAGGGAAGGAACAAAGGGGGGAAGGAGCGAGAAACTCAAGCAGACTCCACACTGAGTGCGGAGCCGGATGTGAGGCTAGATGTGGGGCTTAATTCCACAACCCTGAGATCAGGACCTGAGCTGAAACCAAGAGTCAGATGCTCAACCGACTCCACTACCCAGGTGCCCCTTAAGATTTTAAAGTAATCTCTATACCCAGCGTGCGCCTCGAACTTACAACCCCAAGACCAAGAGTTGCACCTTCCACCGACTGAGCCAGCCAGGCAACCCACACTGTTCTTGTTTTTAAACAAGACCTAAATTTTATTTTTAATTAAACAACTTTTTAATTTAAACATTTTTAACATTAGTTTTTATTTGTCACATTTTATAACAAAACTTAAAAATAAAAATATCTGAGCTTAATATATTTTGTTCTTAATAAAATAAAAATAGGGGCACCTGACTGGCTCAGTTGATGGAGCGTGTGACTTTTGATCTGGGGTTGTGAGTTTGAGCCCCATGTTCGGTGTGGAGATTAAAAAAATAATAAAATCTTTTAAAAAAACATTTATTTATTTATTATAGGGAGAGAGTGTGTGAGTGAGTGGGGGGAGGGGTGGGGGGAGAGAGAATCTTGAAGCAGACTCCCCACTGAGCATGCAGCCTGTCTCGGGGCTCTACCCCAGGACCTTGAGATCATGACCTGAGCTGAAATCAACTGACTGAGCCACCCAGGTCCCCCAAAATAATAAAATCCTTAAAAATAAATAAATAAAATGAAAATAATTTAATCTTCCTAACGTGCTATCATTGGTATTTTGCCATCTTACAAAATTTCTAAAGCATGCGAATCAAATTATAATCCTTTCTTGTAGCAATTAATTTGCCAGAAAACATTTTTGTTGTTTGGTTGTCTACTTTAATTCAAGTGAGTATTATATCTTGAGCTCCTGGTGGAGTCCCAGCCACACATGATATTTAAGAGGGTCCCTTGTTCACATACGTGTGGGAAATGATGTTTGGTCTATTGTAGAAACTACTCCAGGAGCACCTGGGTGGTTCAGTCAGTTAAACGTCTGCCTTCTGCGCAGGTCATGATCCCGGGGTCCTGGGATCGAGCCCTGAGTCTAGTTCCTTGCTCAGTTGGGGGCCTGCTTCTCCCTTTCACACTGCAGCTCCCCCCACTCGTGTGCTCTCTCTTGCTATCTCTCTCTCGAATAAATAAAGAAAGTCTTGGGGCACCTGGGTGGCTCAGTCAGTTAAGTTTCTGCCTTCTGCTCAGGTCATGATCCCAGGGTCCTGGGATCGAGCCCCGAGTCGGGCTCCCTGCTCAGGGGGGAGTCTGCTTCTCCCTCTCCATCTGCTCATCCCCTTGCTCATGCTCTCTCGTTCGCTCACTTTCTCAAATAAATTAATAAAATCTTTATAAATAAATAAATAAAGTTAAAAAAAAAAAGAAAAACTACTCCATCTCCTTGGTCCTTTACTTAATTTTCTGGATTTCCTCCAGCTTGGTGACTTCATATGGTGGTGTGCTCTTCTTCTCCTGATTTTAAAAAATACATATATATTTTTAGATTTTAGGTAGGCTTCATACCCAACACGGGGCTCCAACTCACGACCCTGAGATCAAGAGTTGCAGGCTCCATGGACTGAGCCAGCGAGGCGCCCCTCTTCTGATTTGTTAATGTAAGACAGCCCGAATCTTTCCACACCAAGTGCTCTGCCATTGTATTGCTTTTCCACTAGTAGTTAGTGAGCAATTTTCAATTTTTCCCTCTGGGAAGATTTATTTTTTGTATCTAATCCTTAATGGTTATTGACTTTGGCTTCCTATTTCTCTTGAAATGGCTAAAAATATCTACAGTCAGTGTATTTTTGACTCCTTGTCCTCCTCAGAGTACTCCATGTGAAAAGCTTTCTGGGGGCACCTGGGTGGCTCAGATGGTTAAGCGTCTGCCTTCAGCTCAGGTCATGATCCCGGGGTCCTGGGATCGAGTCCCATGTCGGGCTCAGTGGGGAGTCTGCTTCTCCCTCTCCCTCTGCCTCTCCCACTGCTCATGCTCTCTCTCTCTCTCTATCTCTGTGTCTCAAATGAATAAATAAAATCTTTAAAAAAAAAAAAGAAAAGCTTTCCTTTTTTTTAACACTTTTTAAAAAAAGTTTGTTTATGTAATCTCTACACCCAACGTGGGGCTCGAACTCACAACCCCGAGATCAAGAGTCATATGCTTCACTGACTGAGCCAGCCAGGTGCCCCCGAAAATTTTCTTTTACTGCAATTTTAAATAGTAGTTCATTTGGAATTTCGGGGCTGGGATCATTTTAAATGTTAAATTCTTTCCTCATACCTTCCCTGCGCAAGCTAAAAAATTACACAGATATAAAATATACCTACCTATCATTATGTGTGTATCATATGTGTACATATATTTGTACATATTTGTTCACTGTGGCAGATTTTGAATAGTCTTAATTAGTATTGTGAGAGATTAAAATATATTCCATTATGTATACATATTGCTATGGTCTGAATGTTTGTGTCCCCCAAAATTCATGTGTTGAAATCTTAATGTTCAATGTGATGGTATTAGAATGTGGGGCTTTTGGGGAGTGATTAGGTCATGAGACTGGAGCCCTCACAGATGGGATTAGTGCTCGTATTTCTTTTTTTTTTTCCTTTTTAAGATTTTATTTTTTTGAGAGAACGAGACAGACAGAGATAGTTAGAGAGAGCACAAGCAGGGCTAGAGGCAGAGGGAGAGGGAGAAGCCGACTCCCCGCTGAGCAGGGAGCCCGATGCGGGGCTCGATCCCAGGACCCCGGGATCACGACCTGAGCCGAAGGCAGATGCTTAACGTAATGAGCCACCCAGGCGCCTGGGATTAGTGTCCTATAAAAAGAGACCCCCACAGAGCTCCCTAGCCCCTTCTTCCATACAGTGAGAAGTCGGCCACCCAGGAGAGGGCCCTCACCCACCCATGCTGACTGGCACCTTGATCTTGGACTTCCAGCCCGCAAAACTGTGAGCAACAAATTTCTGTTGTTTATGAGCCACCCAGTCTGTGGTATTTGGTTATAGCAGCCCAAATGGACTAAGGCACACGTGCGGGCGTGGGCGCGGGCGCGCGCGCACACACACACACACACACACGTGTATTCATATACACATGTATCCGTGTGAATATTCTGTATGTATATACATGAAGTTGGTGTAGACAAACTTGCACGGGAAGGATCTACACCAAATTTCTGTTGTTTATGAGCCACCCAGTCTGTGGTATTTGGTTATAGCAGCCCAAATGGTGTCCGGACACAGAGCATCTCCCCTCCATTTCCTTGCCGATTTCTAAAATGAATGGGCTCCCTCTGCTTCCCCTTCCTTTGCCACTCGTTCCTTAGCTGCCTGCCGCCTGGACTCTCATCCCTGCTCCGTAGTCTGGCCTGCAAGGGTTCACCATATTCAGTAACCGTTCCCCAGTCCTCACTGTCTGGCTTTGCATCGTTTCTTGTTCTCTCCCTCTTGACTCTCTTCTCCATTAAAGGGTCCTATGAAAAAGAAAAGAAAAAGACTGGGGCGGCCTGCTCCCTGTGATATGAGAGGGTGGGGCCCTGGGGCCAATGTCCTGCTTTGCCAGTCCCTGTTTGCAGACCAGTTTCCTGTCCTGACCTCTGGCTGCTCACATCCTAATCTGTGTTTCGTAGCTGGATGTTCTGCTGTGTCTTTAAGCCGAACATGCCAGAAATATAGCTCCTTATCTTCGACAAAGCCAGCTTCCCTAGCTTCTCGTTTTCTGTCAATAGCATCATCACCAGGCATGAAACCTGAGTCATCTTTGACTCCTTTCTTGACTTCACACCCACACTCACCTAGTCTTGTTGATTCTTTAAAAAAAAGAAAAGGGTTTGAATTTATGAAATATTTCAAAACACATAGAAAGGAACAGAACATAAACACCTGTTTAACCACGGCTCAGACATGACAAATCCTAATATTTTGCCACATGGGCTTCAGAGTTTTTCTTTTTTCTTTAAAATCTTTGTTCCACGGGGCACCTGGCTGGCTCCAGTCGGAAGAGCATGTGACTCTTGATCTCGGGGTTGTGAGTTCGAGCCCCACGTTGGGTGTAGAGATGACTTAAATAAATAAACTTAAAATAAATAAAATTTTTGTTCCAGTTTTTTTAAATAAAGATTTTGTTTCTTTAAGTCATCTCTACACCCAACGCAGGGCTCGAACCTGCAACTCCGAGATCAAGAGTCACACGCTCCTCCGACTGAGTCAGCCAGGCGCCCCGTTCCAGTTTTATTGAGCTATAATTGACATACATCTCTGTACAAATTTAGGGTATAGGGCACAATGACTGGAGGTATCTATATTGCAAAACGATTGCCACAATAAGTTTAATTAACATCCATCTCGTCATATAGTTACAAAAAAATTTCAGAGTTTCTCAAGAAATAAAACATTGTTAATATATTTGAAATGTCCTCTCTCCCTTTCCTCAGTCCTATTCTCCACTCCCTTAGAAGTAACCACTATCTAAATTCTGTATACAACTTCCGTGCAAGCTTTGATACTCTTACTATATATGCATTTATCTATTAACAATATATAGTATTGTTTTGTGTATTTAAAAATTTTACAGAAATGTTATATTGTCCCCAACATCCTACAAATTGCTTTTGTAATTCAACATAATGATTTAAAAAAATTTTTCAATTTAAATTCAATTTCGTTAACATATAGTGTATTATTAGTTTCAAGGGTAGAATTTAGTTATTTTGCACATAACACTCAGTGCTCATTCCATCAAGTGCCCTCCTTACTGCCCGTCACCCCATCCCCCTACCTACCTCCCCTCCAGCAACCTTCAATTTGTTTCCTATATTTAAGAATCTCTTATGGTTTGCCTCCCTCTCTGTTGTTATTTTATTTTTCCTTCTCTTCCCCTGTGTTCATCTGTTTTGTCTCTTTTTATTTTTTATTTTTAGAGATTTTATTTATTTATTTGAGAGAGAGAGAACATACAAGTGGGGTTGGGGGGGCAGAGGGAGAGGGAGAAGCAGACTTCCCGCTGAGCAGGGAGCCCAACGTGGGGCTTGATCCCAGGATCCTGAGATCATGACCTGAGCCGAAGGCAGATGCTTAACGACTGAGCCACGCAGGCATCCCTCATCTCTTTTGTTTCTTAAATTGCACATATGACTGAAATCATATGGTATTTGTCTTTCTCTGACTTATTTCGTTAGCGTAATACCCTCTAGTTCCATCCATGTTGTTGCAAATGGCAAGATTTCATTCTTTTCAATGGCTGAGTAATATTCCATTGTATACATATACCACATCTTCTTTATCCATTCATCTGTCGATGGACATCTGGGACCCCAGTGTTTATGGCAGCAGTGTCCACAATAGCCAAAATATGGAAAGAGCCCAAATGTCCATCAGCGTAATGATTTTGAGTATTATTCATATTAATACATGCATATCTAGCTCATTCCTTTGAGCTGTTATAAGTGATTCCATTGTATGAATATGCTACAATTTATTTACCCATTCTCCTACTGACACACAGATTTGTTCCAATTTTTCACCATCACCACTGATACCAGAATGACCTTTTTTTAAAAATATGGAACGCCGGGCGCCTGGCTGGCTCAGTCAGTGAAGCATGCAACTCTTAATCTGGGGAATGTGAGTTCGAGCCCCACATTGGGTGCAGAGATTACTTAAAAATAAAACCTTTAGGGGCACCTGGGTGGCTTAGTAGATTAAGCGTCTGCCTTCAGCTTAGGTCATGGTCTTGGGGTTCTGAGATTGAGCCCCACATCGGGCTCCCTGCTCATCAGGGAGTCTGCTTCTCCTTCTCCCTCTGCCCCTCCTCCCGCTCATGCTCTCTCTCACTCTCAAATAAATAAATAATCTTTAAACAAAAAAAATTAAATAAAATATGGAATGCTTCACGAATTTACGTATCATCCTTGCATGGGGCCATGCTAATCTTCTCTGTATCGTTCCAATTTCAGTGTATGTGCTGCCGAAGTGAGCAGTGGAATGACCATCCTATACATGTTTCCTTGTGCGCCTATGTAAGAGTTTTTCTGGAGTTTGTATAGCCAGGATCATCCTCACATTTCCTGTGAACTAGCAATTTATGAAAATTCCCTTTTCTCCTCATCCTCATGACTGTTATTATCAGACTTCCTTCTAAAAACATTCACATTCTATTCTCGTATGTAAGTATTTCATTATTCTGGGGTTTATTTTTGTCCATGGTGTGTGGTAGTGATCTATCAATGTCTTCCATTTGGACAACCAATTTTTCCAGAACCATTTAATCAATAGTCCATTCTCTCTCCTCTTATTTATAAAGTCACCTCAGTCATGTAGCAAGTTTCCATATATGAGTGTGTCTGTCCTGGTTTCTCCGTTCCATGCCATTGAAACTCTTACCCATCCCTGGGCCAGTGCCACGATGTCTTCATTGCTATATCTTTATAATAAGTCATCATACCTGGTAAGGAAAATTCACTCTTCTTGTTCTTCAGAATGTGTGAATTATTGACTCTTTTCTCTTCCATACAATTTGGAGGACCAACTTATCAAATTTCATGTGCACGTGCACACACACACAATCACACACACACCTGCAGGGATTTTTATTGGAATTGTATTAAATTTATAGATCATTTGGGAGAGAATTGATCTCTTTATGATACTGTGTCTTCCCATCATTGAACATTGTGTACCTCTCTCTTTAGTAAAGTCATCTTCTAATTTTCACTAGAAATGTTCTACGTATCTTTTGTTAAATTTGCTTAACAAAAAGCTAGTTATAGCTTTTGTCCTATTATGAGTATGTTTTTTTCTATTTTATTTTTTGATTAGTCATTCTTAATATATAGAATCCTCTTAAATTTATGTATATATTTATATATATATATTTTTTTTTCTTAAATAAGCTCTAAGCCCAACATGGGGCTTGAACTCATGACCCTGAGATCAAGAGTCACACACTCCACCAACCGACTGAGCCAGCAGGCACCCCCACTGGTTAACTATTTAGAAAAAAAGTCTATTTATCATCACCCCACTTCATGCACATTAAAGGGTAAAAGTAAATAAGTAAAACCATAAAAATCCAGAAGACAGGGGCGCCTGGGTGGCTCAGTCGTTAAGCGTCTGCCTTCGGCTCAGGTCATGGTTCCAGGTCCTGGGATCGAGCCCCGCATCGGGCTCCCTGCTCCGCGGGAAGCCTGCTTCTCCCTCTCCCACTCCCCCTTCTTGTGTTCCCTCTCTTGCTCTGTCTCTCTCTGTCAAATAAATAAATAAAATCTTAAAAAAAAAAAATCCAGAAGACAGTCTAAGTGAATATTTATCTGATCTTTAGAAGGGGAAAACTGTTCTATGTATGGGGGCGGGGAAGCAAGAGATTGATCATGTAAACCTCTGTAAATAAAAGGATCATGAATTAAAAGATTAACAATAAGCCAAGCACAGGAATAATATACTTATTGCATGAAGAGCTGATGCTGTGTCTGATAAGGAACACAGAGAGACCCCAACAGAGAAATGAGGAGCGCAAGCCTGATCTGTTCGCGAAGGGGGAGATAAAAATAATGAAGGATTGAGAGGTTGTTTGGCCCCACTAAAAATCCCAGAAAGGTAAATTAAAACAATAATTAAATGTCATTTTTTGCCTGTCAAATTAGCAAACATATTTTTGAAGTGAGACTGTCGGTGAGTTAGAAACTCCTATTCATTGTCGGCACTTCTTTTTAGTAAAGCAACGTGGTTGTCTGAAATACTCATTCACGGCTGCCCGTCACCTTTTGAACAGCATTTCTGTTAGGGTTGCCAGATTTAGCAAATACAAATATAGGACACCTGGTTAACTTTGAACTTCAGATAAACAACAATTTTTTTTT
The DNA here is from genome assembly GCF_054177405.1 of Leptonychotes weddellii. Taxonomy (NCBI): domain Eukaryota; kingdom Metazoa; phylum Chordata; class Mammalia; order Carnivora; family Phocidae; genus Leptonychotes; species Leptonychotes weddellii. Next base: position 26,507,028 of record NC_138385.1, read on the forward strand.
TAAAGATTTTATTTATTTATTCATGAGAGACAGAGAGAGAGAGGCAGAGGGAGAAGCAGGCTCCCAAGGAGCAGAGAGCCCGATGCGGGACTCGATCCCAGGACCCTGGGACCATGACCTGAGCCGAAGGCCGACGCCCAACCATCTGAGCCACCCAGGCGCCCAACAACAAATAATTTTTAAGTGCAATTATGTCCCATATATGTTTGGGATAGGCTTATATTAAATATTATTCATTGTTTATCTGAAATTTGAACTTAACCAGGTATCCTGTATTTTATCTGGCAACCTCAATTTTTATATTTGTGGAAATTCCAAGTTTATAAGCCCTGTGTCAGATTCTCAGTGTCTCTCGCTGCTAGCCTGCAAGCAGGTGACCTCAGCTCTGCTTTCAGGAGACTTAGATTTGACGGTGAGGGTGGTAATTAAACCAGGCTCTCCATGGAGCTTTTCTTTTTGCTGACATGGATGATGAAAGGAGAGATTCTGCTTTTTTCTGGGGCTGGCGACGGTGTAGGGCAGTGAGGTTTTTTATAGTGAGGTTCAAAGCCACCATATATGTACAACTCTAGGATGTGCCATTTACTTAGGCTATGATCCTTTGCATCAAGCTTGTTCGGTGACCTGGTTTGGGGCATCGTTTCTGGCAGTTTAGACTTGATTATCCAGTCCTGCCAACAATTCTGTGAAAAACTCAATATCCTTTAGAAACTCCTTTTCTGCTTAACCTTCCAGAGTCAGCATCTACTGCCCTTGATTAAGAATCTTGACTGAGGGCGCCTGGGTGGCTCAGTCGTTGGGCGTCTGCCTTCGGCTCAGGTCATGATCCCGGAGTCCCGGGATCGAGTCCCACATCGGGCTCCCTGCTCGGCGGAAAGCCTGCTTCTCCCTCTCCCACTCCCCCTGCTTGTGTTCCTGCTGTCACTATCTCTCTCTGTCAAATAAAAAAACAAAACAAAACAAAACAAAACAAACAAACAAAGAATCTTGACTGACTGGGGGTGCCTGGCTGGCTCAGTCGGCAGAGTGTGTGACTCTTGATTTCGGGGTTTGGGTTCAAGCATCTACATTGGAAGTAGAGATAACTTAAAAATAAAATCTTAAAAAAAAGAATCCTAACTGATAGACTGTATGTATCAAAAGCCTTAAAAATGTGCATATCGAGTCCCCATTCTAAGACATTTCACTCTGTACTGTGGACAAAAATTTGTGCGCAAACGTGTTCATCTAAGTGTTATTTAGAAAACTGAAAAACTAGGGGCACCTGGTGGCTCAGTCGCTTAAGCGTCTGCCTTCAGCTCAGGTCATGATCCCAGGGTCCTGGGATTAAGCCCCAAGTCGAGCTCCCTGCTCAGTGGGGAGCCTGCTTCTCCCTCTCCCTCTGCCTCTCCACTGGCTTGTACTCTCTCTCAAATAAATAAATAAAATCTAAAAAAAAAAAACCAAAAACTGAAAAACTGGAAACAATCTAAACCTCAAACATCTAGTTCTAGAAATCGGGAGTCTGTGCAATCATTAAATGGAATCGTTAGAGGAATATTTAAGGACCTGGAAAATGCTATAATATGAAGTGACAAAATCAAGATAAAAATGTACATATGTCATATGATCTCTATTGTGTAAAAACAAACAAAAAAAGGCAGGAAAAGAATCTGGAAGAAAATATGCCAAAATGGTGTTGCTCTGGGTTATCAGCTTATTTTTTTTCCTGCTTCTTTATACTTTTCGATTTTTTACATAGTGAGTAAGAATTATTCTTGTAGGAGCACCTGGCTGGGTCGGCGGGTGGAGCCTGAAACTCTTGATCTCAGGGTTTTGAACTGGAGCCCCATGTTGGGTGTAGCGATTACTTAAAAATAAAATCTTAAAAAAAAAAAAAAAAGAATTGCTCTGGTAGCCATAAAAAGAAATCTCTTCTCTAACCCTATTGGACAATCTATATCCTACCAGGCAGACACATTTGCACTGTGCAAACAAACTGGGTGATTTCTGTGGGGGTGGGGATTCCACGGGAATGGGATTTTATTTTATTTTATATTTTTGTTTCTTTAAAGATTTATTTATTTTAGAGAGAGAGAGAGCACAAGCGGGAGAGGCAGAGGGAGAGGGAGAGAGAATCTGAAGCAGGCTCCACGCTGAGTGCAGAGCCCCACACGGGGCTCAGTTCCATGACCCGAGATCACAACCCAAGCCAAAACCTAGAGTCTGAAACTCAACCTACTTTGCCACCCAGGCGCCCCCATAGGAATGGGATTTTAGAGTGACATCCTGAGTCAGGCCATGAGAACAGAATAGCAAGAGCTCACTGCTTCCTTCATTGCCATTCACAACAAAACTTTTTTTTTTTTTAATATTTTATTTATTTAACAGAGAGAGATTGCCAGAGAGAGAGAGAGTACAAGCATGGGGAGGAGCAGAGACAGAGGGAGAAGCAGGCTCCCCGCTGAGCAGGGAGCCCGACGCGGGGCTCCATCCCAGGACCCTGGGATCATGACCTGAGCTCAAGGCAGATGCTTAACCCACTGAGCCACCCAGGCGCCCCCACAACAGAACTTCTGGAGAAATACCCCCAAGCCCCTTAGAGTTATACCTCACTTGGATTGATTCTCACAGTTTGCTTTTCACTTGCTTAGCAGCCCCTGACTGCCTTCCGGCATCCGTTTTGGAAATCCCTCCTGTATGAGGTGGAAAAATCTAGCCAGGCAGATCTAAATATTATAATCTGGTTAACAGCTTCAACAAAATGCATCTTCTTGGAGTGTACATTTTTACTAGATGATGAGTAACTTTAAATGGTATTAAAAAAAATTTTTTTTTAAGATTTTGTTGTTAAGTAATCTCTACACCCAACATGGAGCTCGAACTCACAACCCCAAAATCAAGAGTCACATGCTCCACTGAGCCAGCCAGGTATCCCAAATGGTATTTTTATGTTATAACAAACTTGGATATTTTATGTAGTAAAAAGCAAAATTTGCATGGATTTTTATTTTATTTTTTTTAAGATTTTTTTAAAAAGATTTTATTTATTTATTTGACAGAGAGAGACAGAGCGAGAGAGGGAACACAAGCAGGGGGAGTGGGAGAGGGAGAAGCAGGCTTCCCGCGGAGCAGGGAGCCCGATGTGGGGCTCGATCCCAGGATCCTGGGATCATGACCTGAGCCAAAGGCAGACGCTTAACGACTGAGCCACCCAGGTGCCCCTGCATGGATTTTTAAAGTAAAATCCAAGACTTCAATGAAATTTTATGCTTACAGCATTCATACTCCTCTACTTTGGAATATTTCTGTAGAAAAATGTGAGAAGTACAAAAGGGTGTACTTTTGCTTCTCTGTTAGGTAGGCATTCAATTTCTCCCCATATCTGAGCCATAGGTTCTTCACAGAACATCTCTGTCTGACTGTGTAGGGGTCCGGGGACAGGGGGTGGGGGTAACTGAGAATAAGGTTCATTCTATTTAACAACTTGGCATTTATTTGGAGTAAAGAAGTTGTGGTATATATATAATGGAATATTATTCAGCCATACGAAATGAAGAAATCCTACCATTTGTGATATGGATAAACCTTGAGGGCACTATGCTAAGTGAAATAAGTCGGACAAAGAAAGACAAATAATTTATGATCTCACATGTGGAATCTAAAACAAAAGAAAAAACAAAACAAAACAAACCCCAAACTCATAGGGGCACCTGGGTGGCTCTGTCAGTTAAGTGTCTGACTCTTGATTTCAGCTCAGGTCACGATCTCAGGGTCGTGAGATAGAGTCTTACATTTGGCTCCACGCTGAGTGCGGAGTCTGCTTGAGATTCTCTCTCTCCATCTTCCTCTGCCCCTGCCTTGCTCACGCCCTCTCTCTCTAAAATAAATAAATAAATCTTAAAATAATAATAATATTGTAGTAACGTATGGTGACCATACGTTGACAGATAGTGACTACAATTATCGTGGTGAGCACATGAGTAATGTATAGAATTGTTAAATCAATATACTGTACTCCTGAAACTAACATAGCATTTTGTGTTAATTATACTTCAATTTAAAAAAGAGATCGGGGGTGTCTGACTGGCTCAGTTGGTAGAGACACAACTCTTGATCTTGGGGTCGTGAGTTTAAGCCCCACATTCGTCTCAGAGCTTATTTTAAAAAAAGAGAGAGAGAGAGAGATCAGATTTGTAATTACAGGAGGGGGCAAGGGTGAGGAGGAATTGAAGGAAGGTGGTCAAAAGGTACAAACTTCCAGTTATAACATAAATAAGTACTAGGGATGTAATGTACTGCTGTGTGAGATACAGGAAAATTCTTAAGGGAGTAAATCCTATGAGTTCTCATCACAAGGAGAATTTTTTTTTCCTTTTTCCTTTTTCCTTTTCCTCATTCTTTAAGATTTTTTTAAATTTCTATTTTTTTTTAAGGATTGTATTTATTTATTTGACAGAGAGAGAGAGAGAGCACGAGCAGGGGGAGCGGCAGAGGGAGAGGGAGAAGCAGGCTGATGCGGGGCTCGATCCCAGGACCCTGGGCTCATGACCTGAGCCGAAGGCGGACGCTTAACGACTGAGCCACCCAGGCGCCCCTGGATTCTTGTATTTTGGCTTCATTCTCGCGCTCTTGCCGTCCACTAGAAGATACTGGTAGCTGTTCCTCTTTGGTGTGGGTCCTGAATCAAGGAGCAGACCTGCCCTGGAGCCTAGGAAGCCAGGCTCACTGAGCCAAGTAGACCCACAGCCAGCCCACAGAACCACAGGCAAGAGAGCAAGATTGGTCGTAAGTATCTGAGATTTGTGGGGCTGCTCCTGAAGCAAAAGCAGACAGTCCATCCGTTTATGAATATTTACTGAGTACCTACTATATGCCAGGCACTGGGCTAGGGGCCGGGATTAAGTGGTTAGCAAAACCTGACCATGTTCTCATGACAGTCACAGACTACCTCTTCCTCTTGTTTGGCTGACATCTTTTTTTCTCATTCGTTCGGTTTCTTTCCTCCTTAAGGGGGGAACCAGCACAATGTACCAAGAACATGCCTGAGACCTCCATGCTGTTTGGTCTGGACTTGAGTTTCCTCCTCCTGCCAACCCCCCGATATTTTTTAGCTTTTCTCTGGGCTCCTAGAACAGAGATATTACCATCAGATTTTCATTTCCAACGGCATGGGAAATCGGTCTCCTTTGGGAAATGAAGGGTTTCCTTGCCAGTGTCCAGGAGCCGGAAAAGATTGGAAACTACCCATATTTTAAAATTCTGTCTTAAGTGGTAAAAAACTTTCCAGTAACTGATTGCCTTTAAGATGTTTCGTAGATGTAAGCAGAGCGTGCCTATGGCCTGGCTGTTGTCCAACTGATCGTAAGCATGCGAGGTAGAGGACTTTCCACCTCTGTTCTGTGAGGAGGAGACATTTCATCACTCCCCAAACTTTGATACCACTGATAGGGGTCTCTGCTGGAAAGCTACAAACTCGTTCAAAAGTTACAGCAGGGGCTCAGTCGGTTAAACTTCTGACTCTTGGTTTTGGCTCAGGTCGTGACCTTGGGAGGATCGTGGGATCGAGCCCCACGTCAGGCTCTGCGCTCAGTGCGGAGTCTGCTTGTTCCTCTCCCTCTCCTCCTCCCGCCACTTGTTCTCTCTGTCTCTAAGAATAAATAAAAATCTTTTTAAAAAGTTACAGCAAGGGATATCAAGTATTATTTACATCATCTTATTTAATCTTCCCAACACTGCTAAGGTATAAGTCTTCATGAAAAACATTAACTGAGCGCTTACTGTGCCAGACATTATTCCAGATACTTGAGAATATATCGTCCAACAAAACAAAGATCTCTGCCCTGGTGGGCAGTGGGGGAAGACAGAAAAGAAAGGATTACCATGTTAAATAAATTAATTAAATAATATTTTAGAACAGCAGAGTTACCATGTAAAACAAAGTATGACTAAGTACAATTATCTCCTTTGGAAATGGGGTATTAGTTTCAGACCTGGGTTCAAATCTCAACCCTGCCACTTAATAACTGGGTGATTTTGCATAAGCTGCTTAACTTCTCTGAGCCTCAGTTTCCTAATCCATACAACCAAGATAGAGCTTCTCTTGAAGTACTCTTTTAAGGATTGAGATAATCCTCACCATGGTGCGTGACCCATGGTTAAGGGCTCAGTGATTGGTAACTGCCTCTTCTGAGAATTCACATATGTTGTCTGTGGTCAGAGAGATCTAAGGGGCGTGGTCAGGATTTGCAACCACATCCTCTATTTTAAGCTTTGAAATTTAGAAATAATTTCAAAATTATAGAAAATTTGCAAAAATAAGAAGGGTACAGAAAACACCTATTGCTATTGTTATAGCTCATTTGCACCTGCTCTCTTTCTGTGCCTACATACTCATTTTTTTTCTGAGCCATTTGAGAATAAGTTACATAATTTATGACCTATTACCCCTAAATACTTCAGTGTTTATTTCATAAGAAGAGGGATATTCTTCGAGCGCCTGGATGGCACAGCCGGTTAAGCGTCCAGCTCTTGGTTTCAGCTCAGGTCATGATGTCAGGCTCGTGAGATGGAGCCCCGTGTCAGGCTCCGTGCTTAGCTCGTTGTCTGCTTGAGATTCTCTCTCCCTCTCCCTCTGCCTCTCCGCTCTGCTCTCTCTCTCTCAAATAAATAAATCTTTTTTTAAAAAAAAGGATAGGGATATTCCTTTACTTGACCACAGTACTCAACTTCATTAAAGTTAATATTGATACAAGTTTATGTAATCTGTCATCATATTCTAGTTTTGTCAATTGATCCAATAATGTTCTTTCTAGCATTATCCACCCTCCCATACAGGTTCCAGTCCAGGATCAGGGATGCATTTAATTGTCATGTCTCTTTAATCTCCTTTAATCTGGAAACATTTCCACAGACTTTGCTTTTATGACACTGACATTTTTTAAAGATTTTTTTATTGTTTTAAGGCATCTCTACCCCCAATGTGGGGCTCGAATTCACGACCCCGAGATCAAGAGTCACACGCTCTACCAACTGGGCCAGCCAGGCACCACATGACGACATTTTGGAAGAATACTGTCCTCGTGCCCATCTTTTTTTTTTCTTTCTTTTTTTCTTCAATAGAACATTCCTTATTTGGGGTTTGGTTGAAGTTTCCTCATGATGAATTCAGGTGATGCGTTCTCAGCTGCAATACTGTGGAGGTGATGCTGGGTCCTTCCCGGGGTCTCAGGTCTGCAGACACACGGCCATCTGCGCCACACCGGTGGTGATCATTTTGATCACGTGGTGAAGATCTTGTCCAATTTCTTCCCTGTACAATTATGTTTTTACTGTGCAGTGAACAAGTACTTTGTGGGGTAATACTTTAAGACAGTGAAAATATCCTACTCCTAATCGAAAGCCATTGATGACCCTTGTCTGACTAATATTTAACGTGATGGTTGCAAAATGCTGATTTTCCAACTCCGGCACGCCTTCACTTTGCCGGCTGTGTTCACAGTAAATAGGATCCCTCCCTCCTCATCCATTTTATTTAGTTATTCCATTCCGTTTCTTCTTGGTATGGACTCATGGCATTCTGTTTTTTCAATGTTTCATAATTTACTACTGTGCTGAATTATTTTGATTCTCAGTTTGTTACAGATTTGGCCGGTGGCCCTGTCAAGCTGGTTCCTGTCCTTGTGTCATACCCCAGTCATTTATTTTGAGCACTTCCTTAATTTCTGGCATAACAGTATATTCCAGGCTTATCTTGTGCCTCCCTTGCCCGTCCTGAAATCAGCCATTTCTCCAAGGAGCTCTGTGAGTCCAGTTTGCAACCCTTTTTTCTCTTTCTTTCTTTCTTTTAAGATTTTATTTATTCATTTGAGAGAGAGAGAGCACACAAGCAGGGGGAGAGGCAGAGGGAGAGGGAGAAGCAGACTCCCTGCTGAGCCAGCTGGGAGCCCGATGTGGGACTCGATCCCAGGACCCGATCGTGACCCTAGCCGAAGGCAGATGCTTAACCATCTGAGCCACCCAAGAGCCCCTCTTTTTTTTTAATGATTTATTTATTGGGGCGCCTGGGTGGCTCAGTCGTTAAGCGTCTGCCTTCGGCTCAGGTCCTGATCCCAGGGTCCTGGGATCGAGCCCCGCATTAGGCTCCTTGCGCTGCGGGAAGCCTGCTTCTCCCTCTCCCACTCCCCCTGCTTGTGTTCCCTCTCTCTCTGTCAAGTAAATGAATAAAATCTTTTAAAAAAATGATTTATTTATTTATTAGAGAGAGAGGGAGGGAGAGAGGGAGAGGTGAGGGAGGGGCAGAAGGAGAGGGAGAGAGGGAGAGAAGCCGACTCACTGCTGAGCGGGGAGCCCAACTCGGGGGCTCGATCTCACAACCCTGAGATCATGACCTGAGCTGAAACCAAGAGTCAGTCGCTTAAGCAACTGAGACACCCAGGCGCCCCCGTTTGTGGTTCTTTCTATTGCACCACAGCGGGGTCAGCCCTGCCAACACCAAGACAGTGTTTGTGAGATTTTTATGGAAAGGTGCACCTCGAGGGGCCAGGATAATTTCTGGGGAGTAATGGGAAAGAAGGTTGATTAGAAAGTGGTCTAGAGAGCTGAGACTTCTTGTGGTAAACAAATGGAAATCAGTGGAAGTTCCTGATCAAAATTTTCAATTGGAAATCCCAGTAAAAAGAATGTGAAGGATTGATTTAGTGAAGATTGAAATTTTTAGCTGGGGACAGACTGTCTGGACATGGCATTATCAATCAAGTATATATATATATTTTCTTCTAAAGAGTTTATTTTTAAGTAACCTCTACACCCAACGTGGGGCTCGAACTCACAACCCCGAGATCAAGAGATGCGTGCTCCACCGACTGAGCCAGCCGGGCACCCTGACAATCAGGTATCTTCTTGATTTCCTTAAATTGAATAAAAAGAACATTATGTAAAACATCTCTCTCATAATTTCTTTGCGTAATATGGGAGCACAACAGCTAAAATAAATGAAACCCACAGAAATCTCTATTTTGTTCTTGTCTATGTAACAATTTTTTCTGCCCACTTTTTTGGGGGGGTGGGATCAGGACTAAATACAAAGAATACAAGTAACTGTTTGGAGCCTCATCTCCTTTCTCTGGCTACCCTCTAGTGGAGGTGAACTGAAATGATACAATGGCCTGAAGACCTGATTGCTGAAGGGTAAACAACCAACTAGGTGAACTAGGTGGTGTAATCACCAGTTAGAGCTGGAAGGACTTGAAATATCATGGTGTCCAATCCCTTCTTTTGCTGATAGGGAAACTGAGGTCCGGGGAGGGAGGAAGCTACTTGCTCAGTCATAAAGCTAATGGCAGACACAGAATATATGCTCTTTCCTGGTATGCACCATCATGGTAAAGAAATCCTTGGAACTTTTCTATTTAAAAAAAAAAAAAACTTAGTCCATTTGAAAGCAGAGGAATTGATTTAAATGTTGTAGTACTTTGTCATCCAATATATATTTTTCAGAAATTCAATTTCATTTATTTTATTTTCTTTAAGTAGGCTCCATGCCCAGCACGGGCTTGAACTCACGACCCTGAGATCAAGACCTGAGCTGAAATCAAGAGTTGGACTCTTAACCGACTGAGCCCCCCCAGGCGCCCCCAGAAATTCAGTTTTAGGAATGGGGGGCAGTTAGTAGTTATTCCAAAATATCGTACATCCCATCCCACTCCATTTTTTTTCTTTTTTAATAACAGCTTTATTTATTTATTTATTTTAAAGATTTTATTTATTTGAGAGAGAGAGAATGAGAGACAGAGAGCATGAGAGGGAGGAGGGTCAGAGGGAGAAGCAGGCTCCCTGCCGAGCAGGGAGCCCGATGCGGGACTCGATCCCGGGACTCCAGGATCATGACCTGAGCCGAAGGCAGTCGCTTAACCAACTGAGCCACCCAGGCGCCCTAATAACAGCTTTATTAAGATACATTTCATATACCATAAGATTCATACCATAACAATTTGTTTCTTTCAAAACCACCATTTCTTTCAAAAACACATAGACAAGCTTCTCTAGCAGTTGAAAACTGTTGGTTCTCTTTTCTCCTTGAATATATACAGTAGTCCCCCGTTATCTGTGGTTTCAGTTACCCGCGGTCAACACAGTCCAGAAGCAGATGCTCCTCTATCTGACACGTCGTCGGAAGGTCACTAGTAGCCTAACGCTACGTCACCACGCTGACGTCCTTCCCCTGACTGCATCTCATCCCGTACGCATTTTATCATCTCCCATCCTCACAAGAAGGGTGAGTACAATACAGTCAGATAACTCGAGAGAGACCGCATTCACATAACTTCTATTACGGTATATTGTTATAATTGTTCTAGTTTATTTATTTTTTTTAATTTTTTATTTATTTGAGACAGAGAGAATGAGAGAGAGAGAGAGCACATGAGAGGGGGGAGGGTCAGAGGCAGAAGCAGACGCCCCGCCGAGCAGGGAGCCCGACGCGGGACTCGATCCAGGGACTCCAGGACCATGACCTGAGCCGAAGGCAGTCGCTTAACCAACTGAGCCACGCAGGCGCCCCTGTTCTAGTTTATTAGTTATTGCTCTTAATCTCTTACTGAGTCTAATTAATAAATTTTACTTTATCATAGGTGTGTGTGTATAGGAAAAAGTGTATATATAGGGCTTAGTACTATCTGCATTTTCAGTTTATTTTGATCATCCTATCATACTTCCTTGCAGCACATATATATACACACATGTTAAACTTGTATTTTTCATTTCCTGTGGCCATAATGCTCTAAATGTTTAACACTTCTCTTCTGAATCAAGTTAGTCTTACAGTTATGTTGCTGCACACTTGATCAATTTTAATCAATAATTATTAAACATGAGAAGTAAATTTGTATTGGAAGTACAGCTCTAAATGAGGTGTATGGGACCACACTTAAATTAGTTCATGTTTCTGTGGATGACTCTTTTAAAATTTTTTTTAAGATTTTATCTATTAGGACGCCTGGGTGGCTCAGTCGGCTAAGCAGCTGCCTTCGGCTCAGGTCATGATCCCAGGGTCCTGGGATCGAGCCCCGCATCGGGCTCTCTGCTCAGCGGGGAGCCTGCTTCTCCCTCTCCCTCTGCCTGCTGCTTCCCCTGCTTGTGCTCTCTCATTCTCTGTCAAATAAATAAATAAAATCTTAAAAAAAAAAGATTTTATCTATTTACTTGAGAGAGAGAGCACAAGCGGGGTGGGGCAGAGGGAGCTGGAGAAGCAGACTCCCTGCTGAGCGGGGAGCCCCACACAGAGCCCGATCCCAGGACCCCGGGATCATGAACTGAGCCAAAGGCAGATGCTCAACCGAGCTGAGCCACCCAGGCGCCCTTGTGGATGACTATTTCTTACTGCTAGAAGGAGACAGGGTTCAGCCTCAATTTTCTTCCTATTTTTCTTTCCTTTTATAGATATAAGCATTGAGGAACCTTATTCACAATTTTAAGTAGGTGACAATTTTGCTAGAGCAATGCCACTCGATTCTTTGAACCCTTTCCAAGTATATATAAAGAACGCAGTGATCTATTACCAAAGTTATTTTTTTAAAGTAAGCTCCACACCCAGCGTGGGCTTGAACTCACAACCCTGAGATCAAGAGTCGCGTGCTCTACCGACTGAGGCAGCCAGGAAGGAGCCCCAAAGGAGGTACTCTTTCAATTTTGCTGTGAGCAAAGCATCAGAAACCACTTGACTGGCCCTCAGCACCAGTAATTTGAATTGCCCCTCCGTTTGTCTCTAGGGAGTTTTTTCTACCCTGGGGCCAGTGCCTGGGATGGATAAGAAGTAGGATTTTCTCTTGCCTGTCAAGGGGAGAGATAGGCGCTCAGGAAAGGGGCGGGCAGGAAAGGAGATTCTGCATGTTGCCTCTTCCTCAGACAGATGGATTTTAGGAAATCTGAAAACATATGGAAGTGGAGAATCTGGAAATCGATTCCTTTAACACTATTTGTGCCTCTACATGCCTTGGAGAGTCTTCATGGACTCTCGGAGGTATGCGTCCTTATCTTTACAACGGCTGCAACCCAGGAGTTCTAAAATTGTAGTGCTTATTGGAATTGCTTGGTGAGTTTGTAAAGAAGCAAATTCTGAGGCTAGTTCCTTGTGATGCTGATTCAGGAGGTTTGGGGCAGGGCCCCGGACTCTGCATTCTAAGCACACTCCCTCTCCTCCTTCCCAAATGGTGCAGGTTGTCTGTGTCTGACACTCAGGATATCCTGGGCGAGAGTACAAGATGCAGAGGACACTTTGCCTGTGGGCTGCAAGGCCAACCACCTGTGGCCCTCTTTTCTTAGCTCAGGGTTTAGGGCAGGCCTCTGAACGAGGCTAAAGTAGCTGCCTAGTGGGCTCTGTGTGGCCACATTAGCCCCAGTGGAGTGAACAAAGCAATAGCAATTCATGGATGTTGGCTACGGGCAAAATCCATCCCTAAACAGCCTATCCTCCACCCTCCCCACACGTTGCTCCTTTTGTCGCCGGGCAGATGACAGCTTCTCTGAGATTACTCATGTGCCGTGATGGGTCCCCAGGCCAACGGCGGGTTGCGTGTCTTTCAGGAATGGCTGTGGACCGTGTTATGCTGGTGTCTGGGAGCCAGTCATTAAATGTGCAAGCCATTTGTTAAAGAGTCCTAGTTACAATTTAAATTGCAAAAAAAAAGAAAAAAGGAAATTTAAATTGCAGCACAATAAAAATATAACAAAGACGAAGGTGAAAAATACTCAGAACATGTCACTTCCTAATTATTTTCTTACCTTTTGCTATCAGTTACGACCTTGCAATTATTTACATCCATCTCCTCCGTATGGAGGAAATGCCACGGAAGAGCGCACTGCCCGTGACGCTTCTGCTCAGCGCGCGTTAGGGTTAGGTCACTGGCAGCCTGAAAGTGGCAACGGGGAGCGTATTCACACAACAGGAAGGGCAAATGCTGTAAACCAGGGCTTTCTTTTAGAGAGCCAGCTGTTAAAGCACTTATCTGCGTTGGCCTTGGGCAAATCCATGGCCTTACTTGTCTGCCTCTTAGCCTTTGCCCAAATGAGTTAGCTCCTTGAACTTCCATTCCTAGCGCAGGGATTTTTTAAACTTGAGGGTCCAAACAATCTTCTAGAAAGTTTTTCAAAATAGATTCCTGACCCTCCCCGCCCCCCCATTTCTGACTTGGTGTGACCCAGCAGTCAGCATGTTTAACAAGCTCGCAGGTGCTTCCGAGGAAGGTGGACCAGCCAGACAGACCACAATTTGAGAAGCGCAGCCCCATTGGACTGACGGGAGAGGAATTGGAAAAAGGAGAAACAAAATGTCCTGTTCTTGACATGAATGCATGAGAGCAAAATGCTTTCATGTAATTGTTTGTATTTATAAGCTTAAAATAAACCCTTTCCCTAATGGAGAAGCATGAGAGTTTGGCTGACTGAACCCTGCCCCTAATGGTTTATTCCTTTCATTTAGTGAATGCTCATGTCAAGGCAAAAATCGAACCAATATAGTCACACGTAATTTCCAATCTCTCTTCTATTATGCCAACTTTCTCCACATTGTACTGTGCAATGCAGCAGACGCAATTCAGATGGAACATTTGTTGAGCACCTCATACTTATAAGGCCCTGGGATCAATTTTCATATGCATCTACGGGTCAATCCATAATAATTAACAAGGAAGAGGAATGATTCACTCGTTTTCTGTATTTATTTTGACTTGATTCCCAGGGGGTTTTAAGGTTTTCCACGACCTTCCAGGCCCATTGCCCCTTGTGTCTGTCCCCGCTGTCGCGGCCTCTGCAGTCTGCACCCCACTGGCCTCATAGCTTGGGGTTCACTCTTACTACACGCAGAGCTTCATTAAGACCAAGTGTACCTTTCTTTTTTGCCTCATCCCAAACTCTTATTTTATTTTATTTTTTTTAAAGATTTTATTTATTTGACAGAGAGAGAGATAAAGAGAGCAGGAACACAAGCAGGGGGAGTGGGAGAGGGAGAAGCAGGCTTTCCGCCGAGCAGGGAGCCCGATGTGGGGCTCGATCCCAGGACCCCAGGATCATGACCCAAGCCGAAGGCAGACACTTAACGACTGAGCCACCCAGGTGCCCCCAAAACTCACCTTTTAGAAGACTCTCCTGATTATGGACTCTGACTTACCTAAGTGAGATTCATTTTAAGTTCTCTTTGGCCATTATTTTAATGACTAAGTTTTACTCATATTCAACATTTTAAGAAAATCTGTTTCATTCTGGTTCTGCTTTTAGTAAAGCAGTGCTTTACTTTATTTTGTAAATAACAGGTTAGTTTAGTTTCGTGGCTCACTAAAATATATGTGAAATTTGTTTTGGGGTTCAGCAGATTAATACAGTTCCTTCCTGTATTTTTGGTTCCCTCTGTTTGGTCTGGTCCCAGGAGAAGCAAAGTACTGCCATCTGCCGCAATATTCCTCCCCACTCCCCCCAACTAGGGATGGTGAAAATCTAAGCCTTTGTTCTTCTAGGAATTTTAAGTCATGCTTTTGGTCTTCTTATCCAGATAATGAATAATATACACTGCAATGCTGAGTACCACCTAGGGAGACAATATTTATTGATCCTGCTGATGCACATGTTAGGGGAAAAAACATTAGAGAAAATGCTTCTCAATATACTGATGTGGAGCACCATCAGTTGTAATTAGAAATTCTAGGGCTAGAACTCAGTTACTGATTGGGCCATTCTGGTGCCACAGGTCAGAAGTTACAATGTCAGCATCAACATAAAGACATTAAGAACAAAAACAAATGAATAAACAAACAAACAAAAAGCAGAACCAGACCTATTAATACAGAGAACAAACTGATGGTTGCCAGAGGGGAGGGTTGGGCAAAATGGGTGGAAAGGGGTGTGGGAGACACGGGCTTCCAGTTACGGAATGAATAAATCATGGGGACAGTAGGCACAGCATAAAGAATACAGTCAATGATATTGTTATAATGATGTAATGGGACAGATGGGAGCTACACTTGTGGTGAGCAGAACATAAGGTGTAAATTTGTCAAAACACTAAGTTGTACTCCCGAAACTAATGGAACGTTGTGTATCACGTATATTTAAAAAAAAAAAAAAAAGACATTAATAGCACAATATAGCCTGACCTGTCCTGGCAGCTGGATGAGACAGGGGATGGCCTTGGCTCAGTTGGGGTTCCTAGTTGCTATGGGCCCGGCACAGCCAGCCCCAGAAGCAATTCCTATCTCCCAGAGCTGCTTCCCTTTCTTTCTTTCCTTTTTTTTTTTGAAGATTTTATTTATTTATTTGACAGAGAGAGAGAGTGAGCGAGAGAGCACAAGCAGGGGGAGTGGGAGAGGGAGAGGGAGAAGCAGATTCCCTGCTGAGCCGAGCAGAGAGCCCGATGTGGGGCTCGATCCCAGAACCCTGGGATCATGACCGGAGCCGAAGGCAGACTCTTAACCGACTGAGCCACCCAGGCGCCCCTCTGTTTCCCTTTCTTTCTCTAATTAGAAATTCTGACAAAGATATTTATGTCTCTATCTCTCATTGTTACTCATAGTAATAAAATACAGGTGCATCCTGAATGTTCAATAGATTGCTTAAACTGTGTCCACATGATGGAACATTTATACACCATAAAAAAATATGGAAACTGCCCATATGTAGCATATTATTCAAATTACCTTGTATAATTGTATAAGATCTTAAAAATATATATGCATGAAGTTAAATACACTAAAATATTAGTACTGGTTATCTCTGAATATGGTATTACGGGTGATTATTTATACTGTTTGGTATATGTCAGGTTTTCTATGATGAGCAACTATTAAAGTAAAATAAATAAAATCTCAAGTTAAAAGGGATTTCTTATGAATTTGTGTTGGCTTATAGATCTGGTATGCCAGCAACCGATGTCTCTAATGTCTAAGCCTTGCTACTAGTCCCAGCCAGCAATCAGCACACATAACTTTGCTCCCACAAATGCTGCCCCAAGTGTAATATTTTGCATGTAAATAATCCTTAAAACATGGCTTCCCTGTAGATTTTTACCCAATCCTCTTAAGATTTAGGTTTCTCACAAAACCGAAAGTTGAGTATACGTGTCACAGATCTTCATGTTGTTTATGTCCTTGCATTAATCTGAAGAGGCTTTATTACCAGTTCTAATAGTGGCAAAGCTCTCTATTAATGAAGGGTGTTCTGACTTTTGAAGGAAAGGGCGGTGCTTTATTATCTTTCTATCCTTTACAGTACCTAATAGAGTAGGAACTCAGAAAATATGCAATAAAATGATTGAAATAGTAATTGTAACTCTTTCATGAGTATCTAAGATCCAAAGCATACAATGGTTCAAGGCAACCTAGGTGATTATCTGAAAATTATTTGCTTTGAAATTTTTCCTGTGTTGTTTTAGCCTCAACCAGCTGCTTCAAACTTGGTTCACACAGAGTTCTGAAATTCTGATGAGCTCTTCAGAAGTACATTAAAAATATATTTTGTCAGAGAAATTAGGGTTACTTTTCCCATTAAATACCAAAAGTTTTTGCAGAAATTGCTAAGCTGATCTTCAAATTCACATGGAAATGCAAGTGACCCAGAACAGCTAAAACAATTTTGAAAAGGAGAAACAAAGATGGAAGACTCATAGTTCCCAATTTCAAAAGTTATTACACAGGTGGAGTAATCAAGACAGTTTGGTACTGGAATATGGATAGGCATATAGATCAATGGAATAGAATTGAGACTCCAGAAATAAACCCTTACATTATGGTCAAGTGACTTTCAACAAGGATGCCAAAACAATTCAATAGGGAAAGAATCTTTTCAAGAAATGATGCCAGAACAATTGGATATCCACATGCAAAAGAATAAAGTTGGACCTGTTCCTTGCAACATACATAAAAATTAACTCAAAACGGATCATAGACCTAAATGTAAGAGGTAAAACCATAACTTTTATAAGAAAACTTAGGAATAAATCTCTAACTGAATTCGGCAGTGGTTTGCTAGATATGACATCAAAAGCAAAAATGAGAAAAGAAAAAAATCGATATAATGAAAATTAAAGACTTGTGCTTCGAAGGACACATCATGGTACATATATTTTCAAATCATATATCTGATAAGGGATTTGTATCCAGAATATATAAAGTGCTCTTACAAGTCAATAAAAAAAGAAAAATAACTCAATTTAAAAATGGGCAAAAGATTTGAATAGACATTTTTCCAAAGACATACAAATGCTGAGCAAGCACATGAAAAGATGCTCAACATCATTAGTCGTTAGAGAAATGCAAACCAAAACCATAATGAAAATGGATTTTACATCCACTAGGATAGCTGTAATTAAAAAAATGGACAATAACCAGTGTTGATGAGGATGTGGAGAAACTGGAACCCTCACACACTGCTAGTGGAAGTGCACAGTGGTGTAGCCATTGAAGAAAACAGCTTGGCAGGCCCTCAAAAATTAAATAAAAAGTTACCATATGACCAGCAATTCTATTCCTAGGTTCATACCCAAGAGAATTGAAAACAAAAGTCCACACAGAAAGCTGTACACCAACGTTCAAAACGTTATTGCTCATAGTAGCCAAAGACGGGTAACAAGACAAATGTACAATGGAGTATTATTTGGAAATGAAATGGAATACTGATATATGATACAATATGGATGAAAATATTAACTAAGAAAAGCCAGAGACAAAAGAACACATATTTAATGATTCCATTTATATGAAATGTCCACAATAAGCAAATCCATGGAGACAGAAGTAGATTGGTGGGGCTGGGGCTGGATGAATGGAACTGGGAAGTGGGAAATGTTGCTCTGGGTACAGGATTTCTTCTTGGGGTGATGAAAATATTCTAAACTTGGTGGGGATGGTTGCACAACCAAGACTTTTGAGTTGTACGCTACATGGGTAAATTTTATGGTATGTGAATTATCTATCAATAAAGATGTTTAAAAGTGCATCAGAAGGAATGACTTTGGATTTTAGACATTTGTTTTAGTATCTGCATCTGTCTAAACACCACACCCACACCCACACACACACAGTTGACCCTTCAACGATGCAGGGGTTAGCGGCGCTGACCCCCATGCAGTCAAAAATCCACTTATAACTTTGGACTCCCTAAAAACTTAAATACTAATAGCCTACTGTTGGCTGGAAGCCTTACTAATAACATAAACAGTTGATTAACATATATTTTCAATGTTACATGTATTATATACTGTATTGTTACAGTGAAGTAAGCTAGGAAAAAGAAAACATTAAGAAAATCATAAGGAAAATACATATATAGTACTGCATTTACTGAAAAAAAATCTGCTTACAGGGGCACCTGGCTGGTTTGGTCGGTAAAGTATGTGACCCTTGATCTCAGGGTTGTGAGTTTAAGCCCTACATTGGGTGTAGAGATTATGTAAAAAAAAACCAAAACACCTTTTAAGAAAAAAAATCTGCTTATAAGTGGATCTACACAGTTCAAACTTGTGTTTCTATGTTGTTCAAGGGCCGACTGTATGTGTGTGTATATATAAAATGTATATTATGTATGTATATATATAATAATGTATATATATGTGTATATAAACTTATAAGTCTTGACATTCTATTTTACACTGTCACTTTCATATTTGAGATTTTTCTGTTTTAGATGGATTTCAAGTATAACTCTGAGTTCAGGGCCTGAAAAAACAGCCAGAGGCTGAGTAATTATTATTTCTAATTTCCCCGTGTTTCCTCTTCTTAGTACGGTTTTATCATTTTTTTAGATTAATTTTAAATAAAATGGCTGTTGGGCCAGTGTTACGGACTGATTTATGTTGCCCCCCAAATTCATATGTTGAAGCCCTAATCCCTAAAACCTTAGAATGTGACTCTATTATATGGAGATAGGGCCTTTAAAGAGGTGACTAAGTTAAAGTGAGGCCTTCAGATGAGACTTAATCCAATTTTACTGGTGTCCTTTTAAGAAGTGGAGATTAGGGCGCCTGGGTGGCTCAGTTGGTTAAGCGACTGCCTTCAGCTCAGGTCATGATCCTGGAGTCCCGGGATAGAGTCCCACGTCGGGCTCCCTGCTTAGCAGGGAGTCTGCCTCTCTCTCTGACCCTCCCCCCTCTCATGCTCTCTAGCTCATTCTCTCTCTCAAATAAATAAACAAAATCTTTAAAAAAAAAAAAAAAGAAGTGGAGATTAGGACATAAAGAGAGGCAGCAGGGGCACAGAGGGATGAACATGTGAAGAGGCAGCATGAGGGTGGCCAGCTGCAAGCCAAGGAGAGAGGCCTCCGAAGAAACCAAAGCTGCCAGCATCTTGATCTTAGACTTCTAACCTCCAGAACCGTGAGAAAACAAATTTGCATTGTTGTTTTTTATAAAGATTTTATTTATTTATTTGACAGAGAGAGAGATAGTGAGAGCAGGAACACAAGCAGGGGGTGTCAGAGAGGGAGAAGCAGGCTTCCTGCGGAGCAGGAAGCTCGATCCCAGGGCTCGGTGTGGGGCTCGATCCCAGGACCCTGGGATCATGACCTGAACAGAAGGCAGACGCTTAACGACTGAGCCACCCAGGCGCTCCCAAATTTGCGTTGTTTAAGCCACTCAGGCTGTGGTATTTTGTTATGACAGAACTAGCAAATGAATGCAGGCAGACTCATCTGCAACTGAGTTACAGGCTGTCAGGCTAGCCTCCAGGAAGATCCACAGCATGAATCCCAACAACCGATGTACTCAACTTTAGAATGGCTGCACTTCAATGCCTTTTCATCAAGAGAGAGGATTAAGTTATGCATAACTAAGTTAGAAAGGACTTTCTTTGAAAGAATGGCTTTCCTATCTTCTAATGCATTACTAATTCTTCGTGTCACTAAATCGTGTATTCTCAAATGTTTGCTTTTTGACAACTCAGAATACTGCTTATATATAAGCAAAGTGTAATCAATACCTGCTTTCATGTTGAATTAGAGAAGCGGGTTTCTAGTAACCTGACATTCTTTATACATATATAGAGACTTATATATTCTTTATAAATTCTTTTCTTTACATATAAATTATTTATATACACGAATATACACATATATATTCCCCTCTCCCCCCATAAATGGTTTGGCATTGAGGTAAGAAAACCAGAGATGACCCCTTTAATCATGTAAACACAGTCTTAACAGATTTACACTCTTGTTTGTTTCTCCTATGAGACTCCCTCAAGAGCTTGACACAGACTAAGCACTTGATGTTTGCTGAATGTGTGAAACCTCAGTGCAGTAACAGGACAGAACTGTAAAACTGCTTTAGGAAAATGCTAAGCATCTGAAAGCAAGGCAGGAAGTGCTCTACAGAAAAATGTCACAGCTGACATATTAAATAAGGATGGCTATGTACGTCATAAAATTCCAAATGATTTTATAAAGGGACAGATAACTTAATCTAATGATCGTGTGGGTGGGGGGAAAGGTGCTCACCTAAGTAACTTTAGAAAACAGTGCTGTGACCAGGAACTATGACACCAAAGATAAAGGACTGTATGTAAAAACTGTACTCCTGTTGGTAAAGTTGTTTCTCATGGGGGTCCTGGTTACCAATTCTGAAACTGCCGAATGTGTTATGCTGGGATTGAATAAGTAAATGGACAGTAAATGGTGGGAGCCAGGTTTCTCACTGTTGGAGAAGGAGGTTACTGATACGCAAGAAGAGGAAACTAGAATGATCTATGTATTAATGGATTAGTCCATTGGATTAGTCAGACATTGATAACTCATATTTAATTAAATATCGATAGTTACAGATAAATATTTATAATTTGTATGTACAGATATTAGCATATACACATTTATTTCTTTGCTCTGCCAGCTGAGAAAGCCTAAGAGAAATGACACCTGGTAGCAATGAGCGCATCTACCACCCAGATCGTGGTTTCTAATACCCTTCTCCAACAGAAGGAACCAGGGTTCCTTGATTAAATGGTTGGGGCAGAAAATATATAAGATGAGCCTGGAGCATCTTGGAGTTATAGAAGTAAAGAAATGCTCAAAAAAAAAAAAAAAAGGGATGTCAACTGGACACAGAAGCCACCTTGAAAGATTCTTAATCGTTAGGGGCTGGAACAAATTGAACAACAAAATAATAGAGTATTGGTTTAAAACTCAAAGCATAAAATAAATCCAAGCCCATGGTAACATAAAGGGTTGAGTTAATAAATAAATGAGGGAGAAGACACCTATCTCCCGCAAATAACAATGCCAAATAAGTTGCATAGCTACTTGCCCCTTGAGGAGGTGGACCTTAACTCCTCTCCACCCTTTGAGTTTGGGCTGTGCTTAGTGATTCATTTCCAAAGAGCAGATTTATAGAAAGAAAGAAAAAAAAATAACTCTATAGTGGAGAAACCTGACAAACACTAGATAGTATGTATCCTTAATGTGATGTAATGAAAAGAGCAATTCACCTCTGTGGTCTTTCTCCCAAAGTCCATAAACCCAGTCAAATCATGAGGAAAAACATCAGACAAACCCAGGGACATTCAACAAAATACTTGACCAGTACTTCTCAAAACTATTGTGGTTATCAAAAGCATGAAAAATCTGAAAAACCGTAATGACTAAGAGGAGCCTAAGGAGACCTGACAACCACATGTAATATCATATCCTGGATGAGATCCCAGAACAGAAAAAGGACATTAGGTTAAAAACTAGTGAAATCTGAATAAAGCATACAGTTTAGTTAGTAGTAATGTACCAATGTTGGTTTTTTAATGTGAAAAATGTACCACAGTAATGTAAGACGTTAACAACAGAGAAAGTGGTACAGGAGATAGATGACCTCTTTGCAAAGTTTCCTGAAAATCTTAAACTATTCTTTTTCTTTAAAAAAGATTTATTTATTTGAGGGTGGGGAGAAGGGGCAGAGAGAGAATCTCTAGCAGACTCCACTCCGAGCGCAGCGGAGCCCGATGTAAGGCTCGATCCCATGACCCCAAGATCATGACCTGAGCCAAAATCAAGTCAGGTGCTTAACCGACTGAGCCACCCAGGCACCCCTTAATGTTCTAAAATAAAATGTTTATTTAAATTAAGAAAGCATAATATGACTAAATGCAATATGGTATTCTGTATTGGATCTTAGAACTGAAAAAGGACACTAGTGGAAAAACTGGTGCAGTTTGAAGAGTCTGGACTTTACTTAATAGTAATGTACCAGGGTTGGTTTCTTAGTTTTGACTAATGCACCAAGGTAATCTAAGATGTTAACATTAGGGGAAACTGAGAAAGGAGTATATGGGAATTCTGTATTATCTTGCAACTTTTTTGTAAATCTAAAGTTATTCCAAAATAAAAATTTTATTTAAAAGAAAGTAATGCAGGGTAGCCGGATTTATGAGCAAACTATCTGCTTGGACCACCCTAGGTAACTTACATGATGGCATTTGGGACCCTGCGATAGATCTTTCCCTTCATGTTTACACTTCCACCTCCCTCGACCCTGCTGCACCAACCTGAATGTATTTCATGTGCATAAATCTATGCCAGAAAAGTGCCTGTGGTTAACAAGGGGAGCCTGGGTTCCCCAGGAGCACAGATGACTCAAATCTAGAGAACAAAACAAAACAGGCAAAGCTTCAGAACCGAAGGGAAGAGGAGAGCAGTTGAGGGGAGGGATCTATTAAGCTGGAGTTAGCTCAAAGCAAAAGACAGTTAAGATTTTTGGGGGAAATAAGACAAAGATTTCGGGCTGGGAGGAGAGGACCAGAGACCAGGGAAAATGTTGCCACAGAGGGTACTCCATTTTCTCTGCCTTACCTCTGGCTTACTTATAAACTCTGTTGCCCATATAATGCTTGCTGCTGGTAATATCAGATGAACAAAGGTTGGCCTGAGATCAAGTGGCTGCCATGAGTTACTAGGAAGGGTGGAGCAGACAGGGGTTAGGGTGAGAAGGGGCATTTCTAGGGCCACAGCCACAAGACAGTTCCAAGTCTCTTACTTGTTTCTGTGAGCATCTTTCTCCGCCAGACTGTGAGCTCTTCTGGCACAGGAATGTTGCCTTATTCTTCTCTAGTCCCGGCAGCGCTCTGTATATAGTAGGTGTTCAATAAACATCTGCTTAATGAATAAGTCAGAGAGCTAGAAACCAGTAAAACTGGAAAGGCTTTTCTTTTGAGAAGTTATGGGGAAACATTAAATCCCAAATAGGTCTTTACCTTGAATCCTCATAGTAATTGAAGTTA
The DNA here is from genome assembly GCF_054177405.1 of Leptonychotes weddellii. Classification (NCBI taxonomy): domain Eukaryota; kingdom Metazoa; phylum Chordata; class Mammalia; order Carnivora; family Phocidae; genus Leptonychotes; species Leptonychotes weddellii. The sequence goes on from NC_138385.1 coordinate 26,530,241, forward strand.
TTTAAAAATATTCTAACCCTTGGAAAAGACTGTTTTTCTTTAATTAAAAATAACTGAAATGCTTAAAAAAATATTCTGATGATTTTTTTCCACGAGTGGGGATATCTGCCCTCTGATTCTCAAAATTACACAACTGAAATCAGGATCTGAGGGATAATATATTGTTAAACATATATTTCAAAGAATAAAAAGTCACTGCCCAGCTGTACCATTTGAAGATCAGAGAAAGTGGCATGATAAATTATGTTGAGTCATTAATTATTTTAATTCCAATTAAGGTAAATGAGAGGGAAAAAAAAGCCCAAAATGACTTTTCAAAGAGCTTTTAATACACAGAAGGAAAAATTGGAAAATAAGAGAATATGGTTACTTTCTTTTTTTTCAAAAGCTAGGTTTATTCACTTTGATTGTTCACTGCTCTAAGATGGTAAGATTGTACTTAACTTTTTTTTTTAACTATTAAAATGTTCTCTTTTCTGAAGAGGTGATGGTAGATGGTTTAAAGTGTCAAGTTGGCAAAAAAAAAAAGGTTGGGGCCTTATGTCAATCCCTAAAAGGCTATTCATCCATGAAATCTCAGATGTCTAGAAAGCACTTCTATATACTTTTTTATCGGGGAAGAGGGTCTAGAGGGCACCCAGGGATTTGGGAAAGGCAGTGAGAAATGTACATTTGTTGAGAACACCTACCTGCTAGGCACCAAGCTTTATACATACATGATTTCTCAGTAAATCTTTATAATTTCAGTTAGGTGTTCTCATACATAAGGAAATGGAAATTAATATAGGATAAATAACTTATCCAAGGAATGTACTAATAGAGGGAGCGAAATCTAAGTTTATCTGATTCTACAATCTGTGCTTTCTTCCACACCACTTATTATAGTGAGTTTCTAATACTCATTTTAGGGAGAAATATTAATCAGTTTTTCTTAGTATACACCTTGATTCTATGTTTTCAAATTCACCTTCGGACTTGTAAATCTGCGTGATAGCAAACATTTTAAAAACTAAACTTAGAAATGTTAGTATTATTCTCTCAAACTTGCATCCCAACTATTTTTTGCCTTTTGGTTCCAGAAACCACATAAAACCTATCAGGAAATATTCATATGGCAATGCCCCAATTATCCGCAATTGAAATGATTAGCACCACAGCAGACTGTAAGTCTTCAGGCAGAAGTCACTGATAGCCAAGCTGCCTCAAAAAGTTGAAGACATCAAATTCTCTGAAACACTAGGTCAATCCATTTGCCAGCCAGATCTTGAGACTAAAGAAATGGACTGGTTACAGAGCCAATGGCTTAACAACTCCATGTGTCAGGTAGAGTACAGAAGAGCGAGCAGAGAGGGGGGAGAGCACAGCACTGGCAAGAGGAGGAAAGCAGCATAGGGGTGAAACCAAGGCAAACAATACGTAATGAAGTAGAATATCCAGAACACTCCAAGACCATGCCGATTAATAAGGATATGATCATGGCTTCCCACCTTCTCACTCAGATACTGAAAACAAATGCAGTAAAGAACACATAAGCACACAGATGAACTCTTAGCAGTGTTCATTTTAGAATTAGAAAAAAACTTTTTCTTAAAGGCACGTGGCTAATGCATTATAACTTAGAGGTCCAAAATCTGGTCTTCTGCTTGCTAAAAATCAAAGTATGAAACAAGACTTTGTTTTTCTTACATTCTTCAGTTTACCAAAGTCATGTGAAAATAAAGTCACATATTTAACAAGTGTTTGGCGACCAACTTTTAATAATACATATTCAATTTTCAGAAACATATGCTAACCATCAACAACATGATCAGGGTTCCATTGCCCCTGATGTTATTTCATTGGTACATTATATCAATATTTACAAAGGCTTTCAAATTCAACAACACAAAACAAAACAGCTTAATTTTTAAAACTACAATGCTTTAAAAAAATGTAAACAGTTCATTTTTACATTGTTGTAAAAAAGAAGACTCACTCCTTAATGTGGCTTAATTTTTTTAAGTGAGCAAAGCCTGGTGCTCATGGATAAAGAATCAAAGGAATTCTTTACATAGAAACATTGTGCTCCAGTGTGGCAAAAAAAAAAAAAAAGAAAGAAAGAAAGAAAAAAGAAAAGAAAAAAAAGGGAGAAAGAAAAGAAAGAAAGGTTATATATATACATACAAAGAAAAGAATCTTAAGCCCACAATTTAGACTACAAAAAAAAAAAAAAAAATCTTGTCCCCAAATTGAGAAATTTATAAAAACCATTTACACATGGTTGTTGACCTATTGAAAACCTGTATAACATTTTCAAAACAGTAACTCAGTCAATACCACTTTTCTGAAAAATGAAGTTTTGTGCAAAAGAAATCGTTTAAGCTAGAAACAAGACTCCCCCCCTCCCTGTAAGAGGCCAAAAGGGCCACTGAAATAATTTAACTCTGTTAGATTTAGTGCATGTAACCAAAAGGCACACACATGTGATTAATATATTAATATATTTTCATGCAGAAACCTGTGCATGTTCACAATTACATAACAAAAACACAAATATAACAAAACATAAAGCCTAACGTTTGGCAATGTTATTCTAGCCACATTTCTGTCTATCAGTCCACGGTTTATAGATCATTAACACTGCCGCTCAAAAAATATATTATATTTGAACAATTTCCAGTAAAAATTAAAAAAAAAAAAAGGATGTTAGCCTGAAACACTATAATATACTTTTTTCAGTTCTAATACATATAGAAACTTACTGATATTTTTATTTTAAATGTCATTTCAAATTAAGATACATTTTTCCTTTTGTTAATAAACACTTTGATTGCTCCAGTGAAGTCAGCAGAAAGAAGAACTTCTGTATTATCTGTCTTCATAATACCTTAAAAGCATAAAAAAAAGTTTTTAAGTTGAATATAAAGCCTGCTGTTGTGTCACATGCCAATGATCCTACACCTTTTCCCCAGTTTTCAGTCCCCGCCCCCAAGATCTTTTGTTTTTCTAAGTAATCTCTACACCCAAAGTGGGGCTCAAACTCACAACCCCAAGATCAAGAGTCGCACGCTCCCCTGACCAAGCCAGCCAGGTGCCCCTCAGTTTCTTTTTTCCAGCTTGCTCCTGTAATCCTTTCATTCTCCTGTACTCTCCTCCTCTCTGAGGCTTACTTCCACTTACCGTGTCTTAGCCGGTCTTTCCCTGGCTTGGGGAGTTTGTGGCAAGAAGAAAAGGACACTACTTTCATTTGGTTTAATTCGTTTGTTCAACACATGCTTATTAGGACCAACTGTATGCGGGCAAGCACTGGCATTACAACAATATATAGGACATAATAAGTCTCCGTCCTCAGAATGACAGTCTATGAGAAGACAGATAATAAAGAAATTTTGTATTTGTATGTCTTGTTTGCATTTCTCCAAGGGAAACAACTGCCCATAAAAAAAAAAATGAACTTTTGGGGCGCCTGCGTGGCTCAGTCGATTTAAGCATCTGCCTTCAGCTCAGGTCATGATGGGATCAAGTCCCGCGTTGGGCTCCCTGCTCAGCGGGAGTCTGCTTCTCCCTCTACCCTTCCTCCCTGCTCATGATCTCTAATAAAATCTTAAAAAAATAATAATAATAATGGGGGTACCTGGGTGGCTCAGTTGGTTAAGTGTCTGCCTTCGGCTCAGGTCATGATCCCAGGGTCCTGGGATGGAACACTCATCAGGCTCCCTGCTCAGTGGGGAGTCTGTTTCTCCCTCTGCCTCCCCCCACCCCCACTTGTGCTCTCTCTCAAATAAATAAATAAAATCTTAAAAAAAAAATGAACTTTCAAAATTTTCATTTTTAATTCGAAGGTAGATTTAAATGAAGTAAAACTCACAAGAAATAGGTTACTGAAATGTTTAGAAAGGGATACTCACAACAATTATGTTGTAAAGAAGAAATATTCTTCATACACATGAAAACCTCACAATACCCAATGAAGGTCAATGAGGCTACTAAGTGCTGACTAGAAAAAATGTAGGTCAAATAAAATATGAGTACCTACCAGAGGGCATGGTATCCAAAACTTCAGCATCTTCACCTTTTTCACTCCCTTCTGATTTTTCAGATTGTACATCCAAAGACAACATCAAACTTGGGTTTGGAGCAAAGATGGCTGATGTAACAACGGCATTATGTGCTGGGGAAAAAAAATTTTACTTCAGGATAACTAATAAATTTGATTCTAAACATCAAGACAGAAAGTATCATATGCAAAAAATACAAGAGTGTATGTTATAAGCTAATATCCTTTAAAATGAACACATAAGTAATTAAGAACTATTTAAAATCCAAAAATTTATGCTAAAAAAAATATACTACATACAGGCATACCTCAGAGATATTGCAGGTTTTGTTCCAGATCATTGTAAAAAAGCGGATATTGCAATAAAGTCAAATGAATTTTTGTTTCCCAGTGCATGTATAAAAATTATGTCTATGCGATGCTGTAGTCAATTAGTGTGCAATAGAATTCGGTCTACAAAAACAATGTACACTCCTTAATTAAAATGAGGCATGCCTGTACAAGTTCTTCCTTGGTACAGAAAAATCAAAGCCAAATACAAAGCAAGAGTGGTTATAACTGCCAAACTGTCTGTCTGAAATAATGCCTATACAAATTTACTTTTAATACATCTCCACATTAACTTTATTCACTTAGAAGACACACAGAAGGGGGCATTTACTTACCTTTAATACCTTCCCAAAAATCATTACGATCTCTCCTGACTGAAGTAAACTTGCTGAGGTCATGGTAAGTACTCCAGATATAAACATACTTATCTTCTGAGCCACTAACGAGGTAACTAAAATCATGGCTAAATTTGGGAAAGAAAGAAAGAAAAAAAAAATCAGTTTTGGGATTTTTTTTTTTTTTTTTAGGTTTCCCTCTATCAGCGCTTCCTACTTTAAAATACATAAGGAAACACCCAAGAGAGCTTGTTGACATATAGACTCCTAGTCTCACTCTCGAGGTTCTGAACATGCAGGCCTGACATGGAGCCCAGAGGCACAAGGATTTTCATTAAAGCTGTAGATAACTGTGCTGCTAGTTAACCCACACAGGGAGAAACGCCTACTTAAGAGATTAAAGAGAGAAGCAGAACACGTTACCAATTAAATTTCTCAGTAATTACTGGGTAATTCAAGAAGAAAGGAGAACCGTTAAGAAAAGGGCTGAGGAAAGAGGGTTATAAGGAAGAAGAGGCAGTTATTTCAGGAGAGCCTCCAGACCCCAAATTAAGAGTTCAAATAATAATGTTATGTAAAGGTGTAAATACAGGATACTGTACTTTAGGGTGTTAAAATGCTTTATTAGCTTCAGTACCTAAAAGGATAAAGACCATGGGTGGGTGGCAGGTAAGTTTCCTCTTAGAAAGCTGACATAGAAGTACAAAAGCATGAATGCCGGAGAGCCGGGAGTGAGTCTTCTAATCCCAACTCTGCAACTACCAGTGATTTTAGACAAATTACTTCATTTTCTGAGTCTTGGTTTCTTTGTCTGCAGAATAGGGACAATTCCAACTCTGTCTACTAAACAGGTGGATAAGGTAAGTACTGCATGATGATAACATAACATGAGCAATCAGTTGTAAAAGTGCAAAGAAACGAAAAACACCCTATAAACATAAGGCATAGATCAAAGAAAATATGGGAGTAGAGGAGAAATATTCTGATCTCTTTTGGGAATTTCTCATTGCCAATTTACCTGAAACTTGCTTTGATCTGGCTGCTACTGTTGACATAACCCTTATACTTCATGGACAGTGACAAATCTCTAAGATCATATAGTCTGATTCTGGAGTCATTTGAGGTTACCAGTATCTAAAAAGAAATCAAAAGAAAAGTTAAAAATACCATCTTTTTATCTAAGTTAAAGTATAATCAGAAAGGGTATTACACACACAGAGAGAATATACCTCAAAACTAGAAAAGGCTGTATTCCACATGAGAGAAAATATATTCTTAAGCCAAGACAGTAAGAATTTTCGGGAGTTTATATATAGCGTAAAGAGAGATGGTTTTGAATACTTAGTACCTTATTTTCTCCGGGTAAAGGTTCAATGCCAGTAATTTTTCTTCCAACTTTGTTGCGTCCTCTGGTAGATCGGACATGTATTTGTGTGTGGTATTTCAAATGCTAAAAAGAAATCACAAATTTAAAATATGAGAATTAGAAGGAACCTCAAAGATCATCTGATCCAACTTGCAGACAGGCATAGTATTATTTGCCCCAATTTGTAATGCCCAGAGAGGATACACCAACTTATATGAAACTGCTAAGTATTCCATTATGTAATTTACACAAGATAATCATTTACCTCTGTATCATAGAAAATACATCTGCCATCGTATGTCCCAATCACGGCGTATTTGCCATTCTGACAGAAATTTGCAGCTGTGATCAATTTTGTTTGACCATCTACTTCATTCCACAAAGCGACTTTTTTGTCAGGTATGTTCCAAAGACGGAGCTTTCCATCCAATGACCCACTTAGAAAATACCTGTCATCCTACAAATGTTGCAAAAGAGAAAGCTCTCATTTTACCAAATCAAGAAAAATTCATTAGCAAATCAAAACATAAAGCCCATTAGAAATAATGTTTAAAATATGTAGATCCCATTTATGAAATATTCTTCTTCAAGATTTTATTTTTAAGTAATCTCTATACCCAACGTGGGGCCTGAACTCACAACCCCAAGGAGATCAAGAGTCACATGCTCTACCGATGGAGCCAGCCAGGCACCCCCAAGCAAGCATTACTTTATTCATGAAAAATAACAATTAGAAACTTCAGTATTCACTCTGGAAAAATGACTTTCTAATTACTTTATCATATCCTTAAACTGCTTTTCCCAAGGTATGGATGTTAATGGATAATGTGTTGGAGAATGGTTGTGTAGGAGAATGGTTCAAGTAAGTTTGAGAGATTCTGGGTTACAGAAAGTTAAAGAGGATTCTCACTTAACATGCATTCTCAATCTCCAAAAGAGGAATAAAGTAGGTAGCATTTTCCAACTTATATAACCAGGGACCTTTTTGGGGGGGTGGGTGGGTGCTGTGGTTGGGAGGGAATCGGTAAGAACACTTAGCAGGGCTAGCACCTTCAAGGAACATGCTTTGGGAAAAACTATCCTGTAATGATACGTTTATCCATATCTTCCTCTGGGATCCACGTAATACTTGGAAAAAAGACTAATGCCGATTAGCCCACAGAACCAGTTATTTTGTGGGAATTTTGACATCATGCCAGTAGGAAATTGCTTCAATATTCAAATTCTCAATCCCAAAGCAGGGGTTTATCAGCAGGGGGCAAGTTGGCCCCACAGGGGACATCTAGCAAAGTCTGGAGACATTTTTGACTGTCACAACTGGGGGTGGGATGTTACTGGCATCTAGTGGGTAGAGAACAAGAACCCTGTTAAACATTCTGCAATGCACAGGACAGACTTTATTCTCTTTACAACAAAGAATTATCCAGCTCAAAATGTCAACAGTACAAAGGGTGAGAAACCCTGCTATACACTAAACCAGGCATACCACTAAGCTGGTCTAATTTTTTTTAATTGAGATATCATTGACAGACAATGTTATATTAGTTTCAGGTACATAACATAATGATTCAATATTTGTATATGTTGCAAAAATGATCACCTAAGCTGGTCTAATTTTTGATAACATAAGAATTAAGAGTAAGGACGCCTGGGTGGCTCAGCTGGTTAAGCAACTATCTTCGGCTCAGGTCATGATCCTGGAGTACCGGGATCGAGTCCCGGGATCGAGCCCCACATCTGAGTCCTGCATGCATCCAAGTCCTACATGTCCCACATCCCAAATCTTCTGCATCCTGAATCTCCCGCAGCAGGGAGCTTGCTTCTCCCTCTGACCCTCCCCCTTCTCATGCTCTTTCTCAAATAAATAAATAAAATCTTAAAAAAAAAAAAAAAAAGAATTAAGAGTAAAATAATTGGGGTGCCAAAACAAGAAGCATTCCCTTCTCTGCTCAAGACTATCATTCTTCCTCACCTCTGAAGCCTGTCAAGGACAGCCTACACAGAAAGGACATTCTTATGGCTATGGTGTAGTAGGTTCTACTTAATGATTACCAGAAGAAGAGCAGAACAAGTAAAAATAACTTCATGTTGGTCTTACAATTCAGATTTTTATTTACATACATGCATACGTGTGTGTGTATGTATTATCTTCATTTTGCTATTTCTTTTGTAATTCTGCTTCCTTCCTTCCAGATAACATTATTTAATAGAGTCATGTTTCCTAAGAAAACGTTAACACCACACCATCCTTTCCTAGCCCCTCTTAAAAATCCTTCGGATCTACAGAATTTTAGAATTAGGGCTTTTCAGTTTCCAAAATAAAACCAAATATAAGTATAGAAAAACTACTGACAAAACAGGAACCTTAATAATAAAGTACTACATAGATAACTATCACAACCTAATACCTCTCTCCACCCTGACATATTATAGTTAAAATAGAGGTGAGGGAAGGATTTTGCTCACAGTTGCTGACAGGAGTAAAGCCATTCTTTTGCTGCATCCTTGGCTGACAGGATGGGAGTGTTATTCAGAAAGAAGCCTCAAAAAGCTTGATGGTCAAAACTGATAAGGTATCAGCATAGATTAAGCATTTTTAATTTGCCAAAGTTCGTAACCAAAGTCTCCTAAGGGTTCACAATTACTGTCTATATTATAAGCCTGCCCAGGGAGGAAAATTATATTGAGGGGGGAAAAAATGTCATTCTTCTCTCTTAATCTGGGGAAAAAGAGGAAGAAATGTGACTATAACTAAAATGTTGCATTAACATGGCAGTGGGTGTTTAACATACAGAGATAAGGACATGAATAGAAATAGGATTTATACAACAACATAGGGGAGGGTAAGGCAGGTCAGCTCAAGTCCTCCACTTATTTCAACCTAGCTAGTGGAGCAGCACCAGCATGGGACTTCTCTTGCACTTATAGTTACAAAGAGCAAAAATTAATTTAGCCGTACTCATTTGGTGGCTCTAACCTACAAGAACATAAGATAGGTCAGCAATTCCAAGATGAATTTTCATCCTTTGGTTGAAATTATATGAAACACTTCCTTTTCAGAGGAAAGATATTGAGGGATTTTCTACATTGAAAACTAATTAAGATGGATCTCATGATTAACAATATTTCCAGGGGTGCCTGGCTGGTTTAGTCAGTAGAGCGTGTGACTCTCGATCTTGGGGTTGTGAGTTCAAGCCCCACATTCGGTGCAGAGCTCACTAAAACAAAACAAAAAACAAAACAAATAAAAAACCCACAACACCCCCCAAAACCAAAAAAAACCCCCAAAACAGTATTTCCATTTCCAGACATTAAATAGGAATTCAGTATACCTTGTAATGAATTTTGGTCTTTGCCTCTTTCAACCTTTCCATCTTTGTCTCTTCCCACCCCGACCCTTCCACTATTCTTGCCTATATGCTTCCCTATCTTATTTATCCACCTGCTGTCTCCTCTTCTTCCATCTCCAACCTCTCATCTTTACTATGATACATTATTTTATTTATACCCTGCACATCTTATTAAAGATTTGGGATGGCTTTTCATTCTTAGAGTTAGACTATAACATTTCCAGTTCTAATACAGATTAGCAGAATATTTCCTTTTCTCTTTAAGTAGGCTACACGCCTGTAGCCCAATGCAGGGCCTTAAACTCACAAACTGGAGATCAAGACCCAAGCTGAGATCAAGAGTCAGATGCTTAAGGGGCTCCTGGGTGGCTCAGTTGGTTGAGCATCTGACTCTTGGTTTCAGCTCAGGTCACAATCTCAGGGTTGTGAGATTGAGCTGCACATTGTCCGGCTCTGTGCTCAGCGAGGAGTCTGCTGGAGAGTCTCTCTCTCCCTCTCCCCTCCCCCCACTCGCGCTCATGTATCTCTCTCTCTCAAAATAAATAAATCACTCTTAAAAAAAAAATGAGGGGCGCCTGGGTGGCTCAGTCAGTTAAGATTTCAACTCTTTTTTTTTCCCTTTTTTTAAAAGATTTTATTTATTTATTTCACAGAGAGAGAGACACAGCGAGAGAGGGAACACAAGCAGGGGGGGTGGGAGAGGGAGAAGCAGGCTCCCCGCTGAGCAGGGAGCCCGATGCGGGGCTCGATCCTAGGACCCTAGGATCATGATGTGAGTCGAAGGCAGACGCTTAACGACTGAGCCACCCAGGCGCCCCAAGAGTCCAACTCTTGATCTCAGCTCAGGTCTTGATCTCAGGGTCATGAGTTCAAGCCCCGCACTGGGCTCCATGCTGGGTGTGGAGCCTACTTTAAAATAAATACATACATAAATACATACATAAGTAAAGCGAAAGACTAAATTAAGTTGTTCTTTTTTTTTTTTTTTAAAGATTTTATTTATTTATTTATTTGAGAGAGAGAGCACATGAGAGGGGGGAGGGTCAGAGGGAGAAGCAGACTCCCTGCCGAGCAGGGAGCCCGATGCGGGACTCAATCCAGGGACTCCAGGATCATGACCTGAGCCTAAGGCAGTCGCTTAACCAACTGAGCCACCCAGGCGCCCTAAGTTGTGCTTGACTATGTGCTGTTAATTTTTTTTCCTGTAGTCCTATGGCCCTCCAGAGAAACCAGGTTCCTTCACCTTCCTTACAGTCTAATAAAAAATATATAAACAATTACTTACTCTTGGATGGAAAGCTATGGCAGTGACAAAATCTATATGTTGAAAACAGCAAAGGCATTCTCTTCTGGAAATGTGCCATAACCTGACCGTTTTATCCATCGAAGAAGAAAGCAGGAAGTAGTTCTATAGAGAAATTGATATTGATCATTTTATCACCCTATGAAAACACACTACTTGCACAATAAAAGCAAACTTTCAGTTCTTTCAGTATCTCAACAGTTTTGTTACTATTGTTATACCTAGCATCAGAAAGAACAAAAAGATTATCCAATTCACTTGGAAGACTGCATTTTTTCCCAGTTACATACCATATTTCTTCGATTCTAAGACTTCTTTTATATTACCTGTTCTAAATTTAGGATAATCTTATGATCTAGGTCAAAAGAAATCTGCTAAGCACCAAGAGAGGACGACTAAGGTGTGCCTTAGTTTTTATAGTCCCCATATACTGAAACTAGGTTATGAATATAAGGCACCCATTCATTTGATTGTCACTTCAGTTCAGTTATTCTGACATTGGCAACCCTGGTGAATTTTAACTCACACAAATTCCCTAATTGTCACTTAAAATGCCTTCAAAAAGATTATCCTATAATGCAGCATGGAAATGAAAAGTTACTGTGCACCTGTCACATCCAAGGCAAGAAAATGAGAGAAGAGAAATCATCAAACATCTCAGAATACATCATAGAATTTTCAAAAGCTAGAAGAGGGTAGTGTAACTGCTTTAGGCACTGTGATGGCCCATCACCCAGGAACCAAACATCTATCTGTCAAAAGTTTCCAGCTGGCAGAAGTTCTTTAACTTTTCAGCATAATCTATTTAAGGAGAACTATGAGTTATATTGAATGGGGAAACACAAATGAGACCCCAGTATTCTTTGTTATGCCTAAAGGTGATAAACAAATCAAAGCAATGATGACAGTTATTGAGTACTTGCAATGTGCTAAAAATTGTTCTTAACACTATCCTATGAGGTAGGTACATTATTATCCCCTTTTACAAATGAGAACACTGAGGCACAAAGATGTTAAATACTAAGTGCAAATATCGATTTGGATATGTTGCTGCACTGATAAATATATGATATTTGGGGCTAGTTGTAAAAGCATGTTTTATGTGGTATACCTGCTTTTAATTAATTAATTAATTAGAGCGAGAGAGAGCGCTCATGTGTGCTGCCTGTGTACATGGGGGGAGGAGCAGAGGGAGAGGGAAAGAATCCTCAAGCAGACTCTCAGCTGACACAGGGCTCAATCCCAGGACCCTGATTACTGAAAAATGTTGACACAAAGGCAGTGTACGGTATTATGCAGGAATTTCAAACACTGCTTCATGCTTCAAATGCCTTAAATAAAATTTAAAGTATCTCTTTAAATTTCTGCAAAACTGCTAAGATATTTGTTTGGTGGCAAAACAGGCCCTCTACTTCTGAAATAATTTTGCTCTAAGGGGGAAAAAAACAAAGTGATGACTTATCTAAGAGTCATATATTGTTAAACTTAATAATTTACTAAATATAGGAGATTAGCCAAAGCAGTCTTGATTATATAGATCAGACTTCAGCACTGTAGCTGAAGTCATATCCATTATGCAAGAATAGGTTACTCTGCAAAATTACTTTATAAAGAAGCAAAAAGTACAAGTATATAGACAGATCCAGACAGAAGCTGTTAATATAAACATTTTATTAGTCTAACTTGATGTTGCTCCTCTTTTAACCGATTACTTTGTAGCTAACTCCCATGAAGTATATATAACCATTCAAACACTTGAAAAACAAAACATTTGTTTTTATCCTAAAGTCATAGTTACGTAGAATTAATACACTCTTCAAGTAAGAGTTTCTTACTTTAGACCATGAAAGATCAAGGAGATCAGCGGTGTGTCCTTTATATTTGCAAAACGGCCGCTGCCGAAATGGTGCATTTTTATCATCAGGGTCTTCATCAGCTCCACTGCATACCTATTTAGATATAAAGACAAATGTTAAAACTAGAAAAACAAAAGCTTCATACTCTTCCCACCCCATCAATTCTCTCCTCATTTTGTATGCTGCCTGACTGAAATCTTGATCTACCAAAAACAAACTCCCCTTTACGATGAATCTACAACTTATCACTCATTCACCTCCTTGTTCCAATAAACCAGGATCATCCCTGAAGACTGTGCGATCACAATCTTTCCCTCCCTAACAAAGCTCCTACTTTGTCCTTTTCTGAGCATTTGCTCCTTCCGGAGGGGTGGGAGCCAGCACCAGGGGGTGAATCATGATTGGTCTGAGCTAATCAAAAGGAGCTCATTCCCTTTCCCAGTGATGATTGGTTTAGGCAGGGGCATGTGCTATAATTTTTTTCAATTAGACATGACGGAAAGTTTATTGGGGCGTGGGGCGTGGAGACAGGGGAGAGGCTTCCAGAAAGATTTCCTCACTCTTAAAAAGGGGCATACTACAGGGATGTTCTTCTTTCCTTCCTCTGAACATTGCTGTCTGTGTGACACCTAAGATTAGTTGCCATCTTACTACCATGAGGGGAATAGACCTAAGAACAACAGACAAAGAAGAGCAAAGCAGGAGGCTGGCAGAACCCTGTGTCCCTGATGACACTACTGAGCTGCTGAATTAACCAACCCTGGAACCGCCTTACCTCCAGACTTGCTTCCTCATTGTTTAAGCCATTTTCAGTTGGATTTCTGTTATTTGAAGTCAAAAGCATCCTGACAGAGGTAGGTAGAAAATAATGCCATACGTGTGTGCCATGCATTTAGTTTACAACATGCTTTTGTATTCATTATCTGAATGAATCCTAACAACTCTGTCAGGTAGGTAGTAACATTATGGAGATGAAGAAATTAAGAAAAACACCTGAGACTCAAAGAGATCAAAATAACATATTAAAGCTCACACAGCCACCTGTAAACAGCAGAACCAAAGCAGAAACACAACTCTAAGTCCAAAGACTGTCCCTCAAACGTTTTAGAGAATGTAGCATGAGCAAAAATACGGAGCTGTTAGCTAATAAGCCCTGCATATTTAAGGAAGGATAGGTAGGATGATGGGGACCAGGAACAAGGTGTATGGAGATACAGCGGGGGATTAGAGCAGAAAGGTACTTTGAGACCAGATCATAAGGGACCTCGCATTTGTGGCTTAAAAGTTCAGATATTCTAAGGCAACGGAGAGCCAGCACAGGCCTCTGAAAAGAAAGAACAACACTACGCGACTGGTGCTTTAGAAAGCGAAAGGTAGGCAGTAAGGTAAAAGATGGCAGGGAGAAAGAGCGGAGGCAGAAGAGCAGTCAGTAAGTGTCAATAAGAATAAGGAGGGCTTGAACTAGGCCAGGAGCATGGCACAGGTAAGAAATGCCACTACTATTTGCCTAAAACTTTACAGTGTAGAAAAACATCTTCATATCCACTGTGGAGGCAGAGCAGCTACAAGATGCCCTGACCTTTTGCCAAGCACTCCTAATCCTAGAGGACCACGGCTCGGGCCTCTACTTGGACTCCCACCCTAGTGAGCACAGCTGCAACACACAAAACTCAACAGGCTTGACCTATTGCATAAAATTCAACCTTTTAATAATGATTTACATTTCACTGAGTCCCCAGCATCATTCCTCTAGCAGTGATTCCAGATCTTATTTTTCTCCTCAAACATCCATGTTCTTCTCCTTGTACTCTATATTTTGTTTCAAAATACTTAAATACATCTTTTTTGATTATAAATACATGGCCAGTGTAGATAATTCAGAAAGCCCAGGAAGTAGAAAAACTAAAATTAAAACAATAATCTGCTAACATTATGACTGCCTTCATCTTTCATTTTTTTTTTTTTTAAAGATTTTATTTACTTGACAGAGAGAGACCCAGCGAGAGAGGGAACACAAGCAGGGAGAGTGGGAGAGGGAGGAGCAGACTCTCTGCTGAGCAGGGAGCCCGATGCGAGGCTTGATCCCAGGACTCCGGGATCATGACCTGAGCCGAAGGCAGACGCTTAACGACTAAGCCATCCAGGCGCCCCTTATCTTTCCTTTTTTAAAAAATATTAATTTAAATCACACACGATTCAGTATCTTCCTTTCTATTATACTATGAGCATTTTCAGTAATTCACTCTCTGAAAACATTTACTAGCTGCATATCAATATGCCATAATTTAATCATTCTCCAATTGATTGGTCATTTATAGACACTTCCCATTTTTTGCTAGCATAAACAGCAATTCAATGAACATCCTGGAACATGAATCTTTATGTCTATTTTATTATTTATCCTAATATAAAGGGTATTATGGTCAAAAGGTTTTAAACTTGGAGACTTTGACAGTATCTTCTGTTATTTGTTTTAATAAAAGCAGGTATGTTTACTAAAGAAAATTTTAGGGGTGCCCTGGGTGGCTCAATTGGTTAAGCATCTGCCTTTGGCTCAGGTCATGATCCTGGGGTCCTGAATCGAGACCCACATCAGGCTCCCTGCTCAGCGGGGAGCCTGCTTCTCCCTCTCTCTCTGCCTGCCGCTCCCCCTGCTTGTGCTCACCCTCTCTCAATCTCTCTCTCTGTCAAATAAATAAGTAAAAATCTTAAAAGAAAAATAAAGAAAATTTTAGAAGTACAGAGAAGTATAAGAGTAAAAAAAAAAAGACCTAAAATCCCACCACCTAGAGATGACCACTAGTAATAGTGTATTTCTTTTCTTCCCCAAGGATTTTATTTTTTTAGTAATCTCTACACACATCGTGGGGCTTGAACTCAGAACCCCAAGATCAAGAGTCACATGTTCTACTGACTGAGCCAGCCAGGCGCCCCAAATTTAGTGTATTTCTTTGAAATTTTAATCTGTAAATATTTAGATATTTTTAGTCAAAACTGGGATAATATTGTATTCAATTTTTCCATTCTGATTTTTTCACTTCACATTTTATTTTGAATATTTTTAATGTCATTAAATAGTCTTTGAAAACAATTTAAGGACTGCATAGTATTCTACTTCAAGAATTATACCATAGTTTTTATTTTCCAACTATTAAAATTTTAGTTGTTTAAATTTTAGCTATCATTAGAATACTAAGATGAAAATCTTTTTATTTACTTCCTCAAGCCTATCTGATTATTTCCTTTTTTCTTCTAAAAGATTTTATTTATTTGAGAGAGAGAGCGTGCGTGCAGGCGCGAGCACGCAAGTGCTCGTGAGCACGAGTGTGGGGAAGGGCAGAGGCAGAGGGAGCAGCAGACTCCCGGCTGAGCAAGGAGCCTTACCTGGTGCTGGATCCCAAGGACCCTGGGATCACCACCTGAGCTAAAGGCAGCCACTTAACAAACTGAGGCTCCTAGGCACCAGTCCTTTTTCTTTTTAAAGTAAGCTCTACACCTAAGGTGGGGCTTCAACTCAGGATCCTGAGATCAAGTGTCCCTTGCTCTACTGACTGAGCCAGCCAGGTACCCCTATCTGATTACTTCTTTATGATAGATTTTTTTTTTTTTTAAAGATTTTATTTATTTATTTGAGAGAGAGAGAATGAGAGACAGAGAGCACGAGAGGGAAGAGGGCAGAGGGAGAAGCAGACACCCCGCCGAGCAGGGAGCCCGATGTGGGACTCGATCCCGGGACTCCAGGATCATGATCTGAGCCGAAGGCAGTCGCTTAACCAACTGAGCCACCCAGGCACCCTTTATGAAAGATTTTTAAAGGTAGAATTATTAAAGGTAGAATCACCAAAATGTTATGCATTTTATCTATATGTATACATCTCTATAAACAGATATCTACATCTAGAGAGATATAGTTCTATATAAAAATATATATTTATGTCTCTATATAAACATATATACAACTTTATTATGACCATTTCAAATATACACAGAAGTAGAATAATGTAATAAATGGTAGAACAAACCCAATACATCCATCACCTGCTTTAATGGTTATCAGTATTTTACTCATCTTGTTTTAGCAATCCTCCCACGTAAAGTATGTGCTTATTTTTGCTGGAGCACTTAAAGCAAGAGCTAAACACCATTGATTTTACCAGTAAATACTCTTTATGTACTTCTAACTAATAAGTCCTCTTTTAAATATAACTACTATGCTATTAGCACACCTAAAAAAGTCATTTTACTTATTTATTTTTTTTAAGATTTTATTTATTCATTTGACAGAGATAGGCACAGCGAGAGAGGGAACAGAAGCAGGGGGAGTGGGAGAGGGAGAAGCAGGCTCCTGCTGAGCAGGGAGCCTAACGTGGGACTCGATCCCAGGACCCTGGGATCATGACCTGAGCTGAAGGCAGACGCTTAACGACTGAGCCACCCAGGCACCCCTAAAAAAAAGTCATTTTAAAGTTGGACTGCTATGCAAACTTGTAAGCCTTTTGATATTTATTAGCATTGACTATATACCAGATACTGTGTTAGTTATTTGAGATAACAAAATAAATAAGACATTTCTTAGTTTCTAATTATCTAGTCTCAGTATTTAAAAGCCAGAATGAACCTTTTAAAATATGTCAGATTATGTCATTCTCTGTTCAAAGACCCTCCACTGGCTTCCATCTCTCTCAGAGTAAAAGCTGAAGTCCTTGTAATGGCTTACACATTGTTTGCCCCATCCACACCTCTGTGACTTCATTCTTTTCTTTTTTTAGAGAAAGATGGGGGGCAGAGGGAGAGTGAGAGAGATAATCTTAAGTAAACTCTGCACTAAGCGCGGAGCCTGACACGGGGCTTGATCTCACGACCCTGATATCATGACCTGAACCAAAATCAAGAGTGGGAGGCTTAACCAACTGAGCCACCCACGTGCCCCTGTGACTTCACTTTCTACTTTCTCCCTTGCTCACCAGCACTGGCTACTCAGGCCTCAATGCTCTCTCTTTTTTTTCGCTTTTTAAGTTTTTATTTTAATTCTAGTTAGTTAACATACAGTGTTATATTAGTTTCAGGTGCACAATATAAGGATTCAACAATTCCGTGTATCACCCAGTAATCATCACAAGTGCACTCCTTAATCCCCATCACCTACTTCACCCATTCCCCCCCATAATGCCATTTCTTGAACACACCAGAACTCATTTGCCATTCCCTCTACCTGGAATGCATGTCTCCTTCAGACAGCCATATGATCACTCCTTCACTTCTTTCAGATTTTGCTCAAATGACCACCTCTGAGTAAAGCTTTGCTTATCCACCTTTACTCCCTGTTACCCCACTTTATCTGCTTTATTTTTATCCATGTAACTTATCACCTTCTAATATATTACAAAACTACTTACTTTGCTTCTCTCCCACTACAAAAACTTAAGCTTCATAATAACAGATATTTTTGTCGCTTTTGTTCACTACTATATATCCTCAATTTCCTAGAACAGCGATTAATACATAGTAGGCACTCAGTAAATATTTGTGGACTAAACGAAGACACCGTGCTAGACCTTACAATGCCAACTAGTGGAGCATAATGGTTAACAGTGTAAGTTTTTCCAAAGACAGATCAGAGTTGGGTTCTAATTCTGACGCTGTATTTACCAACTGTGTGAAACTGGTGAGTTGCTTAACATTCCTAAGCCTTCTTCATCTGTAAAATAGGGCTCTTAACAGTACCACCTCACAACAGTATCAGGGCTATTGTGACGGAAAATGAGATAAGATATAAATTGTACTCAAGCAAAGTACATGGCACAGAGTAAGGGCTCATAAAATGTTAGCTGTTGTTACATAAATTGATGTAGTATACTAAGTGCCTTTAGCAGAAATATGAGCAAAATACCATGGGGGCAGTGAGGGAGCATATGAATAATTACGCACTGGGTGAAGCAAGAAATGCTTCAGTGAGGAGACTTGAGTCAAACCAATTGGCCAGGCAAAGGGGAATAGTATATGTAAATACATGCAATCAACAAAGGGTCTGACATTTTTATTGGGGTAACAATAAACAACTGAGTGGCTCAGAATATAAGGTTTGTGAGAGGGAAGGGTGAAAAATAACAATGAGATCTCTGCAAGATTGAGCCATGCTAAGGAATTTGGACTAAATCTATAGGAAGGGCGCCTGGGTGGCAGTCAGTTAAGCATCTGCCTTCAGTTCAGGTCATGATCCCAGGGTCCTGGGATGAAGTCCCACATCGGGCTCCCTGCTCTGATGGGACCCTGCTTTTCCCTCTACCTCTGCTGCTCCCCCTGCTTGTGCTCTCTCTCTCTCTAATAAATAAAATCTTTAAAAAAAAAATAAATCTATAGGAAAAAGAGAGAACCAAAAACAGTGCTTAAACAGGAAAGGAACATGATTAGATGTGTTTTATAGGAAAGTTGTTCTGTTAGCAATGAAGATGAAAGATTGGAATCTGGGAGAATAGCTATCATGGTCCAAGTAAGATACAAAGGCCCAGATTACAGCAGTGGAAATGAAAGGAATGGCCAGATTCCAAAGACATTTCTAAGATCAAGTGGGTGGGATTTCGTAAGCAAACGCTGAAGGGAGAGGAGTAAAAAGTGATCAGTTTCTAACTCCGTATATGGTATGGGTGTTAACTGACATCAAGTACACTATCAAAGGAGGGGTTATCTAGGGAAAATGATACTTAATTCTGCTTTGGACATATATTATCATCATGGATGCCTGTTTTTCCCCATGCAGAGCTCCTTGCCATGAACTGTCCGTTGCATCTTTATATTTTCAGTGCCTAACACATGGTAGAAATGTTCATAATTGTTGACTGACCCAAATCTAAATCAATGCATATTTTTAATTTTTTTTAAAGATTTTATTTATTTATTTGACAGAGAGAGGCACAGCGAGAGAGGGAACACAAGCAGGGGGAGTGCGAGAGGGAGAAGCAGGCTTCCCGCAGAGCAGGGAGCCCAATGGGGGGCTCGATCCCAGGACCCTGGATTCATGACCTGAGCCGAAGGCAGACGCTTAATGACTGAGCCACCCAGGCGCCCCTCAATGAATATTTTTTAAAGATCTATTTTAGAGACAGAGACAGAGAGAGAGTGCACACATGCATGAGGGGAGTAGCAGAGGTAGAGAATCTTCAAGCAGACTCCCCTCTAAGCACAGAGCCTGATCTCACCACCCATGAGATCATGACCTGAACTAAAACCAAGAATCGGACATTTAACCGACTGAGCCACCCAGGCGCCCCTGGATGCATATTTTTTATTTTTTAAAGATTTATTTATTTGAGAGAGAGACAGAGAGAGAACACGTGTGTGCATGCGTGCGGGGTGGAGGGAAGGGCACAGGGATAGGGAGAGAATCTCAAGCAGATTCCCCACTGAGCACAGAACCTGATGCAGGGCTCACTCTCACAACCCTGAGATCATGATGAGCTGAAGCCAACAGTTGGACGCTTAACCAACTGAGCCACCCAGGTGCCCCTCAACGCGTTTTGAATAAAATGCTGTACATGTACAATTTCACAAAAATTACCTCTCACCCCTTATAGTTAACTCCTTTCATCCAAGTTTTAGATGCTAATAATCTTGAAGGAGATCAGACTGTGTCACCCCAAAATATTCCCTTTACATAAAGATTATTTTGAGCTGAAGGCAACTGAGAAGAAACAGAACCAAGAAAAAGTCTCTGACCTCCCTGCTTCTTCCTAAAAGCAGAGCATGAAATTCTCTTTGTGATAGTATCTCCCTTTCAGCTCTTCCTTGCCGGGAGGGGAAAATAAATCTTACCTCTGGAGATAGTACTAAGTAATCCTTATTCTCCATTAGTTTCCCCCAAAGTTTTTACCTGGTCACAATTTACTGCCCCTGAAGCCCAACCCCACTCCTTTTTTTCTTGTCACTTCTCCACAAACTTACCACTCTTTGTTAAAATCATATATAAGGGGGCGCCTGGGTGGCTCAGTTGTTAAGCGTCTGCCTTCGGCTCAGGTCATGATCTCAGGGTCCTGGGATCAAGCCCCGCATCGGGCTCCCTGCTCTGCGGGAAGCCTGCTTCTCCCTCTCCCACTCCCCCTGCTTGTGTTCCCTCTCTCGCTGTGTCTCTGTCAAATAAATAAATAAAAACTTTAAAAAAAAAAAATCATATATAAGCCCCTGAGTCTAATGGCTTCTTTAGGTATTCAGTATTTTTCTATGAAGGCCTCATATATATATATATACACACACACACACATATATGGAAAATACTTGGCATGACCAATGAATAAGTTAGGGATCTTGGGGTGTCACTCTATATGTCCAACTATACTATAGGTACTTTTAGGTACTCTATTTTACATGAATGCTAACAAGACTGAGGATGTAGTTCAAAAGAGATAAATATATCACTATCATAAGAAAAGAAAAAAACACACACATCAGGAAAATAAATAAATTAATAAACTACACTGTGTACACTGCCCCTCACTATAGCTAGCACTAGGTTCAAAGGTAATACCAGATACCATAATCCAAAGGCATATGAAACAGAGGCCGCTTCTAACCATCCCCAATCAAAATGACAAAAGCAAAGGAAATACCAATCTATTCTCAAAGACAACAGATATGATACTCAACTACTACAGGAAAAAAGCTCAGTACTCCAGGGGTCACTACTTTTTGTATCAAAGAACTGCTATGCTCCTCATTTAAAAGGCCTGTATTTGGGGCACCTGGGTGATGCAGTTGGTCGAGCGTCCAACTCTTGGTTTTGGCTCAAGTCGTGGTCTCAGGGTTGTGAGATCGAGACCCGCGTCGGGCTCCAGGCTCAGCATTCAGTCTGCTTGAGTTTCTTTCTCCCTCTCCCTCTGCCCTTCTCCACCCCACATACTCGCACGCTCGCTCTCTCAAATAAATAAATCCTTTTTTTTTTTTAAGATTTTATTTATTTATTTGACAGAGAGAGACACAGTAAGAGAGGGAACACAAGCAGGGGGAGTGGGAGAAGCAGACTCCCTGCTGAGCAGGAAGCCTAATGAGTGCTTCATCCCAGGACCCTGGGATCATGACCTGAGCCAAAGGCAGACGCTAAATGACTGAGCCACCCAGGCACCCCCCAAATAAATCTTAATAAATACGTAAATAAAAGGCCTGTATTCAAACAAGATTGGGAGTTACTTAGGTTTTTTGGGGGATGAGGTGGGGTGGATAGACGTAGTTAAGAATCTGTCAGTAGGGGCGCCTGGGTGGCTCAGTCGTTAAGCGTCTGCCTTCGGCTCAGGTCATGATCCCAGGGTCCTGGGATCGAGTCCCACGTCGGGCTCCCTGCTCTGCGGGAAGCCTGCTTCTCACTCTCCCACTCCCCCTGCTTGTGTTCCTGCTCTCGCTGTCTCTCTCTGTCAAATAAATAAATAAAAAATCTTTAAAAAAAAAAAAAAAGAATCTGTCAGTAGAGGGGCGCCTGCGTGGCTTAGTGAGTTGAACTTCCAACTCTTGATTTCACCTCAGGTCATGATCTCAGGGTCCTGGGATGGAGGCCCGCATCAGGCTCTGAGCTCAGCTCGGAGTTGGCTTAGTATTCTCTCTCTCCCTGTACCTCCGCTCCTCCCCACCACTTGCGCTCTCTAAAATAAATAAAATCTTTAAAAAATATATAGAACAATCTGTTAGTAGGACTGTTGAAATAAGCATAATACAAGATGGTACAAATAGTTCCTGTTTTTAATAATAATTAATGCCTGGAAGCTTTATGGTGAATTAAACTAATAAAAGCAAACCCTTTTCCCCAAAGCAAAGTGGTTAAAATTTTTACCGCTACATTAGTCAATGAAGGCTTTATGGAGGAAGTGGGCCTTGAAGAATGGGCAAGCTTTGAACAGGAAGAAGGGAGATTACAGGCATCCAGATAAGGAGGATAGGAACAAAGGCCCAGAAGCAGGAATTCAACACTGACTCAGGCCCACCACAGTCAGGCATGGGATTAGGTTTCAAGGACACTAAAATCTGTGAAGTACAGTTTTTTGCTTTAAATCAGCCCAGAGTCTAGCCAATGAGACAAATTGCCAAAGAAGACATGGTAAGTAATATCAGTGTCAAAATACCTGCAACGTTCTGTCGGAACACAAATGAGGAACAATTCTGCCTGTCTGATTCAGGGAAAATATTAAGAGAAAATAAGATATTTGAACTGAATCTTTTTTTCTTTTTGAACTGAATCTTGAAAGATGAATAGGGCTCTGCCCAGTGAGAAAAGGGGACAGGGAGGGCAATGTGGGCAAAGCAAACAGCACAAAGGCACAAAGTGAAAGAATGGTTAGGGTACAGACCTATGTCCAGCATGGTGAATGGGATGCATAGGCACCAGGGAATTAGAACTGAGTTAAAAAGGTAAGATGTGGGGACTCCTGGGTGGCTCAGTCGGTTAAGCATCTGACTTCGGCTCAAGTCATGATCTCTGGGTCCTGGTATCTAGCCCCACCTCAGGCTCCCTGCTCAGCGGGGAGTCTGCTTCTCCCTCTGCCCCTCCCCCCAATCGTGCTCTCTCTCTCTTTCTCACTCTCAAATAGGTAATATCTTTTAAAAAAAATTTGCATTTACTATCATAAAATATTTTTTTTTAAAAAGGGTAAAATGAGGCAATATCAGAAAGGGCCTTATTCTATAGGTGACAAGGAGCCAGCAAAGATTTTAAACCACAAAATGGCATCAGATCTGGATTTTGGAAAAAAGCTGGTGGCAGCATAGAAAATAAATTGGGTAGAGACTGGAGACAGAAAAAGCAATTAGGAAGCTACAGCAAACATCTCAATGAATATTGAAGACCTAGATAATGTGGGTGACAATGGAGAATGAGGGGACAGATTCCAAGGGCATTTGTCGGTGGAGGCAAGTGGACAGAAATTTATAACTCATTTGATATGTATGTAAGGAAAAAAAGTAATGGAGTATTTTCTGACGAAGTTAAAAAAGTAACTTATGGATGGTGATGCCATTAAAGGCTCAAAGAGAGAAGCAGGGTTGTGGGTAGGTAATACAAATATTTCCATGAGTGAACATTAACATCTAACCAGTTACTCAAGCCAGACAGCTGGGGATTGTAGTAGGCTATTCACCTGCCACCCCAGCTATCAGTCACCAAGTGCCAGAGACCCTACCTCTTCCACGTCTCTCAAATTCAGCTCATCATTATGGTTTCTAGACCCACTGCTTCATAATCGAAGCACCATTTCTCTCCTGGGTTAATAACCTCTTAAGTGGTCTCCCCGTCTCTAGTCTGGAGCCCCCAACTAATCGATCGTTTACAGTGTTTACCAGAATGCTCTTCCTGAAACAAAAATCTGAAATTTTAATTAAGCTTCTGATTGAAACCCCTCAAAGCCCCTTCCCCCCTCCCCTGCAGCTTACAGGACAAAGTCCAAATGTCTTGGTTTAACACAAAAGGCCATTTAAAATCCAAATCCTGCCTACCTCTCCTCCAACTCTCACACTTGTCTGCTTTGCTCCAGCCACATGGAACTTCTGGCAGCACCATTCACATGCCATGCCGTTTCAGCTTCCAGGCCTTTGCACTGGCTGTTCATTCTGATGAGCTCCTTCCTTCCTTGTCTCACACAGTTAACTCCTGGCTCACACACAAAGCCTCCAGGAACATTTTCTTCACGCTCTGATTTGTTGGGATAACTCCTATACTTGTACAGTACCTACTGTAGAATATTACCATCCAGTACTAGAATTGTGGATATATCTATTCCACCAGTCAGCATAGTCCCTGAGGGCAAAGACTATGTCTCATCTGACTTTGCAGAAGCTAGCAGTATCTGGCACATGTGACAGGCACTCAAAAAACACTTGTTGAGGGAGTTCAGTTTTAGACTATTAGCCGATGTGCTTGAATACACTGATGGAGAGATTCTATATATACTGTTATGTGAAAAGGGTAGCACGCCCAATAAGATCTTATTCTTGTTTAAAAACCATTAAGCTATTCTCAAAGGAAACAAGAATGATGAAGGTAAAGCCAATTCAGGACTGGAGGCAACGAATGAGTATGTCAAATAAGGATGGTCAAGGACACAACTCTGAAAAACAGCACCATTTAAGTGGGAGAAAGAGGAAGAGACAGCAAAGGTGTAGGAAGAGAACAGGAAAAAGAGAACCATAGAAAGCTGAGAGGAATATGTTTAGAGTAGGGAAACATTAGTGTCAAATACTATAGAGACAATGAGATTTCAGGAAAATACTGTTGAGCAGGTGGACATTTTAGGTTCTTTGTTTACATCACCATTGTCTAGATCAATACACAAGAAGCACATGGGACAGCTTAGAATTATATTCTCCAGTTTGCTTTTTAGGTGTAAAATTATTTAACCTTCCAGCTATCAGACCAAAGGAAAACCATTCAGATATTTTAAACTACCTGAAACTGTGATAAAGCATTTATTACACCAAGAAGATGGAAAAATTAAAATATTTCTATATCTTTTCTTTCCTTCTTCACTCCTTATTCAGTATCCAGTATTTTTTTAAGTTGTAACATGGATTTGAGGGGAAGGGATTTTGTTTTATTTAAGTTTACATTAGTAGTTTGGTAGCTGAAGTAGTATCATGCACTGTACGACAGCTTTTAAATATCACAGTTTTTCATCTACCAATTCTAATAGAAGAACCTCTTGTTTGTAATGTATCTTAATTAACTGCTTTCATGTAACTGTAATTTCTGATAGACAATGAGGTATTTCATGGTAAATAAATCAAATTATAGTACTTAACAAGAGTAACCATAAAATACTGAACATACCCCTGTATCTGTATCAGACTTTGATGAATTCAGACTTTCCTGAGAAGGTGACGGGGACACACGTCCTAAAAACAAAATAATAATTATAAAAAAAGCATGTATGTACACACACACAAAACATCAATCAGAAATAATGACACAGGAACACCTAATTAATAGTCATACAATGTAACATTCTGAAAAAAACACATTTTCTAAATAAGTGAGGCATTAACTCTTTGGGCACCAAAATAACGGTTTTTATCATTTTTATCATAAAACCTTTATGATAAAAATGATAAAAAATAACCATATCGTCAATTTAATAAAATATTGTTGAAATCTTCATTATTCATAGTGAATACAAACAAGATGAACAATAAAGGGTCTGGGGTGGTAGAAGTCTCAAGGGCCACTGAAAATAGTCTTTCTGCTCTAGGCAGGGCAATAAAAAAAAATGTACTGTAAGTTTTTGCCAACCCACTATCATCTTCAGTTATGTATTATAACATAATGCAAGCAATACCCACAGGACCACTAAAGTATACAGGGCCTCATTTGCCAGTTTAGTGGATCTCCCCAGATTTCTATGTTCCTCAAATTGGTAATTCAAATATACTCTATACTCCAGCCCATGGCCACCTATTCTTTCTCCCATCCCTTAACTTCTTGGTTTCAGCCTTAGTTGGCTAGGGTGAGGATGGGAGTAGAAGGGAGGGGTTTGTGGAGAAAATTTACTACAGTTAAATAATTATAAGAGAAGAATCCCATAAATATAAAGCTCTTATTTTTATCAATTCCACATGCTTTCCTGGTAAGTTACCAATATACAGAAATATTTTACATAGTTGTAATCATGGTGTACATACATCACATTCTGAGGTTTCTCTTTGCCATTTAACCTTTTTTCATATACCTCTGATGCACTGACAAATCACATTTCCTTTTCATGGCTGGGTCTCCTTTTTTCTTTACTTACTGGATGGATATTATTCTCCTCATTCTTTTTCTAAATTAATCAGGTTATTTCATTTAAACCCAAGAGAGACCTAAAGGTTGTCAGGGGAAACCAAGTGACTTTGTTCTCAACAGTTGATGAATTAAACTCTACACTATACTTCAAAAGGGATAAAGTCAAAAGCTCTATGGTAGCGTTTTCCATGGGATATAGATGCTTTTTTGGTGTTGACTTCTGTCCTACTTTTAGGTTTGTGGCCATTATTAAAAATAGTGGTTGCTGCAAATGGTTGCCAGAGAAGAGGGCATCATTATACCTAAAATGTAAAAATGCCAGATGTCTCTAGAGTTTTAAAGCCCACAAGTAAATCAAAATACCTTCAGTATTGTATTTCATTCGCATATTGTTGAAATAGTCAAAAGCATTTTTTAAAGCCCATATTCTCACTACATTGTCTTGTCCAGCTGAGGCAAGTAATCGGCCACAGTGAGAAAATTTCATGGTCCAAACAGCTCCCTATGAAAACAAAGGAAGGTTCAGAGTTACTACTTTAAAAGTTGAAACATTCTTTTTTAAGATTTTATTTTTAAGTAATCTCCACACCCAACGTAGGCCTCGAACTTACAAGCCCAAGATCAAGAGTCGCACGCTCTACCAACTGAGCCAGCCAGGCACCCCTAAGAGTTGAAACATTATTTTAAAGCCAAAGTAAAGAATTATTCCAAATTATACATACTAAGATAATGCTCATATTACTAACACCACTGAAGGCCAACAGTTCAATGATATCACAACAGCACAAAGAGGAATTTTTAGGAGAAAGGTAGGATAAGATAGCAGCAGTTTACCTTAATCTAAACTAACAAGTTCAAAGCCCCAAGCCTTGTCTACAAATTAATGGAAATGGAGTTCCAAGGTGGCCAGAAATCATTGTAAAAAAAAATCCTAGTTGGGGATTTCAGTCTCCTAGCTAAACACAAGAGGGAGTGACACTGGAGGAGGCAGAGCCCTCAGGATACTACTAACACCCTTGATCAAGGCTGAGGGAAACATAGGCCCATGTTAGCAGTGACCCTCATGGCACTGGGCATTTACAGGTGTTGGAATGGTGTGGTCTCATCCTGTTTTTCCCCCCTCTGATACAAGATTTCACAGTGTACGGTTGGAATTCCCAGATACTGCTAATAATAGGGAAATGTGTGAGTATGTGTTGGGGAGGTGGGGGTGGCATGATTTAACAACATGAACCCTTAAATTGGAAAAGCCAAATGCTACTACAACAAATACTGTCATAACTACTATTACAACACATATCTATGCAGATCAAAAAGATTATCTAACTTATGGGGTGCCTGCTTAGTTGGGAGACCATGCAACTCTTGGTCTCTAGGTCGTGAGTTTGAGCCCTATGTTGGGTGTAGAGATTACTTAAAAATAAACTTAAAAAAAAAAAAGAGTATCCAAGTTAGAGGCAATAGCTCATTTACTGAAATAACATTCATTTCCATAAAATTCAAGTATATTAAGAAATTTGTTATTGGGAACCTACTACAATGAGACTTTACTTAAAACTGGAAATAACGAAAGTGAATCAAAACAGTACAAGGAAGTTCATCAGTTCCTTAAGGAAGTTACTATAATCAAGTCAAATACTTTATGCGGAGATTATAAGCACCAAAGTTTAAATTCCAATCTGGCTGCCGTCTGATATGTTTATGGTTGCTTCCTTTCAGGTAAGCCACATTTTGGATTTAAAATCTAAATAGATACATAGATTCCCTGATCAAAGACCCACAGCATCATCTGCCCAGTCCAGGAGTTTATTACCAGCTTCCCTGTGTTCCCAGCATTTTTAAGGGTAACTGGATTATCACTTGGGCACTTTATACCCACTTTGGTACATTTTAACTCTGGTAGAAAACTTGTACCTCTCTCTCCTAGTTTTAGCTGCCATTTTACAAAATACACTGACCTACAGTAATATTTGTGTTAATTATTTAAAATATACCCAGGGAAGGGCGCCTGGGTGGCTCAGTCGGTTAAGCATCCAACTGTTGATTTCAGCTCAGGTCATGATCTTAGGGTCATGAGATCAAGCCCCACACGGGGCTCTGCGCTCAGCATGAAATGTGCTTGTTCCTCTCACTCAGCTCCTTCCCCTTCTCGCTCACTTTCTCTCTCTCTCAAATAAATAAATAAAACCTTTTAAAAATATACACGGGGAACATTTTAAATGTCTTCTAAAGACACACACCACCCTGTAAATTTAACTGCTTTAAAGTCTGGTACCTTTACACTGCTTTCTTAATGATACGGGCCTAGACTTTACTTATTCAATAACTTTCACTTCTTGAGGGGCACCTGGGTGGCTCAGTTGGTTATGCATCTGACTTTGGCTCAGGTCATGATCTCAGGGTCCTGGGATCAAGCCCCGCATCGGACTCCACACTCAGCACAGAGTCTGCTTCTCCCTCTCTCTCTGCCCCCTTCCCCTGCTCATGCCCTCTCTCTCTCAAATAAATAAAATCTTTAAAAACAAAACCAAAAACTTTCACTTCTTGGGGCACCTGGGTGGCTCAGTCGTTAAGCGTCTGCCTTCAGCTCAGGTCATGATCCCAGGGTCCTGGGATCAAGCCCTGCATCGGGCTCCCTGCTCAGCGGGAAGCCTGCTTCTCCCTCGCCCACTCCCCCTGCTTGTGTTCCTTCTCTCACTGTGTCTCTGTCAAATAGATAAATAAAATCTTTAAAGAAAAGAAAAGAAAACCTTTCACTTCTTGATATTTGCAAGCAACATATCCGATAAAGGGTTAGCATCCGAAATAAATAAAGAACTTATCAAACTCAACACCCAAAAAAACAACACAGTTAAGAAATGAGCAAAAGACATGAATAGACATTTTTCCATAGAAGATATCCAGATGGCTAACGACCCATGAAAAGATGCTCAATGTCACTCATCATCAGGGAAATATAAATCAAACCCACGATGACATACCACCTCACACCTGTCAGAAAGGCTAAAATTAACAAAACAAGAAACAACAGGTGTTGGCAAGGATGTGGAGAAAGAGGAACCCTCTTGCACTGTTGGTGGGAATGCAAACTGGAGCCACTCTGAAGAACAGTATGGAGGTTCCTCAAAGAACTAAAAATAAAACTACCCTACGATCCAGCAATTGTACTACTAAGTATTTACCCAAAGGATATAAAAATAGAGATTCGAAGGGGTACATGCACCCCGATGTTTACAGCAGCATTATCAACAATAGCCAAACTATGGAGAGAGCCCAAATGTCCATTGACTGATGAATGGCTAAAGAAGATGTGGTATACACACACACACACACACACACACAATGGGATACTACTCAGCATTCAGAATGCTATCTTGCCATTTGCAATGATGTAGATAGAGCTAGAATGTATTATGCTAAGCAAAATTAAGTCAATCTGAGAAAGACAAATACCATATGATTTCACTCATATGTGGAATTTATTTTTTTTAAGATTTTATTTTTATTTATTTGAGAGGGAGAGAGAACAGGTGAGAGCACAAGAGCAGGGCAGGGAGAAGCAGACTCCCCACCGAGCAAGGAGCCTGATGTGGGGCCCAATCCCAGGACTGCAGGATCATGACCTGAGCTGAAGGCAGCCACTTAACCGACTGAACCACCCAGGGGTCCCCATATATAGAATTTAAAAAACAAAACAAATGAACATAAGGGAAGTAATGGGGGGGAAGGAGAGGAACACAAACCATAAGAGACTTTTTTTTTTTTTTTTTAAGGATTTATCCATTCATTTTAGAGAGAGAGAGCACATGAGCGTAGGGAGGGGCTGAGGGAGAGGGAAACAGAGAATCTCAGGCAGACTCCCCACTGAGCACAAAGCCCTGAGAGGGACTCAATCCCAAAACCCCGAGATCATGACCTGAGCTGAAATCAAGAGTCAGATGCTCAACTGACTGAACGACCCAGGTGCCCCAAACCATAAGAGACTCTTAACGATAGAGAACAAATTGAAGGTTGATGAAGGGAGGTGGAGGGGGGATGGGTTAGATGAGTGATAGGTATTAAGGAGGCCACTGGCTGTGATGAGCACTGGGTATTGTATATAAGTGATGAATCAATGAATTTTACTCCTGAAACCAATATTGCACAGCATCTTAAATTTAAATAAAAATTTTAAAAACCTTTCAGTTCTTGAAAAATAATCCAGAGATAGACTCTGCATTACTTAGGCATTAAATCATTATTAATATTAATTTACTCTTCTTGAGTCAGGTTAGCAAAATTATATACATAAGAGATTGGCTTTGTACAAGCCAAAGTACTTCTCTCAGTGAAAACAATCAATCCTGAAAAATATAAAGGTTGCTTACCATATGCTCACCACTAAGATCTTGCACCACTTTGATCTGATCAAAATCATAAGGTCCTTTGAAACCATGCGCTGCTTTGAATTTGACTGGTCTTGTATATGGCATTCCTTCATCATCACTTGATGAAGGATCATCTTGATCAGTATGAAACACTGAATAGAAAAGCAATATAGAAATCATCACTAGCTAATGCAGATAAAGCTACTATCAGATTTTCTTTCTACTGTTTACCAAGAAAATTTATTAAATGGAAAAGCAATAACTATTACTAAATAGCATATTGGTTAAGAGCATGGGATCTGGTGCCAGATTGTCTGGGTCCAAATCCAGCTCTGTCATTTATTGTCTGTGTGTCCATAGCCAAAGCACTGGACCTTTTTGTGCCTTGATTTTCTCATCTATAAAATGGAGGTAATAACAGTACTTACCTCATAGGGTTTTTATGAAGGTTAAATGAATGAATACAGGTCCAAGTGCTTAGAAGAGTGTCTGGCACAAAATAACTACTGTATTAGTGCTTATTAAATAAAATAAATGAGTACAATTACAACAAAGGCACAGGAAGTTAAGATCTGTAAAATTTAGAAAATCTTCCAAATTTTGAAACTATTTATAAAAACTAAATAAACTTACAAAATTAATTTGCAATTGATTAATGAACACTCATCTCTTCCAGGTTGCCACAAAGTATACACAAATTCATGTTTAAGATGAATTTATTTTTCTTTCTGCTCATAAAATTAAGTGATACCTAGAATAACATGATTTATTGAACTGCTAAAATGTTTGCTATAAAGGTTTCTTACTTTCAGTAAAACAGAATGCTTCTTATAAATTATAGGCTAAATTTGGATTACAAATCAATTAAATATTCATTTGCAATGTTCTATTTCACTTACCTTCGTCTCTAACACTTTTAACTTTATTCACAGCACGTTCACCATATTCTTCTGCAAGGTGCTTTGCTCTCTTTACTGATTTTCCTAAGAACTTCTTTAGTTGAGTCCTTACCAAAAATACAAAAAACCAAAATTATTATTATTTTTTAAAGATTTTATTTATTCATTTATTTGACAGAAAGAGAGACAGTGAGAGAGGGAACAGAAGCAGGAGGAGTGGGAGATGGAGAAGCAGGCTTCCTGTGGAGCAGGGAGCCTGATGTGGGGCTCGATCCCAGGAGCTGGGATCATGACCTGAGCTGAAGGCAGATGCTTAACGACTGAGCCACCCAGGCGCCCCGAATTCTCGTATTTTTTAAATAAAAGCTTGAAATAAAGAAAGGAGAGGGACGCCTGGGTGGCTCAGTCGGTTAAGCGTCTGCCTTCAGCTCAGGTCATGATCCCAGGGTCCTGGGATCGAGTCCCGCATCGGGCTCCCTGCTCCGCGGGGAGCCTGCTTCTCCCTCTGCCTCTGCCTCTCTCTCTCTCTCTCTCATGAATAAATAAATAAAATCTTTAAAAAAAAAAAAAAAAAAGAAAGGAGATGTACTGTAACTCACGTTTTCTGTTTTAACCTTCCACCATCAGTATCTGTTGTCTGAGACTGTAACTTCTCTTCATCATCTGACTGTGCCGCGTCATTACTACAAGGAGGGGAAGAAGTCATTTTAAAAGAAGCCATTTCCCCTACACCTCTCAACAATCCATGTATACTATATACTCAGGTACTCAGAATAAAACTATGTTAACATACTTTATATAAGTTTAATTTTAATGATCCTCAGAATGTAAGACTTGAGAGATCAAAGAATAGAATCTTTAAGCACGGTTTAATGTACAAAATGCAAGTGAAAGCAATTTAGGAACTTATGGAAAACCTACTACCAACAAGGCTTTTTGTTGGACAAAACGTGCTGCACAGAAATGACAAATTAACTACCTCTTCGCTCTTCAGGTACATCATGTATTACACTTTATTGAGATTTGCTTTCACAATAATCATTTCTTCGATCTACATACATCTCACAGTAAAGTCAATCACCTCTCTAAAGCCATTTTCTGACCTACAAAGGTAATACGTATTATAAGTAGATAATAAGTATTATAATACTTATAAAATCTGTGGTCCTTAAAGCAAGGTTTCAGAAACCAGATCTTCATTCCACATGGCTTTTTACCCTCAATATGTTTCACTAATGTCTCTAGT
The DNA here is from genome assembly GCF_054177405.1 of Leptonychotes weddellii. Classification (NCBI taxonomy): domain Eukaryota; kingdom Metazoa; phylum Chordata; class Mammalia; order Carnivora; family Phocidae; genus Leptonychotes; species Leptonychotes weddellii. The sequence goes on from NC_138385.1 coordinate 26,563,076, forward strand.
ATTAAATAAATCATTTTAAAAGAAAAACAAAATACTATGAGATTTCAGATATATACTATTTTCCCCAAATAGCTGTATGGTCTTGAGAGAGAACAATGTTGAAGAATACATAAACTAACTCTATTTTAATTCCATATTTAAAAAAAGAAGACTGAATGAAACCAAATTAGGGACTATTATAGTTCATAAACAGAGAAATCTTCACCACTCTGAAATACTACAAATGATAAATAATAACAATAGGCCATACCTTACATATTCCTTAGTCCTTCTCATGATGTGTAGAGTGAGAGGATTAATACCTGTTGGCAGTTTCTCTTCCGCAAGACTCAAAGGTATTTCTTCTCCAGTATCCAGGTTCTTAATCATGACACTGGCTAAAATTTCCTGAGGTAAAAAATAACACCAAGAGGACCTATAATTTAATTAACTTTTTGAGTCTGCAAAATCCTCATTTAAGCTAAGGACTTTCTAGACACCTTCAGTAGTACTCTGTACAGTAATTTTTATCTTTTTTCATGACATACAATTCATACATTGCAAAATGCACTCATTTAATTCAATGATTTTGAGTAAATTCAGAGTTGTGCAACAATCACCTTTATTTAAGTTTCGAATATTTCCACTACCTCAAAAAGAAACCCCATACCCATTAAATGTCATACCTCATTCCCCTCCCCTCCCAGCCCCTGGCAACGACTATTCTACGTTTTGTCTCTATGGTTTGCCTATTACAGACATTTCATATAAATCAAATCATCCTGTATGTGGTCTTTTGTGATTGGCTTCTTTTGCTTAGCACCATGTTTTCCAGGGTCATCCACACTGCAGCATGTGTCAGAACTTCATTCCTTTTAATTGCCAAAAAACAGTCCATGTGGATTGGATATATCACATTTTATTCATCCATTCATGGGAGATGAACATTTATGTTGTTTCCACACTTGGCTATTATGAATACTCGTGTACTTTTTTTTTTAAAGATTTTATTTATTTGAGAGAGAGACAGAGAGGAGAGAGAGCACGCAAGCACCGGCAGGGGGAGGGGAAGGGCAGAGGGAGAAGCAGACTCCCTGCTGAGCAGGGAGCCCCACGCAGGATCCTGAGACCATGACTTGAGCCAAAGGCAGATGCTTAACTGACTGAGCCAGCCTGGCGCCCCACTTGTGTACGTTTTTTGTGTGGACATATATCTTCATTTCTATTTGGTGTATACATAGGAGTAGAATTGCTGGATCATGGTAACTCAATGTCTAATGTTTTGAGGAACTGCCATACTGTTTTCCAAAGTACAATAATTTTTTAAAATGTATCATTTAAAAGAAATGAAAACTGGGTCGCCTGGCTGGCTCAGTTGGTGGAGCATGTGGCTCATGATATTGGGGTGCAGTTTGAGCACCATGTTGGATGTAGAGATTACTTAAAAAAAAAAAATCTTTAAAAAAAAGACATGAAAACTAAGATTTTGCTTCAAAACTTTATTCAGAATAAATTGGTCATTCAATGTATACTAAATTTTAATGGTAAGTAAGCACTGAGTCTGCATATACTGTACATCACCTAACAAGTATAAAAACATCTAACATCAAGTTCTTTTTAAGCCCACCTTCTATTAAGTTTGGGCTTTGTTTTCAATACATTTGTTCTACCACATAATGGTATAAAAAGGTACTTTTAAGTTAGAGTGGCAAACTCCAACATATTAAAAAAACAAAAACTGGGGCGCCCAGGTGGCTCAGTCAGTTAAGCATCTGCCTTTGACTCAGGTCATGATCCCAGGGTCCTGGGATCCAGCCCTGAGTCGGGCTCCCTGCTCAGCGGGGAGCCTGCTTCTCTCTCTCTTCCCCACTTGTGTTCTCTGTCACGATCTCTGTCTCTCAAATAAATAAATAAACAAATAATTAAAAATCTTTAAAAACAAACAAAACCAAAAAACAAACAAAAAACCCCCCAAAACTGGGATGCCTGGCTGGCTCAGTCAGTACAGCATGTAACTCTTGATTTTGGGGTGTGAGTTCGAGCCCCACATTGGGTGTAGTGTTTACTTAAAAAAAATAAAATAAATTTTTAAAACCTAAGAAAATCATCAACTTTCATTTTTTCTTCTACATTATTTTTTTTTTTTGCTTAACAGCAATAAACTTAAATTTTTTTAATCATGGTAAAATATTTTTAGTTGTACAGCTCAGTGGTATTAAGCACATTCACAATGCTGTGCAACCATTACCACCATTCATCTTGGGAGGTTCTTCATCTTCTCATTATGATTTTTATATTTTATGTTAAGAACAAAAAGAATCTAACTATACCTCATCAGTAAGCTCTCTCCCAGAGTTGGATCTAGGTCTCTGAGGGCCCATCACTTCACCTGCTATGGTCTGCCCATCAGGTGCTTTTCCATTTTCCTAAAATTACAATTTTATAAACAGAAAGTAGACGGAGTCAATTGCTATAAACACTCAATTATTCATTACCACACACAGTTCTAAAGAATCCCATAATTCACATAATGGAGCCTACTGAAAATTTAAATGAAACACTCCATTTCGGTCCTTTATTATTCCCAGCATGCTGAAAAACATTAGGTATCAAAACCATTGCTGCCCATGAAATAATGTCTTAGTCTTGAAAGCAAATAGATGTTCTACTTGAACGTGACCCAAAAGCAGTTCTCTATTAGCAGAGTGCCGGCACGAAGAGTGCCATTAATCAGGGATATACTTGTGCTTATCTCGAAGGCAGGGGGTGGCAAACTTTTACTATAAAGAGCCAGAGAGTAAATGTTTTAGGCTTTCTGCTTCACATATATTATCTGTCACATATTCTTTTTTTTTTTCTTCTTCTCCTTACACTCCTTTACAAATGTAAAGACCATTCTTAGCTCAGGGACTCTAGAAGACAGGCTACTGCCAGTCTCTGCTCTAAGGCTATGACAGGCCTGAAGGGCCTTATCTCCCAGTCTGCTAACCTGTCCGTACCACTGCTACCGTGTAAGTAAGCCTTGAGTCCCAGAAACTGGGCTATGGTAAAAATTCATGCTATCACGTGCTTTCTATTGCCTCATATATGGATATATAGCCTAGTATATGAAGGGTTTTTTTCATGATTAGGTAAAGGAAATTGTAAATAAAAGTCCTCAGTTTTGACCACCATAGGTAAGGTAAATGAAGACTGTAGTTGATGTTTATTAACATTATAATAATATTACAAATAGTAGCAACTTTCATTTTTTTTGATTGCCTACTGCATGCCAGGTACTTGGCATACTTTAGCTCATTTCATCCTTCCAAGATACCTTCAAGGAAGGTTTTCCCCTCATTTTATCAATGGGACATCTGAAACTTAGATATTAAATAGTTGGTTAGAATCACCTAGCTATATAGTAGCACAGCTAAAAAAGGGATATAAGAAGGCCAGGTTTTACGGACAAGGAAATATTCTGCCTGGAGAAGAAGGTTCAACAAGCAACAAACCAGACAGCTACAGAAAGTTGTTAAAGCCTCTATCAAATATAACATGAATTCACCAACCTGGGCAGTAACTACTTTATCTCCACTGGTAGCACTTGCCAAGTCAAGAGAAGGCTGAGAATCCTTGACTGTATTCTCTGAAGCCATGTTCGTACTTAGGAGAGTATCAGATGTAATATTCTCTTTGGGAACTGCAATGACGATGATGATAATAATAATGATGATGATGATAATGGCAATAACTAGTATTTATATAGGACCTTATACAGAGCTTGAAAAGTGCTTTAACCTTTGTCTGATTCTTACAACAATCCCATGAGAAAGTGGTTTTATTACTCTCATTTTACATATGGAGAAACCAGGGCTCAAACAAGTTATTTCAATTCCTCAAAGCTATCCAACTTATACACGAGGAGATCTACATCTTGAATTCAGATCTTAAGTCTCCAATGGTAACAGATTTGAAAGTTTGAAGTCTACTAAAATGTTCGAACACAGTAACTTACTACCAATATAAACATTTTCACTTTTTATTACTAAAATAACTTTTATAACTTGGTCATGGTCATCGATGTGGTTGTATACAGCATAAACTGAAACAAAACCAGAAAGTCAGTTTCAACTCCAAAATCTCTCCACAAAAAGTTATTTCTCAATTAAATACTTGCCGTCTAGATCAGGCGTTTTAAGGGCCTCAAACTCCAATTCACTTTTCTTTTTTCTTGGTGGTGGAGCAGGTCGAGATGGAGGCGGGGGCCTAGGAGGTGGGAAATTAGTTGGAGGGGGAGGGCGTGCTGGAACAGGCTTCTTTGTACTAGCCACAATGTCAGGTTCTGGAGTAAGCTGTCTTGGGGGTTTGGCGGGAGCCACTTCTTCCATGGCAGCAAAATCTTTAGTAGATGAAGAGTTTGAGGACACAGGTTCTAGAACATCACTTCCTTTGACTTCCATGGCTTCTTTGTTCAATACTTCTGTTTCAGTTTCAGGCACATTATGCTGCTCAGTTGAACTTATTTCAGTTAACTTAGTGATTTCATCTACTGACTTCTCATAGGTGTCATCAGAAGGAAAACATCTTTTTGATTCTAATTCAGTTTCTTCAATTGCATTCTGACTCTCTGCCTTTTTGGAATCTTCCTGTAGTACCTGATCTATGGCTAACAGTCCAGGTATATTGCTAAGATCTGTTCCAGCTACAAGAGAACTGCCAGTAGCCTGGTCAGAGTGTCCCTTTCCTTTGGAATCCGACGAGTCATCTTCCAGCTGTAGTACTTTCTGACTCTCCTCAATAATGCTTTCAATAATCTGATGAAAGGTTAAAAAGCAGTTTTTAAAAAATGAAGCTATTTACACGAACATAACAGCTAATCATTTACATAGTACTTACTATGTGCCAGGGAATGTTCTTAACACTTTACATTTTTAATCTTTACAATAACCATATGAGACAGCACTCTTAATATCATCATTACACAAATGAAGGAACAAAGGTACAGAGGGATCAAGTGATTTGTCCAAGGACAAAGAGCTAGTAAGTGATAAGTTGGCAAAAATCCTGGGAGTTTGGTTCCAGAATCTGAACTCTTAACCATTATAATAGGGAATCTGTTAGTATGTATAATTACAAAAGTTCAACCAACCCTGTAAAATAAAGTTCAGACCTAAATTCACATTCAGACTCTTCATGTCATTGTTCATTTACATACTTATGTCAAGTTAGTTACAGTAACAACCTACTGCTTTGTAACCATGAGAATCAAAACCACCTAGCACAAGAATTCGAATTGTTTAGTTCTGAACTCAAGCCTAAAACAGAAAAAGCCAGCAGATGCAGGGAGATTAACATTCTTTTTTTTTTTTTTTTAAGATTTTATTTATTTATTTGACAGAGAGAGACACAGTGAGAGAGGAGCACAGGCAGGGGGAGTGGAGGGGGGAGAGGCAGGCTTCCCGCCGAGTGGGGAGCCCGATGCGGGGCTCGATCCCAGAACGCTGGGATCATGACCTGAGCCACCCAGGCGCCCCAGGGAGATTAACATTCTTAAACAAACTACACCTAATACTCCACTATTCAGAGAAATGCTAGGACCGCGAAAAGAGTTCAAACACTCAGCTCACCTTGCCTTTTCCCTGTTTTCTTTCTTTTCTGTAGCTGAAAAATACAGATGGGGTTTCTATATCTTCTACTAACATTTAGAAGAAAAGATATTTTCTACCTAGTACTGTCATTATTACCACATAAAATCTCCCAGTCCACTTATCTTTCCACCATGCCCAACCATGGATGACTTCTGCTTTCTCAATTCCTTGGCTCCAGAAAGTTAACAGAACGTGTCACACAGCCATCCTGATCAGGCTTACCACAAATTCATGCTGACTTGAACTGGACATGACTGCTGCTCAGGGATACTCCTCCCTGATTTCCCAGCATAGTCCACATAATGATTTTTCTCAACCTTCAAACCTTTAGCCTAGTCTCTTTTTTTTTAAGATTTAATTTATTTGGGGCGCCTGGGTGGCTCAGTCGTTAAGCGTCTGCCTTCGGCTCAGGTCGTGATCTCTGGGTCCTGGGATTGAGGCCCGCATCAGGCTCCCTGCTCAGTGGGAAGCCTGCTTCTCCCTCTCCCACTCCCCCTGCTTGTGTTCCCTCTCTCGCTGTGTGTCTCTCTGTCAAATAAATAAATAAAATCTTAAAAAAAAAAGATTTAATTTATTTATCTGAGAGAGCATAAGCGGGAGGGAGGGGGGTGGGGGGAGTGGCAGAGGGAGAGGGAGAAGCAGGCTCCCCACTGAGCAGGGAGCCCGACATGGGGCTGGATCCCAGGACCACCTGAGTGGAAAACAGATGCTTAACCAACTGAGCCACCCAGACACCCCTTATCTTAGTTTTAATCACACTTTTAGCACAGGAATATTAACTAGAATCCACCTACTTTGTCAACTCGGTGGTTACTGAGCACTGAGAACCTTAGTGATAACAGAAGCCAGTGGGTTTAAGAATGAGTAAGAGGTGACAACATAGAGACAGCCAGCACAATCAATGTTTTCAAAAAGCTTGGCCATAAATGGAAGAGGCCGCAAGAAAGTGATCCAGCATTTTTACAAGCTGAGGGGAAGGAGCCAATAGAAAGTAAGATAACAGGGCGCCTGGGTGGCTCAGTCGGTTGAGCGACTGCCTTCGGCTCAGGTCATGATCCCAGGGTCCTGGGATCGAGTCCCACATCGGGCTCCCTGCTCTGCAGGGAGCCTGCTTCTCCCTCTCCCACTCCCCCTGCTTGTGTTCCCTCTCTCGCTGTGTCTCTCTCTGTCAAATAAATAAATAAAATCTTTTAAAAAAAAATAAAAAAAAAAAGAAAGTAAGATAACAAAGTTCTGGAGAGGAAAAGAATTAGGCCAGTACACGTGTTTTCTATTTAATCATCACACAGGCCTTGAGGCAGCTAGATTATCTCCCTTCTACAGAAACAAGAATCTGAGGTAAAGGCATTAAGAATTTTGTCCAAGAAAAAAAAAAATTTTTTTTGTCCAAGGTCCCACAGCTAGTAAACTACAAAGTCAAAACTGAAATCCAGGTTTTTCTCAGAAATCCAGCATTTTGTATATTACACCATGCTACTTTGGACAGGGAAAAAAAATAATACTAAGTTCTCAGACTTGAAAAAGAGGCAAAAGACGAAAACAAATTTGCAGGTAAGGGAAGTGAGAGCAGATGAAAAGGAGTAAATACAGGCTTCTTAGTCTCTAATGTCTACGTGCAGTCAGAAACAAGGTTATCTGCTGAAAGCAAGCAGGATACATGTGGGCACAGTGAGCATGAAGTGACTGTAAAGGTCTGAAATAATCACTATGCATAATGGAAAGGCTAATGCCAGAAGAGGGATTAAAATGAGGTTAAAAATCACAAGTCTTCCCCAATCCCTTATCCTTTCACTGAACTCCTATCAGTCTTACCATTCACTACAGTATGAACTATAATATAAACACAAAGTAGTATATAGGCTAGCTCTATATACTTTCTCCATAGCAGATAATTAGCTTTTGAAACACAAGGCCCATATTCTCTCCCTCTTGATATGCCCTCATAGCACCTACGTATAGTACCTAACCCTGTATTTTTTTTTTTCTGGGTTTCAGGAGGTAGCAAACAGGGAAAGACCAAGAAAACAGTGCGAATCAAGACCAACATAGAGATGAACATGCTAAAGCAACTGTTAGCTTCACATCGCCTCCCTGCTTCAAAAAACTCACTGATTTTCCAGTGACTGTAAAATAGAAACCAGATGTTTTAGTATGACATAAGAGGCATTTCCATAGTTTGGCCCTAACTTTGGACTCTAGTCTGATTTGCAACCATTCTGCACATCTCTCTTCTCCATGCCTTTGGTTATGCCTTTCAACTCTCATCTTTGCCTGTCCAAATCTTACCCATTCATCAAGAACCAGCTCAGATGTTACTTCCTCCATGAGGTCTTCCCCCTTCCTATCCTCAAGCAGTAAGTCAAGTCTCCCTTTCTGTTCTTATAATAGTTTGTAAGTATATGAACACTTTACATTCAGTTCTGTGTTTAACTAATTTCCTCTACTAAAACATAAGCTCCTGGGGACAGGGACTGTGTCCTGCCTGGAGCAGTATATATCCCCACAGGCTTTATCTCATTCATATGTGATACTTAAATCAACTGAAAAGACTAGAATTTAAAAAGTGAGACCTAGTCTTAAGCTTCAATCAATTGCTCCATAATGTTTACTATTTTTTCAGTTTCTAAAGTCTCCTTAAAAATCATTTTTAGCCACTATTACTTACCCTAAGAAAAATTTCTTAAAAAGGAAAAGAAAAACTCTAGTGGAAAAAATAGAAACATTTCAAGTTTTCAACAATAAAAATGGCTAGATGCATTGTAATATACTTGCCTGATAGAAACTGACACATCAAATGAAAACTGAGTATTGAAATTGTATAGAAATATGATGAAAACTAATAATGGTAAGAGGAAAAAGTAAAATATAGAATTCTATCTACACTATTATTAGGCAAAGAAAACCAAAACAAAACAAAAATGCATGCAAATGGGTGAGACCCAGAAAGGAATGCTGAAAAATTAAGATAGCTGTTTGTTACAGTGTAGAACTGTGGGCAACTTCTGATTTAAAAAGAAAAAAAAAATGGTATTACTTTTGTTATCTTATTTATGCTGATACACAATACCATTTCTCCCCCAAAAATTCCTTCTGAGGGAAAAAAGTTGATCAATATTAAAATAGAGAGTCCAGGGGCGCCTGGGTGGCTCAGTCGGTTAAGCGTTTGCCTTCAGCTCAGGTCATGATCCCAGAGTCCTGGGATCAAGTCCTGCATGGGGCTCCTTGCTCAGCAGGAAGCCTGCTTCTCGCTCTGCCTGCCCTCCTTCCCGCTGGTGCTCACTCATTCACTCTTTCTTTCAAATAAATAAATAAAATCTTTTAAAAACATATATATAGAGAGAGTCCATTGGGGCGCCTGGGTTCAGCATTGGACTTTTTTTTTTTTTTTTAAGATTTTATTTATTTATTTGTCAAAGAGGGAGAGAGAGAGAGCACAGAAGGGGGAGTGGCAGGCAGAGGGAGAAGCAGGCTCCCTGCCGAGCAAGGAGCCCGATGTGGGACCCGATCTGGGATCATGACCTGAGCCGAAGGCAGACGCTTAACCAGCTGAGCCACCCAGGCGTCCCTTGGCATCGGACTCTTGATTTTGGCCCAGATCATGATCTTAGGGTTGTGGAATGGGGCTCCACATTTGGCGTGGAGTCTGCTTGATTCTCTCTCTTCTCTCTGCTCCTCCCCCCTCTTTCTCCCTCCCTCTCTAATAAAATAAAATAACACTTAAAATATGGAGTCCACTAAATTTATAAATTCTGTAAGGGTAGAACAATGGATCTTTAACGAGGGCGATTTTGCCCAGCACTCCTCCCCAGACATTTGGTGATGTCTGTAAGACATTCTTAGTTGTCATGATAGGGTGCGGGTAGGGAGGAATCTATTGACATCTAGTGGGTAGAAGCCTGGGACGCTGCTAAATATCCTACAATGCACAGAAAAGTCTCTCCTTCCCTCCGCAACAAAAAAATTATTTAGCCCAAAGTGTCACTATTGAGAAACTCTGGGATAGAGAACGTGTCATGTTGCTGGTCTCCAGAAACCCACTGGCTAGAACAGGGCCAAGGGCACAGAAAATACTCACAAGTAGTGTAACTGAATGAACACACAGCATCCTTTCTCCTTGGGTTTTATCCTGATACTGTCAACTACCCATTGTCAAAATTTTTATCTTGTGCTCAGTCTCTTCTAGTAAACCAAACTCTGAAGCTTTAAAGCATCAATTATTTAAAAGGTATCAAAGGCACTATCACAGTAATGACTTCTTGTAACCTCTAACTCCTAAAGACATCAGAATTTGCTGCACTGAGCTTTTCAATACCTTTAACTCTTGGTAGTAACTTCAAGAATAGCTACAGCTTATTCTAATAAAAATACAAGCATAAAAAATAAAAATACATTACAAAACATTTTTTCAAAATACTGTTTCAAGGAACAATTATGGATTAGTTTGCTTATGAAATGACCTCTAAAAAGCCTGATGTGTCTTCAATCTCAAACTCAAGATTCAAGGAACATTTATTGAACATCCACCAAGTACAAAGCACTATACTAAAAGAATATAGAAAATTTTTCACTTTAAGTACATGCTATACATATATATGACATGTTAAACTAATGCTGACATTATATCTTACCAACCTTTTTAGACACATCTTGTTTCAATTCTTGTACAGGAGACTCATTTCCAACTTTATGTGCAGTATTCTCAGTTTCCTATATTAAAAAGAAAAGAAAAAGAGATCAAATGATGACCAATCTTTTCTTTAAAATTGTTTAAGATGGGTACAAATTAGAAAACACAGCATTAATAAAGCAAAGGCCCATAAAGGGCTTAGATGTTTGTCTAAGGAAAGATGCCCAGATATTTTATGCAAAGTGGGACAATGTGATTTGTATAAGGTTACCAGTCAGCAATTTTCTATATTTCTACAGCAATAGGTTATTTTCTAAATGTGCTCATCTTTTTAACATTAAAAACTGTACAGGAAGATAAAAACTACCAAGTACTCTGTAGCTTAAAAAGATGAAGGATTTAAAGCAAAGGGTTGAATCAGAATTGCTATTTTTCCCAGAGTATTGCTCCATAAATATGCATAAATATAAAAGTACATAATGCAGAAAACCACATTCAGAGAATAGTTGTCTTAAAAATGCTACATGCTTTAGATGAAAGGAATCAAGACACCAGAAGTTAAAGTCCCCCAAACAGTAACAGAAGAAATTAAACCCACCAAAAATACATATATATCTACGTATACATTCATATACACATACGTACATATATATATATATTTGGGAGGTTAGAGAAGGTAGAAACGGATACGGCTTTTCTGCTGGAAAAAAAATTCTGGTAAAATAAGACAATTATACATCTGCAAATGTAAACATAGTATTCACCTCCATCCTAAATTGTCATTATGTTTACAGAAGTATAACAATTTGAATGCTAGTAATGATACTGAGAAAAAAAACTTTTCATAATTTTTGGTACACGTCACAGAGTTAAAGAAGGTCACAATAACCACTTTTGACAGATAAGCAACCTAAGGCACATAACGATGTATGTAAGTATCAAGGTAGCACTTATACAAATATTAGGATATGATCATGATAGGTGCTGTGATAAAATTACTCCAGATCAATATAATGCTGAAGACTTAATGTGCTAGAGAAATTTCTGTAGAACTTCCGATCTCTTCAAGCTGAAAAGTTGTTTCATGGAATTTTAAGTGTCAGGTAAAATCCAAACTTACCACAACCCATGAGGGCCTATATCTTTGACATCTTCTATATTTCTCACCTCCCCTGTCCATCACAACCCCACAACCACACTTTGGCTAACTGGATGGTTCTTTACCATCCTTAGGGTGATAGCTCAAGTGTTATCACATTAGAAAAACCTTCCCTGACCACCTTAAAATAGCCTTACCTGCTTAACTGTCTATCACATTATCTGTTTTTTCATTGTACTTATCTCCATCTGAAACGACCCTGTTTACTTGCTTATATTTTTGTCTCTTCCCTGCCCCACTAGAATGTAAGCTCCATGAGAGCAAGGGCTTTGTTCTATCTACCACTATGTACCCTGTACACCTAAAAGAGTGTCAGGCAAAAGTAATCATTTCTAAATGAATGTTGAATAATGCATGGCTCTGGCTTTTCTTCAGTAAATACACATATCTTAAGTTTATATATCTTTAATCAAATCCTGGTTTTAAACTAAAAGAAAAAGGACTCTAATCAAAACCAGTAGTAAGATAATCTTGACAAGATGAAGGGCAGAGAATAGTTGAAAGGCTGATGGTCATTAAGGACAGTTAATGCATATTAGAGAAACACCTTCAACTATCTTACGAATTAACTATATTTATTCAATTATCCTCCAATAACTGTTCATTAGTAGGAAAATCAGAAGCACTATACAATATTAATTCCATGGGTATGTTCCCGAAATTAACCTAAGCAAAAATACACACTAATAATTCCTGTACCTCAATTTAATTTGTTTGAATTAAGTACTTACAACCATCACAGATTAACATTCTCACACTGATCAAAACTGGAAGCAGTGGTTAGGCTTCTATTTTATTTAGCTTTAACAAAACTCTCTTGGACTTTGAACCTTTGAAAGGTATCAACCTCTACAAGGTAAACTGTGGTTAAGTCACAAGCTTAATGGGGTGATATGGCACCTACCAGAGGATCTAATCTCTAGAGAAGTTAATCAGAAGGTTTCTTAGTAAAACCTGATTTAGTGCATATATAGTCATCTATGATTCTCTCTCAGTGATGTCTAAGGTCCAGGTCCTTCCCCTAGCACCTTGATCAGGCTGTGGAGGTAAAGCAATGGAAGCCAAGAATGTGCCTGCAGACAACCAACACCAACTCAGACTTCAGACACTCCTCATTTATTACCTCCTTTTGGAGATGGGCTGCCGCATTACTAAAGCACAGGGCCTACCAAATCCCAGCTTCCCACCATCAGGCCGTTTCTTTAACCCATGCCTATCACACCTCAGAAATACACTTAAGAGGTATGGTAGCGGGGGGCGCCTGGGTGGCTCAGTCAGTTCAGCGTCTGCCTTCAGCTCAGGTCATAATCTCAGTGTCCTGGGATCAAGCTGCATTGGGCTCCCTGCTCAATGGGGAGTCTGCTTCTCCCTCACCCTCTGCCCCTCTCTTCTTCCCCCTCTCCCCACTGCTCATGCACTCTCTCTCTCAAACAAATAAAACCTTTTTAAAAAAGAGAGATATGGTAGGATCATTCAATTTCTAGCAATTCACTCCACTGTTTCCCTCCATCTCTGTTGGGTATTAGAGAGCTGCTTGTACCCTCCTCATAGTATTCAGTTCTACAATTTGAGCTTTTTAATTTTAATAAGCACATCCAACAAAAAAAATCATTTTCACAAATAATTTGTACAAAAGTAATCTACACTTGGGGCGCCTGGGTGGCTCAGTTGGTTAAGTATCTGCCTTCGGCTCAGGTCATGATCTCAGGGTCCACAGATCGAGTCCCGCATCCGGCTCCCTGCTCAGCAGAGAGTGTGCTCCTCCCTCTCCCTCGGCTGCTCCCCCTGCTTGTACTCTCTCTGTCAAATAAATAAATGAAATCTTCAAAAAAAAAAAAAAAAGTAATCTACACTCTAGGAAATTTTCATTATTATCTACTAAAGCTACTAAAGCTAAAAATTCAGTTATTAAAAAATTCAGGTCACTTCTAGTTTTTACTAGTGAGGAAGGGAAAGCTATTAACAGTGACTAAAGTGAAATTTTATGTATTTACTTATTTACTTTTTAAAGTTTATTGTTTTTATTTTTTGGTAATCTCTACCCCCAACATGGGGCTCAAACTCATGACTCTTAGATCAAATAAGAGTCACATGCTCTTCCGACTGAAGCAGCCAGGTGCCCCAAAAGTGAAATTTTAAAAAACGTTTTAGAGATGTGACCCCTACTCTCTTTTGCTGAGAAGAGGAAAAGAAAAAACCACCAAGAAACAACTTTTAAATAGTGGTCACGTCCGTCCACTGATTCCTATCAACACAATCCCTTTGTCCAAGTCTCAAGTCTTGACATTCTAACTGCCTCTTAACAGCTCTCTCTGCACTTAGTCTTTCTTCCAAACTATCTCCCACCCTTCCACCACTTAGCTTAATTCCCCAGCAAAAAAACTATGAAGAGCACAACTGTTAAGACATATAAAAATTGACTTTTAAAATGTCTTGCTTCATGGGATGCCTGGGTGGCTCAGTTGGTTAAGCATCTGCCTTCAGCTCAGGTCATGATCCCGGGGTCCTGGGATCGAGTCCAACATCGGGCTCCTTGCTCAGCGGGGAGCCTGCTTCTCTCCTCTGCCTGCCGCTCCCCCTGCTTGTGCATGCTCTCTCTCTCGCTCTCTCGCTCTGACAAATAAATAAATAAAATCTTTAAAAATAAATAAAATGTTTTGCTTCAAAATTTTAAAGCCCAGAGTTCTTTTTTTAAAGCTTTTATTTATTTATTTAGAGGAAAGTGGGGGTCGGGGGGAGAGAGAGGGACAAGATGACTCCATGCAGAGCCTGTGGGGCTCAATCCCACGACCCTAAGATCATGACCTGAACAGAAACCAAGTGTCGGAAGCTTAACCGACTGAGCCACCCAGGTGTCCCAAAGCCCAGAGTTCTTAAGCTGACATTCGAGGTTCATCGAAATCTGGCCCCACTTTACTTTTCCATCATTTCACTGCTAAAACATTTACATAGGTCACACAAGTCTTTCAATGCTCCCAGCAAATTCTATACCTTTGCATATTAATGAGCTCATACTATTGCCTAACATACAATGCTTTCCGGATTTTTTTCTATCTGCCTATGCAGATCTCTCCCAATTTTCAAAGCCCAACACAAGTTCTACCTCTTCCCTGAAACTTTTCTCTGCTATTCCAGGTACCTACGCTCTCCTGTTGTTCTATCTCCCCCTTCCTCCTCCAAACTCCTTGGAGCACTTAAAGTCTATTCTGTTCTACAAACACCAATATCTCATACACATCCCTCTTCTGTGAGACTGTAAAATCATAAAAACTCAGGACAATACCAAACTTTTCTTCGGATTGCTTAATATCAATAGATACGCTGTTATACATGATATGCACTCAATGGTCTGAGTACATAGTCTGAATACCATAGACTACTATTTAATAATAAAAAGGAATAAACCATTGATACATGCAACAATTTGGATCTCAATCCTTTGGGCCAGTCTCAAAAGGTCACACACTATATGACTGCATTTATAGGATATTCTCAAATGACAACATTACAGAAATGGAAAACAGCTTAGTGGCTGCCTGGGGTTAGGGATGATGTGAGGGAGGGGGTGGGTGTGACTTTATAAAAGGGTAGCACAAGGGAGACCTTTGCGGTGATGAAAAAGATCTGCATCTTGTGGTGGTAGTTACACAAATACATATATGTAATAAACTGAAGCAAAACCATAAACTCATATTGTACCAATGTCAAATTTCTGGTTTTGATATTGTACTATAATTAAGATATAACCACTGAGTGAAATGGATGACGGAGACACGGGAGTTCTCTGTACTACGTTTGCAGCTTCTTGTAATCTGTAATTATTTCAAAATAAAAAGTAAAAAAGAACAATATCCAATTTTGTGTTTATTTACTAAATATGTATATTTTCTATCTAATTTTATTCAAGTTAAGCACAATCTATAATTACTGAGATAAAATAAATTTCACAAATCTATTTTCTTATAACCTATAAATATCTTAGAGCTAAGTGGCTTTTAAAACCTACAGGCATAAACAGCAATTGTCTCTGGATATGGGGACTGGGAGGTGGAGGATGAGGAACGAGAGGGAAGCTACATTTTCAACCATCTACTTTTTGTACTGAGCAAATTTTAACCATGTCCATGCATTATTTTTAAAAATTGTTTTTATCAAATAGAGTAAATACGAGAACTTTTATAAAATACAAGGAATGAAGAATTATGATATAACCTTTCTTAAGCACTCAGTTTAAGAAAAAGAACATTACCATTAGCTTTCAATCTCTTGCATAGCCTTCTCCATTTTCATTACATTCTTTCTCCCTCAGAGATGACGGATACCTTGAATATTGTGTTTATCATTCCCTTGCTATTCTTTATAGTTTTACTGTGTTTCTATCTCTAAACAACATATTCTTTCATTTTTTATGTTTTTGAACTTAATATAAATGGAATCTTACTGTATGTATCTTACTGTGACTTTTCTCCTACTCAACACTTTGGTGCTGAAATTCATCTATGTCATTGCATATAACCAATTCATTCATACCTACTGCTGTAAACTATGCCATAAGAACATACCACAATTTAACAAAGAGATCAGTATCCAATGTGTATAAATAGAAGGTAGGAACACTGGTACTAAAAAAAAAAAAAATACAGCACGTTTGAGATTATACATACATTATATACAGATATACTCAAACATACACACAGTGTATACTCTATTTGATGTAAATAGTTCTGTTTGGTGAAATTCTTGGGACTTAAAATAGCTCTCATAGCATAATGTCTCAATACCAAACTCCTTTACTTGGAGCTAAGGCTGGGATTGATTTTTATATAGAGTGGATGACACCAAAGCATGTGCCCATACAAGTGTTTTGGTTAGTCCACATTTTTGTCATGCAAGTATTATTTTCTCAATTAACATACACATGTATTTTATAGTATTCTTCTATTCCAAAAATTACAAATTAGTGGAAATCTAAAAAAATTTACAGTCCCTTCCTTATAGCACAATATTTGTTATTTCTAGAGTACCCAATCACACCTAGTAAGATACAGGGACAATATTATTTAGCAAAAAATAAGTAACAGCAAAAGCAAGAAAATGAAGATTTACATAAAATAGTAAAATGAATGAGAAGTGTACACAACTTGTAGAAATATAACTCTCAGAAAACACAACTTACCTTTAATGTTGAAATCCCAACCTTTCCTGGAGACCTGTACAGAAATAAAAGGAAGGTGTTGAATAGTGGAAGCAAGAAGGGAAATATTTCTATACATTTATTAAAGAGAAGCCCACATTTAAAAAAACATTTATATAGTTTGTGACTGAAAAGTCTTCTGTGCATACAGAAAGTGTAGAAAACATAAAAAAGTAGAGAAGAAAATACAAGTGACCCATAATCCTACAATCTAGAGATCTGAGTATGTACCTTTTGTCTTCCCAAATACTTATGATGTATACTATAATAAGCATCCTTGTAAATAAAATTTTGTGCTCTTCCATGATAAATTTCTTTTTTAATTTATTTGACAGACAGAGACACAGTGAGAGAGGGAACACAAGCAGGGGGAGAAGCAGGAGAGGGAGAAGTAGGCTTCCCGCCGAGCAGAGAGCCCGATGCGGGGGCTTGATCCCAGAACCCTGGGATCATGACTCGAGCAAAAGGCAGATGCTTAACAACTGAGCCATCCAGGTGCCCCCATGATAAATTTCTTTAAAATAAATTTTAGGGGGGCGCCTGGGGGCTCAGTCGGTTAAGCTTCCAACTCTTGACTTCAGCTCAGGTCATGATCTCAGGTTCGAGATCGAGCCCCCAGTAGGGCTTCACATTGGGCGTGGAGTCTGCTTAAGATTCTCTCTCTCCCTCTCCCTTCGCCCCTCCCCTCCCAGGTCATGTGCACTCTCTCTCTAAAAATAAGTAAATCTTAAAACAAAAACCAAAACAAACAAAAAAACCCCAGTAGCTATATAAAATAGTGCCCACCATTTAATTGTATCACCTGGACAATATTACTTCATGTTAACAAAGGACAATTTCCAGAAATGAAAAATATATTCCCAATTATTTGACTTCCCTGGCAAACCTATACTGCTATGTAACAAAATCCTCTTTATCCAGAGGTAATTAGGGCCAACGCTATTCCGATTTTTAAAAAAAGGAAAAAAGAGGGGTGCTTGGTTGGCTCAGTAGGTTAAGCCTCAGACTCTTGATTTTATCTCAGGGTGGTGAAATCAAGTCTCGCATTGGGTTCCACCCTCAGGGGGAGTCTGCCTCTCTCCTTCTCCCTCTGTCCCTCCCCCTGCTCATTCAAGCACCCTCTCTCGCAAATAAATAAATCTTAAAAAAAAAAAAAAAAAAGATTCCACACAAAGGATGTCTAGAATATAAGTGCAATCAAAGCAAAGATAAAAACAAAACACCCTGAAGAGGCTTGAATTTCTATGTGGCACATATTCTGAATGCCAATTAGGGAAAAAAAAAAATTACCTGCCTCAGAGGTGTAGCAGCAAGATGAAATAAGATTAAAAAAAAACTTAAGCCCCATATGAGGTAAAGAAGGGAAGAAAAAGAAAATCTACCTTCCCCATGACCCTCACTTTGAGAAATCTGACCAGGTTTTTTTAGCTGTCAAAGAAAAAAAAAACAGAATGGGGAGCCACATTTATCCGTTATGTAACAGATTTCATAAAGAACACTTTCTGGCTGTTGATTCACAGGATCTAAATTACAGGCCAATTGTTGACACACATGGAAATATTCCAGATTGATTCTAACAGGACTTTACATATAGCCATGTACAAACTATAAAGAGTAATTTATTACTTCCTTTTGAGAGCCATGGGGACATAGTGAAAAGAGCAAGAGCTTTCAAGCATATGAGCCCTGCTTAAATAGTCTTTATACCATTTACTCTACATGTGACCTTGACCAAATCATTTAATTTCTCCAAGCCTCAATCTCCTCTGTAAAAAGGTAAAAGCACTCTACTTCACAGAACTTCTGTAAGGATTAAGTGAGAGCCATGGGGCACGCAGAGTAAGTGGGAGTTTCTTCAGCAGCATTAAATTGCTTCATCGAAACTCAAAAATGATGAGCTTCAGCAAGTTTCTCCAAGATACTTTGGCAGTTTGTCAGCGGTGGGGAGCCTGAGACCAATTTCTGAACACAGAAAAGATACCCTACAGGTTATGAAACTCCAGCCCACTTACCAACAGGGAATGTGAAAAAAGTCAGATTATATTGAACTGGTGATTAAAATGGGATCTGGCTTACGTTTTGTGATGCCATTAAACAAAAAACTAATAACAAAAGACACTCATGTTTGAAATATATTTTAAATGTTATGAAGTTGTTATGGTCTTGGTAGGCAGTAAAACGTTTCAGACTACTATACCTTCTTCTAGGCTAATCAAGCCTAAAATTGTCTTTACCAGGGTAGCCTGTAACACCAGAATTCTTTTGTGATTCATTTTTTGAACCATTTATAGAACACTGGCATCTAATAAAAAGTGAAAGCCCATTTGTAATTTGTGAAGTTGGCTAAAATGATTTGTATCATGTGCCAAGATGAGAAAAGAACAATTCGTTTCACCCTAAGAAACAGTAAATCATTATTTAGTATTCCCACAGGAAGTGTTCCTAATGGGGCATTGTAATAATAATAAAACAATGGCCATCATTAAGCATGTGACCAAAACCTTGCTAAGACTTGACTTGTTTTAGCTTCTTTTGTCCTCACAACTTTCCTATGAGGTAGTTTTATTACCTTCCCTATTTTACACAACAAAACAATTGAGGCTTGGGTCAGATTAGATCATTTAAATTGCACTGTTAATAAACAGTAGGGCCAGAATTAGACCCCAGGCAGTCTGATGCTAAGAGTCCACTCTCTAAAATACTTTGCAATATTGCCTCCTTTCTGGGTAAGGTCTTAAAAGATGATGATTATGAAAATCTCCTACCTAATCGGCGCTATGAATGAACACCAAAGTAAAGGCAATTAGTGCTGCTTCTTGGGTTGGACTAGATGGATTAAGTCAAAAGCTCTGAATCCTGATCTGCCTTTTACCACTACAATTAACACCTAATTGATTTGGCACTGCTAGGAAATAAAACAATGAAATATTTTATATATAAAATTTCAAGAGAGATGAAGCTTCTCTTTTAGTGTCAAACTTCTGAAAGTATTTTAATTATTTTTTAATTTCCATTTCAAAAGCTTCTTGTAAGTAAATACATTATAGGCTAAGCTTTGCCATTTCAGTAATCTTTCCCTTGAAAATACCTTCTTAAACAAAAGATATAAAATTTTCCCTTTCTTACTGACTCAGAGTAATTATGCTCAAATATCACACTACATTTTAATATAGTAATGCCCTGGAGGGACATTTATTTGCAGGGAATTTATTTGTCTTCACACTACAGGACCCTAGGCTATCATGCTTGGAATGTCTGTTTTACAGTTTGAATCTCTTTCCTCAATTTAAGTGGTCATTTTAATTGGTTACTTCTTACAGTTGGCCATGTGCCTGTCTTTAAAAGCTTCTCTCCTCATCCCCTTCTAATTTTTTTTTTAAAGATTTCATTTATTTATTTATTTGTTTGTTTGTTTGTTTGAGAGAGAGCGCACGCACACACGCGCCAGCCCAAGAACAGGGAGTGGCAGGCGGAGGGAGAGGGAGAAGCAGGCTCCCCTCGGAGCAGGAAGCCCAACACAAAGCTTGATCCCAGGACCCTGGGATCATGAGCTGAGCCCAAGGCAGATGCTTAACTGACTGAGCCACCCAGGCGGCCCATCCCCTTCTAATTTTTGCTTCTAATCTGCATTGAGCTGGGAAACCAGGTTTTCAAAAATGGAATAGTATGCTAAGGGAAGAATCCAGAGATTCTGAGTGAGGGTCTCCCCATGAGAAGTTTTGTACACAACTTTACTGTGGACTTTGTGGCACTGTTTTTGATTGGTCAGAGACTGTTTAAGTGATTATTTTTTATTTTCAGCTGTACTGGAGAATCCATTACCAAAGAAGTGGCTGCCAGGTAAGGGAGGGGTCCCTAATCTTTGGTATCCCTGGATAACAGCTCAACTCTTCTGTTTCTCAGTCTCTAACTTCAAAGTAGAGAGAATAACATTATACTATTTCAGGGTGATTATGTGCTTAAAGAAAACAACTATTCATGTTCAAGTTTGGAGACAGGAGAAATGAGTGTCTAGAGATCAAGAAAATTAAATTCTACTCTAAGTTTTCCCAACAAACTAAGCTGCATGACCCAACAAACTAAGCCCCTTTTAAGCAGGAGTTTTTTAGAGTTCCCGTAATTTTAGGAAATTTTAAGACCCTTCATTAGTTCAGGAGTTGAAGATGTTAATTTATACCATGACTAATGATCTAAATTTTATACTCTGATTTCCCTTAAACTTGAGATATACTGTAGGAAACACTGACATAATCTAACACACACACATCCAGAAATGTCCAGTATTACTTTGATGCATCTAGTTAACTAGAAAAATATTCCTTCAAAATTTCTGCAGATACTAAATATTGTAAATTAGATTCTTTCTTTTTACAGGTTAAGGTCAGTAATTTTTTCCCAGAAAAAGTCTAAATGCCTACATAAAATAACTTTCACTGTACTCCACACAAGTGAAATCTTTAAGAACTTCTGAAGTGGGGCGCCTGGCTGACTTGGCTAGTAGAGCAAAGGACTCAATCTCAGGGTCCTGAGTCCAAGCCCCACATTGGGTATGGAGCCTGCTTTAAAAAATCAACAAAACCCTCCGAAGTAACAGGTAGACATATTTAAGTATTGGTGGTATACCCCACTTAAATAAAACCTAACCAAAATGAGAGCTTCAAAAGTTCATTTTTTCATTTGAAAAATTTTATCATAGGGTATTTTTTAAAATTTTTTTCAAATATATTATTTATTCTTTTGACAGAGAGAGCACAAGTAGGCAGAGTGGCAGGCAGAGGGAGAGAGAGCAGCAGGCTCCCCGCTGAGCAGAGGGCCTGATGCAGGGCTCAATCCCAGGACCCTGGGATCATGACCTGAGCCGAAGACAGATGCTTAACCAACTGAGCCACCCAGGCTCCCCAGTAGGGTATTTTTAAATGAAATATTTTCAACACATTTAAATATCTGATTGACAAAGCTTAATTTAAATAATCAATGTGCAAAAAATAATAAATGTGCTTCTTACGAAATTGAACAAAAATATAATTAAAAGCTCAACTTCCTTGATTACCTAATAGCATAAGAAAAACTTCCAACATACTAATACTAGTTACAAACACAGAAAATCTTTGATTTTGCAAGTTTCTGAAATTGAAGACAATATACCAATGGCACTATTAAATTTAAACAGGAAAAACAAGCAATTTCTAAGACAGCTTCATAATAAAGTCTGCTGTAAAAAAAAAGTATTGGTATTCTACTAAAAAAAAAACCCCACAGGGCTTACAGATCAAACATTAAAATTATTTTTACTGTGCTGCCACTTAGGTTTTGAATATAAATGCAATTTTCAAACTAGTACTTCAGTAACTATCAATACAGATAGAATATCTTAGTTCATTTTTTTTTTTTAGATTTTATTTATTTGAGAGAGAGTGAGATCACAGAGGGAGAGGAGGAAGGAGAAGCAGACTCACTGCTGAGCAGGGAGCCCAATGCCGGGCTCGATCCTAGGACCTCGGGATCATGACCTGAGCCGAAGGCAGATGCTTAATGTAATGAGCCACCCAGGTGCCCCCTCATCATATCCTGTTTTGTATTAGAAAGTTATTTTCATGTACTCGCTATGTTGAGTTTATACTAACAAAGTTCATGTTTGAATATAAAATAATGTGTGACAGATGCTTTCTCAAAGTCCCTATCCATTTAGCATTTTAATTATAGTTTTCCTTTTGCAGCTAGGGCATTTGTGTTTAGAACAATTCATTTTAATGTCTGCACAATATTATTTTTTTAATTCACATGGCTTCAAAACATTGCTTTGTTATTGTGCAAGACAGTATAGGAATTATTTTTCTTTTATAAACTTTGACTTGATCCAGCAATAGCCTTTACATACCTACAGCACAATTTCATTAGAATAATAAGGTCACTACTCCCTGGTAGGTGCCCAGTCACTAGACTTGGATCCAATGACAATAACTGCAACTTACCTAAAAATTGCTCACCAAGTTTCCATAGGAAGCACAATGTCCAATCCTTTATAAGCTCTGACATAATAATACTGCATTCAACACAATTTCAGTGAAAGCTTAACAAATACGCAAGCAACACGAAGCTGTATTAACCCTCTTAGATAGCTTGACTTTGGAACTTGCTAAACCTGACTCTCTAGTAATTTCAAGAACAGTACTCATTTAACTTTGGAAAAACAAAATCAATCTTACAGAAAATGCACAGCAGTAGGCTATTTTTTTAAAAGATTTTATTTATTTATTTGAGAGAGAGAATGAGATAGAGAGAGCATGAGGGGGGTAGGGTCAGAGGGAGAAGCAGACTCCCTGCTGAGCAGGGAGCCCGATGCCGGACTTGATTCCAGGACTCCAGGATCATGACCTGAGCCGAAGGCAGTCGCTTAACCAACTGAGCCACCCAGGCGCCCCAGTAGGCTATTTTTAAGAGATGTGGATGCACCATAACTGTGGATTTTCTGTCACAGGTGACAGGAGTATACCTATCTATTGATGTTACCTAGTGTTAAAGAAATTTACAGTAATTCTTTTCAAAATCCTAAAAGGTAAACAGAACAAAACCAAACCCCCAAATCCTAAAAGGATTTTTTAAAAATCACTCAAAAGGGAAGAATAATTTTTTAAAAAGATTTTATTTGAGAGAGAGTGCATGTTGGTGAGCTAGCAGGGGTTGGAGCATAGGAAGAGGGAGAAGCAGACTCCCCACTGAGCATGGAGCCCAACGTGGGGCTAGATATCCCAACCCTGGTATCATGACCTGAGCCAAAATCAGATGCTTAGCCAACTGAGCCACCCAGGTACCATGGGAAAAATAATTTTTTTTAAGTGTTTGAAGGAAGCTTAAGAACCATTTAGACCAATGATTTCATTTCACATGTGAGGAAAATGAGGCTAAAGAAGGTGACATT
>NC_138385.1:26587083-26617303 GCF_054177405.1 Leptonychotes weddellii
CTAAAGAAGGTGACATTAATCCATTTATTTAACATTTACATACTGCTTACCATATACGAGCACAGTGCTAAGCACTGGGTGTAAAACAGTGAACAAAGCCAACATGATCCCGACCCTCCCAGAGCTTAAGCTAAGATCAAAGGCCCGGTTAGGACTAGGACACGAGTCTCTTGGCCGATTCTAACAACCCATGCAGCCTGTGAACTTACCCTAATAATTCTAAAAACGCTTCATGGTTTCACATGGGTATGTAGCCAATCAAGTAAAACTGGCCACTTATTAAAGCCTTGATAATCCAAAGGATCACCACAAATTGCCCAGGGAAGACCTGGGGGGCCCAGAGACTGAAAGGGCACCATGACATCAATTTGGAAGTAGAAGGGCTAGAAGTTTAGCTACATAGTAAAATAACATAAACTGGAATCAGGAGATATGAGTTTTAGTCCTGAATCTGCTAGTAACAATGAATGTGACCATAAAAATACATTTTGGGGGAGTTTTTCCAACTTTTAATTGTGGCCATTTCAAATGTATACAAAACTGGGAGAATATCATGAACCCACATGTACAACATATTGACCATGTTCAATAATGATATCAATACTCCTCCCCCACACCCCTGCCAGATTATTTTGAAGCAAATCCCAGCAATTGTTTTATTTTTACCCATAAATATGTTACGTATCTAAAAAAGACTTCTATTTAAAATATAACCAGGGTGCCTGGGTGGTTCAGATGGTTGAGCATCTGCCTTCAGCTCAGGTCATGATCTCCAGGTGCTGGGATCGAGCCCCATGTGGAGCCCCATATCAGGTTCCCAGCTCAGCGGGGAGTCTGCTTCTCCCTTTCCCTCTGCCTCTCCCCCTGCTTGTGCTCTGTCTCTGTCTCAAATGAATAAATAAAAAATCTAAAATATATATATATATATAAAACATAACCACAATACTATTATCAAATTTAACAATACCCTATTATACACAGTCACAAATTCATATCGCCCAGATTGTCTCAATTACTTTTTACAGCTGGTTCCTTTCAATTAATATCCAGATAAGGTCCATGTGTTATAATCAGTTGATATGTCTCTCTCAATCAGTAGGTTCCCCTCCAATCTCTTATTTCTTGCAATTCGTGTATTGAAGAAATAGGTTATTCATCCTGAAGAGGATTTTTAGGGCAGTGAAACTACTCTTTATGATACTATAATGAGGGGTACATGTCATTCATTTGTCCAAACCCATAGAATGTCCAACACCAAGAGTGAACCCTCAGGTAAACTATGGACTTTGGGTGATAATGATGTGTCAGTGTAGACTCATCAATTGTAACAAGTGTACCACTCTGGTGAGGGATGCTAATAATGTGGGAGGATATGCATGTGTGAGTGGGAGGAGGTAAATGGGGAATCTCTGTACCTTCCTCTCAATTTTGCTGCAAACCTATAACTGCTCAAAAAAAACAAAATTGTCTTAAAAAACCAACCAAACAACAACAAAAGAAACTAGGTTGTTCATCCTGTAGAAATTCTCATGGCCTGAATTTTGGTGATTGCAACTCCACAATGCCATATCATAAAAAATATTTTAAAGGAAAACATGCAGAAGAAATTGGAGGGATGGGGGCGCCTGGGTGGCTCAGTCATTAAGCGTCTGCCTCGGCTCACTCAGGTCATGATCCCAGAGTCCTGGGATCGAGCCCCGCATCGGGCTCCTTGCTCGAAAGCCTGCTTCTCCCTCTACCAGTCCCCTTGCCTGTGTTCCCCTTCTCGCTATGTCTCTGTCAAATAAATAAATAAAAAATCTTAAAAAAAAATTTTAAGGGCGCCTGGGTGGCTCAGTTGGTTAAGCGACTGCCTTCGGCTCAGGTCATGATCCTGGAGTCCCAGGATCGAGTCCGCATGGGGCTCCCTGCTCAGCAGGGAGTCTGCTTCTCCCTCTGACCCTCCCCCCTCTCATGCTCTCTATCTCATTCTCTCTCTCAAATAAATAAATAAAATCTTTAAAAAAAAAAATTAAAAAAAAAATTTTAGAAATTGGAGGGATGGAATGGGCACATATCCAAAGAAAACTGCAAAAACCTATAAGAACAATATCACAAAGACTAGTGCTCAGAATGTGCTAGGATTTAAAAAAAAATCAGACACAGATTTTCTTTAATTTATATTCACAAGAACAACAAAAGGTACAGGTCTGCTTATATGTATAGACAAATAGTATAATGTAAAAGGCTGCCTCGAGGGGCGCCTGGGTGGCTGAGTCGTTAAGCGTCTGCCTTCGGCTCAGATCATGATCCCAGGGTTCTGGGATGGAGCCCCACATCGGGCTCCCTGCTCTGCAGGAAGCCTGCTTCTCCCTCTTCCACTCCCCCTGCTTGTGTTCCCTCTCTCACTGTGTCTCTCTCTGTCAAATAAATAAATAAATCTTTAAAAAAAAAAAGGCTGCCTCGATTCTTTTTTTTTCCCCAATTAAGATTACTGATGGTCAAACTAGAAAAGGAAAAACAAATTGTAGAATGAGGAAACTGAATCCCAAAGCATTCAAGGAGGTAAAAGTACCTAGATAATCTAAATGAGTTCAGTTCTCTTGTCCAAGACAAATTATACCCCAGCATACCCTGAGAATTTATACAGCTTACTCCCTTATCTAAAACCTTTAAAGAATCAGAGTCTGGAAGAATAAAATGAGAAAACACTCGATAGTCAACACTGGAAAGCAGGTAAATGTTAAAAACTATAAGCAGATTCAATCCTCAGCAAAATTCTTAAGCACACTGTTAAATGGTTTAAGGGCCCTAGGTGTGGGTAAAAGATAATCATTAATAGTCAGTAAGCATTCACAGAAAGCCTATCATATGAGATTAACCTAATTTCCTTTTCTGATAGGGTTACTGGCCTGGAATATAAAGGGAATACTGTACACATGCAAAAAATCTGGATTTGAGCACTAAATTTTGTAATACTCACACAATATCCTTTTTTAAAAAAAAGATTTTATTTTTAAGTAATCTCTATACCCAATGTGGGGCTCAAACCCACAACCCTGAGATCAAAAGTCACATGCTTGACCAACTGAACAAGCCATGATATCCTTGTAGACAACAAAGAGATGTAGGCTAGAATATACTTAGGTAGGTTTGTAACTGGTTGAACATTACTCAAAGTATGCTGATTAATGGATCAATGAAAAACCATAAGGAACTATTAAATAATTTCTCCTGCGCTCTATCCTTCCTTTTTTTTTAAAGATTTTTTTTTTAAATAATCTTTACACCCAACGTGTGGCTTGAACTTACAACCCCGAGATCAAGGGTCTCATGCTCTACCGACTGAACCAGCCAGGCGCCCCTATTCTACTTATTCGTATTAACGTCTTGAATATGGACACTGATGGCATATCTACCAAATTTGCAGACAACAGAAAGTGGGAGGGATAGGGAATATACTAGCTGACAAGACCCAAAAATATTTTAACACGTTAGAACAATAAGCCAAATCTTAACAGAATGCAATGTAGTAGGGATAATGGTAAAGTACATGATTGGGGAGACATGACTTAACAACAAACCAGGTAAAAATATTTATTTTTGTTGATTGCTTAGACTCAGTAAAGGCTGTGATATGGCTGTCGAAAAAGTTAGTGTAATCTTAGGCTGAGTTAACAGAACTATTATGCCCAGGGCAAAGGGAGTGGTAAATTCTGATCTACTTCACACTGATAACTGTGTACCAGGGATGCCTGGGTGGCTCAGTCAGTTAAGTGTCCGACTCTTGATTTCAGCTCAGGTCACAATCTTAGGGTCATGAGATGGAGCCCGGCGTCAGGCTCTGCACTAAGTGGGGAGTCTGCTTGAGATTCTCTCTCCCTCTCCCTCTGCCCCCCCCACCCCCTCTCTCTCTCCCTCTGTAAAAAATATAAATAAGAATATTGTGTACCACTGGGATACCACATTTTAAGAGAAGCACTGATGAAACAGAACATATCTGAAAAAGAGAAACCAATTTAGTGAATGTTCTAGAAACCAAGTAGAATGATACATAGAACTAAGGATGCTAACCCGGAGAAGATAAGGAAGAAATGAATGCCTCTTTACTTTTTGGATTTGGGATTTATTTTGGAAAGTACAGGAAGTGAAACTTTGCATATAGTCTAATTTTCTCATTGAACATATTTTAATTTCCAAACTGTTACTTTATATTTGATATGTACAAAAAAGTATATGTAGCATATGCATGTAATTATGAAGCACAACAAATAAAATGAACAGTGATTCACCATGTCACCTGAGAATGAGAATAGCATCAAGACCAGTACGGCTACTGTGTTGCTCTATTCCATCTGCTGCCTTCCCCTTAGAGGAAACCACTAGCCCAGATTTGATTTATTGTTCCCTTACTTTATTATTTAAAAATGTAAGGTATCGGGGCATCTGAGTGGCTCAGTCAGTGAAGTGTCTGCCTTCGGCTCAGGTCATGATCCCAGGGTCCTGGGATCGAGCCCCGCATGGGGCTCCCTGCTCAGTGGGAAGCCTGCTTCTCCCTCTCCCTCTGCCTGCTGCCCTGCCTACTTGTGATCCCTAAATAAAATCTTTAAAAAAAAAAAAATGCAAGGTATCCCTAAACAATACATTGTTAAGTTTCTGAGCTTTTTCACTGATGCACAAAGAAAAAAGTGTTGGACTCTAAAATAAACATTGCACTAAAATAAAAATTTTAATATTCCTGTCAGAGTAAAGGCTACCTTTATCATTGCACACTCTAGTTGTATTTAAATCTCACAGCTGTGCCCATAACCACCAGTTCTCCCCCACCTAGGGCTGCCAGACTTAGCAACTACAAATATAGGCTGTCCAGTTAAATTCCAATTTCAGATAAACAACAAATACATTTTCAGTATGTTTATCTAAAATTGGAATTTCACTGGCAGTCCTGTATTTTATCTGGCAACTCTACCCCACAGCCAAGTTAATTAAGTGGACAATTAATCCTATGATCTGTTAGTGTGTGATAAAGGGAAAAAGTGGGAGGAATTGAATGGCCAATATCATTGCATAAATATTCATCTAAGTATTCAATAATGTTCACTGACCAGAAAAAAAAAATTTGCGCATCTGTGAATTCAGTCAAAGCTTTCCCAGACAGTGCATTTTGTGCATGCCCAAATGCAAATACTACTGTACATACGCAGTTAAGTACATTTTTCAAAAGCGCTCAGTGAAGAGTAGGAAGGTATATTAATCACTTAATTATTTTGGCTTAGATTGTCCCCTCACAAAAAAAAAAACAAAAACAAGATGGCTACTGTAACAAATTGACAAAATCTCTAGATACGTAAATTGACTTATAACCGTTATTTAAAGCTATTTTTATCATTTTGAAGCTGTCCTCAGTCAACATGTTCAAAATGAGGTTAACCTATATAGGTCAAATAAACATCAATAGCCAACTTTCTAGATCAATATCAATTAAAATTATGTTGTCATTATGGGGCACCTGGGTGGCTCAGTCATTAAGCATCTGCCTTCAGCTCAGGTCATGATCCCAGGGTCCTGGGATCAAGCCCCGCATCGGGCTCCCTGCTCCACAGGAAGCCTGCTTCTCCCTTACCCACTCCCCCTGCTTGTGTTCCCTCTCTCGCTGTGTCTCTCTCTGTCAAATAAATAAATAAAATCTTTAAAAAAAATTATGTTGTCATTAAAAAGGGATTCAAGTGGCACCTAGATGGCTAAGTAGGTGGAACATGTGACTCTTGATCTTGGGGTTGTGAGTTTGAGCCCCACACTGGGTACAGAGATTACTTTAAAAAACTAAAACCTTTAAAAATAAATAAGGGGTGCCTGAGTGGCTCAGTTGGTTAAGCATCCGATTCTTGATTTTGGCTCAGGTCATGATCTCAGGGTTGTGAGATCAAGCCCTGCTTGGGCTCTGTGCTGGGCATGGAGCCTGCTTAAGATTCTTTCTCTCGGGGTGCCTGGGTGGCTCAGTCGGTTAGGCATCTGCCCTCAGCTTGGGTCATGATCCTGGAGTCCTGGGATTGAACCCCACGTTGGGCTCCCGGCTCGGTGCGGAGCTTGCTTCTCCCTCTGCCCTTCCCCCTGCTTGTGTTCCCTCTCTCTTTCACTCTCTCCACTCTCTCTCTCAAATAAATAAATAAAATCTTTAAAAAAGATTCTCTCTCCCTTTCCCTCTGCCCCTCCCCCATTCCTGCTCGTGTGCCAAATAAATAAATAAATAAAAAGGGATTCAATTACTATATATATAAAACCTTTTCAGGACACTCTTCATTTTATAAAAAGGATACTAGAAATATTTCAGATACATTATTTGTCAACCAAAAAACTAATGAGTCTTCTGCAATATGAAGGATTTGCTTCCCAAGTCTGTCATTACATAATCTCAAAATCCTTCCACAACCAGAAGCACTAATAGCTCCTAGATTTGAATGGCAATCAATACAAGTGTGTATTAAGAACCTTTATAGATTAAATTTCCCAAATAGAAGCTAGTTGCATGCACTGTTTTGCCGGGCTTACTGCAAAACCCACGTTTTGAAATCAGGTATTGACATGTCTGACTATAGGTAGGAGTCTTGGTTTTTCAGAGCTTCAGCAAGTGGTTTCTCTCCAGGCAATCACTGGATCACCTTTTCCAATTGTTTTTTTAAAGATTTTATTTATTTATTTATTTAGATTTTATTTTTTGACAGAGAAAGAGTGAGAGAGAGAACACAAGCAGGGGGAGTGGGAGAGGGAGAAGCAGGCCCCGCGCCAAGCAGGGAGCCCGATGCGGGGCTTGATCCCAGGATCCCAGGATCACGACCTCAGCCGAAGGCAGACGCTTAACCACTGAGCCACCCAGGCGCCCCACCTTTTCCAATTTTAAAGTTAAATCTTCATCACTCATGTGCTATGGCTTTAGGGTAATCAGGCCTTAAAATCATGGTGGAAGCGCTTAAGTCTGCTTTTGAAAAGAACACTGCATTTCTGTGGTTTCAAAGAGCCAGATCCCTTAAACCACCCTACCTCTAGTTTCTCACCCTTTAGCTAAAGACAGATCCTTCTGCCTTTTGGGCTTGGTGTTTCTTTACCTTTTACCTGAGAGTTATCTGAAAAGCAAACAAACACAATCTGTAAGCCTTCTGAGAATAGGGAGGAAAGAGAGTGCAAACTAAACTTATATTTGCCACCTGCTTCATAGTCAACTAAACAACTAGGAACTCAAAGACCCCCCTCCTAAAATACACACAAAAAAATATTAAGAGCAATCTCACACTTAACATTCACATTTCCAGACTTTATACTATACTGGATGAAAAGAATATACCAAAACAATTTGGCAACATGAAAAATGGACAAACAAAGTCTTCTTTTTCTGTCAGTAAGAGGACGTACCTTTTTCTAGGCTCTGAGAAAAAAAAAAAAAGGTGGTTGGCTCTGAAGAAGCCTCTTGTCAGGTTGCAAAATTCCTGACAGACTCCTAAAGAGGTAAGAAGGAGCAATGACATGGAAGGAGGAGTATAGAGTGAGTCAGCTGGAATAAAGCTGGGAAAACATTTTTCTTATAGGAAGGTGACTACCAAGGGCTTAACAGAGAATTACCTATAGCTTGATTTTGGTTTTTGTTTTGTTTTGTTTTTTAATTTTTTATTTGCGAGAGAGAGAATGAGAGACAGAGAGCATGAGAGGGAGGAGGGTCAGAGGGAGAAGCAGACTCCCTGCCGAGCAGGGAGCCCGATGCGGGACTCGATCCCGGACTCCAGGATCATGACCTGAGCCGAAGGCAGTCGCTTAACCAACTGAGCCACCCAGGCACCCCTGATTTTGTTTTTATCCTCCTCTTCTTCTGGCCTTTGCCATCAGGAAAATATAAAAGTAAAATGAGCTTAAGCAGTTTGTCAGGGAACTGAATCAAGCAGAACAAAAAACAGCTTGCCTGTACAAAAGAAGGTGCTGGGATTCTAATTCTAAGGTCCTTGAGGTGAATAGGATATGAGCATAGATAAGGGATATCTTGTCTATGGGGATAATGCCAAGTCATTAAAGTAAGCAGGTAATTAAAGAGTTTTTATTTCTAAAGCCCAGTAAGCTGAAACAGGAAGATCTGATGGTAAACTAAGACCAACACGCAAATGGCTAGGTCTAAATTAGGAATCAGAGGGATTCTGGTGATCAGAAAACCCTGACATGAAGATTTTCTCCCCACTTAGGTCAGGCAGGAAAATAACATCAAACACAAAGCCAAAAACAAAAACAAAAAAACCCCAGGGTTGAACAAAAATTGAAAGTAGTTCAAATTTAGATAAGATACTGTTTTATCTTTTAAATCTTGCTCTATAAATAAAATCTTAAAAAAAAAGGGCGGGGGGGGGTGGCGCCTGGGTGGCTCAGTTGGTTAAGCATCTGTCTTCGGCTCAGGTCATGATCCCAGGATCCTGGGATGGAGTCCCACAACAGGCTCCCTGCTTAACGGGGTGTCTGCTTCTCCCTCTGCCCCTCTCTACCGCTTGTGCTCTCTCTCAAAAATAAATAAAATATTTTTAAAAAATTAAAAATAAATAAATCTTGCTCTAAGTGTATTGTTTTTAAAATTTGATATGCAATTCATTAGAATTGAAGTGTATATACTGATTTTATTACATTCTTTTAATATTTTATTTATTTATTTGAAAGAGAGAGCACGCACGCAAGCACGCTCAGGGAGGAGCAGAGAGAGAGGAACAAGCTGATTCCACGTTGAGTGTGGAGCCTGATGCGGGGCCCAAGCCTACTACCTGAGATCATGACCCAAGCCAAAATCAAGAGTCAGGCATCCAACCTACTGAGCCACCCAGGTGCCCCAGGTACATTCTTATGGTAAGTTTTACTAGTCATATATGAAGCAATAAAATCACCCATAGAAAGTGGTAAGTCAGGGGCGCCTGGGTGGCTCAGTCGTTAAGCATCTGCCTTTGGCTCAGATCATGATCCCAGGGTCCTGGGATCGAGTCCCGCATCAGGCTCTCTGCTCAGTGGGAAGCCTGCTTCTCCCTCTCTCTCACTCCCCCTGCTTGTGTTCCCTCTCGCTATCTCTCTCTGTCAAATAAATAAATAAAATCTTAAAAAAAAAAAAAAAAGAAAGTGGTAAGTCAAATAACACCTTCAACTAATAACAGTACTCAAATTAAAGAAATGAGATCTAAGAGAAAATCATTTGCTGGCCTTTCAAAATCAAATCATTTGTAAAAATAAATCGATCAAATCATCTGTGACAGCACCACACCCATTCTCACAACTCTATTTTAAGTTGGCTGGTACCAAAAGTGACAATCCCAACTAAACCTGAAAAGTCTAGGAATAGCAGGAAAAAAAAGTGTTAGGCAATCACAAATGAGTCTTATTTTCCTAGTATAACCCATAATGTCATGTTTTAACTAAGCAGTTGAAAATAGGACTCATTCATATTTCCCTAGATACATGGCAACGCTGATTTATTAACAAGATTAACAAAAAGCCAAGAATATAGTTATAATTATCAAATAGGGAATTAACTGAATCCTCAAGATGTGAATTACTACTTCGATTACTCTTTGAAAGGCCATTTTAAGTTTTAAATACTATGAAAGCCAAGAAGTAGAATATATCTAAAATACCTAATAACTATTTTATCCATGATATTAATGGGAATAGATGAAGAAAATTTGGCACAATAGCTCTGTTTTTTGAAAGTAGGTTTTGTGGCAATATTTACAAATAATCTGCAATAAAATCAAAGAAAACTGCATAAAGAAATATAATTCTAGTCACATATAAAGTAATTACAAACAAAGTAAATCCTTAAGCAAGGATGTGTATTTTGTCTAAAATGATAACAGGATTTTTTAAAACTCATTTACATAATTCATGTAGTTTTATGCCATATTCCTGAGAGAACATCTTGATAATCTATTTACTGACAAAAATAACAGAAAAATATATCCGTTCCCTGGGCCTACTCAAGAATTCTAAACTAAAAACATTCTCTTTTGCATATTTACAGACTTTCAATAAATACCCACATTAAAACAGTAACTCCAGGAGAGGGCATCTATCTCACAATGCCCCAATTTGTCAAAGTGGGTTAGATAAAAGTCACATCTCTTAATGATTTAAAGTAATTTTTAGTAAAATCATAAACAGGTAACTAAATTTATGACTTCCCTAGTCAATACTAATGCAATCATGCTAAATCACTTTGTAACTTACTTTTTAAAAAGTAAACAAACAAGAGGTTGGTCTACAGGCCATATTAGAAGCTTTAGCAAGTTAATGTGCTAATATGATTTTGCAAGTTATCTAAAACATCCAATGGTGTACTAATCTTAAAAAGTAAATGCCAGGGGCGCCTCTCTGGCTCCATCGGTGGAGCATGCGACGCTTGATCCTGGGTTCTGAGTTCGAGTCCCGTGTTGGGCAGAGAGCTTACTTTAAAAAAAAGGAGGGGGGCGGCGCCTGGGTGGCTCAGTCGTTAAGCGTCTGCCTTCCGCTCAGGTCATGATCGCAGGGTCCTGGGATCGAGTCCCACATCGGGCTCCCTGCTCAGCCAGGAGCCTGCTTCTCCCTCTCCCACTCCCCCTGCTTGTGTTCCCTCTCTAGCTGTCTCTCTCTCTGGTCAAATAAATAAAATCTTTAAAAAAGAAAAAAAAAGTAAATGCCAATAACTTCTAAGGTCATCCTATATAAAAATTAGAGCTTTAAAGAATCTGTCACAACCCCCCCTTAAAAAAATTTTATTATTTTTGAAGATTTTATTCATTCATTTGACACAGAGAGAGAGACAGCAAGAGAGGGAACACAAGCAGGGGGAGGAGGAGAGGGAGAAACAGGCCTCCTACTGAGCAGGGAGCCGGATGTGGGCTGATCCCAGGACTCTGGGATCATGAACTGAGCGGAAGGCAGATGCTCAACGACTGTGCCACCCAGGCACCTCTAAAAATTTTTACATAAATCAATTCTATGATCAGTGAACTGATTATTCAGACTTTGAGATTCTTTACTTTTCTGAGTTTACTGCTCATTACCAAAGATGGGCAGAAGAACAAAAATCAAACCAAACCATTTATTTTGTTTTTAAGTTTTTTTTTTAATTTACTGCTATCTGTGACAAAAGGCTTGATGGGAAAGGAGGTTGTAAACTAATGACTGAACTAAGGTTTTGGTGTAACTGATAGCTTTTAATTATTCATGTTCTCCTTCCATATCATGAATAATAGAAAAATGAGTATATTTCAGTACATTTAATATTAAGCATTTTATTTTATAAATTTGATTACGGTGCTTTATGTATTTGAATTTCTACTTCTGCATTCTTTAATGAAACATGTGTTAAAGACTTGATAATACTTTAGAAAAATCTCAAATTACCTAGAATGCTTACCCACATAAAACATTCTGAGTGGCAAGTGTATTATTTATTATAAAAAAGGTTATTCAATCTTATTTAGATCTTAAATAGTAATTACTGATAATGTTATTTTTCTAATTACTTAGCTACGAGGAATGCATTTTTCCCATTAATTTGACAGCCCACAGAGGTTTGATTAGGTGGAAAATATTAGTAACTACCACATGCATTCGTTGTGACTGCTAGAAAACACCTTTGAAGGGAAAAAAAAAACAGAAGCATTGTGTTTCCAATTAGTGGCTTGTAGCCAAAAATATGAATCAGTTATACTAAAACAAAAACAAAACAGAAAAAAACCCCCACAAAACTGTGGCCTAAGTGAACAACTGACAACAATCTACAAAACAAATAAAGGAAAAAAAATCTAGGATCAAGACTTTTTAATGTGGTACAGAAGCCCAATCAGCAGTGGCTTACATCTTGAGCGGTTTTCGCTTAGGAACAAAGAACATACCCTAAGAAATGTAGTTAGCAGTATCTGGGATTCCAGCTCTTACAGTAGGCAAGGTCATTTTCTGACCTAGCTACTGTACCATAATCAATTCCATCAAAGCTTAAAAAGACATTAAAAATACTGTTTAGGGGCACCTGGGTGGCTCAGTTGGTTAAGCGGCTGCCTTTGGCTCAGGTCTTGCCACATCGGACTCCCTCAGCGGGGAGCCTGCTTCTCCCTCTCCCTCTGCCCCTGCCTGCCACTCCCCCTGCTTGTGTGTGCATGTGCACTTGCGCTGTCTCTCTCTTTCTCTGTCAAAATAAATAAATAAAATCTTTTAAAAATATACTGCTTTTTATTGTTTTAAACAAATTATACATACGCAAATGGCAGGAGAGTAAATCTCATCATTCTAATAATTCACATTTAAAATATAACATCACAAATGTTTATAGTTTAGAAAAGGAAAGTAGGGAGAGACCTAATGTTTTATTTTTTTAAAGATTTTATTTATTTATTCATGAGAGACAGAGACAGGCAGAGGCAGAAGCAGAAGCAGGCTCCCAGGGAGCCGGATGCAACACTCGATCCCAGGACCCTGGGATCACGACCTGAGCAGAAGGCAGACGCTTAACCAACTGAGCCACCCAGGTGCCCTGAGACCTAATGTTTTATATCTTCATTCAAAGCCATCACCTAATTACCACAAAGTAGTGAAGTTCCACTTCTGCTGGCTGGACTTTATCTACCCTGAGCTGAGTTTTATTTGCAAAATTAGGATAATAATTGTCCTATCTCACAAAAATTGTCTTGTCTCACAGAGCTGCAGGATAATTAGAAGAGATAATGTGACTAAAAAAGTACCTTGAAAACTAATGCCCAACATTGGCTGATGGTATGTCATTACCATCCTTTATATGTAACAACATGTAGGACTATAGTATTTCTTTCTTATTATGAACCCATTCATCCCTGGAAGAAAAAGTTGATAACAAGAAATTGATATGACTACAGGATAACTGGCAATGCATCCCAAGGCTTCACTGTTAACACTTAATATTTGCTGAGTACAAGATGTCCTCAAGTTACAAAGGTTCCATAGATCCAAACCACTGTCCTTGCCTCAGCCCCCTCCATTTCCTCCCTCTTTGCTCTTATAGGAACTGGGGTGGGGGTGCAGATTTGAGAGAACTAGGAAGTCCAAAAGTAGAAGAAAATGTGAAGAGAAGTGGGACACCACAGAGCATGCCTACTCACCATCCCTATCATCATCTAAACCTTTCGTTGCTACTACATAGCAGCTGTAGACATCTCTCTGTGCTGGGAAATAAGGCAAAGGTTAAAAGTCAACAGCCAAGAGCTATGACCTGAAACAAAATAGGGATAGTAAAGTTCACCTAAAGGAAAAGACTGATCTCAGTCATCAGCCCTAATCTCTAAAGCCAACCCAATAAAGATAAAATACCAATTGCAAAATATTGACACACCTGCTCACTTTCACTCACAAATGTACTAGTTTTATCGAGCTACCTATTCATTCTTTCTGCTCACCTATCTTCCACTAACCCAATAAACCTACCCCCACCTGTGATGCTAACCAATCCCACTTACCAACACATTCACTATACCCTATTTAACCAATCTTTCCCTAACTCTTCCCAAAGACCCACCCATTGTATTTCAGCCATCAGGGTCCCTTCTCAGTCCTAAGGGACAATAAGTTATTATAGGCTAGTGAATCTCTGTACTAATGACATCGGGTAAGCAAAGGACAAAGATGGGCGTAAATGGGGTGGAAAAGGGGCTGGAGAAATGTTCAAACAACCTGCCATTTCAGTTTGACATGAGTAAATGAGCACATTTTCAAAGATTTTTTGTTTAAAAAACACAAATTATTAATAGTACTGCTAATAACCAGAAAGAGGACTCCCTCAGTCTCCCAATTTAAACAGACTTTCAGGAACAAATTTGAAAGAGAACTATGGATATTAAGTTCATCCATGGCTCGTTTTTCCAGTTCGAGAGCAATGCCAGAAAAAAACACTCCCACCTCTTCTCTTGAGCCTACTTAGTAATCAGGATGCTTGCTTCTGAGAAAGTGGGTTTGAATACAGCTCTGCATTCTATTTATTGGTTCTCTAGAAAGTCTGACCTCTGGTTCCTAAGAATGCCCACATTCAGTGAGTTTGTAATGGAACAGTCTATGACAATTAGTAGTGCTCAAGTAGGTTTTACACAAGTATGGCTTGCTCTGTACAGGCTGCCTACTGGAAAATATTGTTAAGGGTTTCTGTCAGAAGTTTCCAGAAATATTATGCTTCACGCTTTTAAAAACAAAACTATTTATCTCCCCCCCCCGCTTTCTATATAAAAATGTTCAGGATTAGGGCCCTGTGGACAAAGTAAAACTTTTACTGCCCCTAAATCTATTTGTGCAACTAAAATAAAGTTCTCCCTAGAGCATTATCAGACTTTAACCACACTTTTGATTAGGATATACTAGTCTTAAAATGAAGCCATTCAAATCATGATTTCAACAAAAATTCAAACCAGGAAGATTTAATCATTTCACAAACTTATCTTACTACATAATTTTCTAGTTCAACAAGACAAACATGTTTTGAAAAGTAAAAAAAAAATCTTAAGACTGAAATTCTACTTTGATTTTTAAAAAGACATTACTTATCTATGGAAACAGATACCAATATTGGCTAAATCATTACCAGATTAATCATGTCCAATTGAGTTAACCCAAGAGATTAATCGTGCGTATTTAGAAGTCACTACTACACCATACAGTATTAACAAGCATGAGCACCAAAGACAAACAGTAACACAAACACTAATACATAAACAAACAGTTTATCAATCCTAAATATTTCCTCAATCTTTTTTTAACTCTATCCAACATGGGGCTCGAACTCATGACCCCGAGATCAAGAGTCACCAGATGCCCCTTCAATATCCTTATTTTTAGCAAGACAAGTAAACATTTATAATTCAAAACTATTTTATTTATATGAATTCTGAGGTTTTTAAGAGATAAAGAATGCACTTAAGTAAATAGAAAGGCTTATAATAATGACCCACACTATTCAGTCTTTACCTTTCCTTTCCTATTTATTCGAAGGCTGCAAAAGAAAGATAACCTTTCCTATTAAATTTCTAAACAATTTTCTCAAATTAAAATGAATTAATCTACAGGCCATTCTTTCTATAACCTACAGAAATCATTTTTGTTAGAAGCCAGATTACTTATTTGGTAGCTGCTGATGAATCAAGGTGCTTTTAAGTCACTTTAGCTAGTTTCTGATGATACTGAGTCTAAAATCACATTTGCAAATATTATTTCTTAAATGGTCACTCTTGATCTTGAAATTTATTCTGGCTGATATTACAAAAGGACAGCCATTGGATGTCAGTGATGCCATGTATTCAGTCCTCAAGACAATGACTAACAATGGAACTGGGAACATTAGTGTGAGGAACTGTGGCCTAAAGGCATTCTTGTTAAATTCTGTATGCTTAAAATGTTTGGAGACAAAAAGGTTTTGCGGACTTAAAACCAATTGACCCTGATGGAATGCCAAACTGTAAACCGCCCGACAGCTGCAGCTGGTAATAAAATGCTAAAACCTGAAGAGCTTTAGCAAAACCTGATTATATGGTAATCCTAGTATCTGAGACAAGGCAAAGGAGCTAGAAGAATAACTGATAGGCTGGTTGCTATGGTAACCAAGATAAATTTGTATACTGACTGGGGAAAAACACTGGGGTTGCCATCAGGTATGAGGCCCACATTATGTTTCATGTGCTTTTTCCTCAATTTTGAATCATGAGATGACAAACTAACACAAAGAGCACTCGGTTTGAAATAAGAGAATGGGGTTCTGCTTGAAGAGTAAAGAAAGCACCCAATTAAAGGTTTAGCTGTTTAGCTGAATAATATCCCACAGCTAAAAGAGAACAGACCTTGTGAAAGTTTGTAGAAATTAGTTTAGCTCTGGGTAGAAAAAAAGAAATGTAGGTTATTTATCAATTCAAGTTAGTTATCAGGAGGACATCATAAAGTACCTATAACTCTTAAGTTTTGTTTGCCCCCAAATTGCCATACTAAAACGGACTGCCCTACCTCCATGAATCACCAATTGACAGTTGGAGGACACTAAATTTAGAGCCTGAATTTACCTTATATGTAGGTTTCCCCCCAACTCAACATGTTACGTGGGTGTGATAAACAGCTTTTACAAATACATTTCTATCAATCCACAAAGCCAAAGCAATCAACAATAATCCAGGATTTATAAATATAATCTGATTAAATGCCAACCCATGAACAGCCATTTTAAGGAATTTTTTCTAAAGTAACCCATATGGCAAAAACTTTTTTTATTGAAACTTGTATCAATTTTCACTTCAGAGGGAAATGTTTCTAATGCCTACGTAAAGGGGCACCTGGGTAGCTCAGCTGGTTAAGCGACTGCCTTCCGCTCAGGTCATCCCAGGGTCCTGGGATCGAGCCCCACATCGGGCTCCTTGTTCATCAGGGAGCCTGCTTCTCCCTCTCTCTCTACTGTTCCCCCTGCTTGTGCTCTCTTGCTCTGTCAAATAAATAAATAAAATCTTTAAAAAATAATAATAATGCCTAAGTAAAGTGAGAAGCTATGTTTTCAACAAAGGTGGCTATGCAACTTTTTGTTTTCAGACTGAACAATTCTTCAGGACAGTTTGATCTCAGTTCTCATGACTTAAAAATCAAGATTTCACCATTACTACAATCTAAAATGATAGACTATTGGGGCAGCTGGCTGTCTCAGTCAGTGGAGCATGCAACTCTTGATCTCAGGGTCATGAGTTCAAGCCCCATGTTGGGCATGGAGCCTACTTAAAAAAAAAATTGACAGACTGGGGTTCATACTAACTAGACTACTGAAACTGAACTAAGTAACAATCACTATTCTTAGATCAACTATTCTGCCACCAGTTTTCATCCTCATTGGAGAAAATTAGTGGGCAAAAGTTAGAATCCTAGACAGAACTGTCCATGTCCTCTGACAGCAACAAATAGAATCACAGTAGATAGAAGACCATCTTAAGATCCCCACTAACAGAAGGGGGGGGGAAGATCCCCACCAAAAGGGTAAGTGTCAGTAACCTAGAGCAGGGATAGCTAGCAATACTTTCTCTCCTTCCAGAGAAAAGGCAGCATGGTATAAATGAGGAATCAGGAGACTTGGGTTCTAGTTTCAAGTCTGCCACTAATCAGCAACGTGTTGACTTCCCTCCTCTGAGCCTAGGTTTCTCTTTCAGTTAAATGGGAGGGCTGGGCTGAATGATCTCTGATCCTTTCCTAAAAATGTCACCATTCTATCCATCCTTTCAAGGCCTCAAAAATATTTTGGCTGCCACTAAAAAAATAAAGAATGCTCAAAATGTCACATTTATTTTTATAACATGTTCTCACTGCCAACCTTTAATATGTGTATGTATAATCCACACAAACTAGCAAGAGCATTCATCTCATATATATTTTACCCAGTAAACATTTAATTTAAAATCTGTGGGTCTATGGGTACCTGGGTGGTTAAGCATCTGACTTTGGCTCAGGTCTCTATCTCAGGGTCCTGGGATTGGGTCCCTGCATCGAAATCCCTGCTCAGCAGGGAATCTGCTTCTCTTTCTCCCCCTCTGCCCCTCCCCCCTCTTGTGCATGCATGTACGCACTCACTCTCTCAAATAAAATCTTTAAAAATTTTTTAAAAATAAAATAAAATCTATGGACCTTAAAATAAAATAAAATCTATGGGTCCTGAATCATGTACCAAATACCATCATTTGTTAAACTAAAAACTAAAAAAAAGGGCGCCTGGGTGGCTCAGTTGGTTAAGTGTCTGCCTTCGGCTCAGGTCATGATCCCACGGGTCTCCTTGCTCAGCAGGAAGCCTGCTTCTCTCTCTCTCCTTCTGCCGCTCCCCCTGCTTGTGCAAGCGCTCTCTCTCAAATAAATATTTTAAAAAATGTTTTAAATAAAAACTAAAAAAAAATATCATGGCAAGATTTCCCAAGAACAAAAACTTACCAATAAAAGCACTATTAAAGCTCAACACGATGAGAGACTTTAGAGTTGGAAGAGTTCTCAGAGTGTAATCTCAATTTAAAGATGAGGAAATGAAATGACTCAGAGTCCAAGGCTTTTTTCTACTATACCACACTTCCTCCTCCCTTTCCTGCTTTATCAAAAGACAGCATAGTAGCAAAAAGAACAGTAGACTGTGAAACTGACCTGGATTCTAGTCCTAATTGCCATTAATTTGCTGTGGCACCTTGGACAAGTCGCTTTCCCTCTTTAGGCTTTGGTTTTCACAATAATTTATATGCAGAAATTTAACTAGATGCCCCTTCTAGCTGTAACATGCTATGATCTTATTAAATTCCTATCTGTCAGGGCAACCCTCTTGGGTCCTCTCCCTCTTGGGAGCTTTGTACTCTCACTCAGTATCGCTCAATAAACTTTGCTGCCCACCAAAAAAAAAAAAAATTCCTATCTAACAAAACAAAATAAACATTCCTGAAAGAGAAAAATGGGAATTTCTAGCCAAGAGAACTGAAAAGCGGGCTGCTAGTTTTAAATAGATGCATCAGTTCAATTCAGCAAGCTGGTCCTAAAGCATTTTACTCCAGAATCTCTACACACAAATGCATACACACAATGCGGGACAGCTATGATGTACTGG
This sequence comes from Leptonychotes weddellii, assembly GCF_054177405.1. NCBI lineage: Eukaryota > Metazoa > Chordata > Mammalia > Carnivora > Phocidae > Leptonychotes > Leptonychotes weddellii. The sequence goes on from NC_138385.1 coordinate 26,605,664, forward strand.
AAAAAAAATACTAGACTTGGAGTCTGAAGAACTGGCTTCAAATCCCAGTTCTGTCATTTACAAGCTGTGTCTCATAGGCCAATTCATTAACCTCTCTGAGCCAAAGGTTCCTCATATGTTAAAATGGAGAAAACAAGGAAATCTGACCTAATATATCAATCAAAAGAAAGCATTATAAATGTGGTATAAGGGACACCTGGGTGGCTCAGTCAGTGAAGCGTCTGCCTTCAAGCTCAGGTCATGATTGCAGGGTCCTGGGATCGAGTCCCACATTTGCTCCCTGCTCTGCAGGAAGCCTGCTTCTCTCTCTCCCTCTGCTTGTGCTCTCTTGCTCTCTTGTTCTCTCTCAAATAAATAATAAAAAATCTTTTAAAAAATTAAAAAAAATAAACGTGGTAATATTGCAAAGCTGGGCGATTGGAGAAGATCTGCCACTGTGGAAAAGTAGGCTGTACTGGAATCAAGTCCTTCTATTTAAAAACTGGGCTGAGTTTGGGCGCCTGGGTGGCTCAGTTGGTTAAGCGACTGCCTTCGGCTCAGGTCATGATCCTGGAGTCCCAGGATCGAGTCCCACATCGGGCTCCCTGCTCGGCAGGGAGTCTGCTTCTCCCTCTGACCCTCTCATGCTCTACCTCATTCTCTGTCTCAAATAAATAAATAAAATCTTAAAAAAAAAAAACAAAAAAAACTGGGCTGAGTTTGAACTTTCAAAGAGCAGAACAAAGCTGAAGACACCACTGGAGGGGAACAGAAGAAATAAATCAATTTTAGGAGACAGATTGTGTACTTGGATTCTGATTAACAAAACATATGAGATAACTTTCACCGCCTATCAGTTTACTACAATTTGATGAAAATGGTCTGTGTACTGTGGCACACCCAACAGCAAGGAACATTTCTTAAAGTTTGCAAACGCAGTCTGTTAACCTCTTAGAGTTTGTATGGTGTGCCACTCCAATTCATATCAAGGGACAGAAGATATTTCTGATGACCAGATATCTAGTGATAGCATCTGTTTCCACAAATCAAGATTTCTCACTGCATTTCTCTTCACGGTACCTTATGCAAAAGACAAAACCAGTCACAAAGAACATAGGAAATGTTAATGATACCAACCTTTATCAGTCCTCCCAGTACTGCTAGTTCTTTTCAGATGCAATTCTCCAGATGAATCTAATTCTCTTCCAAATCCGCCCCCCCCCCCCGCACTAATACAGAATGGAGCCATGAAATTCACAGACTGACACTATAGCTTTACCCACAGAGTTCAACAGGATTAGTATTTGGAGAGGTTGGAGAGGTCAGAGTTAAAATTAGAAGGCAGGGTCCCAAGAGACGTTTTTACTTTTCACCTACTATCAAAGGATCAAAGTGCTTGAGAAACTCTATTATTCCACGAGCCAAGAAGTGATTCTATCAATTCTATCAAAATGACTCATTGGGTTTAAATAAGTTAAATAGCTCCAAGTTCTGCATACTTCCTCCCAAAGTAACCATGGTGTGAAGTTAAATTTGTTAATTCCAAGAAAGGAAGAAGGGAATAGACATTTGGGTTCTTTCTCTGTGCCAGGTACTAGGCTGGCTAGACAATATACACTCCTGATATAACTGTCCTTCAAAAGTAAATGTTTCATTCATTGAAAGAAACAATATTCACATATTTCTAAACTGATTCCGATTATATACATAGATTGTTATTTCCTTCCCCCACTCCACATACACGTATACACTCAGAAGCACTAAAAGATTAGGTCTGTCATTTAACCTAAATCGACAGTTCACTACTTTGAGGGGAAAACCACAAAAACAAAATGTAATTTCAAGGGAATCCAATCTATTTGGAAATCCAAAAGTATTTTCAATCCTCTAACATCTAGCTATGAACTTGCTGAACTTGAAGGAGACTCAGTGCCACCTCAAGATTGGCCACTGCCACCCAAAAATCTCATAATAGTGATAGGAAGGTTGGTGGAAACACATCTGCGATCTACCAATGTACATTTCTTTCTGATTTTGCTGCTATAACTTTTTTGGTATATTTTATATATAAAATATATTAGGCTTTAGAATGACTCCTAGAAAGTACAGATAATTTTCTTGCATCAAACACGGTCTTTCTTCCAGGGGGTAAGTTTGGGAATTGTAGGCAGTTGAACTCCTGTAACCCTATTAGTGTCTACTTCCATTAGCATACAAATTTTACCAACTCTCAAGTTCTTACAACATGAAAATATGTTTCACTGCCTCTACTTCCACACAAGTCCGTAGAAGAGTTCGGCAAAATAGCTTCAAACCCTGTTTCAACTTTGAAAAGTGGAGGAGTGGGTAAGTAGAAGTCCAAGTCAAGCGAAGCATTCCAACTACTGCACTTCCTTACTCAGAATCTCATACTAATCATCACTAAAACATCTTGCAGAATTAGATAAATAACACAAAGCTGTGGCTCTCCTTCCAACCACCAGATTACTCAGCACTTGTTTGTATCTCTGTAGTTGGTTATGTGCAACTGAGTCCGGCTACCCTTTTAGGATGACATTCTCCCTAATGGTAAGGACCTTGTCTCCGATTTCCTTTGCCTCACCGTAAGGTGCTATTTTAATAAAACACTGTTGATCTAGAGTACATCAGCTAGAGCACTTTCCTAAGTAAAATACCCAACCATTCCCCCGCTCCTTTTCTTTCTGTGCAACGAAGAGGACGGCACATAGTTACAGCTACCTCTGAAACGAATAGGTAAGTTAGCGGCAAAAGAAAAAACCAATGGGAAACGCAATTTCTCCTGTTACTGCTCCTTTAATCTGTGGTCCACAGGGCCAAAACGGATGTTTCGAAGATAAAGCACTGAACCCTACAAATACAAATCGCCAGCTCTCGGGCACGTAAGCTGTCCCACCTCGAAGAAAGCTGGACAGGACGAGAAAGGGGCTCCTTAGCCCCAGGGGCCGCTCACCAGGGAAAGGAGGGGGTTTGGCCCAGGTGGGCGATTCCCCCTCCCCCGACTCCCTCTGAAGTGCCCGAGTGAAACACAGAGGAGCAGCGGTGGCGGACACAGCGGGACCTGGGAGGGGTGCCGGGGGAAGGCACAGGGGAAGCCGGGGGACTGGAGCGCCCGGCTTCTGGGCCAGAGCTCCAGTTACTTACCCTACAGGGTAGCCGCCCCCTAGGTGCACATCTTCAGGGGCATCAAAGAATTCCTCGGTGTCGCTTTCCGACGCCATTTATAGGACACACCCGCGGGTGAGGGGGCCGGCGCCGCCTGCAGGGAGGGTGACTTTCGTCTCCTCCTCGTCGTCTTCCACCCCGGCGAGACCGTGGGGAGGTGGGTCCCAGGCGAGGAGAGGGACGGGGGAGACGATCTAGAGTGAGGAGCCGGTGAGGGGCAGGGGGCCGCCGTCAGCTGCCGGGCTGTGGGAATGACCGGCCGAGCGGCAGCCTGAGGAAGCGGCGGTGGGTCCAGGGACTGTTGCAGCCGCCGCTCCGGGCGATAGGTGTACAAGGAGAGCGAGAGAAGAGGCGGCGGCTCTCTGTGGGGGAGGGCGGGCGCGCAGACGACAGCAGCTCCAATTTCTCCCGCAGCAGCAATTACAGCAGCTGGAACAGTCAGTTGCCCGCAAAATACCGACGCGCACTTAACCTCGCGAGATTTCGGGAGGGGCCGGTTAAAGCGTGGGCGGGGCGACGAGGAGGCGGGGGCGGTTCCAGAGCGGCAGCGCCCAGATTTCTCCTACCCGAGAGGCCTATCAAAACGACGCAAGCGCGTTGAGGGCGTTCGGTGAAGGCCGGAAGTAGCCGAGGAGGGTGGAGCCTACAACCTGCGCAGGAGCGGCGTGGTGCCTTAGATCTGAGCGAGCGAGCCCGACGTGGGTGGGGTCTGGCTGATTGTCTTACCTCTAGTTCTGCTGCTCCAAAGAGAGGCAACTTCAGAGGGATGGTTTTGAGTCTGCTTTTTTCCCTTGAGAGGAAATGCTGTCGGGAAGCATTGGCATTGTGGTTTACATTTACTTACGTCGTCTTAATTTATCCAAGCCCGGCATATCCCACCCTAGGGCAAAGGCAGGTCCACCTCCTCGAGTGTTACGGGAATAACTCGTCCTATTTACTACAGGATCTCTAATTGAGATCCCTAAATACGCTCCTGCCGGCCAGAGGGTGGGGTCCATGAGAGATACGTGGGCAGTGTGCCAGTTCCATGAAGTAATGATGGATTTATTGCCGGAGCGGAGCCAGCATAAGGCCTCCAGTTACTCTTTCTCTACAAATATTTGTTGCTGCCCACACAATGTGAGAGAAATTCTTACAGACTGGCCAAGATGCGGATCAGTCCATGGTAAATATATATTGAACAGATACCGTTGCAAAACTAAGAGCTTGTAACTTAATTCTGACCCTTGATTGCCCTATGTCCAGTGATGAAAATACAAAAGTACTTTTTTTTTTAGGATTTTATTTATTTGACAGAGACACAGCGAGAGAGGGAACACAAGCAGGGAGGGGGAGTGGGAGAGGGAGAACCAGGCTTCCCGCTGAGCAAGGAGCCCGATGTGGGGCTCGATATGGGGCTCGATGTGGGGCTCGATCTCAGGAGTCTGGGATCGTGACCTGAGCTGAAGGCAGATGCTTAAGGACTGAGCCACCTAGGCGCCCCACAAAAGTACTTTTTGAAAGACCAAGATGTTCTTTCTTACCGGATCATTCACCACCAGGGTGATAACATTGACTTTCTGTATGATCGCTGAATCACATTTGTTTCCCATTGAAGTCATGACAGGAAGGCTCTCAGAACTGTTTGTTCAGCCTCAACTACTGCTCAAGATGGCAGCAGGAAAGACTGGATTGGGTCTGGGCACTTGGCCTCAGAAGCTAAAATGAAGTTCTAAATTTCTCCTTGTAAAGCAACCAGGAAAAAACCTGGCGTTGTCTGGTGTACCTGAGTAAAACCAAATGCCATATACTGTAACTTCTGTAACATCCCAGGGAATTAAGGGGAAACACTGCATGTTCAAATATGGTAATATTTTTCTGCAGCAAACCATATAATTATTCATATGGAGTAAATGAATAGCAGTGAATAGCCTCATTCAGTTCAGGTCAGATAGTACTGCCAAATAAGTTTAGGTTAGGTCAATTTGACTGGCAAATAAGTTACTAAAAATACAAAACAAAATTTTTAGTTTCCAGAGCCTTTTGGATTTCAAAACTGCAGACAAGTGATTTCTGGGTCCTTGTGTCCTTTTGTCACAATCTAGTAATTATTAGCTTTTATGTGTTTTAAACATGTTAATTTCCCAGGTATAAAACTGTATCTCTAATACTAACTTTTTATTTTTGTTGATCACTAGAAAAGATATGCTTTTTTTCCTTATGGATTATGAAAAGATAAAAGTAGACAAACTACCTGAATTTATTCTCTTCCTAGTCATCTAATAGTGAATTTATGTTTGCCTTAAAAATTAAGTTTGGTGTTGGGGTGCCTGACTGGTTCAGTTGGTAGAGCATGTGGCTCTTGATCTTGGGGTCCTGAGTTTGAGCCTCACGTTGGGCATAGAGATTATTTAAAAAAAAAAAAAAAGAAAGCTGAATAAGATAATTTAGTTCCTGTCTTCCAGGAGCTCACAATCTAGCAACAGATCCAAATATGGATTCCTAATTTGGTGCCTTTTTTTCGCTATACCATATCACCTTTCTTGAATCTTTTTTTTTTTCTCTCTTGGACCTTTTAAGGTACCTTAAACGTTATGCTTAGAAAAAATCAAAGTGGAGAAATGATAAGCAGAAAACATTTTAGAGCTATTAAAGTTGTCTGTTTAAATGCTTTTATCAGTTATGTGAGGAAGTGAGTTTCTGGTAACATCAAAACACATGTGTACTGAGTGTCATAATTTTTTTTTAAGATTTTATTTATTTATTTGCCAGAGAGAGAGAGCATGGGAGAGAGAGTGAGAGTACAAACAGGGGGAGTGGCAGGCAGAGGGAGAAGCAGGCTCCCCGCTGAGCAAGGAGCCCAATATGGGACTCCATTTCAGGACCATGGGATCATGACCCGAGTCCAAGGCAGACGCTTAACCGACTGAGCCACCCAGGCGTCCCAACATGTCATAATATTTTTTTAAAAGATTTATGTATTTAGAGAGAGAAAGAGAGCACGAGTTGGGGGAGGGGCAGAGGCTTGACATGTGACTTGATCCCATAAGCCTGAGATCATGACCTGAGCCCAAACCAAGAGTTGGATGCTCAACCCACTGAGCCACCCAGGCGCCCCTCATAATTTTTTTAAGATTTTATTTTTAAGTAATCTCTACACCCAATGTGGGGCTTGAACTCACAACCCTGAGATCAAGAGTCACATACTCCACTAGGTAAGCCAGCCACCTCTCCCCACCCCATGTCATCATTTTAAAAGATGCTTTGCCCGAATCATCTAAATTTTTAAAGCAGCAGGTTTTAGGTTTAGTCCAAGGGAGTAGTTTTAAAGCTTTTCTCCTTATTAGAAATGAAACTTTTTAATCAAACCTAATTTCCGGCAAAAGTCTACTTATCATTAAAAGAATAACTGCTGCAGCTGAAGCAGGAATAGTTCAGGTCCCTGAGGGTCCAGAGACTGCCCCAAGACATCGTTAAAAAAAATTGGAGGCTATTGGTCCAAAGCTGGGGTAGGCAAATTATGGTTCACTGGACAAATCTGTCCCACTGTCTGTTTTTGTAAATACAATTCCCCCTTATCTATGGTTTCGCTTTCTGCAGTTTCAGTTGCCCAAGATCAACTGTGGTTCAGAAGCAGATGCTTCTCCTTCTGACGTGTCATCTAACAGTACATCAGAACACCTACATCATTTACCTCCCTTTATCTCATCACATAGGCATTTTATCATTTCATATCACCACAAGAAGAAGGGTGAGTACAGCGCAATAAGATATTTTGAGATAGACCACATTCACATAACTTTTATTACCAGTATGTTGTTATAATTATACTACTGTATTGTTATTGTTAATCTTCTACTGAGCCTAATTTATAAATTAAACTTTATCATAGGTATGTGTGTAGAGGAAAAAACATAGTATATATAGGGTTTGGTACTCTCTGTAGTTTCAGGCACTGCGGGGTTCAGTTTCAGTGGGGGTCCTGGGACATATTCCCCGTGGATAAAGGAGGGCTACTGTAAAGTTTTATTGGAATACAGCCAGGCCTAGCTGTCTATGTATTGTATGTCTGCTTTTAGGGCAGAGTTGAGCAATTAGGACAGAGACTGTATGGCCCACAAAGCCTAAAATGTTTACTACCAGGCTCTTTACAGAAAATTTTGCCAACGTTTGGTCCATAGGATACTACTTTCTAGGGTACCCCAGAACTGAAAGTACATGCATATTAAATGGTTATTTGAATTAGTTTCACAACAGAATTGTATAATGCCACAAAATCACACACCTAGATAAGAATGAGGATAAAACTGTTTCCCACCCGGCTCATTCCTAGTGGCTTTAAAAACTACCCAGGTCTAAGGCTAAAGTGGGTTTCAGGAAACTTTTTCTGTCTCCTTACCTGCACAGCATAAACTCTACTTAGGAGTTAAAAGGCGACAAGTCACAGTCAGTGTATGGAACAATTTGTGGGATGCTTGCTCTCTTCACTTGGCAAGAATAATACAAACTGGCAGTATACTTGGAGCCAATTGTGCTCCAACCTCAAGGGTAATCACTGGGAACATCAGTGACAAGACTGTCATGTGCGTAGGGGCGCTTGGGTGGCTCAGATGGTTAAGCGTCTGCCTTGGGCTCAGGTCATGATCCCAGGGTCCTGGGATCGAGTCCCACATCAGGCTTCTGGCTCGGCGGGGAGCCTGCTTCTCCCTCTCCCTCTGCCTCTCTCCCTGCTCATGCTCTCTCTCTCTCTATCTCTGTGTCTCAAATGAATAAATAAAATCTTAAAAAAAAAAAGACTGTCACGTGTGTAGGCTTTTGTTACAAACAACAGCTAAAGTGATAACTCAGGGAAAAACTTTTTATATACGAAGTCAGAGGATTTGAGATACAATATTGACATGAACTGATTTAATATTGCAATCTCTGGGAGAGTTTTTATAGATTTTGAAGTATCAAAATCCATAAAAGAAAATCAATCTGAACTGGCCAAAATTTCTCAGGACCAAGCTAAAATTCTGTAATCATCAACCTTCAATTATGTTTGAAAGGTCAGCTGTGTTCCAGATTATGATGGTAAATATTTAAAAACTCATTTCTATTTGGCTTTGGAATCTTTGTATCTTTTTTAGGTCCATACCACCTTCTTAATGATGTTTTCTCGATATTAATATTAAAATGAATTTTCAATCTCTGAGCACACAGGAACTGAAAGTAGAGAGTCTAGAAATTTGTTAAGAGATGCAGAAAAAAAAAAAAAGATGCAGAAAAGCCAGTTTGGGATTTTAATTGTCTTACTATTATGTAGTAGAATACTAAGTTCAAGACTCTGGACTAAAACTAACTGGGATTATCTTAAACAAAACAAAACAAAACAAAAAAAGGAATTTATTCATTTGCATAATCAAATATAGACTGCTATAACACTTGTCTGTTCCTTTGTGATTAATGTATTGGAGAAGAATTTGAGCATAAAGCGAATTTTGCATTCGCTTAAGTGTGATTTTTGTCAGCCAGAAGCACTAGGTAAAAGCAGAAAAGTACACCCAGCTGAATCAAGTCACATAGGAATGCACAAAATACACACATATCTGCCGCAGACAACCACCAGCTACCTCAGTTCATTGTGTGTGTTTTGAGTCACACCCATCCATATCTAAGCGTTAGAACTTTCCTTCAGAATCTGATTTCAGATAACCCTCCTTCTACCACTTCACAATAACTCACAAGCTACAACTCCCCTGATACCCATTTCCACAAGCAAACTTCAGGTCTTTTTCAAAATAAAGTGCTCTATGTGTTTCATTATTTATGTGTTTATTTCATAACCATTTAATAGGTATAAAACTCAGCCACTACCGTTTTTATTAGGTTTGTATGTTTTTGTGTATGTGTCACCGACAAAGGTTTTGATTTGGGTTTTTTGGGGGTTTTTTAGAGCAGTTAGGTGTTATTCAGTTTTCAGAGCACATGTTTTCTTGGTATGTTTTTTTAAAAATTGTTTTATTTGAGTGTTACGTTAGTTTCAGGTGTACAATATAGTGACTTCACATCTCTATATACAAAGTTTTTTTAAAAATGTTTTTTATTTATTTACTTGAGAGAGAGAGCGCTAGAGAGAAAGAGAACGAGCAGGGGGGAGGAGCAGAGGGAGAGGGAGAAGCAGACTCCCTGCTGAGCAGGGAGCCCGACCGACCGATGTGGGGCTCGGTCCCAGGACCCCGAGATCATGACCTGAACTGAAGGCAGACGCTTCACCAACTGAGCCACCCAGGTGCCCTGTCTATACACAAAGTTTCTGAATGGTGTACTCCTAGCCACATTTTCCACATAAACCCTGGGGTTTTTACTGAACAACTTTGTGTAGTGGAGTGATTTTTAGGAAAGCAAATGTTACCACATGGCAGCTCTGACTGTAGTCCAGATGACGTAGCTTTAGGTATGGCTGGATCCAGGGTCCAATATATCAGTACTCTCTCTCTCCTTGCCATCTCTCATCTTTGCTTATCTCTTCTTCTTTTTGTGATGTGGCTTCAGTTTTCCTATGACAGACAGCTTCCTTCTTGAAGTCAGTGAAGAGGGCTGAAGGCATTAGTTTATAATGTCCTAATAATTCTCAATCCCAAAGGAAGTGAGACTTTTTTTGTCCCAGTAGTGGTATATTAAGTCTCAGAGATGATGCTGATTGGCCTTAGGAAATTCCTCTAGCTAAGGGCATAGAGAACTCTTGTCAGGCCTAGGCCAGCTGATTCCTTGCTACACACCAAGTAGGGAGAGACTACTGTGAGTATCTTTCTCACTAGGACCACATGGAATATGCAATGGCTGTTTTTTCCAAAAGAGGGCTACTAGCAGACAGGAACAATGTGCTAACCACAGTTAATAATGGTTCAGTCTCTGTATTCATTGACATGACAAAAGCTCACGATGTGTTAAATGAAAACAGATGTTATGAAATACTGCATGTGGAATAATCCCATTTATGTAAAATCATATATCTATGTATATGTGTATATAAGCATAGAGAATTCTGGAAGAATGTTTAGAAATGATTGATGATGATGGTCTTTGGCTGCTGATTAAAATAATAGGAAATGTGTACCTTATTTATACCTTCATATAATGATTGAATTTTCTACAGTGAGTGTATATTACTTTTTGTTTTTATTTTTTAAGATTTTACTTTTAAGTAATCTCTACACCCAAAGCAGGGCTTGAATTCACAACCTCGAGATCAAGAGTCATATGCTCCCCTGACTGAGGCAGCCAGGTGCTCCATATTACTTTTTAAATGAGGGAAAATAGGGGCTCCTGGGTGGCTCAGTCAGTTGGGCATCTGCCTTCAGCTCGGGTCATGACCCCAGGGTCCTGGGATCGAGCCCCAGGTTGGGCTCCCTGCTCAGCAGCAGAGTCTGCTTCTCCCTTTCTCTCTCCTGCTCATGCTCTCTCTCTCTCTCTCAAATAAATAAATAAATAATCTTTTAAAAAATTTAAAGAAATAAAATAAATGAGGGAAAATAGTAAAAGAAAATATATAGCCAGTAGACTTAAATACAAAATAAAGAGCTGAGATTTGTTGCCCATATAGTACACGACTATGAGTCCTGGGCCTATTGCAGGTGTCACACTTAGCTTCTAGACCAGTTCAATAAGTGCCACTAAGAAGCTGAACTTGGGAAAAAATACCCACAAAGCAAATCTTGGAATGTAGTTAGTTTACCAGTATAAAGTACTATTTTTTTGCACTACAGGCACTACACACAGAGAATGGTAATGGGAATTTCCAAAGCAGCTATGAAATGATGGATTGATGTGAAGCTTCTAGAGGCAAAGTATAATATTAGAGATTCACGTCTAATAATATGAACTAATCATAATTTTGTTTTTCAGAACAATAAGCAATATATATGGCCTGATCTAAGCAGGGGTAAACTAAAACATATGACCTTTATGCTTCAAAATATTACTTAAGGTCAAAAACTAGATAAGATTTTTTTTCCCTGTGACATTTACATATATTTTTAATTGCTAAAACTGAATCAAATGGCAAACATTTATATAGAAATATCCATCATCAGGCTAATACAAACATGTGCATATACACTCAACAGCAACAACTAGAATTTCATGGACTCTTACAACTGGAAGGGACTTTTATTTATTTTTTTTAAAGATTTTATTTATTTATTTGACAGAGAGATAGTACAAGTAGGCAGAGAGGCAGGCAGAAGGAGAGGGAGAAGCAGACTCCCCGCTGAGCAGGGAGCCCGACGTGGGGCTCGATCCCAGGACCCTGGGATCATGACCTGAGCCGAAGGCAGCCGCTTAACCGACTGAGCCACCCAGGTGCCCCACAACTGGAAGGGACTTTTAAAGTCACTAGTCCAGAACTCATATCTGAAGTATGAATTCCTTTTACAAGTCTCCCTGATAAATGGTCATTCAGGGACATGGAGTTTACTGTTTACCCAATCCACTTTTTTTAAAACTATTGGGTTGTTT
>NC_138385.1:26617803-26625307 GCF_054177405.1 Leptonychotes weddellii
AAAAAGATTTTATTTATTCATTTTGAGAGAGAGAGAGAATGAGTGAGGGGGAAGGGCAGAGAAAGAGGGAAAAGCAGGCTCCTCACCATGCAGGGAGCCCGATGCGGGGCTCGATCCCAGGACCCCGGGATCATGACCTGAGCCAAAAGCAGATGCTTAACCGACTGAGCCACCCAGGCGCCCCTTATTTTATTTTATTTTATTTTTTTAAGTAATCTCTCCACCCAATGTGGGGCTTGAGATCGTGACCTGAAGATCAAGAGTCACATGCTTTACTGACTAAGCCAGCCAGGGCACCCTGACCCAATCCACTTTTGATAAATGTTAACAGATTTCTTCATTGTATTTAGCCCAAATCTGTGTTTCTAATTTACATCTACTGGTTATAATTCTGGTTACTAAGTCTATACAAAACCTTTAATCTATTTAAAGGTGGTTATCAGTCCTCTTTATTATTTTTTATTTTGAGAATATACACTGATGTGTTTACACTAAATGTGTTCAGAGACGAAGACAAATGGGAATTTCAAATGCACAAATGTATATTAAATAAGTATGGGATATGTGTACATACTAAACATGTCTACCTATGTATAGGGAACCTGCCTAATGGTATGCTCTCTGTGTATACCTAGTAATAATATATTACTTTTTTGTATTACATTAGAATATATTACATTAGAATAACTATACTTTTATATTAGAATAACTCTATATTACATTAGAATAACTCTATACTTTCTGAGATAGTTTCACATCTCTTATGTCATTCAATGATAATAAAATAATAATTGCTCTCATTAAGTTAGTTCTAAGTACTTTATTAAGCGCTTTGCATATATTATTTCACTTAATCCATATAATATATGAGGAATATGCTATTTTATAAGTAGGGAAACAGATTTAGAACAGTTAAGTAACGTGCCCAAAGTTTCACAGCTAGCATTTAGTGGTTAAGATTTGAGCCTAAGGTCACACTTTTATTTTATTTTATTCATTATCTCCCCAGAGTTTGCTTTAGTTTTACTAGCCTGTAGCAACTGAGCCATGTTAACGAGTGAAGTGTCAGAAATTATAATCTTACCAAAAAAAAAAATTAAAGCAAGTAGTTGATATTTCTTTTTTTTTTTTTCCATTTTGTAATGGTATTCTTAATCTAAATGGGTACATCTCAACGTTGGGAGTTGTGGTAGGCAGAATTTTAAGATAGACCCCAAGATTTCCTAGCTCCTAGTATACTCACCCTTCCCCCCTGTTATTCAATTCAACACTAATCTAGGTGCTGCCAGGAAGGGATTTTGCAGATGTCATTAAAGTCCCAAATCAGTTGACTTTAAGATAGAGAGATTATACAGGTGGATTTGACCTCATCACATGAGCCCTATAAAAGCCGAGTTTTCTCTGGCTGGTGGGGAAGAGGAAGTCAGAGCAATGCACTCTGGTTGGCTTGGAAGAAAGCAAACATGCTGTGAACTGCTGATGAGGTGTGGAATGTGGCCTCTAGGAACTGAGAATGGCCCCTTGCTGATAGGAAGGAATTGGAGCCCTCTGTCTTGTGGTTGCAAGGAACTGAATTCAGCCAACAGTCTGAACAAGCAGGAAAAGGGACCCCAAGCTCCATATGAGAATGCAGACTGGCCAACACCTTTATTTCAGCCTTGCAAGATCCTGAGCAGACCCTGGCCACAACTGTCCCCAGACTTCTGATTTACAGAACTGCTAGATAACAAATTTGTATTTTTTTAAAGCCACTAACTTTTGGGTGATTTGTTACAAAGCAATAAAAACTATTACAGGGAGGGCCACCTGACTGGCTCAGTCGGTAGAGCATGTGACTCTTGATCTCAGGGTCATGAGCTTAAGCCCCATGTTGGGCGTAGATTACTTAAAAAAACAAAACAAAACAAAACAAAAAAATTATTACAGGGATAAATATCACTATCCTCCTTCTGTCAGTGAAGAACGACAGATCTAAGGGCGCTTAGCTGGCTCAGTCAGCAGGGCATGCAACTCTTGATCTCCGGGTTGTAAATTCAAGCCCCACACTGGGTGTAGAGATTACTTAAAAATAAAATCTTAAAAAAAAAAAAAAAAAAGGACGACAGATCTAAGTAGGTCATGGTAAAACAAGTGTAATAGGTCAACAGATGCTGTTTGCTTTCTGAAGTCCTTGAGTGCACTTGGGAATAAATGTAACACTGGAGTGAACGTTAAGGTATAATGTAACAGAAAAGAAAAACAGTGAATTTAGAAAAAAATAACCCAACATACATTTACAATATGAAAGCAGTATCTTGCTTCACATACACTCACACACAGAATGCACCCCAAATTCAACTCCATTTGCAAAATCTCCTATGAAGCCTAGTAATCCTGCTACCCATGTGGTATTAGGGACTGTCTGATCCCCTGCTTCTGTGATCTTTTACTCTTGAGGGAACCTGCTTGCATTCAGAATTTGGGTTCAGTTTCAATGTTAATCTTACTACCGACCTTCCAGTATTGTTATCTGGCTTCACTGTGGTTGCTTGATCATCCATCCATTCATTCATTCTACAGATGTTTATTAAGGGCTTACTATGCGCCAGGCATTGTGCCATGTAGTGGGTTGACAATGGTATGGCCTAGTCCTTCTGAGACTTAGTCAAGCAACTGCACTAATTGTCCTTTCCTCCTTTTGGGGATGAGACATGACTGGGTACCTCATGTGGGCAAGTGAAAGGTTGTCATTAGCCTAATAAGTTTAGTAGACAGAGTAAGGCTGCTACCTAAATGTGGCCTAAATCTGAGGATTTTTTTTTATTTCACTACTTTTGGAACATCCTCAGCCATTATCTTTAGATATTGTCTCTCTCTTCTTCTCTTTTTTTTAATTAAAAAAAAAATCTCAAAAAAAATAATCTCCACACCCAATGTGGGGCTTGAACTCACAACCCCAAGACCAAGAGTCGCATGCTCTACTGACTGAGCCAGTGGGGTGCCGCATCTCTCTTATTTTCTTTAATATTTCCTTCTAGAATTCCCATTAGATGCATGTTGTCCTTCTCATTATATCCTTTATATGTTTTAACCTGTCCTTCATATTTTTCCTTGTGTGTATGTGATATTTATTTGTGAGCACACCTTCATTGGACCCTTCTCTTTGGAGATTCTTTGAGATCTGGGTTTGAAGTGAATTCTCCTGGAAAAGAGTTGCACTTATTCCTACGAGTCACCTGGAAATCCAGTTGGCCCTTGAACAACTTGGGAGTTAGGGGTACCAAGCCCCCATGCAGTCAAAATCTGTATAACTTTTGCCTCCCCCAAAAGTTAACTAATAGGTTACTGTCGGCCAGAAGCCTTAGTGATGCCATCAACAGCCAATTAACCATATTTTGTATGTTATATGTATTTTATACTGTATTTTACAGTAAAGTAAGTTAGAGAAAAGAAAATATGAAGAAAATCATAAGGGGCACCTGGGTGCCTCAGTCGGTTGGGCGTCTGCCTTCAGCTCGGGTCCTGGGATCGAGCCCCGTGTTGGGCTCCCTGCTCAGCGGGGAGTCTGCTCTCCCTCTCCCACTCCCCCTGTTTGTGCTCTCTTTGTCAAATAAATAAATAAAATTTAAAAAAAAAAAAGGAAATCATAAGAGGGGCGCCTGGCTGGCTCAGTCAGTAGAGCATGTGACTCTTGGTCTCAGCATTTTGAGTTCAAAGCTCCACGCTGGGTGTAGAGCTTACTTAAAAAAAATCATAAGGAAGAGAAAATGCATTTACAGTACTATATTGTATTTATTGAAAAAAATCTTCATATAAGTGGACCCATGCAGTTCAAACCTGTGTTGTTCAAGGATCAATTGCATTGCCAATACAGACCTATTTTAAGATAAATTTCTGGTGTGTGGTGTTTTGACCATATGAGTAATGTGAATTCTGGACCCAAACATGCCTGAGTACAGGTTTGGGGTTATGGTGTCTAAAGGGAATTTCTCTCTCTCTCTCCTCTTTTTTTATTCTATCCAGAGACAAAACCAAGACAAGCACATATCTCTACCATTTGCCTCTAGGTAGTGTATTTTTGTTGTTGTTGGTTTTTTGTTTTTTGTTTTTCCCCTGTTCATCCATTAAGGGCATCATCTTTGGGGATGTGACTTTAAGCAGAGAAGGAGGGAGAGGCTGTGTGCCTGATCCAACTTGTAACCTTGCCTGGGCCCCCGGATTTGTTCCTTTTGTCCCTTGCACTTGATTGGCCCATTAAAACTACTCTCTGGGGTTGCTAAGAAGCAATAGCTATCCCAAGGTAAATGCCAGCTTTTTTTTTTTTTTTTTTAAATGCCAGCTTTATAGCTTCCTTTTTTTCCTCTGGATTAGTGCTGACATCTTCTTACTGGCTCTTATTTTCCCACCATCTCAACCATCAGCCTGCATTTAAAAGGACATGGTCTGGGGTGTCCGGGTGGCACAGGTGGTTGAGCCTACAACTCTTTTTTTTTTTTTTTTAAAGATTTTATTTATTTATTTGACAGAGAGAGAGAGACAGCGAGAGAGGGAACACAAGAAGGGGGAGTGGAGGAGGGAGAAGGAGGCTTCCCACTGAGCAGGGAGCCCGATGCGGGGCTTAATCCCAGGACCCTGGGATCATGACCCGAGCCGAAGGCAGATGCCCAACGACTGAGCCACCCAGGCGCCCCTCAGCCTCCAACTCTTGATTTCGGCTCAGGTCATGATCTCAGGGTCTTGAGCTCAAGCCCTGCGTGGGGCTCTGTGCTGAGCGTGGAGCCTGCTTAAGATTCTCTCTCTCGCTCTCTCTGCCTCTGCCCCTCTCCCTGCATGCGTGCGCTCTCTCTCTCTCTGTCTCTCAAAATAAATAAATAAAATCTTTAAAAGGACATAGTCTATCTGTCCTCTCTCTCTGTCTCATCTATCATTTTAAGATGTGCTATACTAGAGGTATTTCTTCAGCCAACTCTGTTGCTGTATTACCTCAACTCAGTTCTGCTCCACAGAAAGACAGGGCTTTGGATAGGTGGGCTAAGTCCTGGGAGAATTGTCATGGAGGCAGTGGGTCAGGCAAAGAGTAAAACTGACTCTACAGAAGCTCTGCCTTTGGGTTTATATTGATCAGGCTATGACGTAGTTGTGGTGGTGGATATGTTGTCATCAGATTTTATAGTGTCTTTGAAAAAATAAGGATGTTTGAGGTCCTGGATCAGGTAGTGTGTTAACTACTTCTACCAGCAGCAGATCCTGAAGAGGACACTTTCTGGACTGGAGAATTGCAGAAGGGGGATCAAGCACTGTTTGGGTAGAAAGGGAGACTCCATTCTTTCCAGAAGAGTATAAGGGTATCTAGTCTGCCTAGGAAGTATGGAGGTTCAGTCTGTTTGAAACTGATTTTAAAAAGAAAATCTTAAAAAAAAATAAAAACTAAAAAAAATAAGTAAAAAAATAAAATAAAAATTAAAAAAATAAAAACTCTGGGCACCTGGGTGGCTCGGTTGGTTAAGTGTCCAACTCTTGATTTTGGCTCAGGTTATGCTCTCAGGGATGTGAGATCGAGCCTACATCAGGCTCTGTGCTGGGCGTGGAGCCTGCTTAAGGTTCTGTCTCTCCCTCTCCTTCTGCCCCCCTCCGCCGCTCACGCTCTATCTCTCTCTCTCTAACAAAGAAAGAAGCAAACCTCTCCACATCCTGTTAATGGGTTCCTCATCTGATGACCACAGTCAAGATCCTGACACCTAAAGTAAACAAAGCTATGTAAGCAGCATGTCTTACTGCAATGATTTTCAAACTATACACTCATGTGGGGAGCCTGTTAAAATATAGATTCTGGGACTTTACCCTAGACCTATTGAATTCTGATCTCTGAGAGGGCTCTAAGATCAGCATTTTATTTATTTATTTTTCAAAAGTTAAAAAAAATTATTTCAGTAATCTCTACACCCAACGTGGGGCTCAAACTCACAACCCCGAGATCAAGAGCTACATGCTCTACCAACTGAGCCAGCCAGGTGTCCCTGAAATCAGCATTTTAAGAAGCTTCTCCCAAGTGACTGTGATGCAGGTGGTGCTTTGGCAACACTTTAAACAAGGTTGATTTGAAGAAGCTTCACATTATGTTTTTATACCTAAGAATTGCCATTTGGCCATTGAACTGAAGAGTCCAGCCATAAATACTCAGAGACATTTATAGAAAAAATGCCTTCATTTCTTAAAGTGACTGTGACATTGGGGAGGGGAGGTCTAAAAGTGGGACTATTAAAAAATATATATATTTTAGTGTATATTTATACTTATATATGTTATATATAACATATATACTCTTATATAGAAGTGTACTTACATACTTATAAATGTACTTATTTTATATATATTAATATAAATATATGTATACATATTAGTAATAAATAAACATATATATATTAGTAATCTCTACACCCACTGTGGGGCTCAAACTCCTGACCTGGAGATCAGGAGTCACATGCTCCTCCAAATGAGCCAGCAGGGCACCCCAGGACTATTAAAATATAAACATAAGAATTTGAAGTCTTTGTAAATGCTTGATGGCAGTTAGTGTATGTATGTGGGGTGGTTCTGAAGATACATGTCATTCAAGCCTGAATGAGGGGGAAAACTGAACTAGAGTGAGGTAAGGAAATGCAGCCCTATATGTTGGGGGAGGTGGGTGTGATACCTAGGGGTAGATTTGTAAAAAAACGGATCCAAAATTCTAAAGTGTTTATTGAAAAAGAGAGAAGAGACAGAAAATGTGTGGGACAACCAGAGTCCGGGACAGCAAGAAGCTTTAGAAAGCTGGGTACAGAATATATGATGGAAGTTGGAAGGTGCAGCAGCCAAGGAGCCTAGAGAGAGAGACTGCAGACCATTCAGGATGCTATAATCCTAGGGGCAGGGATAGGAACAGTGTGGGTTCAGGGCCTCAGGGAGGAGGAGATAGAAAAGGGACATCCTGGGAGCAGCCAGAGGGAAAGTAGCCCTGTGGGTGTTGAGAGGTGGTCAGAAAGTTAGTGCTGTTTCCATCCAAAGCCCAAAACCATGTCTGCTGAAGGCGAGATAAGAAAAGACCTTGTTCCTCAAAAAACCAAAAGGCTTGTATCGTAATCTGGGATTAGAAGGTGCAAGTAGGGAAAATTAATTAGAAAAACTGGTCTTCCAGGTCAGGGTCTACTCACTCTGGGGAGTCCTCTGTACTCTAAGGAATTAGTTAGCACGACTACCGGAAGGACCTAGTTAGTAGCTCAAGCTGTGCCAAGTTGAGTGATACTTTGCCATTACTACAAATGTAAATAGCTTTCCCCCTCGATTTTCCTCTTAGTGCTTTAAATTTACTTGCATCTGGAATAGACCAAGGGAGCTGGTCAATAGAGAAACAAGGAGGACCCCACCTAGAGGGTATCCAGGCCCGTCTCTTTCTTTCTTTCTTTCTTTCTTTCTTTCTTTCTTTCTTTCTTTTCTTTTCTTTTCTTTTCTTTCATCATCTATCTATATCCCTACAATGGTTAAT
>NC_138385.1:26625407-26670870 GCF_054177405.1 Leptonychotes weddellii
GGCCCATTTCATTCCATCAACAACCCCCATAGACCTTTCATTTGAAGAACAAGATGCTCACCCTTTAAGTTCTGAAAAGAGGAAGAATGTTTTTATATCCAAACAGCCCTCCTTAGACCAGGGCTGAGACCAATAACTAGCCTCCTGGCTGTCTGTAGCTTTAGCTTATGCTTCTGTGTGGGTTTGTTGATATGTATTCCAACTACTTCTGAACCCAGGCTTTCTTGTTCTGACTACACATGCACCAAGGCACTTTCTTGCTGCCAGTGTGTGGCCTTGTCAAATATTCAGGGATCTGTTCTTTTAGAAAGGGGTAATGGTCCCGGTCCACAAATACCCTATGCGTGTCTAGGTAAATGGGGTGAAAGGATTTGAGAGGACCCTTTAATGGGACACCCCTGCCGAAGCAGGATGCAGATTAGCGTCTCAGACCCAGCCCAGGTGAGACCTTCACATTTCCCCGTGGCTAGAGACCTCCAAATCATGGTTAGGCACTCCTACCTAGGAGAAAGGCTCAAGTTTTCTGGTGTCTTCTTTGTTGTGGAATGACAACAGATGTCCTCTATTTCCATGGTCTCTCAACTATCTCTCTTCTAATCCCAGAAATACCTTCGGGTTCCTTGGGCTAGGCTGGCTGAGCTGTCCTCGGGACTTTTTAGCTAAGCAGCTGTTGATAAGAATGTGATGGTGTAGTGAAGGCATCTAGGGAAGCTGCTCTGGGGATAAATTGTCCTCGGTGCCAGGATCAAGTTCTATCTAAAAAAGAAAATTTTAGGTGGCTTCATTGCACTCTGTGTCTACTACCAGGCCCTGGAATGTTGCTGCATGCCAATAGTAAATCTATCCCCCACAAAATAGGATGAGCTAGAATTATAAATAGCTTCTGAAGAGATTTATTAATTTACCTACAATGGTTTTATGACAAATTATTACAGGAAGCTAGAATTACTATGGCTGTATCTTTGAGCAGATTGAGGTAGTTGTCAGTGAGGACAATCATGTTCTTTACACTATTAGTGACAATATTTAGTTTAAATCAGCAAGACAATTTTTACATTCTTACACGATAATATTGTATCGTATTTTTACAAAAGAGAACTTTATGTGGTTATAACAAAAATATTAATGGAGGGGCACCTGGCTGGCTCAGTCGGTAGAGCATGGAACTCTTGATCTCGGGGTTGAGTCCAAGCCCCACATTTGGTGTAAAGCCTACTTAAAAATAAATATTAATGGAAACTTGTGTTTTTATATCACTTATAAGGTTTATTCATTCATTCATTTATTCTCCATAGGATTACAAAATTGAGTAAGACTTTATTTCCTCAAAGACCTTAGAGTTTAGAAAGGAGGACAAATATGCTAAAAAGTGATTGAAATGCAGTGTAGTGTTAGAGATATGTGGTGACAGTGGTTCTCAAGCTTGGATACACATCAGAATTACCTGGAGAGCTGGGAAAAATTCTGATGCCCAGATGGCACCAGAGGGATGGCCTTTGCCTGGAAAGAGAAGGAAACTCTGGGGCGCCTGGGTGGCTCAGTTGGTTAAGCGACTGCCTTCGGCTCAGGTCATGATCCCAGGGTCCTGGGATCGAGTCCCACATCGGGCTCCCGGCTCAGCAGGAAGCCTGCTTCTCCCTCTCCCACTCCCCCTGCTTGTGTTCCTGCTCTCGCTGTCTCTGTCTCTGTCAAATAAATTAAAAAAAAAAAAAAAAGAGAGAAGGAAACTCTGTAGCTGAATTTTGAAGGATGAATAGTTCACCAGGTTGAAAAGAAGAGGAAGGGCCTTATAGGCAGAAGAAATTATACTTGCAAAGGCACAGATGGGGGAACTGCAAGGCTGGAGACATCAGATCCTAGTATGCAAAAGAAGGGGCTATGAAAGATGTATTTGAGGGTGCCTGGGTGGCTCAGTCGGTTAAGTGTCTGCTTTTGGCTCAGGTCATGATCCCAAGGTCCT
The DNA here is from genome assembly GCF_054177405.1 of Leptonychotes weddellii. Classification (NCBI taxonomy): domain Eukaryota; kingdom Metazoa; phylum Chordata; class Mammalia; order Carnivora; family Phocidae; genus Leptonychotes; species Leptonychotes weddellii. The sequence continues at coordinate 26,627,368 of NC_138385.1, forward strand.
GGGATAAAGCCCCGCATCAGGCTCCCTGCTCAGTGGGGAGTCCGCTTCTTCCTCTACCCCTCCTTCAACTCGTGCTCACTCTCTCTCTTTCTCAAATAAATAAAAATAAAAATCTTAAAAAAAAAAAAAAAAAAAAGAAAGTTGTATTTGGAGAAGTAGGCAGGGGCCAGGTCTTTAAAGGCCCTAAAGAGATATGTACTTTATTATGTATGGAGCCACTGAAGGGTTTTAAGCAGGGGATTGCCATGCTCATGGTCAGCTTTTCAGTTTTATTTTATTTATTTTTTAAAAAGATTTTATTTTTTCAGGGAGAGAGAGCGAGCAGGGGGAGGGGCTGAGGGACAGGGAGAAAGAATCTCAAGCAGACTCCCCGCTTAGCGTGAGCCTGATGCTAGGCTCGATGTGGGGCTCGGTGGAGGGCTTGATGGGGGGCTCGATCCCAGAATCCTGAGATCATGACCTGAGCTGAAATCAAGAGTCAGATGCTTAACCAACTGAGCTCCCCAGGTGCCCCAGCTTTTCGGTTTTAAAAGCTTATTCTGGTGGAAGTTTTAAGGAAGGAGTAGATGACCCAAACTGTGTCAGAGAGACTTGTTAGGCGGTTATTACAGAAATCCAAGTGAGAAGTCCTGTGGGTCTAGACTAAGGCTGTGGCAGTGGGGATAAAGTAGAAGAAATGGTTGTGAGAAATACTTAGGAGGTAAAATTACCTTGGAGCACAGAGGGAGGGGATAAATGGAAAAAGGAGGCATGGGACTGCAGAGTTTCTCATTAGGGTGACTAGGAGAATAAAGACATCATTGACAGAAACAGAAGTCAGTGTGGGGAGGCACATGTTTGATTTCAGTGAGTAAATGTGAAGGGACGGATGAGCAAGAAGACATCGCCAGGACACACTTGAATGTACAGGACCGGACATTTGAAAAGTGGTTGATCCAAGCAATAGAAAGTTTAGATTTGTACTCATCCAAATGATAGGAATCAGGAGTAAACAGAGTCTCTGAAGTTTGAAAATTTTGTTTTTTTCACTTTTGCTTACCTTACCTGACAGCCCTCTAGTGACATCAAGCACATACTACATTTCATAAAAGTGCCTCACCTTAGTTACTTGTGATCATGAAATGGATATTCAGAACCCTGGCTTGGTCAAAATATTATTGTAGTAATATTCCAGTATTCATGTGTGGTGGCACATCTATGCAACAAGGGTCTTAGATGGAGCCTGAAGTTGTTGTTTATACTAATTCTGGGAGAGTCAAGAGGATTTGAAATTGAGCTACCAGGAATCTATTTATAGGAGAAATCAGGGAGTCCTCCATGGAAGAATTTATTCTACAGCTGTGGGTGTCACCTTCAGCTACACACCAGAATCACTTGGAGAGCTTAAAAAAAGTTCTGATGCCCACAATGCATCCCAGACCAATTAATCAGAATTAATTGGCCAGGCATTAATATTTATTAAACTTCCTCAGGTAATTCTTTGTACAGCCAAGATTGAGAAGCTGCTGCTCTAGAGGATGAGAACATACCCATACGCAGGGTTGAGTCAAGGATATTGGCTGAGGCTGCAGAAGAGGAGTGGTTCTGGGTGCTGCAAGGCTCTACCAATCAAATCGCCCCGGGTTCAGCTCTCGGGGGTGGGGGTGGGGTCCTACCTGTGGCCATACCTGAATTGCCATCCTTGAGACCTACATCCAAGGAGCTACAAAAGCGTCAGCGCTGGGGTGCCTGGCTGGCTCAGTCTGTGGAGCATTCAACTCTTGATCTCGGGGTTGTGAGTTCGAGCCCCCACGTTGGGTGTAGAGATTACCTAAAAATAAAATCTTAAAAAAAAAAAAAAAGAGTAAAAGCTAAAATACAGTGTCCTCCAAAACTCAGCAGGATTGTAAGAACATAAGGAGTTAAGGGCTCTGGCATTGGCAGAAATACTGACAGCAATGGTGATGGTGACTCCTTTAGCAACATTTTCTTGAGTGCCTGTAGTCTGTGCTAGGCGCTAGTCTAGGGGCTACGGATACAGCGGCAAACAGGATTGGCGAGGTCCTTTCTCTCTTGGATCATGGATTCTAGTCGTTTTGTTGGTGCAGAAGGACTAACAAAATGTCAGGTAGTGAGAAGTACTATGCAGGATATTAAATGGAGTGATATGATAAGAGAATGAGTGTCTGTTTGGAATGGTAGGTCAGGGAGGTGGCTGTCTGCAGAGGGGACCTTTAACGTGTGAGGGGCACCTGGGTGGCTCAGTCGGTTAAACGTCTGCCTTCGGCTTAGGTCATGATCCTAAGGTCTTGGGATCGAGCCCCGCGTCAGGCTCCCTGCTCACTGGGGAGCCTGCTCCTCCCTCTCCTCCCCACTCATGTGCTCTCTCTCGCTATCTCTGTCTCTCTCTCAGATAAATAAAGTAACATGTGAATGACAAGAAGGAGGGAGCCATATGAAATTCAGGGAGAAGAACATTGTAGACAAGGGCAATAGCAAATATAATGACCCAAAGGCAGGAGCAGCTTGGCACGTTTAAGGAACAGAAAGGAGGCTGTGTGGCTGGACTGGATTGATTGAGGAGAGTGGCATAAGATGAAGCTCTAGCAGTAGTCGCGAGCCAGATCATGTGCAGTCTAGTAAGTCATGGTGAAGTCTGAATTTTGTTTTGTTGTTGTTGTTGTTAAGTTTGAATTTTAATCTAAGCGTGATGGAGAGTCATTGAATGGTTTTGAGCAAGGAAATGATAAAACCTAATTTATATTTTAAAGGACCATTCTTACTACTATTGTGGGAAATGGATTGGATTGGAGAAAGAATGGAAATGGGGAGAACACTTAGTAGGGTATTTGCGATAGCACAAATAAGATATGGTAGTGGCTTGGGTTAGGATGTTAATAGTGGACTTGGAAAAAAGTTGGCGCATATATATATATATATACATATATATATATTTTAAAGATTTTATTTATTTATTTGAGAGAGAGAGAGAGAAAGAGGTTGAGAGAACCAGTGTAAGGAAGGGCAGAGGGAGAAGCAAACTCCCCACTGAGCCGGGAGCCTGATGTGAGGCTCGATCCCAGGACCCCGAGATCATGACCTGAGCCAAAGGCAGACGCTTAACCGACTGAGCCACCCAGGCGCCCGAATCCATACAACTTATAGATAAATGGGACATGGGGGCTTGGGAGAGGTATCAAGATGAAGGTGATGGTGACAACAACATTAGCAGTGTCGTTGTTGAGGACAGTAGCTCTTTCAGTAATGGTACCTTCAGTGTCTTTGACAACCAGCATCAGTGGCTTCAGCTCAGCATGAGCTCATGTGGCCTTCACGGGCCTTGTTAGCATACAAGGCACTCTTGGTCATGAAACGAACAGGAGACATCATTGCTGGAGAAAAATGGCAGGCACCACATAGCAGCAAAGCAGACTCATTTACGGAGCATATGTGAGATAGCCTCTGAGGCCATACTGCCAGAAATATCTGAGAAAAACTTAAGAAGGGTTATTTATAACTTCTGCAGAGCAGAGGAAGTGGCGTCAGAGATATGCCCTTTTGTGATTGTGATCGCATATTATCCATAAGCTGCTTTGACAAAACTAATCTGGATTACTCTTAAAAGAGGTCCCAGTTGGGGTGCCTGGGTGGCTCAGTTGGTTAAGCGTCTGCCTTTGATCTCAGGGTCCTGGGATCGAGCCCCGTGTCAGGCTCCCTGCTCCGTGGGGTGCCTGCTTCTCCCTTTCCCTGTGCCCCTCCCCTCGCTCATTCTCTCTCTCTCTCTAAATAAGTAAATAAAATCTTAAAAAAAAAGAAGTCCCAGTTGAAGCTATACTAAATTAAGCATTATCAAACATATTTTTTTTTAAAAATTTCCCTACCAACTATGCAAACATTGATATTTTATATTAAATTATACAAGAAATCTTCAGGTACATGCTTATGAAGATTCAAATAATACAGAAGTTAAATGTTGTATTTGTTAGTCTTCCCCCAGCTGTTGCCCAGTCACATTCCCCAACACGAGGTAACCATAAGAGTTTAGTGAGTTGCCTTCAAAATGTTCTATGCTTTTATATATATGTGTGTACATATGTATATGCTTTTTTGATATGCTTTTTAATACATATATAGTATATATTTTTATTGTATATTAGTGTATGTTTTTATATATTTATACATATATAAAAGCATATTGAAAAAACATATATATACACATATATAAAACATAGTAAAATATTTTGAGGGAAAAGCGTATAGAAAAAAGCATAAAAATAGCATATATATAACATTTATGTATGTTATTTATGTGTATAACACACAGATATAGGTTTTTTACTTTCATTTATTTTTTAAGATTTTATTTTTAAGGAAAAAATTAAAAATAAAAAAATAATAATAATAAAGGTTTTTATTTTTTTAAGATTTTTTAAAAAGATTTTATTTACTTATTTGAGAGAGAGAGAGAAAGAGCACAAGCAGGGGGAGTGGCAGGCAGAGGGAGAGAGGGAAAAGCAGACTCCCCACTGAGTGGAGAGCACGATGTGGAGCTCAATCCCTGGACCCAGAGATCGTGACCTGAGCCAAAGGCAGCTGCTTAATTGACTGACACACTCAGGCACCCCTATTTTTTTAAAGATTTTTTAAAAGATTTTATTTATTTATTTTAAAGATTTTATTTACTGAGAGAGAGAGCTCGCAAGTGCACAAGTGGGGGGGAGGGGCAGAGAGAAAGGGAGAAGCAGACCTCCTGCTGAGCAGGGAGCCAGACACTGGGCTCCAACCCAATTCCTTGGGATCATGACCTGAGCTGAAGGCAGATGCTTAACCGACTGAGCCACCCAGGCACCGCAATATGTTATTTATTTATTTGAGAGAGAGAGCACAAGTGGGAGGAAGAGCAGAGGGGGAGGGAGAAGCAGACTCCCCGCTGAGCAGGGAGCCAGACACGGGGCTCGATCCCAGGACCCTGGGATCATGACCTGAGCTGAAGGCAGATGCTTAACTGACTGAGTCACCCAGGCATCCAGGCTGCCCTATATTTTTTAAGCTCACCATTGTCAACCTCCAGCTCTTAAGGTCAAAATGTAACACTTACCTGGGTGGCTCAGTCGGTCAAGTGTCTGCCTGCGGCTCAGGTCATGATCTCAGGGTCCTGGGATCAAGCCCCACAAGGGACGGTCTCTGCTCAGGGAGAGCCTGCTTCTCCCTCTCCCTCTGCCTGCCACTCCTTCTGCTTTTGCGTGCACCCGCGCACTCTCTCTCTCTGTCAAATGGATAGATAAAATCTTTAAAAGCAAACAAAACAAAACAAAAGAAAAACAAACGTAACACTTCTGTGTGTGTGCACATTGGGAGAAGAGGGATGAGAATCTTCATCTGATGGGGCATCAGAGGTTATTTGAGATCTTGCCTGTTTGAAATGTTTTTAATTTACCGTGTCACTTGATTAATGGTTTGGCCACGTATAGAATTTTAGTTTGGATGTAGTTTTCCTTCAAGTTTTGAAGGCATTGCTCTATTGTGTTTCAGTTTCCAGTGTTACATGGAGAGGTGGTTCAGGTAAAGTCATTACAAGGTTTAGGTTATGGCAGAAGAAGTGGGCAGCTGAGGTAGCCTGGAGAAAAACATCGCTGGATGTGACCAGGTCAAGGAACTGATTGACTAGAGGCATTCAGTGATCATCCATGTGAATATCATGGTCGTGTGAATATCAAAGTCACCACGAATGACAGCAGTGGCTTTGGAGAGCGAGATGTCAGACTGATGGCAAAGTCATCGTGACTGAGGGCTAGATGACAGCAACAATGTGTGGGATGGGTGATTTTGAACGAGGAACGAACTGGAGATGGCCGTGAGGACAATGGGCAACAAGGAGAGCACTTTATGTCCAAGTCCAGTCATGTGACTTCTGTGGAAGAGAAACAGCCTCCGCTTGACAGGGCTTTGGGGAAAGCAGTGTGCTCAGGGAAGTGTGAGATTTTATTCATTCATTCATTCATTTATTAAGATTTATTTATTTATTTATTTATTTGACAGAGAGGGAGACACAGCGAGAGAGGGAACACAAGCAGGGGGAGTGGGAGAGGGAGAAGCAGGCTTTCTGCTGAGCAGGGAGCCCGATGTGGGGCTCGATCCCAGGACCCTGGGATCATGACCTGAGCCGAAGGCAGACGCTTAACGACTGAGCCACCCAGGCGCCCCAAGTGTGAGATTTTAGTGAGAACAACAAGGGGAAGGAAACATTTAGGGAAGAGGCTGAGGTTTAGCAAAGTTTAATGTTGATAATAATTGAGTTTCGGAGGACACAGTAGAAGAATTTGGGAGGGTAAGGAGAGTGAGAGCTTTGGTTATCTTAGAAGAGGAAGAGTGCAGTATGCGAATTAAGATATAAATTATGATAAACAAGAGGTTTGGATCGCTGTTGTGACTAAAGGAAATAGGACCCTTAAGGCACACTATGCAACTGCTGGATGAGTGGGTATACATACGAAAAATTGAAATAGATAACTTAATATATAATGAACATTTTGTTTGTGTTTTTTTAAAGATTATTTATTTTAGAAAAAGAGAGAGCAGCATGGGGGGTGGGGAAGGGCAGAGAGAGAGGGAGAGAGAAACTTTAGCAGACTCCATGCTGAGCGCGGAGCCCAACTTGGGGCTCGATCCCATGACCCCGAGATCAGGACCTGAGCTGCAGTCAGGAGTCGGATGTGACGCTTAACTGACTACGCCATCCAGCTGCCCCTATAATGAACATTTTAACAGAATTTATTGTAGGGCTTTAATAGTCAGTAATTTGCCTTCTGATAAGTTTGAAGCAATTTACAGTCACTCTCATTAATAGGGTTTAGGAGAGTCCATTTCTCCACACCTTTGTAAGTACCACTGGATATTAGCAAGCCCATGATTGTTGTTTTCTTTCTTTTCTTTTTCTTTCCTTTTTTTTTAGTTTTTATTTAAATTCCAGTTAGTTTACATGATTGTTTTCGTTTTTGCCAATGTGATGGTAAAAAGAAGAGGCCTCATTGTTTCTATTTGCATGTTTTCATTATTAGTGAGGCTGAACATTTAAAAATGCTTACCACAATACCCAGCACATAATACACTCTAAATAATGTTATTTACAAGTATCCCAAAGTGAATAATAATAAAATGAGTTTTCAAAGATGAAAAAAAAAATGCTTTATTGGATGGGTTGGCTCAGTGAGAGAAACATGTGACTCTTGATTCAGGGTCATGAGTTCGAGCCCCATGTTGGGTATAGAGATTACTTAAATAAAATTAAAAAAATGTCTTATTGGTGGGGTGCCTGGGTGGCTCAGTTAGTTAAGCAACTGACTTCAGCTCAAGTCATGATTTCAGAGTCCTGGAATTGAGCCCCACATCGGGCTCCTTGCTCAGTGCAGAGTCTGCTGGTCTCTCTCCCTCTATCCCCCCAACTCACACACGCATGCACCTGTTCTCTCTCACTCTTTCTTGCTCTCAAACAAATAAATAAAATCTTAAAAAAAATAATAATATTAAAAAAATGTCTTATTGGAAATTCCTACTTTTCATCTTTGAATTACCTGTTTGCCTATTTTTTCTTTGGATGGTTTCCTATTGATTTGAGGAAACTCTATTTTTTTTTTAAAGATTTTATTTATTTATTTGACAGAGAGAGACACAGCAAGAGAGGGAACACAAGCAGGGGGAGTGGGAGAGGGAGAAGCAGGCTTCCCACAGAGCAGGGAGCCAGACGCGGGGCTCGATCCCAGGACTCTGGGATTGAGCCCTGTGTCTGGCTCCCTGCTCAGTGGGGAGTCTACTTCCCCCTCTCCCTCTGCTGCTTTCCCTGCTTGTGTTTGTCCTCTCTCTCTCTCTCTCTTTCTCTCTCCCTCGCTGTCAAATAAATAAATAAATAAATAAATAAATAAAATCTTAAAAAAAATTTCTGGGATATGCTCTTCCAGGTGAATTCTACAATTAACTTTAGCATTTCCAAAAATTTCTTTAGGCTTCTTTTTTTGTTTTGTTTTAAGTAAACTCTATGCCCAGTGTGGGACTCAAACTCATGACCCCAAGATCAAGAGTTGCATGCTCTACTGACTGAGCCAGCCTGGCCCCCCTGTTTTTCCATTTTTTTTAAAAAAGATTTTATTCATTCATTTGAGAGAAGAATGAGAGAGAGCACAAGAGGGGGGAGCGGGAGAGGGAGAAGCAGACTCGCCGCTGAGCCGGGAGCCCGATGTGGGACTCGATCCCGGGACTCGAGGATCATGACCTGAGCTGAAGGCAGTCGCCCAACCAACTGAGCCACCCAGGCGCCCATCCTTTTTTTTTTTTTTTTTTTTTTAAGATTTTATTTATTTATTCGTCAGAGAGAGAGAGAACAGGAGCGGGGGAGTGGCAGGCAGAGGGAGAAGCAGGTTCCCCGTTGAGCAAGGAGCCTGATGGGTGGGACTCCATCCCAGGACTCTGGGATTGTGACCTGAGCTCATGAGCTGAGGGCAGACGCTTAACTGACTGAGCCCCCAGGCGTCCCTGTTTTTCCACTTTTAAAGATGTTTTTTTATGTGCTTCAAGTGACGTTTTATAGTTTTCTTGATATCGATTTTACACAGTTTTTCTAGGTATTTTATAGTTTTGCTTTTGTCATGAATATGTTTTTTTCATTGCGTTTTCAGTTAGTTATTATCATGATACTGAAAGCAATTGCTTTTGTGTATTCATGTTTTATCTTGACGCCTATAATTTTATTAGTTTTTATTTTATTTTATACCTTTTCAAGTTAGGCCATCATATTACCAGCAAATAAGTTGTCTCTTACTTTCCAATATTTAGCACTCAATTTTCTTCCTTCTTTTAATTTCTTTACTAAGATCAATACGGTGAAAGTGGATATTTTTTCTTGTCACTTAATCCTGATAGCTCCAATCATAGATGACTCTTTCATTGTATTTTTAAAATTTATTTTATTATTATTATTATTATTTTTAAATGAGCTCTAGGCTCAACATGGGGCTTGAACTCAAGACCCTGAGATCAAGGGTTGCATACTCTACTGAATGAGCCACCCAGGCGCCCCTCTCTTGCATTTTATTTTACTTGGTTTATTTTTTTATTTAAAAAATTTATTCATTTATTTTAGAGAGAAAGAAAGAGAGCGCAGAGGGGCAGGCAGAGGGAGAGAAGCAGACTCCCCGCTGAGCACAGAACCCAACATGTAGGGCTCGATCTCACAATGCTGAGATCATGACCTGAACCGAAATCAAGAGTCAGAGGCTTGGGGCGCCTGTGTGGCTCAGTCGGTTAAGCATTGGACTCCTAGTTTTGGCTCAGGTCATGATCTCCATGTCTGGACATCAAGTCCTGCGTTGAACCTAGAGTGGGGCTCTGCGCTCAATGGGGAGTCTGCTTCCCCTCTGCCCCTTCCCCACCCCCTGTCTCTGAAATAAATAAATCTTTAAAAAAAAAAAAGAAAGAATAGAATGGAAGCTTAAATGACTGAGCCACCCAGGCACCCTGCCTCTCTTGCATTTTAAATTAAGATTTAGGTTTTAAATGTTGGCTGGATATTTCCTGGAACCTTAAACTCAGCATGTCCAAAATTGAATGTAAAGTCCAATTTGCCTACACCTGCCCAAACCTATCCGTGGTACTCATTTCCTTACTCCTGTTATTTGGGTTCAAATGACTCAGTTGTTCTAGCCCTTCAGGTTCAAACCCTTAATCATCCTTGATTTTCTCCATACTTCTTTCTTCCCTGTCCCTACTTTTTTTTACCCCCTCTCACTACTTTTGTTTAAAAATTTCTCTTGATTTGGTCTTTACCAGTTGTTATAACACATATCTCCTCCTTTCTATTCTTACTGTTACCCCCCTTTCAATCTAATTTAACAGACTATTAATTAGGGTTCAATTTTTAGGTGTCTACACGGAGATACAAATGTAAATAAGATAAAGTTCCTGCTCTTGAGGAATTCACAAATAGTGGGTGATGGTTCTTAAATTTAACTGACTACAGTACCATGTAGTAGATGCTACAAGTCAGAGGAGTATGTGACTTTTGATCTCGAGGTCGTGGTTTCGAGCCCCGCATTGGGGTTAGAGATTACTTAAAAAAAGAGAACTATATGTATAAAGAACTACAGTAGTTCTGAGGAGGAAATGATTATTTCTGCTTTTTGCTGAGTCAGAAAGGTAGACATTTGAGCTGAACCCTGCAGGACAGATATAATTTGTTTAGGTAGAAAAGGAGAGGGAGAAAGGGCATTTCTGGTAGAGGAGACAGAATGAGTATATGTCTTATATATTTATTCAACAAACATTTATTGAGTGCTTACTCTTTGTCAAGGGTTGTTGACAACCTTGAGACACGTATGAACAGATAATCACAATAAGGCGTTATGTAAAATACAAATGCTTCTTTATCAGAACACTCTGTTCCCTCAATGAAGATGTCCTCTCGGCCAAATATTTGGGTAGAGAAGCTATATACGCACGATGCTAAAGAGTTTTAACCATATTTGAAAGGTTTCTCAAAATGTGTTTGTGACTGAGTTTGTAGCCGATTTTTCACCTTTCCCAAGGCATTTCTTCAGTTTTGTATTGGGGCAGGGAGATTGGTTTGGCAAGCAATTGAGAGGACACAGTCTATTTGTTAATTTAATAAATAAGCATTTATTGTAGGCCTATGTGTGCCACATAGTGTTAGACTTTGGGGATACACGGGGGTGAGACACGGTGTCTCCCTTTAGAGCAAACTACAATCACGTGGGCTCACTGGCGCACAAAAATATAATTATAATACAATGAGCAACAAACTGTGACAGGACTTTACATTCTATATTCTAGGAGGAGGTATGAGAGATGCTTGAGAAGGTACCAGGGAAGATTTCCTGGAGGGAATGGTATCTGAGCTGAGTGTTAAGGAACCTGTAGGAATTAGGCAGATGAAGGGGGTGGGGGGGGTGCTGAGGCATTCTTAAAGGCAAGAGCACCAGCGAGTCAGAGAGAAAAATACAAGTGGAGAACTATAAGCAGTTTGAGTTGCCAGAGCATGAAATACCAGGCAGAGAGTGGTGGGGAATTAGGGAAGTCAGAGGAGGCTGGATCATGGATGGCAAGTTAAAAATTTTGAATTTTATCCTGCACATGCAGGGGAACCACTGGGAAATTACATGGTCAGATGTGCATTTACAGCATCATGTTCATTGTGTTGAGGATAGATTTGAATGGAAAAATTAAAACAACAGCAGCAATGACCAATCCCTACCACCAGCAAGATAGGATTGGCTGGGAACCTAAAAGTACATGGTATTGAAGGGGTACAGGGTGAGACACCCCAGAAGGTGCCACTTTGGCATAAGGATTATTTTGAGTTAAAAGTGATCAAAACCCAGCTGATTCAGGAAAAGCTCTCTGCCTCCCTCTCAGATGCCTAAATTTACATTGGAAAGGAGAGCCTGTATCAGGAAGTGAGCTATTAACTGAGACTGCCCTTTACCTAAGGAACTTATCTGCATAATAGAGCAAACCTGGTTTTTCCAAATATTTCCTTTCACCTTCTTACAGTCCTCAGGGCCTTACCCCTGTCCTTAGCTCAGATAAGCTTCATGTTTTGCCTAAAATTGTTTTTGGAATTTCCAAGTGTTTGTGGACTCCCCCGTAGGTATGCCTATTAAATTTGATTTTTTCCTGTTACTTTGTCTCATGTCACTATGATTCTAAGTCGAGCTAGAAGAACCATAGGGCAAAGGAAGGTCTTACTCCCTGACAGTATCTTTTGGGAGTAGTTTAGTATGGGCTAGCATGGTGGATTGAGAGAGATCTGGTGCTAAATGGCAGAAGATGAAAATAAAATAGATTGTGGCCAAATTGTGAAGGTCATTGGTTGTCAAGCTAACCAAGGAATATAGTTGGTAGGCACCAAAGAATTTGAAATAAATTTGTATCATGACCAGATTTGTGTTTTAGGAAGATGATTCTGCTAACAGCAAGATGAATCATAGCTTTAAGGAGAGCTACATGATATTATCAATAGAGACAATTTTCTGGAACATTTGGAAATTAAGAATAAGTAGGGGAACTATGATATTGTGATTTATAAGAAATATAGGGGTGCCTGGCTTGCTCAGTCGGTGGAGCATATGACTCTTGATCTTGGGGTTGAAAGTTTAAGCCCCATGTTGGGTGTAGAGATTAGTTAAAAATAAAATTGTAAAAAAAAAAAAAGGAAACACATATTTGGTCATACAGATGACCAAAATATAATTCTCATAAATACTTGGTTTTTGTTCCGGGTTCCTGGCTTTACAGCTGTCAAAACCCTTGGAATTTCCTGAACATAAGGGTAATGGGAGCATCTTTTATTGTAATATTTGGTCTCTTTCCTCAGTTCCTGAAATCTTTTCAGAGCCATAAAGGTAAAATGGGTGTTTTGTTATTTGGAACAAGTCCCTTTCTACTACCACTAGGTTTATATTAAGGAGGTGAGTTTTGGAATGCACCTAGGATGGGGGCTGGTTGCCGGGGGAATCAACCTGGAATAGGAGATTGGAATTTTCAGTCCCACCCTCTGATTTCCAGGGAGAGGAGAGGAGCTGGAGGTTGAATCCATCACCAATGGCCAATGATTTAATTGGCCTATGTAATAATTACATAGTCATGCCTATGTAAAGAAGCCTCTATAAAAACCCAGAAGGACAGGGTTTAGAGAGCTTCTGGGGTCTTGAATTTGTGGAGAGCTGGGGAGAGCGGCACACGGGGAGTGCATGGAAGGCTCCCTGCCCTCTCCCCATACCTTGCCCTGTGCATCCATTCCATGTGGCCGTTTCTGAATTTAATTCCTTCATACTAAACCAATAATCTAGAAGTAATGGGTTTTGTAGAGGCTGCTTTTAGGCAACAGGCTTGAGCAATGGAATATAGAAAGGACCCACAGCCAAGTCCTGGCTGAATCCAGACAGGCCCATCAGGTGACCCACCTCAAAATATCCAGCCCGAACTGACCAATGGGCTACTTACAACCAGGCACAGTTGCCAGACAAGGGAAGATTGCATATGGCGCCATACCTCCTCCTCACCTTCCCACTTTAAATACAGCCCCCACCCACTTCCTTGTTGCAGACAGTTTTTCCTTTGCTGTCCTGCCTGTAGCTCCTTTCCGGTGTATTCAATAAACTTCTATCTCCTTTGTTCTGTTTTGGGTGAATTCTTTCACCGCCCTTGCCACAGGCTTCCACCTGATCGTTGCCGCACGTTTGGGGGCCCCCATCCCATCGGGAGAGATACCACAGGTTTCCTGAGTTCTGAGAGCTGCTCTATCAAATTAAAGGGACCGAAGGAGTGGGTCAGGGGAATTTCTGATTTATAGCTATCAGATATACAGGTAAGAACCTGGACTTGTAATTGGCATCCTGAGTTGGTGGGGCTTGTTCTATCCTGCTGGTCAGAAGCACAGATAACAACCTGTGCTCACTTCTGCTGTCTGAAGAGTGTGTGTGTGTGTGTGTGTGTGTGTGTGGTGCAGTCTTGTGGGACTGAACCCTTAACCTGGGAGACCTGATGTCATCTCCGGCTAGATAGTATCAGAATTGAGTTGAGTGGTAGGACACCCAGCTGATGTCCGGAGCATTGCCTGTTGGTGGTGTGGAGGAACATCCCCCACCCCCAACACACACATTAGAATTGGGAGCAGAATCCCAAATAGGAACCCTTTGGGCCTTCTGGGTCTGTCCTATACTTTCTGAATCATAGTAGTGTGATCAACTCTATTGTAATTATGCGTTTAATATCTTCTTACCTTCACTATCCCCTAAACTGTGAGGACTGCAACCATGATTGTTTGGTTCATCACTGCATCCTCACCCTCTCTCCTGGTATATGGCACATAAACAATGAGCAGGAAGTGTTTGTTGAATTAACGCGTTCTTGATCTGGGTACATGTTTCACAAGTGTGGGTACGTGGGAAGGTATTTGCGGAGGATATTTTTGCAGATAATGGAGAGTTACTTGTGGCAGGTGTACATCAGTTATGTATGGGCTACTCTCAGACCTATGGAAAGTCCTTAGGAAAGAGTATCTATCCTCCCATCCTTCTGTTTGCTTTCATCTCAACAAATGATGCCCTGGCTAGCTCTGTACCTCAGCCATGCATCGGTCTACTTAATATTCTTCTGCTTTCCCTATTGTATTGTAATTCCACATGATGCTAGGTAGATATAATTTTTTAGGCCAGGGGATCATTGGGGGTGGAGTGATCTCTGAGACTCCCTGGTATTCTGGCTTATGTGATAGGGCATCTGGTGAGTGGTCCTGCCTATATTGGATGGGAAACAAATATATCTACAAATACTGCCCTCCTTATTTGTCAAAACAGTTTTCTGATTTGCCTAGTTACTTGAGCCAATGGTGTTCTAACCTTAGGATCACAAGGACCTGAGGACTTTGAAGTAGTAGTAGGTCTACAGCTAAAACACTGGAGGGCGCCTGGGTGGCTCAGTTGGTTAAGCGACTGCCTTCGGCTCAGGTCATGATCCTGGAGTCCCGAGATCGAGTCCCACATCGGGCTCCCTGCTCAGTGGGGAGTCTGCTTCTCCCTCTGACCCTCCTCCCTCTCATGCTCTCTGTCTCTCATTCTCTCTCTCGCAAATAAATAAAATCTTAAAAAAAAATAAAAAAATAAATAAAAAGACTGGAATTCCTGTTTTCATACTATGTTCTTAATTTCAGCCAAAGCCAGATTCTTTAAGATGTAGGTACAAGAGTAAGGTAATACATTTTGGAGGAAACCTGTGATTAATGCATCTCTCCATAGAATTGGAGGTTGGTTTTATTATTTAAAAAAATTTTTTAAAGATTTATTTATTTGGCGGGGGTGGGGTGGGGAGAAAAGGAGAGAAGGATTGAGAGAGGAAGTGCGGGAAGGAGGGGCAGAAGGAGAGGTAGAGACAGAATCCCAAGCAGACTCCCCTCTGAGTGTGGAGCCTGATGCAGAGGCTCAATCTCACGACCCTGAGATCATGACCTGAGCCAAGATCAAGAGTCTGATGCTTAACCGAATGAGCCACCCAGGCGTCCCTTTGATTTTTTTTTAAAGTTTGTTTTTTAAGTGATCTCTACACCCAACATGGGGCTCAAACTCATGACCTCGAGATCAAGAGTGGCATGCTCTTCTGACTGAGCCAGTCAGGTACCCTGAATTGGAGTTTGTTTTTAATAACTTAGGAGCATGTTGGGGTATGGGAGGCAAGGGTAAAGGCAGAGGAAAACAAAGATTTCAGTTGCTGGCATGTGGTGACTGCAGCCAGGGATTAGGTAGAAGCTTTCCTTCTCAAGGTCTGCTAGTAAGGTTACTAGGGTGGTGATGGAAAACTGGGGGAACTCCAGTAATTGTTTGATGTCCTTAAGAGTTTAGGGGGTTTTCCACTCTCAAGATAATGATACTTTGTCCAGCATCCTGAAGATATCTCAGCCCTAAAGAACTTGTGCTTTATACCTCTAAGCCTTGTAAAAGAAACATTTCTGGGTTGGTTCAGGAATGATACATTGTGACAGCAGAAATACAGAGAGTTCTTCAAGATTTGTGAGACTCTGGCCAGGACATTGTGAGAAATCCCAGCAATTGGTCTTTGGAAAATGGTCAGGGCGGAGGGCATTATCAGATATTCTACCTCTCTAAGATACATCTGGAAGGTCACTTTGTATTTACCACATTCACTCAAGTCCAGGTGATCATGTGCCTTAGGAGATTGAACTTAGGTTAGACGTAGATGCCTCAGAGTGGGTATCATGTCAGAAAATAAGTTTATGGTGGTCACTTACAGTTAATACATTGAAGGCACAGTGCCCTGGAAAATCAAGAGCACTATATTTTTCTTCTTTACAAAGAGCACCAAGACATTATGACAACTTGTTAATCATTTGATGAAACAAAGAGCCTTACCTTACATCTTGCACCAAAATATACACTTAAATGAAAACAGTAGAACACAAGAGTACAGAATGAAATGTAGATATGTATTCATATAATCAGTGTGTAGAGGCCCTTCTAAACACAAAGAAAATGTAAAAGGAAAAAAATGATAGATTTGACGTCATAAAATTTTTAAAAATTTTGAAAAGCAAAACATACCATAAATAAAATTGAAAGACAAATGGCAAACTTGTTAATATTTTTATATATAAGTGTTAGCGAACCAACATAAGTTTGCTCCTTGGTGAGTCCAATGGCACCAGGTTGAGTCGTCCCACAGAGGAAACCTTATTTGCAGCAAATGAGATCATGGGGAATGGCTTCCAAAGCCCTGACTTCCTGAGAGAGGGTGAATGGGTTCCTTTTGTTTAGTGTTAGGAGGAATATTTAGATAGGGAAGCCTTGTCATCCTGTGTAGAGGCCGGCAGAAAGTCACACATGCACCTTAAGGAAACATGCTTATATATACATTGTATGTTATGGAAATGAGGCTGAGGCTCCTCCTTGGGCAGAGATTTTAGTATTATAATGAGGTAAAGGTAATTGGAGGTCATTCCAGGGGTCACTTCATGGTCCATCTGCACAAGTGCATGTCAGGTTTAGCTCAAAAGGTCTGGGTGGAAAGATAATATATATATATATATATACACACAATGGAATATTATGCAGCCATCAAAAAAAAAATGAAATCTTGCCAGTTGCAATGACGTGGATGGACCTAGAGGGTATTATGCTAAGCGAAATAAGTCAATCAGAGAAAGACAATTATGATCTCACTGAT
The DNA here is from genome assembly GCF_054177405.1 of Leptonychotes weddellii. Classification (NCBI taxonomy): domain Eukaryota; kingdom Metazoa; phylum Chordata; class Mammalia; order Carnivora; family Phocidae; genus Leptonychotes; species Leptonychotes weddellii. Next base: position 26,644,090 of record NC_138385.1, read on the forward strand.
ATGAGGAACTGGAGAAACAAGATGGAGGATCATAGGGGAAGGGAGGGAAAAATGAAACAAGACGAAACCAGAGAGGGAGACAAACCGTAAGAGACTCTTCATCTCAGGAAACAAACTGAGGGTTGCTGGACTGGTAGGGGGTGGAGGGATAGGGTGGCTGGGTGATGGACATTGGGGAGGGTATGTGCTAAGGTGAGTGCTGTGAATTGTGTAAGACTGGTGAATCACAGACTTGTACCCTGAAACAAATAATACATTATATGTTAATAAAAAGAAAAAAAAAAGGTCTGGGTGGTCTGGGCTAGTGAGGTATTGTCAGGCAGTTGCCATTACCCTGGGGGTCGTTTTGGGTTTCATTTGCCCAAGTCAAGAGGAAAGCCGGAAAGAAGAGCTTAGAGGAAAATGTAAGACAAAGATTAGTGGGTACAAGCAGGTGGGCAGTAAAGGCCAGGTTTTGGGGTCTAGCTGGTAACATAAGGAGCTCTCATAAATCAATAAAAACATAAAAAAATGAGTAGAATAATAGGAAAAGATCTTGAGCAGGAAATTCACAAAAGAACAAATAAACATAACACAGTTTGTCAATTTCACTAATACTTGAAGAAATGCAAACTAAAAGATTGAAATAACTAGATTTTGCACACTGTGGCCAAGTTTAGTGTCCACTGTTCAAGGACTATGAGAAAGGGCACCTCATATATTGCTACTGGCAGTTTAAATTGGTACTATATTTTGTAGGGTAATCTGGTAATAAGTCTTAAGGCCTTAAAATGTATGTGGCATGGATAGTGTTTGAAATACCTCTCAATGTGTTTCCTTTTGGATAATGTGATACCTTGCCATCACTAAGTGCCCAGGGAATGGAGAGAGTGGAGTGAATGCCACTTTGAGAAGGGACATTTTGTTTTGTCCAGATAGGAAGGAGTAAAATATAACCCTTTCGGGTTCCTATAGGAGGTGGCCTAGGAAGGAGAGTGGAGTGGTCCCAAATAAGTTTGAGAGATTCTTAGAGCAGCAGAGCAGCCTGCACCCTAAATGCAGGTGGGGGAAATGGTAGGCTCCCCTAGAGAAGTATCCTGTCCAACATGATGCTACTGAGATAAAAGGTTAAAAAGGGCATGATGGTATGGTGAATTGAAAGAAAGAAAAAAACCATCCCCTAGTTTCCCATGACACTAAGATCGACGTAGCTGAGATCTGGAGAAGGCTCTGGAAAGTTACTGGAACATGAGCCAGCTCACTCTCCAAACAACACTGGAATGAGATGCCAACACATTAAAGTGTTTAGCTCTGGATCTTGGGATTTGCAATGATCTTTGTATATTTTTCTTTTCTTTTTTTTAAAGGTTTTATTTATTTATTTATTTGTCAGAGCGAGAGCACGAGCTTGGGGGGGGGCGGGGAGCGGCAGGCAGAGGGAGAGGCAGACTCACTGCTGAGCAAGGAGCCCGATGCCGGACTTAATCCCAGGACTCTGGGATCATGACCTGAGCCAAAGGTAGACCCTTAACCGACTGAGCCACCCATTCATCCCTATATTTTTCTTTTTGATGAAACATATTTTCTAATTTCCTTCTAATAAATGTATTTTGTGAAATGAAGGGGAATAAAAAAGCAAAAAGTGTCCTAAAGTTCCAGGTTCCTTGCAGCAGAGCTAGGGTATCTGGTTGGCAGATTTGTGGTAGTTGCTGATGTCTTTCAGGAAAAATGGGGTAGTCATGCAGGACTGGCTACCTCTTTGGCCAAGCCCAGTACAAAATGAAAATGCTTTTTTTCAAGAGCAAGAAAAAAAAAAGCTGTTAAAAGTACTAAAATACAGGGGTGCCTGGGTGGCTCAGTCGGTTAAGCATCTGCCTTCGGCTCAGGTCGTGAGCCCAGGGTCCTGGGATAGAGTCCTGCATCAGGCTACCTGCTCAGTGGGGAGTCTGCTTCTCCCTCTCCCTGTGCCCTGCTGCTCCCCCTGCTTGTGCTTTCTCTCTCTCTCTCTCTGTCAAATAAATATATAAAATCTTTAAAAAAAAAAAGTACTAAAATACAAAGCTTTTTTCTTCCATATTATCTTCTTGGCTCCCATGAATGGTCCATTGTCCCGTTGAACTTAACTTACAACACATAAATTCAAAGATAAAAATATTAAGAATTTCAAGATGACAATAGCAGAGCCTTAAATCAAGCACTGGCCCTTGTGAGTGGGAGCTCCCTGTGACTGCACAGATTGTACTCCCTTGAACTTGGCTTTGTGGTCACAAAGGGAGGAAGCCTGGTTCTAGATACCGCTGGCCCAAGCAACTCATGAAACTATAGCAGTGTCTCTTCTACCAGCTGCAGAACAGTTGGGAGTGACATACATCACTGGGACTCAGATCAGTCCTCTCTGCTCTGGTGTGCAAAGCTGCTAGTTTACTCCGTGTGTATCTGGAATCCACTCCAACCTATTCTGACGCCTACTAAGGACTAGTATTTGTTAGTGGTACCGCATTGAGCCAACCTATGGTCTCTTTCTTTGTGGGCTACATGTTTCCTGACAGTGACCGTGATTGTGTTCTGGACAGAAAAAAAAAAGGGGGGGGGGAACCTGTCCTACCAATGTGTAGTGAGAACTTTAGCCAGATCTACCAACGTTTTCCTCCCCACTCTGGAGGTAGTTCCTAAGCTTTGACTTCAGCCTCATGCAAAAGTATGTTCTCAAAATCTTGCTACCTTGCTAAGGTAGCACTCCTTACCCCAGTTCTGCAGTCTGTATCGATACCTGACAAGCGGGATTGGAAATGGCCCAAGTCCAAGCAGCTAGTGACAGCTTCCCTGGTCTGTAGTTCTGTCTCAATAAGATGAAGGCAGGCTGAGTAGGGATGGGAGGTAGAAATGACAAGTTCCTGAGTTGAGGACCCCTAGCCTGAGAATTCTGTAGAAAGAAATGGGGTGGTGGTAATAGAAAGGTGAAAAATTAGAACAAAATTTGGGGGAAAGGGAAAGGTGGTTGAAGAGGGATGTGTGATGAGGAGCAAGGACTCTTGGGTAGAGAGAAGCCTGGACAATTTTATTCTTAGGGATATATTAAAAAATAAATGTTAAATGAAGGTTAAAATTGTGGTATATTTCAAATGCATGCATTTAACAGATTAATGCTTTTTCTTAAGACAGACAATACTTGCAGTGTAATTGTTCAGAATAATTGCTGGGTTTGTATAAAATAAGGATTTATCTTATGTACACTATATAGGCAGTTTTGGAAATGAGAAAAAAGGTTGAAAGTTATATGACCTACATATCTTTTTTTTTAAGTAGGCTCCACACCCAGCGTGGAGTCCAACATGGGACTTGAACTCACAACCCTGAGATCAAGACATGAACTGAAATCAAGAGTCGGACACTTAACTGACTGATCCACCCAGGTACCTCTGACATATATATCTTTAAGAAAAAAATTTTTTTTAAAGATTTTATTTATTTATTTGACAGAGAGAGACACAGCGAGAGCAGGAACACAAGCAGGGGGAGCAGGAGAGGGAGAAGCAGGCTTCCCGCAGAGCAGGGAGTCCAATGCGGGGCTCGATCCCAGGACTCTGGGATCATGACCTGAGCCGAAGGCAGACGCTTAAAGACTGAGCCACCCAGGCACCCCTAAAAAAATTTTTTTAAGTAGGCTCTACTCACAACATGGGGCTTGAACTCATGACCCTGAGATCAAGAGTCACTTACTCTATCGACTGAACCACCCAAGCACCCCTAAAACTTTTTTTCATTTTATGTATGTATGTATGTATTTTTTAAAGATCTTATTTATGAGAGAGAGAGAGAGCGCAAACATGAGTTGGGGGAGGGGCAGAGGGATAATCACACTCCCCACTGGTGGGGAGCTGGATGCAGGGCTCTATCCCTGGACCTTGAGATCACAACCTGAGCCCAAGTCAGATGCTTAACCAACTGAGCCACCCAGGTGTCCCTAAAATTTTTTGAATTAAGTTCTTGGCCCAATGTGGGCCTTGAACTCACAACCCCGAGATCAAGAGTCACTCACTCCACTGAGCAGTCAGGCACCCTTCTTCTGGTTTTTCTTGTTGCTGTTGAGATGCCAGTTGTCGGCTTATCTTTATAATAATCTATTTTTCCCTGTGGCTGCTCTAAGATATATATATCTATATTACATATACATATATGTATTTTTAAGTAGGCTGCATGCCCAACGTGGGGCTTGAACTCACAACCCTGAGATCAAGAGTCACACGCTCTAAGAACTGAGCCAGCCAGGCACCCTGATATTTTGTTTTGATATTTGATAGCAATGTGTTTAGATTTTTTTTTTTAAGATTTTATTTATTTATTTGACAGAGAGAGACAGTGAGGGAGGGAACACAAGCAGGGGGAGCGGGAGAGGGAGAAGCAGGCTTCCCGCAGAGTAGGGAGCCCGATGCGGGGCTTGATCCCAGGATCCTGGGATCGTGACCTGAGCAGAAGGCAGACACTTAATGACTGAGCCACCCAGACGCCCCAGCAATGTGTTTAGATTTGTGTGAGATAATAAAAAATATATATATTGGCCTCTGCCCCTGGTTCCTGGCATAGAGCTCCTAAAACCCTTGTATTTTCCTAAGTTATAAGAGTACTAGGAGCATCTTTTGTGCTATTGGAGTGACTGTGAGTGGGTTCCTGGATGGCTCTTGGACGGGGGCTGGTCACCAGAAAGACCAAGCCGTGATGATTAGTAGCTTGAAATTTTCAGCCTCAACCCCATCCTCCAGAGACGGGGAAAGGGGCTGGGAATGGAGTTAATAATTGGTCATGCCTACATGATGAAGTCTCCATAAAATCCCACTAGTAGGCAGTTCAGAGAGCTTCCAGGTTGGCAAACACAACCACACAGGGTGGGTGACTCCTGCTCTGGGAATCCTCCGAGACCTTGCCCTGTACATCTCTTCATCTGGTTGGTCATCTGTATCTTTTGTCATATCTTTAAATAAACTGGTAAATGTGTTTCTTTAAGTTCCGTGAGCCACTCTAGCAAATTAATTGAACCTGAGGAGGGAGTCATGGCAACCTCCCATTTGCAGCCAAATTGGATGGAAGTTGGGGGTAATCTGGGCATCTACTGCTTGCATTGGCATCTGAAGTAGGCAGTGGGAGGGTGAGCGGTTTTGTGGGACCTGAGCCCTTAACCTGTGCAGTCTGGCATTATCTCAAAGATAGTGTTAGAAATGAGTCAGATAGGGGCGCCTGGGTGGCTCAGTCGTTTAGCGTCTGCCTTCGGCTCAGGTCATGATCCCAGGGTCCTGGGATCGAGTCCTGCATCGGGCTCCTTGCTCAGCGGGGAGCCTGCTTCTCCCTCTCCCTCTGCCCCTCCCCCTGCTTGTGTTCCCTCTCTTGCTGTCTCTCTCTCTGTCAAATAAATAAATAAAATCTTTAAAAATTAAAAAAAAAAGAATTGAGTCAGATTATGGGACACCAAGCTGGTGTCACAGAGAATTGCTTGGTGTGGGGAAAAACCTCCACACATTTGGGGACCAGGAGTGTCAGAAGGGAGGAGTCCTGTGTGAGGATAGCGTCTTTGTAAAGGTAAAGAAGAAACACAGGTGGGAAGAACTGGGTTTTTACCAACACACAAGGTAGACTAGACAGGTTTTTCCCTACATAGGAAGGACAAATCTGAGTTTTTCCTTTACAATTTGGAATTTCTCTTTTTTTAAAATAAATCCTGTTTATGGTTTGTGCTTTCTGAATCTGATGATTTATGACTTTCCTAAATTCAGAAAATTTCTGTTAATATCTCTTTGAATATTAGTTACAGACAAGTGTAAAAACACCAGGGCTGTTGAAGCATTGACATCTGCTTACTGTTCTGGTATCAGCATCTTTTTTTGCATTTGACCTTTGGAGATTTCCTCCTCTTTCTTGATGGCTGAGTTATGTTACACATCGAAAAAATTAAAAATAAACCTACAGGGGTGCCTGGGTGGCTCAGTTGGTGAAGCATCTGCCTTCGGCTCAGGTCATGATCCCAGGGTTCTGGGATGGAGTCCTGCATCGGGCTCCCTGCTCGATGGGGAGTCTGCTTCTCCCTTTGCCTGCTTCTCTGACTACTTGTGCTCTCTATCTCTCTGTCAAATAAATAAATAAAATCTTTTAAAAAAAATAAACCTACAGAATTTCTAGTTATTTTGTAGGAGGAGATTTTTTTTTTTAAGATTTTATTTATTTATTTATTAGAGAGCAAGAGAGAGAGAAACAGCATGAGAAGGGAGAGGGTCAGCGGGAGAAGCAGGCTCCCTGCTGAGCCAGGAGCCTGATGTGGGACTCGATCCCAGGACTCCGGACTCATGACCTGAGCCGAAGGCAGTCGCTTAACCAACTGAGCCACGCAGGCGCCCCGAGGAGAGTTTTTTTTTTTTTTTAGGAGATTTAGTCTTCCATATTTCTGGAAATGGAAGTCCAAAGACCTTTCCATCCCTTCATTTGTCTCTGAGGCTGTATGTACGGCTTTATTGTCGGTAACATTTAAGAGTTAACTTTAAGAGACTATTAAGAGTTCCAGGTGAAGCCTCATTGAGAACATTAGGCTGGAGACAACTGGTCCTCCTAGTCCCACAGAGATGAGCCCCGGGGTTGAGGGCTGGAGAGATGTGGTAAGGAGTCAGGTGGGCAGAATTTGCCTTCCTTTCAGTTTTTTTTTAAAATATTTTCTTTATTTTAGAGAGAGAGAGCACACGCATGCAAGTGGGGGAAGGAGGAGCAGAGGGAGAGGGAGAGAAAGAATCCCAAGCAGACTCCCCACTGAGCGCGGAGCCCAACACGGGGCGCCATCTCACAACCCTGAGATCATGACCTGAGCTGAAATGGAGAGTCGGATGCCCAACTGACTAAGCCACCCAGGCGTCCCTTCCTTTGAGTTTTTTGATTGCCCTTGTTTCCTTTATGACCTTGGTTAGCTGTTTTAAGTGTCAGGCACATTTCTTAAAGGTTCCATTTGGCCTCAGTTGCATCACCTGTCCAATGAGGCTAATAGCTCCAATTTCGCAGGGCTGATACAGAATTAAGTGGAGTGACATGTAAAAATGCTTGGCCCAGCTCCTGACACCAAAAAGTATTCAAGGAACATTAGTAGCATCCCTTTCTTTTTCCTGTCTGCATTTGCCTGCCAGCACTTAGGCAAGATGGGACCAGGGCTGGGTGGAAGAGGCACTCTTAGCCACAGGACAAAGAGGGGCTGGTAAAAGGGGGGGGGGATGTCCTGTGATAGAACAGAGAGGAAATGGTGACTGCCACCCCAAAGTGGCAGCCATTCATACATAATTTGGGGACACAGAATCAGAGACCACCTACCCTTGCCTCCTCTGAAGTAGTGTGGTAATTTTTCTTTTTATAAGCAATAGTTTTCAATCTTATACCATTTAGCTAATCCATGATTCTTAGAAAGCCAGCATCAAAGGGAAAAAAGGAGAGGATGGGAAAGAGTCTAGACTTAAATCACAATTAAGAGAAAAGAGAATATAATTTCTTTTACTTAGAATAAGTGGAGTGTAGATTTGATGACATAAAAATGCTTTCTGGAATTTCATTAATTGGAAAAATAGGTTTTCAGAGGAATAACTTGTCAGCTGCAAATTGCTGACTTTTAGTTAAGATCAAAAGGCCTTACTCTATATAACAGGCAATGTAAATGAAAACAAAATATACATCTATTTAACATGTTATATATTGCAGTATTAAGATATAATACTAAGAATTAAAAGCAGAGTTTTAATCTTGTGTCTTAATTTATGAGTTTCTGGGTGATAGAGTTAGATTTTTATAATAATTTATATAGGCTTGCTTCATGGTTTAATTTTAACCATATATTACTGTTCCTGATTCAAATGTCAGAGGCTTAGATTAAGAATTTAAAGAGGATTTAAATTATGGGCTTCTGCTGTTTTTCACTTGCCTGATTTACCAATTGCAGTAAAGCATGAATTATAGCCTTGCTATTCTCTGGAAACCATGACTAATACTAGAAATAATAATAATTGTTACCTCTCCTAAATCAAGAGACACAGCATAAAAGCAGTTACTGATTTAGGATGTGGACAGATTTATTTTAGAGCGAGAATGAAAGATCGGTGATTTGCATATGCTTTAGGGGAAAAGATGTAAGACCGGTTTTGTTTTAGTCAGGCAGTTGTTATTCAAGAGGGACTTTGAGAGACTTTATGGAGAAGAGAGGTTATTTTGGAAACTGGGGGGTTGGAAGAAGGACATGTATGTAATTCAGAGGTCAGGATGCAGCTCAATTGGGGAGTGTGTGTGTGTGTTTATAGCTATATAGATTTTTTTTTTTTTTTTGAGAGGGAGAGAAAGGGAGGGGCAGAGGAGAGGGAGAGAGAGAATCTTAAACAGGCTCCATGCCCAGTGTGGAGCCTGATGCAGGGCTCGATCTCATGACCCTGAGATCATGATCTGAGCTGAAATCAAGAGTCAGACTGAGCCACCCAGGCGCCCAAGTTAGTATATATATTTTTAAGTACATCACTCAAAAAAAAGGATCATTGTTTTAGAATCCCTATTTTCTTTCTTTTTTTTTTTAAGATTTTATTTATTTATTAGCGAGAGAGAGAGAGAGCATGTGCACACAGCAGGGGTATTGGCAGGCAGAGGGAGAGGGAGAAGCAGGCTCCCCGCTGAGCAGAGAGCCTGATGTGGGACTCCATCCCAGGACTCTGGGATCATGACCAGAGCCAAAGGCAGATGCTTAACTGACTGAGCCACCCAGGCGCCCTAGAATCCCTATTTTCTAATATGACTATTTAACTATAAAACAATAATCTAAAATATCAGTATTAGGTATATTAACATATTTAGTTAGAATTGTGTTCTATTGAATATAGTGTAGAGGGAGGACTGTTATTCTTAGCTGTGTAAGGATTTTCTTTTCTTTTTTTTAAAGATTTTATTTATTTGAGAGAGAGCAAGCACACGAGCGGGGGGAGGGGCAGAGGGAGAGGGAGAAGCAGATTTCCTGCTGAGCAGGGACCCTGACTCCGGGCTCCATCCCAGGACCCTGGGACCATGACCCAAGTTGAAGACAGACGCCTGACCGACTGAGCCACCCAGGCACCCCAGATTTTCAATAATTTATATGCAAAAGAGAGTTGCGTCTTAAGAGCACTGAACTAATGTGCTCCTGGTAAATGTACATCCAGGCCTTTCCTGGCATACCCCTCAGTCAGGCTTCAGGAAAACAGTTTTTCCCATTTCTCTTCATAGCCCTTCTCAAAAAATGCGCTGTCGATCACTTATCCTAAAGACATCAAAACTACAATACTGGAGTGGAGGTGCTGGAGTTCAGTTGTAATCTAATTAAAAGCCCTTTACAGATACATTGACAGAGTCCAACTGAAGTAGATGGGCGTCTCTCATTTGTCATTGAAAGATTTAGAGAAACTCCGAAATCAAGAAATTCATTTAGTAAATACAAACAGCAACCTCATTTTTGTGCGTATTTTCTGCAACCTCATTTAAAAAAAAAAAAAGTTGCTGCTGTTATATCTATTCCCCCATCCATCATCAACAAAAGTGCCCAATTCGGAGAGGCGTGGCTGGCTCAGTCGGTAGAGCATACGACTCTTGGTCTCAGGGTTGTGAGTTCGAGCCCCATGTTGGGTGTAGAGATTACTCAAAACTGAGATCTTAAAAAAAAAAAGAGAGAGAGAGAGAGAAAGAAAGAAAGGCCCCATTCTTTTCCTAGGGTAGTGGTTGAGTTCAGGCTCTGAAATTAGTGTGGCTTCATATGAAACTCTACCACTTACTATGTGATCTTTGTTAAATTGCTTAGCCCCTCTGTGCCTCGGTTTCTTCTATAAAATGGGGATAACAATGCTTTCTATTTTATAGGGTTGTTATCAGCCCTAAATGTGAAAATACACGTAAAACACTTCCCACAGTATCTGGGATATAGTATATAGTGAATGCTCAGTAAAAGTTAGCTATCATTATCCTATCCCGGAATGATAAATGACAGCAAAGAGTAACTTTGATCGGCATTTTGCCAGTCTCAGCAGCCACTGTTTTGATACATTAACATGGCTTAGTGAGCAATACAACCATTTTAACCATTAGGTTGGGAATAGTAGAGTGACAATTTAGTTTACTAATCATTTTTGGGACATTAAGCAGCTGCCAGTCAACTGCACATTTAAACAGACCTACTTTATTTTATTTTTTTATTTTTATTTTATTTATTTTTTTAAAGATTTTATTTACTTGTCAGAGAGAGAGAGCACAAGCAGGGGGAACGGCAGGCAGAGGGAGAAGCAGGCTCCCCGCTGATCAGGGAGCCCCATGCAGGACTGGATCCCAGGACCCTGGGATCATGACCCCAACCGAAGGTGGCCACCCAACGGACTGAGCCACCCAGGCATCCCTAAACAGACCTATTTTATACATTGTTATCTTCCATCAAAGCAAATAATGTTAAAAAAAAATATTTTATTTCAGACAGAGAGCAAGAGAGACAGAGTGCAGAGGGAGAAGATGACTCCCTGCTAAGCAGGGAGCCCGACTTGGGGCTGGATCCCAGAACCCTGGGATCACGACCTGAGCCAAAGGCAGAGGCTTAACCGACTGAGCCACCCAGGTGCCCTGCAAATCATTTTTTTTTTTAAAGATTTTATTTATTTATTTGACAGAGAGAGGCACAGCGAGAGAGGGAACACAAGCAGGGGAAGTGGGAGAGGGAGAAGCAGGCTTCCCGCCGAGCGGGGAGCCTGATGCGGGGCTTGATCCCAGGAGCCTGGGACCATGACCTGAGCTGAAGGCAGATGCTTAATGACTGAGCCACCCAGGCGCTCCACAAATCATTTTTTTTTTAAGATTTTATTTATTTATTTGAGAGAGTGTGTGCACGTATGCGCATGCTTGCGCACAAGGGTGGGGAGGGGCAGAGGGAGAGGCAGACTCCCCTCGAGCCGGGAGCCCATTGACTTGATCCCAGGACCCTGAAACTACAACCGGGGCCAAAGGCAGACACCTAACCAACTAAGCCACCCAGGCGCCCCTAAAGCAAATCCTTTAACAAACAATACGGACTTCATCTGGTGACGAGGTCCCAGAAGGGGATGGCAAATCTAAAATGGGGAAAATATTAGAAATGGTGCAAAACTGAGCTTTCATAGTGGAACAACATGTGAGCCAAAATTAGCTAAGTCATCCTATGACTAGAATCTCTGACATTTTACTGTGTTTTAGCTTTTAGTCATTCTATTCTGTGACATTTTGAGTAAAACATCTTATTTATTATTTTAGTGTTAATCACATTGTTTTTCTCTAAAATATGTAATTGAAAATTCTGCTGCATTTGTAAGTGTAATTTTTTTTTTTTTAAATCATCAGGGGACAAAATTCTTTGCAGGGCAGTGTGACTCCAATTTGGTGGGCAAGTCAAGGAAAAAATGAATTCCTTAAATTCTGCTTTACAGTAAACTTTTCAGAAACTTAGCAGTTGTGTTCAGTTAAGGTTACCCATGTACATTCAGTGCCATAGTGTGTGATTAGAGGGGAAGGCAGAAACTATGGTCTTCCTCAACACTTTGACTATAGCCTGTGTGTTACAGCTAGAAATAGAGCAAGGGGTTGTTGCAGAGAGCATTTCTCCCTTAGCGTGCATTTAGCTCCCTTCCCCCCATGACTAGAGACGGCTGTCCTTTCACCAGCTGTTGTGTTCAGTTGTCTGGGTTATTTTGGGTGGCGGTGGGTTGATTCCAGTGGGGAAACAGTTGTATATCTCTGCTTTTTAAAATGTTCTGTTCAAATGTGTTATGAGAAATTTGGGGGTGGAGATCAGTCTTCCTGAAACTGTCTGAGTTCTAGGGGATTGGCTAGGTTGTAAACTTCAGAAGCCTGCAGAACATAATAAAGAAACCAATCATTTATTAATTTTAAATCCCCACCATAAAAGAGGTTTCAGAATAGCTCACTGAGCAAGGGAATGCTATGGACACTTTGCAGTAAAACATTTGGCTCTTCAGATAACCTTTGGGCAAGGGTAAATGGGGGGATGTGAGTGGAATTGATAGATGGTACAATCAATTGGATTGGTAGCTACCTCATTACCCAAAGAGATGGATTGATGAGATCCTGGAGGGATCCTAGTCTCACCAGCAGAGCTCTGCTAAAGCCTTGTCATGTGTTAAACATTTTCATCAATAATGTGGGTGGAAACTTGGAAAGCATGCTTGCGAGATTTAAGGGTATCATAAAGATGAATGCAATGGATCCAGAATCATGATACAAAAAGAGCCTGGCCAACTGGTCCTATGGATATGAATGATGAAATTTAACAGGGATATGTTCAAAGGTCTATACTTAGAAACAGCAATATATTATTGATTGGCTGAATAGTTCCTGCTTGTGTACTATTAGTTTCATTACTACCTGTGTAACCTTGGGCAAGTTACTTAACCTTGTTTGAGCCTCAGTTTCCTCACTGGTAAATATATGCTCATGGTAAAAAAGAAAAAAAATCCAATAGTGCAAAGGGACATACAATGAAAAAGTAAGTTCCTCAGGCTCCTAGTCCTTTCCTCCAGACATTTAAAATGCATTCTTCCAGGGGCGCCTGGGTGGCTCAGTCTGTTAAGCATCTGACTTGGGCTCAGGGCATTATCTCAGGGTCCTGGGATAGAGTCCCAGGTTGGGTTCTGCGCTCAGCGGGGAGTCTGCTTCTCCCTCTCCTTCTCTCTCTGCCCCTCCCCCTGCTTGTGCACTCTCACTCAAAAAAAAAAAATTCTTCCAGACATAGTGTGTGTGTGGAAAACTTCTTTTTACAAAACATATTATATACAATATTTTCCTCCATGATTTTTTCACTTAATTTGTCTTTAGGTAATTCCATGTCAATATATATACTACATAATTTCCCCCCTGTGATTTGCTTTCTTTATCTAGCATACAGATTAAAAGCACAGATTCTGAAACCACACTACCTGGATTCAAATTCCAGATTTACCACTTACTGGCTGTGTGACCTTGGGTTAAGTTACTTAACTTCTCTGTTGCCTACAGGAGACACCTTGCCTACAACTTGTTATACTTTTAGGAGCCTATGAAATGTTTTAATTTCTTTTAAAATCAGAAGTAGGGGTGCATGGGTGGCTCAGTTGGTTAAGCATCCGACTTTTGATTTCGGCTCAAGTCATGATCTCAGGGTCCTGGGATCCAGCCCTGCATGGGGCTCCACGCTCAGCGGGAAGTCCACTGGAGATTCTCTGTCTCTTTCTCCTGTCCCTCCCCAGCTGTGTGTGCACGTGTACATGCTCTCTCTCTCTCAAATAAATAAATCTTAAAAAAAAAAGACGTAAAAATGAATATAAAACTAATGAGTATATAATAATGAATCCAGCCTGATATTATATCTGTTATATATAAAAACAGTTTTAAAATATAATTTTCAATATTTGTTTATGATGGAAGTGTCCCACAACAACCAAAATATCTAGGGCCCACGGAAGTCATAATGTGATCCCATGTGCCTGGGTTTTATCATCTGTGAAGTGGAGATAACAATAGTGATATGCAAACAATGAATCATGGAACACTACATCAAAAACTAATAGTACCTACCTCATAAGGTTGTTATGAAAAATACCTGAAATTAATATTTAGAAAGCTGATAGTGTTTGGCACACGCCAATTTCTTTTTTCTTTTTCTTTTCTTTTCTTTTTTTTTTTTTTTTTGAGAGAGAGAGAGCCTGGTTGGGGGAGGCGGGCAGAGGGGGAGAGAGAGAGAGAGAGAAGCAGACTCCCTGCTGAGTGTGGAGCCCACCATGGGGCTCAATCTCAAGACCCTGAGATCATGATCTGAGCCAAAATCAACCTGAGCCAAAATCAAGAGTCAGATGCTTAAACACTGAGCCACCCAGGCGCCCGGGCACATGCCAATTTCTAATTGGTTATTAAATACATAAAAAATGGTTTCAAAAATAGGTAAATTATGGACATAGTAAAAAACTCAAGGAGTATTTTGAAAAATGTATGCTAAAGGAAGTAAATCTCTTTGTAGTTACTGAAACCTAGTCCATCAGTTTCCTTCCTCAGAAATAGCCACTTTTACCATTTTTCATGTATCCTCTAGAGATCACTTATATAATCATATAGATCTTTTATTATATATTTTTATTTTTTTAAAGACTTATTTATTCTAGAGAGAGTGAGAGAATGAGTACAGGGAAAAGGGCAGAAGGAGAGGGAGAGAGAGAATCTCAAGCAGACTCCCCGCTGAGCAGGGAACCCAATGTGGGGCTTGATCCCAGGACCCCAGATCATGACCTGAGCTGACCTCAGATCATGACTGAGCTGAAATCGAGTCGGATGCTTAACCGACTGAGCCACCCAGGTGCCCCTATTTATTTATTATTATTATTTTTTAAGTAAGCTGTATGCTCAATGTGGGGGCATGAACTCATGACCCTGAGATCAAGAGTTGCATGCTTTACTGACTGGACCAGCAAGTGCTCTGATCTTTTATTTATTTATACTGTCCTCTATTTGATGGGCATTTGGTTGTTTCCAACCCTTGCAGTTGCAAACAGTGCTGCAATAAATAACACCATACATATGTCATTTCATAAATGTGGGAATATAACAGTAGTATAAATTCTCTGAAATATAATTGCCAGGTCAATTATTTAAAAAATTTTTTCAAAGATTTTATTTATTTATTTGACAGAGAGAGACACAGCGAGAGAGGGAATACAAGCAGGGGGAGTGGGAGAGGGAGAAGCAGGCTCCCCGCCGAGCAGGGAGCCAGATGCGGGGCTTGATCCCAGAACCCTGGGATCATGACCTGAGCCAAAGGCAGACGCTTAACGACTGAGCCACCCAGGTGCCTCTTAAATCTTGATAGGTATTGCTAAATTGTTCTCTATTCTGGTTGTACCAATTTACACTCCCATCAGAAATAAAAGAGTGGGGTGCCTGGGTGGCTCAGTTGGTTAGGTGTCTGACTTCAGCTCCGGTCATGATCTTGAGGTCCTGGGATAGAGCCCTGCGTTGGGCTCCGTGCTCAATCAGCAGGGAGTCTGGTTGTCCCTCTTCCTCTCCCTCTGCCCCTCCCCCCTCTCATGCTCTCTCTTTCTCTCTCTCTCAAATAAATAAAATCTTAAAAAAAAGATATTTAGGGTGTGATATGCAAACAATGAATCATGGAACACTACATCAAAAACTAATGATGTAATGTATGATGATTAACATAACATAAAAAAAAGATATTTTAGGAGTGCCTGTTTTTCTTACTCCTTCATAAAAAATAGTGTTATTAAACTTTTGGATCTTTCACAGTTTAATAGGGGAAAATGGTATCTCATTGTAAAGCTTGCATCTTCTTAATATGAGTGAACTTCAGTAATTTTGACATTCTAAAAGCAATTTCCTTTTTTGTGAACTGTCAGTTTATATCCTTTGTCTTTTTATTGATCTTTTCCTTTTTGAATTGTAGGGCTTCTTTATATATTGAGGAAACTAGTGCTGTCTGTGATATGAATTGCTAATATTTGTCAAGCCTGTCTTAAGTTTGGTTATAGTGTTTTTTTCTAGGCAGACCTTTAAATTTTTATGCATGCAAATTTCTCAGTGTTTTCTTGATGGCTTTTAGATTTTATGCACGGTTAAGAAAGTTCTTCCCCACTTTGGAATTATTTTTAAGAAATTCTTTATTTTGGGGGCACCTGGGTGGCTCAGTCGTTAAGCATCTGCCTTCGGCTCAGGTCATGATCCCAGGGTCCTGGGATCGAGCCCCACATCGGGCTCCCTGCTCAGCGGGAAGCCCGCTTCTCCCTCTCCCACTCGCCCTGCTTGTGTTCCCTCTCTAGCTGTGTTTCTCTCTGTCAAATAAATAAACAGAACCTTTAAAAAAAATTGTTTTTTATGATTTTTTAAAATGTTTAATCTTTGATCCATCTGGAATCATTGTGAGGTAAGGAGTATTTTTTCCTGCAGAAAATTTTAATTTTTATTGTTGTGAAGTATATAAAAATTTTCCTTAGGGCTTTTGTATTTTATGCTTTGTTTAAATGGACTTTTCTTATTCCAAAATCATAAACATATCCAGTTAATTTTTCCTAATATATTTTAATTTCTTCAGAACTAATCCCATCTGTAAAATATTTTGGTGCAAGGAATGTGGTAGGGATCTAGTGTATGTCTAGCCAGTTGTCACTATGCCATTTGTTGAATATAACCATTTCCTCCACTGATTGGAAATGTGGCTTTTATTCCTAAAGTCCCATATATGTTTGTCTCTATTTCTGGACTGTATTCTGTTCTGTTGGTATGTCTGTCTGTTTATGCATCAGTATCCAACAGTTTTAAATACCATGTTAAGCAAGTCTCTATCTATCCCGAGTTTATTAAGAGCATTTGAAATACGCAATGTTGAATTTTGTCAAATAGCTTTTTGGCATCTATGAAGATGATCATATTTTTCTTCCTTGATCTATTAATATAGTGAATTATATTAATGGATTTCCTGGCATTAAAAATTTTTTTCTTTCATAAATAGACCACTTGGTGATTGGTGTTGTAATTCTTTCAGTAGGCTAAGTAATTCTATTTGCTTATGTCTGATATAATCTGTTTGCATTGATACTCATAAGTGAGATTGAGCTCAAGCTTTCCTTGAAATTTGAAGAAGATAATTTGGATTCTTCCCTGCCATGAAATGGGTGAAATCCTATCAGTGTTATTCAGTACTTGAAGATTTGGTAAAATTTATCTGACATTTCCGGGCCTCCTTGATTGTTAGGGTATTCTTTGACAACATTTCCAATTTCTTTCATAGTAATTAGTTTATTTTTCATCTCTTCTTGGGCTAATTTTGGTGATTCAAATTTTCCTAGGAAATAATCCATTTCACCTAAGTTTTCAAATTTATTTGTATAGAATTGAGTAAATTATTGTACAGTAATTCTTTTGATTTCATTTCTATGCTTACTTTTCTATTATCAGTTTTGTGATTTTATTATTTATTTATTTATTTATTTATTTTTAAGATTTTATTTATTTATTTGACAGACATAGCGAGAGAGGGAACAGAAGCAAGGGAGGGGAGTGGGAGAGGGAGAAGCAGGGAGCCCGCTGAGGGGCTCAATCCCAGGACCCCGGGATCATGACCTGAGCTGAAGGCAGACGCCCAACCGACTGAACCACCCAGGCGTCCCTAAAATGAGTTTTTAAAAACAGTTTTCGTGGGTCACCTGGGTGGCTCAGTCAGTTGGGTGTCTGCCTTCGGCTCAGGTCATGATCCCAGAGTCCTGGGATCGAGTCCCGTGTGGGGCTCCCTGCTCGGCGGGGAGCCTGCTTCTCCCTCTCCCTTTGCTGCTCCCCCTGCTTGTGCTCTCTCTCTCTCTCTCTATTAAACAAACAAAATCTTTAAAACAAACAAAGAACAGTTTTCATGAGATATGGTTCACAATGCAATTTATCCATTGTATTGTGTATCCAAATGTATCCAAAGCATACACTTTAATCCTTCCAGTGTGTTCACAGAGATTTATAGCCAGCACCACAGTCAATTTTTGGACACATTTAGGACACAAAGGACAATTTTAAGGACACACACCCAGGAGAAACCCTGTGGTCATTAGGGGTCATTCCTAATTTCTCTCAAGGCCCTCAGGTTTAGGCAAGTACTAATATCTGTATAGATTTGCCTATTCTGGACATTTCATATAAATGGAATCATAGTGTGTAATCTTTGTGATTGGCTTCTTTCACTTAGCACATTTCCAAGGGTCATCCCTGATGCTTTAAAGTAGGTTTTAAAATGTAGATCTATAGTGGTTTTTACGATTTCCCTTATCAGTTTACCGTCTGTATTAGTCTGATAGGGCTGCCATAACAAAATATCACAGACTGAGTGGTATTTAATTTAATTTAATTTAATTAATTAATTTTTTTTTAAAGATTTTATTTATTCATTCGAGACACAGAGATAGAGAGAGAGAGAGAGCACAAGCGGGGGAGAGGCAGAGGGAGAAGCAGACTCCCCACTGAGCCAGGAGCCAGACGTGGGGCTCAATCCCAGGACCCTGGGATCATGACCTGAGCCAAAGGCAGACGCTTAACCATCTGAGCCACCCAGGTGCCCCCTGAGTGGTATTTTAAACAACAGACATTTATTTTCTTACAATTCTGGTGGCTAGAAGTCAAAGATTAAGGTGTCAGCAGGGTTGGGTTTCTTCCGAGGCATTTCTCCTTGGCTTGCAGATGACCACTTTCTTGCTGTGTCCATATATGGTCTTTGCTTGGTGTATCTGTGTCATAATCTCCTGTTATAAAGACACCAATCATTGGATTATGACCCACCCTAATGACCTCATTTTAACCTAATTAGCTCTTTAAAGGCCCGGTCTCCAAATACAGTCACATTCTGAGTTATTGGGAATTAGGTCTTCAAAATAAGAATTTTTTTTTTTTAAGATTTTATTATTTATTTGACAGAGAAAGAGAGAGATCACAAGCAGGGGGAGTGGCAGGCAGAGGAAGAGGGAGAAGCAGGCTCCCTGCTGAGCAAGGAGCCCGATGCAGGGCTCGATCACAACACCTTGGGATCATGACCTGCACCGAAGGCAGACGCTTCACTGACTAAGCCACCCAGGCGTCCCAAGAATTTTTTTTTCAAAATAAGAATTTTGACACAACAGATTTCAGTCCATCACACCATCTTACTATTTTTTTTTTCAAGATTTTATTTTTAAGCAATCTCTACACCCAGCATGGGGCTTCAACTCACAACCCCAAGATTAAGAGTTTCATGCTCCACCAACTGAGCCAGCCCAGGTGCCCTAGTTCATAACACCACCTTAAAGAGAAAAAAAAAATCAAGCTTGTATAGCCTGGTCTGTTTATAGACACACACACACACACATTTTTTTTTTTAACGCAGGGCTTGAACTCATAACCCTGAGATCAAGACCTGAGCTGAGATCAAAAGTCAGATGCTTAACTGACTGAGCCACCCAGGTGTCCCATGTTTCTACATATATTTTTGATTAATTTGACTAAGTCAAAATGCTCAAGCTAGTTTGTGTGTATGTATGTGTGTGTGTATAAAATCTCAGTCTCTTAAATTATTTTTCAATTATTTTTTCTGGTTACAAAATTAATATATGTACATTGTATAAGATTCAAGTGCTACAGAAATACATAAACTGAAAAGTGAATCTTCCATAGCCTCCACTGTCAACAGTATACAGCTTATTTCCCTAATTTTTCTTCCTTACCTACAGATACCAACAATTAATATGCAATTATATTCAAGATAGCATTTTACAGTGTATTTTTTCACTTAATATAGCATGTATAGGGCACTTGGGTGGCTCAGTCAGTTAGGGATCTGCCTTCAGTTCAGGTCATGATCTCAGGGTCCTGGGATTGAGCCCCACATCAGGCTCCGTGCTCAGTGGAGAGTCTGCTCTCCCTCTCCCTCTGCTGCTCCCCCTGCTTGTTTTTTCTCTCTGTCAAATAAATAAATAAAATCTTAAAAAAAATATATAGCATGTGTATCTTTCCCCATGATGGTACTGATGAATCTGTGTCATTAAAAAATATATATGTATATATATATATATATATATATTGCATTTTGTTGTGTGCATATACCATCATTTATTTAAATATCTCCTTATTGACGAATGTTTGGATCGCTATCAACCTTTTAGTTATTGCAAAAAATGACGAACAATACTGCAGTGAATATCCTTATGCATTCATCTTTGTGCTCTTATGGGATTCTGTAAAATAATTTCCTAGAAGTCAAAAGACTATATTCAAAGGTTATAAACATTTAAAATTTTTAACAAATGCTGCTAAATTTCACAGCAATTTTTAACTTGAAGGCAGTTTCTGCAGAAGGTGAAGCATGTTGGCAGAGACTACTTTTCCTCCAGGTAATTTAGAGGTACATGTGGACCTTTTTCTGTCCTGTCTTTTTAGGAGGCCCATTTGGGGAAATTTCCATATCCATTTTTTGGAAATGCTGATGTAAAATTATCTTTTAAAATTTGCCCATTACGTTAGCAAAATTTAATGAGAACTACACTACCTGTGTTGGAAAACCTATGTATATGACATTGCATTGTTTGATTCAAATACCTTTTTTCCTTTTAGTTTTCTCTTCCAATAGCTACCATATGACTTATTTCCATCTCAGCAATAGGATTATAAATTATGATTATGGCAATTCTCCTTTTCCATTAAAGATAATGAACTAACTCATGGGTACATTTTATAAAATATGTTCATAATGATGCTGCCACATAATCCTGAAAGAGTGTGATTATCCTATATCTCTGTTATGTGTGATATGTTTCTGTTCAAGATATGCTCACACGGCTCCAAGTTTACATCTCAGAACTATGATTTCTGGTTAAAATTAGCCCTCATACACAAAATGCATGTTATTGCATTCATGATACAATATGTTCATGATCTATGCTAAGATTTTTATACTTGCAAATATACAATATTTATATGGAATATAAACATACTTGAAACCCAATGTACAATGAATGATACCTGCCACTCTCTCATTACATTTTGTTTTTTTCTTTTCCTGTTACCGTGCCAGCAATCTTAACAGTTTCCTTGTCACTGTAAACTGCCGAGATTAGCCTTCTACTTCAAATCAACAAGGCCAGCATTATCCAATTACAGCCTGAGAATGACCTAATCTTCAAGACCAGCTGCCATAGGATAACATAGGCATCCCTTTAATCAAAATTATAACATTTTATTCTTTCATATTTGCCCCTTGCAATAATGGAAATGCTGAGCGAGAATATAAGAAAATATCTACATTTTGCACTGATCTGTTTATCGCTTCTCTCAGCATTTTGACATAATGTAGCAGAACAATAAATTCAGGGGGCGTTTGCTTGGAAATAGCATTTCTCCAGAAGGTTTTTGTTTTCTTTTGTCTTAACTGTTGTTACTTTGAGTTTTCCTAAAGAAAACTAAGGTTGTGTTCAGACTACCTTGATTTCTTTTTTATTGTCCCTTCTTCTTAAAAAAAATTATTTTTACTGCTTACCATAGTAATGAATGCTCACTGTAAAACAAAATAAAAAATTACAATATATAACAGTGAAAGTAGGTTGCAATGCAATCCTCTAAAGACAGTCTTAAGAGTTAAGTGTGTATTTTTTGTATGCTTATCCTAACATCTATGTTATTTTAACTATTCATATAAAATATATACATATACATGACTTTTTATGCCTCGTTCTTCTTCTTTAACTTATTTTGTAAAATAGGAATTATTTCAAACAGAGAGACAAGAATGGGAAGTAAAATAATGAATGCCTGGGTACCCACCACCTATCTTCATTAAATCTTTTTTTTTTTTTTTAAGATTTATTTATACATTTTAGTGAGAGAGAGCAAGCGGGGGGAAGGTCAGAGGGAAAAGGAGAGAGAGAAGCAGACTCCCTGCTGAGTGGGGAGCCTGACAAAGGGCTCGATCCCACGACTCCAAGATCACAACCTGAGCCAGAAATCAAGAGCGGGACACTCAATGGACTGAGCCACCCAGGCGCCCCTCTATATTTCATGAAGAGTGTCCGGTTGTGATCTTGGGGTCGTGGGATCGAGCCCTTTGTCAGGCTCCCCACTCAGCCAGGAGTCTGCTTCTCTCTCTCCTTCTCCCTCTGACCAGACCTGTACCTCTGAAACAAATAATACATTATATGTTTAAAAAAAAAAAAAAAGAAGCTAGCAGGAAGGGAAAAATGAAGGGGGCGAAATCGGAGGGGGAGACGAACCATGAGCGACTATGGACCCTGGGAAACAAACTGAGGGTTCTGGGGGGGGATGGGTTAGCCTGGTGATGGGTATTAAAGAGAGCACGTACTGAATGGAGCACTGGGTGTTATACGCAAACAATAAATCATGGAACACTACATCAAAAACTAATGATGAGATGTATGGTGATTAACATAACATAATAAAATGAAAAAAATAAAAAATAAAAAAAGATTTAGAAAATAGAAATGAACATGTTCAGAGTTCAGATACTCTGTATATTCTTCCTTCATCTCATTCTCCTTTCTTTCCATAGATAACTGCTGTCACAAATTTTGTGTTTATCATTTAGGTACCCATAAACATTAGGTAGCTTTGTCCTCTGGGCCTTTTTGAATTTCATGTGAATTGTGTCATTATATATATATATATATATATGTATGTATTTCTGCAGCTCACATCTTTTCCCTTAGTTTTCATTGCACTTATCAACTATTTTTCCTGGCTTCTTCCCCTCCCCACCTCACCCCTGCTCTCCAACCTTCGGGTGGATTAATAAAGCTTTCTATGTTCCCTTTATTTCTTCTGCTGGTTGAGAAGCTATATATTGTATTTTTATCTGTTTATCCCTTCACATTTAATGATGTATACTTAAATATACTTTTTCTAATAAAGTCAATAGTTATGCACTGGTCCTGTCATTTTGATCACCGCCACAAAGATCTGCACACACTTTATTCATTTAATATTTTCCCTATATTGTTATTTGAACTGTTCTCCACGCGTGCACAGCCTCCCCCACGGTCAATATCCCACAGCAGAGTGGCACATGTGTTAGAATTGATGAGCCTACATTGACACATTATAATCATCCAGTTTCTAGTTTACATTAGGGTTCACTCTAGGTGTTGTATACCCTGTGGGTTTTGGACAGAAGTGTAATGACATGTACCCACACTTAGAGTATCACACTAGTTTCACTACCCTAACAATTCTCTGTGCTCTGCCTATTCCTCCCACCCTCCTCCCTAACCTCTGGCAATCGTGATCTTTTTACTGTCCCCATAGTTTTGCCTTTCAGAATGTCACATAGTTGGAAACATACACTATATAGCCTTTTCAGATTAACTTCTTTCACTTAGTAATTTAAGTTTCCTTGGTGTCTTTTTATGGCTTGATAGCTCATTTTTTAAAAGTGGTGAATAGGGGCACCTGGGTGGCTCAGTTGGTTAAGCGTCTGCCTTTGGCTCGGGTCATGGTCTCAGGGTCCTGGAATTGAGCCCCAGGTCAGGATCCCTGCTCAGCAGGAAGTCTTCTTTCTCTCCCTCTGCCCCTGTCCCCACTCCTGTGCTCTCTTTCCCTCTCAAATAAATAAATAAAATCTTAAAAAAAGAAAAGTGGTGAATAGTATTCCATTGTCTGGATGTATCACTGTTTAGTTATCCATTCACCCAGTGAAGGATATCATGGTTGCTTACACGTTTTGGCAATTATTATTTTTTAAAGACTTTATTTATTTGAGAGAGAGCGCGTGTGAGCATGAGCAGGGGGGAGGGGCAGAGGGAGAGGGAGAAGCAGGCTCCCCACTGAGCAGGAAGCCCAATGCAGGGCTCAATCCCAGGACCCTGAGATCATGACCTGAGCCAAAGTCAGATGCTTAACGGACTAAGCCACCCAGGGACCCCACATTTTAGCAATTATGAACAAAAGTGCTATAAACATCTGTGTGCAGGTTTTTGTGTGGGTATAAGTTTTCAACTCATTTGGGTGAATACCAAAGAGTACAACTGTTTGTTTGCATGGTAAGAATATGTTTAGTTTTTTTTTTAATATTTTATTTATTTATTTGACAGAGAGGGAGAGAAAGAGAGAGAGGAAAAGAGAGCACAAACAGGGGGAGCAGAAGGCAGAGGGAGAGGGAGAAGCACCTCCACGCTGAGCAGGGAGCCTGACGCGGGGCCCGATCCCAGGACCCCAGGATCATGATCCAAGCCGAAGGCAGACGCTTAACTTACCAAGCCACCCAGGGGCCCTGAGTATGTTTAGTTTTATAAGAAACTGCAGAAGTGTTTTCCAAAGTGGATGTGGCATTTTGCAGTCCCACCAGCGATGAATGAGAATTCCTGTTGCTCCACATCCTCACCAGCATTTGGTGTTGTCATTGCTTTGGATTTTGGTCATTCTAATAGGTGTGTAGTGGAATCTTGTTGTTTTAATTTGCAATTCCCTAATGATAAATGATATTGAGCATCTTTTCATGTGATTATTTGCATATATTTAGTGTATCTTTCTCTATTCCTTTACTTCTAATCTATATGTATCTTTATATTTAAAGTGGATTTCTTGCAGACAACATATAGTTGGGTCTTGTTTTTTGATCCCTTTTGACAATCTTCGCCTTTTAATTGGTGTATTTAGACCACTGACCTTTAAAGTGCAGTTGGATTAACATTTACCATATTTGTTAATGTTTTCTCTTTGTTCCCACTTTTGTCTTCTATACTTTTTATGCCTTGTTGGTTTTATTGGAGAATATTACATGATTCTGTTCTTTCTTAGCATTTCAGTTTTCTTTTTTTTTTTTAATAAAGATTTTATTTATTTATCAGAGAGAGAAAGAGCATGAGCAGGGGGAGTGGCAGGCAGAGGGAGAAGCAGGCTCCCCGCTGAGCAAGGAGCCTGATATGGGACTCCATCTCAGGACCGTGGGATCATGACCCGAGTCCTTTACTTTTGTTTGTTTATTTCTGGGTGGTCATATTTATCAGTCTTTTATGTTATGGCTTTGTGCTTTGCATCATGTTTAGAAAGACCTTTTCCACTCAAGAATATAAAAAGTATTCAGCCACATTTTCTTCTGATACTCGTGATTTCATTTGTTTTTACATTTTATTTTTAGGATTTTATTTTCAAGAAATCTCTACATTGAACGTGGGGCTCAAATTCATAACCCTGAGATCAAGAGTTGCATGCTCTACTGACTGAGCCAGACAGGCGCCCCATTTGTTTTTACATTTTAATCTTGACTAGTCTTACTGAGCTAAAGATAAAAATTATTCCAATACCAAGAATATCTTTAGGAAAGGTATGTAGAATTGTTACAGTTAGGCAGTATTTTTTCTGTTTTGTATGTCTGGAAGCAGGATGGCCTTTGGCAAAATTGTGAAACTAGCGTGTGGCCTCATCTCCTCCCACGAGATGCCCTTTGGTCTAGTCACCCAATGCTCTTATGCTGTCATGTAGCTTTCTTTCTTTTTTTTTTTTTTAAGATTTTATTTATTTATTTGAGTGAGAGAGAGAGAGCACAAATAGGGGGAGTGGCAGAAGGAGAGGGAGAAGCTGACTCCCCACTGAGCAGGGAGCCCGATGCGGGGCTCGATCCCAGGACCCTGGGATCATGACCTGAGCTGAAGGCAGACGCTTAACCGACTGAGCCACCCAGGCGCCCCTGTCATGTAGCTTTCTTAAAAGCTCTGCATGATCCCAAACTCGCCCATGCTCTTTAGGAAGTCATATCTGTGTCAAATATTCATTTTCACCCATATCCCCTCATGTTCAAAAGAATCTAGTTTCTACTGATTACAGCTAATGTACTATTTCTCCAAGAGGTATTTGCCTTTTACTTTCTAGAAATGCAATGACTTAAAGCAAAGTAAGGAATCTCTAAAGAGTCCTGGAGGTTGGTTTCCAGGGAGAATTTTTTAAAAGTGAGGGACCTTTCTGGTGACCCAGAAAATACTCCATATCAAGTGATTACCTCCTCCCCAGATTAGCCCAATCTGGAAGATTTTGCTCCTAATGAAGGACTGATGTTGAAATCTCACTCTATATCTCTGTCCATGCTGACATCACCTCTTACTTTGACTTCATTTTATAAACCCCAAAATGAAAGTCAAAGGAATAAGAGTTCCTTTTCTACAAGCATGGACACAAGCAACATGAAAAAAGGTTGCCTCCCATGAGACTCAGACACTTGTTAGATCTGCTGGTTGACCTGAAAATTTTAAGCTCTGGAAACAACGTTGAAAACCTTAGACCATACTATACCACTGACCTCTTAGAGGCGGGATAAAAGTGTATGCAGCCAATATTGAAGCAATATCAGAAAACTGTTTGGAAACTGACACACTAGGGCTCAATGTTCAGAGATGTGTCTTCCCTTACATTTAAGAAGAATAAGTTTTAAAATAGTTAACAACATGCATTAGCATGGACAGAAAAATCATAGGTCTTGCCTTGGATTTTGATTTACTTTTGAATTTTTTAATAATTCAAATGATTTTCTGACCATCCAAGACTTAGTACTAAACAATAAAAATACTCCATTTTCATAACTCTTTATTTTATTTATTTATTTATTTTTAAAATATGGAACACTTCGTGAATTTGTGCATCATCCTTGTGCAGGGGCCGTGCTAGTCTTCTCTGTGTCGTTCCAATCTTAGGATGCGTGCTGCCAAAGCAAGCACCATAACTCTTTATTTTATTTTATTTATTTATTTTTTAAAAGATTTTATTTATTTATTTGACAGAGAGAGCACAAGCAGGGGGACGGAGAAGCAGGCTACCCACAGAGCAGGGGGAGCCCGTTGCGGGACTCGATTCCAGGACCCTGGGATCATGACCTGAGCCGAAGGTAGTCACTTAACCAACTGAGCCACCCAGGTGCCCCATGACTCTTTATTATTATTTTTTTAATTTTTTAAGATTTTATTTATTTATTTGACAGAGAGAGACACAGCTAGAGAGGGAACACAAACAGGGGGAGTGGGAGAGGGAGAAACAGGCTTCCTGCTGAGCAGGGAGCCCAATGCGGGGCTCAATCCCAGGACCCTGGGATCATGACCTGAGTGGAAGGCAGACGCTTAATGACTGAGGCACCCAGGTGTCCCCATGACTCTTTATTTTAAATGGCATTTGATTATGATCCTGTCTTGTTGGATTGGGCATAGCACTGCTCTGTTTTACAGTGTAATGATTTTTTTTTTTCTTTTAACCCCTGTCATGATCTTTTTTTTT
>NC_138385.1:26671370-26686799 GCF_054177405.1 Leptonychotes weddellii
AGTGAGATCATATGATACATGTCTTTCTCTGTTTGACTTATTTTGCTCAGCATAATACCCTCCAGTTCCATCCACGTTGTTGCAAATGGCAAGATCTCATTCCTTTTGATGGCTGCATAATATTCCATTGTATATATATTACAGTGTAATGATTAAGGAAAATATGCCAGCCTATCTTATTTCTTGAAATTTAAATTGAAATTCTTTCTATTCCTAGTCAGATGGTGTTATTAAACTGAATCTCATGCCAATTTATTGTAAATAATGTAAAATATCTTTGAGATTTTTAGATACTATGTATGGTAGATACATTACAGCTGAGGAAAAAATATATTCCAATACTTTTATTAAATATTCTCACGAGTACACGATATTTTGTTTTAGTGAATTATGGATATTTCTTTCCTAATTCTAATTAGCTTCGTAGTCTTATTAGTTTATCACACTGGTTTCCTAGTAACTATTAAAATAAAAGCTTATAATCCTTGGCTATAAGACTGTGTACCACTCTTTCCATCCCCACATTTTATACTTTGATTACAGTAGACCTGGACCATTGGTGGTAGGAATCAAATGAGAAGTCAGTTATATATAGGAACAAATGAGTAAAATCTCTTTCCTTAAATGAGCAAATAAAGCTCTAGTTGATTGGCTAAATGTTATTACAAACATTTTCATATTAGTTTTTGTCAGATCTAGAGGTATAATTAACACCTCTGTTTCAGGGCTGTTAACCATGAAAGCTGTGTGAGCCTTTAGAGAATTAAAAAAATTTTTTTCAATTATAAAATGAGAGCCTAATGAGGGACAATTTGCAAAGTAAGGCATGGACAATTTAGGAGATAGTCATCCTGTTCTTGGCAGTGCCCTAGTAAATAGCCTGAAATTTTAGTGCTCAAAGTGAAGGGGACACTTCAGACATTTATGTTGAATTGGCAAAGGACCTCTTTTTAAAAATTTAAACCATCAAAAGAGTGACCTGTAGTGATGTCAATCATTATGGTCATTATGATGTTCTGAACTTATTCCAAATATAGCCATCTGTCCTCCCATGCTGGCTGTGGATCCTCATTTAGAGTCTGTTGGGCAAGGGATTAGGAGTGAAGAGATGAGGCAGGTGTGGTTGCCTTGGCTGGGTTGATTACCTCATTTCTGGATTCCGAAATAGCTTTCTAATAGATTTCCGTGCATTCAGTCTTCCTCCTCAGCCTTCACTACTATTTCTTCGTACCAGATTCTAAAACATGGCTTTTGTTTTCATCTTCTTGCTTTTTTGCTTAGAAACTTCAGACTGCCTACTTCCTACTAGTTTAAGTCCATGGTTCACAATCTGATGTTCAAGGCCCTTCGTAATCTTGCCTAACCACCCATTTCACTCACTTTTTTTTTTTTTTAAGATTTTATTTATTTATTTGACAGAGACACAGCGAGAGAGGGAACACAAGCAGGGGGAGTGAGAGAGGGAGAAGCAGGCTCTCCGCTGAGCAGGGAGCCCCATGCAGGGCTCAATCCCAGGACTCCAGGATCAGGACCCGAGCTGAAGGCAGATGCCTAATGACTGAGCCACCCAGGCGCCCCTACTCACTTGTTTTTGAGTGTCAGCCATTGAGCCAGGACAGCTAGGTCAGAACACTGTTGGAACCAGTACCAGGGCTGTTGTTGTTTTTTTTTGTTTGTTTTTTTGTTTTTTTTTAAGATTTTATTTATTTATTCATGAGAGACAGAGAGAGAGAGGCAGAGGGAGAAGCAGGCTCCCAAGGAGCAGGGAGCCCAATGCGGGGCTCGATCCCAGGACCCTGGGATCATGACCTGAGCCGAAGGCAGACGCTTAACCATCTGAGCCACCCAGGCGCCCCTGTTGTTGTTTTTTTTTAAGATTTTATTTATTTATTTGAGAGAGGGAGACAGCTTGAGAGAGAGTGGGAAAGCATGAGCAGTGGGGAAGGGCAGAGGCTCCCCGCTGAGCAGGGGGCCCAACGCAGGGGCTCAATCCCAGGACCCCAGGATCATGACCTGAGCCAAAGGCAGACACTTAACCGACTGAGCCACCCAGGTGCCCCGTAACAGAGTTTTAACTTGAAAGTGCCAAAACCATGACCTGGGATTCAACTCTCTGTATCCACTTCAGGACGTAGTATGGACAAAGACTAAAGTCTGTGGCTGGAAGACTTAAGAGAGAGAATGGGATGGAAGGTGTGTGTTAGGCTGGAAAATTCAGGATTTAATCTTTGAACGAAGTGTGGTAGAAGTTATTGGCTACATATTTTATGTAGTCCCTGGTACTTCCTGGTAGGAATAGGTATAGCTTGTTAAAGGAGCCACACTGAACAGATGGCTACTCCTTATCATCCTCTCCATCCCCCACTGCATGTTCCCTTATGCCCTGAGCTGGGTGGTGTGGAGGGTATGGCCCTTTGGACTAGAGCCCTACCCTGGCGCAGATACTTCAGCTGACCTTAGTGGTTCCAGAGGTCCAGGGTTTTTTCTATGAAAAATTCTTTTCCCAGTGCCCAAATCCTTCACTGATAGAGGAATTTATTTTATTTTATCTTTTTGAAGATTTTATTTATTTATTTGAAAGAGAGAGAACATGAGCAGGCAGAGGGAGAGGGAGAAGCAGACTCCCCGCTGAGCAGGGAGCCCAATGCGGGGCTCGATCCCAGGACCCTGGGATCATGACCTGAGCCGAAGGCAGATGCTTAACGACTGAGCCACCCAGGTGCCCCTGGCAGAGTAGCTCAAATGAAGGGTCCAGGAACAAATAGCAGGTGCTGGCGTATGGCGAGCCAAAGAGATCAGAGCAAGTATCTGGAACACTATATGGCATAGAGTAGGTGCCTAAGCATTAATCGTTGAATAAAATGCAAAGTGTAATGAGGATAGCAGGCATTATCTGCAGATTAATTTTGTGCGCAAGATTAAGGTGGAGGTGGTTGGGAATATAATGAGTTCCAGTGGTAATATGTTGAATTTGAGGTGCCTGTTTGAGGTCCCCATCAAGCAGCTGGATGTATCTTGCTTTGGTGGATATATCCAGCTGCTTGGTGGGCATTTACAGGATGAGTGTGCAGGGAGAGCTCTGGCTGGAGATACAACTTTGGAAGTCATCAGCACATAGTGATACTTGAAATCCGGGGACTAGATGATAACCTCCTGGGAGCGTGTGTGGGGTAAGAGGAGAAGGAGGCTGAGGAAAGAATTCTTGGGAACACTGACTCTTTTTTTTTTTTTTAAGATTTTATTTATTTATTTGAGAGAGAGAGAATGAGAGAGAGAAAGCACATGAGAGGGGGGAGGGTCAGAGGGAGAAGCAGACTCCCCGCCGAGCAGGGAGCCCGACGCGGGACTCGATCCCGGGACTCCAGGATCATGACCTGAGCCGAAGGCAGTGGCTTAACCAACTGAGCCACCCAGGCGCCCCGGGAACATTGACTCTTAAGGATCAGATAGAGGCTGAGAGGAAAGAGACCAGCCAAAGAATTAGGAGAAGCAACAAATAATGGTGGCATGGTAACTGAACCAAGAATCTCAGTAAGAATGGAGGGGTCAACAGGACCAAATGCTGCAGTGAAAGCAAGAGAGATAGAGCCAAAATTATGTCTAAGGGATATGGTCAAATGGAGGTCGTTGGTGACCTCAGCAAAGGTGTTATAAGACAGTGATGAGATCTGTTCATATGGTTCCGAGGTGAGAAAGTAGAGATAGTAACTTTGGATTATTCATTTAAGATATTCTGCTGAGAAAGAAAGGAAAGAGAAAAGGAAGTAGTTAGAAGCCTGTGTGAAGTAAAGGAAGGATATTTTAAGGAGAGCCCTAAGATGGTACAAAGGTAGAGAGGAAAGGATCGGGAAAGTGGGGGAAGTTGAAAGTAAAAGATCCTGGAGGTGGGAGGGATCAAGATGGAGAGCATAGGTGGGAGTTGGCTTTAGGCCTAAATGAGTGGAGGGATATCCCTTCCTCTGACCAAAAGGAAGAGTGAATTACAGTTATAGGAAAGTGCAGAGTAAAAAAAAATTGAGGGAATTCATGTGTTCTATCAGCCACCTCTTACCAGTTCAGATCCTCTCGGCCTTATTTGTCTCAGTGGTCTTTGGCCTATTGCTTGTGTGTCCCAGCCCCTTCTCTGAGTAGGCTCTGATGGACTTAGACCAGTGCAATCTGCCAGCTTCTCATCACACGCCCTGGTGCTTTCCTGTGGGTGTCGAGACTCCATGCACAGTGTAGAGGAGTTAACCTGACCCAGTGGTGCAAAGCTTTGCTAATAAAAGACAAGAGCTAGCTGTTAAACTCTCTTTCCATCCTCCTTGTCGACTGATCAGAGATGCAAGTCATGTATTTATGATCTTTCAAAAAATGGTACCCCATGACCTCAAGTGTGATACCAATGCACCTTCGTATTGACTCTCTTATTCTTTCGTTTCCCACTGTCTCTCCCCATTGCTTTCCTGGGATTGCACTTCCTAATAACAGATGAGGCTGAAGCCTTTGATTTCTGTATGTCAAACAGTTGAATGTCAGCAATTTCGTACAATTCAACCAAATAGCACATCAACCATTGCTCTGCTTTCTGGGGAACTTGGGCTAAGAAACACTTAATGGTCTTGGCGAAGTAGGTATAGTCACCTGCTGAATATGAGCTCGTATTAATAGCTATCATTTATTGAGCACTTGCTGGGTGTAAGGCACTGTGCTAATTGTTTTACATATGTAATCTTATTTAATATATAAAGTAGGAATTATTTCCATTTTTCTCATGAAAAAACTGATGTAATAGGATGTTAGATAACCTGCTCAAGACCATACATCTAATAAGTGGAACCAGATTTCAGACCCAACGCTGTTTGGTTTTTAAGCCTGCAATCTCTCTCTTTTTTTTAGATTATTTATTTATTTGCAATCTCTTTATAGCATTATGTTGTCTTGTCTAAGGTTAATATGATAGGGGAGTTAAACAAAAACCATTGAAAAAGATAGACTAGAGGTAGTGAGGGACCAGATAAGATTTAAAATCACAAGTTTCTGTGTCTCACATTCATACAGTGGGATAGTATTCTCTAAGTACGTTCAGCCATTTGGCTAAAGGATCAGAGAAATTTGGTGATTGAATTGACTGGGGAGTGCGGTATGGTGTTGATAGTAAAAGAACAGTGAGAAGAAGGCAGCTCAAGGTGATTGAGGAAGCAGCAAGAGAGAATAGTGATTGACCATGGTGTGTTCAGACTGGGGAGGAGGAAAGTGAGGCCAGGTGGGGGCCAACTAACTGGGAGAAAATGGAGGGGTTCTCAGGTCAAAGAGCAGATTTATTGGGGAGTAAAGTGTTGGAAAGTCTGTAGGATAAGAATTGTGTTCTGCATGGGATATTGATGTGAAGGTATCAAAGGTGTAATATTTCCCAAAGGAGTAGGTTATTGACATGGAATGGGGATGAAAGTCATTGGAATTGAGGAAGTCAAGGCACTGTGAGGCTGTGGTGTTACATTGATTATCCTTATGGATTTAGGAATCATCCAGGATGATGGTGGGACTAGAAGTGACCTATGAGCCGGATGCCAGGATCCTTAATAAACATGGCTGGACCGGGAGGTGAGTACACGACAGGAGCAAGGGAGAGGTAAGATGGGGTATATAGTTAATGTGATTTTTCAAGTAAGAAGGGATTTGTTTTGTTTTATAGGAGCTGGAAAGATTAATAGTTTATAGTACAGGTTAGCAAACTTCTCTTGGGTCAAATCTAGTCTCGCTGCCTGTTATTGTAAATAAAGTTTTATTGGAACACAGCCATGCCCATTTGTTTGCATATTGTCTATGGCTGCCTTCAAGCTACAACAGTAGAGTCAAGTAGTTGCAACAGAGCCAGTATGTCCCACAATGCCTAGAATATTTCCTATCTGGTACTTTAAAGTAAATGTTTGCCAGCCGCTGGTTTAGAAAATGCAGTGTGTGTGTGTGTGGGGGGGGTGGTTGGAGTAAGGAGAACGGTAATACAGTTTTCCCTACCCTCACTCCAGCCCAATATGCAAACTCTAGTAGAAAGAATTGCCTTGAGATGACTCTATGGGACATAGTGTTGTAGAGAAGAGAGCCTGCTTTCAATTAGCAGCAGGAGGTGGAGTGAGTGTTCAGGGAACAAGTGGCAGCCATAGGAGTAGACTTTGTTTATCATGGACTAAGAGTTCCAGACTATGCAGTGAAAATGGGAGAGAGAAAAGTGTCAAGGAATGGATAAAGAAGGGAGGAAGGGTGGAATGGCTTTGAGGAAATTGTTGGATTGTTGATGGCCAGCCAGCATTTGCAATTTGGGTGGTGCCCAAGGATCACAGGCATAAAAAAGCAAGGAGGAATTTACCCAAGGTTTTCATTTGGGTCAGGCTGAGCTACTTCCAGATTGCCTCTAGCTTAGCAAGGAATTCCAGATTCCAAAGGCAAGATGCCCATGGCCGGGTGGCCTCCAGAGCAGCCCTAGACCTCTCTAATTCCCTTGTTTTGGCAGGGTAAGAAAAATGTCATCTGGTAATTTTTGAATATAGAACATGATCCTGTTTTCCTCCATTGGAATATTCATAGGTTTTACTTTCTGTTGATGGCATTACAAAGATTATAAATATACTTTTTTGTCATCTAGCTAGAGAATGTGCACGCTGGTAACTCTCCTTTGAAGGTAGCGCACTGTTTATAAAAATTATATCTAGAAGGCATCCCTGGGTCAGTCATCTTCTCTCTTCTATTTTGAATAATATTCCAACCGTAAATTCCATTGGGCCAGGGACCATATTTGGCTTTTTCATTATTGTGTCCCCAGAGCCTAGGAGTAGTTAAAAGGTCAATAAATTTTTGTTAGATGAATGAATAAGAAAGGGGTTTCCTCTTAATGGAATATGACTTTGGTAATAGCTTTGGAAGTACTAGAAAATACCATTTCAGATTTTCCATCAAAACTAGTGCTTGCTGCACCCTTCATGTGTTTGTAATGAAGTAGCTCTGGAAAGACGTACAAGAAACCAATGAATGTTGGGAGTGTGGGAGATATAAGTGGGGAGGGGAATGGGACAACTTGGAGAGGAGTAGGTGATGTAAATGTATTGAATACCAAAACACTAGCAACTCATTTTAAAGTGGCCAGAGAAGCTCACAGGCACTCAAGTGGTAAATGACAGGGCATGTGTCTTTGCAGGATGCCACAATCCCCACCATTCCTTAGTGTGTGCCTAATGTAAAGGGGGCAGTCACTCTGAGTTCCAGTCAGTTCTTGACACACCTGGTCCAAAGCAGCCAGATTCCTTCATTTTCCAAGAGGACTGGAAAAACCAGATTTTTACATAAAATCTTCCAGATTTTAAAAGTTAGCAAGGAATTCATTTTTGTGGAAAGTGAAAACTGCAACTTGGAGGCAGCTGGGTGGCTCAGTCTGTTGGGTGTCCAACTCTTAGTTTTGGCTGAGGTCATGATCTCATGGATAAGCCCCACTCCAGGCTCCCGGCTCAGCACTCGGCAGGGAGTTTGCTTGAAGATTCTCTCCCTCCGCCCCTCCCTCCACTCGCTCTCACTCTCTCTCTCTCTTAAATAAACAAATCTTTGGGAAAAAAACCCTGCAGTCTGTACACCTCTGATCCAGAGGAATCCAGAATCTGTGTTTCCTCAAGAAATCTGAAAACTTTTTCCTTTTTTTTAAAGATTTTATTTATTTGTTTGTTTAGATAGAGCAAACATGAGCTGGGGGAGGCGCAGAGGGAGAGGGAGAGAGAATTTCAAGCAGACTGTGCACTGAGCGCAGAGTCCCACATGGGGCTTGATCTCATGACCTTGATATCATGACCTGAGCCGAAATCGAGTTGGATGCTTAACCGACTGAGCCACCCAGGTGCCCCTAAGATTTTATTTTTAAGTAATCTCTATACATAACGGGGGGCCGGAACTCACAACCCCAAGATCAAGTCTCACTCTCCACTAACTGAGCCAGCCAGGCTCCCCCTGGAAACTTTTTCTTTACCAAGTAGTAGTTTGTGGCACTCTAAGAACCCTTAGGGCTACTATTTTATGTGCTGTTTGAAACCAAAGGCGCCAAGGGGAATAACAAATGTTGGACAGAGGTGCTCATGTGTGGTTGTTCAAGGCATGCACTGCACAAGTGCTCCCGACCACAGAAGAGAGAGGAAGGTTGAAATACAGTCCACCAATGGAGACCTTCATGATGGATGGATCAAGCTGGTAACAGCAGAACCCCTACAAATGCAACATCACTAAAAGAGACAACCAGATGTGATAGGCCACCCGATGAAGCCACAGGAGATACCCAGCCCTGTCAAAGAATTATTCTTAAAAAACAAAACAAAACCACTAAAACCCAATCTGATTGATCCTCTAGATCAGGGATCATCAAACTATGGTCTCCCAGCCAAATCCAGCCCTTTACCTGATTTTGTAAATAAAGTTTCATTGAGACCCAGCCACACCCACTTGTTTACCTATTGTCAATGGCTGCTTTTGCCTCACAGTGGCAGAGTTGAAACCATATGACCTGCAAAGCCTAGAATATCTATTATCTGGATCTTTAGAGAAAAATTTCACCAACCCCCATGCTAGATCTAGATACCTCTTTACAGGAAATATGGAGGACAGAGGAGCATCCTAAACCAACACCGTGGGGGATGCAGTCAGCCCAACCCAAAGTGTGGAATGGTCTTCAGGACAAATGATCCAGTTCCTTCCATAAATAAGTGGCAGGAAAACACAAAGAAGGAGGCAGAACTGTTACAGACTCCAAGAAACTTACAAGACGTATCTGCCAACCAAGGAAATGGGGGTAATGACTGGGTATTTGATGAGATTAAGGAATTAGTCATTTTTGGTAGGTGTGAAAATGGCATTATGCTAAATGCAGTGATATTTGGGGTTGGATCCTGGAGCAATAAATAGAACATTCATGGAAAAACTGATAAAATCCACCTAAAATCTGTGGTTTAATTAGTAGTAATGTACCATAGTACTGGGTCATACTAATGTAAGATAGTAACATTAGGGCAACTGGCTGAGGGGCATACAGGAACCAGGAACTCTCTATCATCTTTGCAACTTTTCTGTTAATCTAAAATTATTCCAAAATAAAGGTGTTTTTTTTTAAATTTTGTATTTAAATTCAATTTAGTTAACATATACTGTATTACCAGTTTCAGGGGTAGAATTTAGTGATTCATCAGTTGCACATCACACCCAGTGCTCATTCCATCAAGTGCCCTCCTTAATAAAGCTTATTTTATTTTATTTATTTTATTTTTATTTTTTTTAAAAGATTTTATTTATTTATTTGAAAGAGAGCACAAGCAGGGAGGGGGGCAGAGGGAGAGGGAGAAGCAGACTCCCTGCTGAGCAGGGAGCCCAATGCAGGCTGATCCCAAGGACCCCGGGATTATGACCTGAGCCCAAGGCAGATGCTTAACTGACTGAGCCACCCAGGCGCCCCAATAAAGTTTATTTTAAAACAAACAAAAACTAGTGCTTGTTCAAATTGAAAACAAACACCAAGCATATAGATTTTACCAAATTAAAAAAAGTATAGCACAGGAGACCGATTTTGTATTAGAAATAAATGCTTTAGGAAAAATCCTGATTTGAATTGAATTAATATTGATGGATTTTTTTAGAAATGCGTAATTTTCAACATGGTTTTATTTTTATTTTTTAAGATTTTATTTATTTATTTGACAGAGAGAGACACAGCGAGAGAGGGAACACAAGCAGGGGGAGTGGGAGAGGGAGAAGCAGGCTTCCCATGGAGCAGGGAGCCCCATGCTGGGCTTGATCCCAGGACCCCGGGATCATGACCTGAGCCGAAGGCAGACGCTTAACAACTGAGCCACCCAGGTGTCCCTCAACATGGTTTTAAATGAATGATGTTTGAGGGGTCTGAGATGGGGAGTAGGAAAAGGTACAAGATAAATGGTGAAGGGACACACAATCTAGACTCTCAGTGTCTTAGTCCATTCATGCTGCTATTATAGAAATACCAAAGACTGGGGATGCCTGGGTGACTCAGTGGATTGAGTATCTGCCTTCAGCTCGGGTCATGATCGCAGGATCCTGGGATCAAGTCCGCATCGGGCTCCGTGCGCAGCAGGGAGCCTGCTTCTCCCTCTGCCGCTGCCCTCCCGCTTGTGCTCTCTCTCTCTCTGATAAATAAATAAATAAATAAAATATTTAAAAAAAAAAAAGTACCAAAGACTGGGTGACACAAACAACAAACATTTATTTCTCACAGTTCTGGAGGCAGAAAGTCTAAGATCAAGGTGCGAGTAGATTCAGTCTGCTGAGAGCCCACTTCCTAGTTCATAGAAGGCTAATTTCTGGCTGTGTCTTCACATGGAGGTGTGGGAGCAAGAGAGCCCTCTTGGGTGTCGTAGAGGGGCATTAGTCCCATTCATGAGGGTTCCACCCCCATGACCTAAGCACCTTCCAAAGGCCCCACCACCTAATACCATCATAGAGGAGATTAGGTTTCAACATATGAATTTTGGAGGGACACAAACATTCAATCTATAGCACTCTGCTACAAGACTTTATACTCAAAATCACAAACAATCCTGGCCACAATAGAGAAAGAACATGGGACGTAAGCCAAATGATTCTAAATCTGTGATGATCATGGGAGGAATAGAAATCGAATCAGGGGTTTTGTCCTACCTTTGCCAATTTTGACACAGAATGTGGACAAGACCATGGCTTCAAGTTGTTTATTTTGAGAGAGATCATACCAAATTTGAGTTATAGGGAGGGGCAGTATGGCACAATGGTTTAGAGTCTGGGCTAGTGAGCTTCAAGTACCTGGCTCTTAATAGCACTTATTAGCTATGTAGCCTTAACCAATTTGTGTAACTTCTCTAGGCTTCAGTTTCTTCATCCATAAAATAGAGTTAATAATAGTGTCTACCTTATATAAAGGTTGTGTGAGTATTAAATTAGTATATATATATGGCATATAACCTGACACACAATAAGTACTCAATAGTCATTAGCTATTATTATTATTATTATTATTATTATTTGGTATCAAGTAAAAAAGTTTCCGGTGTTTTACGGATTTACATGTAGCTTCTTACCTAGTACCCTGTCCAATAACCAAGTGAAAGGTTTTGCTTAACCTTAACTCAGTCCTGGCCATTTTGGCACTTTGAGCATATTGTGGAAGAGGATTTACTGTTTGTTGGAGGATGTGGTTGGCATTTTTTTATTCCTTTCCCCTAGAAATTTCTAGAAGAATTCTAAAAATCTTGTAGGTGGAGTGAAAGAGCGGACAGAAAATTGGGTTCAGAGAGCTTAGTGGCATTTTCTTTGGTGTACTTCAAAATATCACCATAAGGTGGAGTTCTTCCCTTACTCTAGAAACACGAGAGCTTTCAAATTCAACTTTTTAAGATTTGAGTACATGGTGGGATAATAATGAAAGCCACTTAAAGTTGATTATAGGCTTGGTACACTAAAAGTAGTCATGTTCTTTAAAAGAAAAAAGTTGCAGAAGTTTGAACTTTAAATATTTTGTGATAGACAAATGCTTGCTTCTAGAAAAATCAAAACATCTATTTGAAGGTTTTAGATTCAAATCAGAAGGAGGAGAAATTATAAAAAGAATCGGGCAATCTAAAATGAGTTGCATAATATAAATCACTTTACATATGAATATCTAGTGTGTGTGTGTTTGTGTGTGTGTGTATGTGTATGTGAGTGTGTATGCATACAACTCTATCTCCCAAAGAGTGCTAAAGGGTCTCAAATTGTTGCCTGAATGTGCTTGCTCTTGGGAGGATTGAGGGGATCCAGCTCAGTAGTCTGAAGTCATTTGCTTTCATATCACAGGTATCTGCTACAGGTGTCCAACATGGCTTTAGGCCTTAAATGCTGATAAGGATGATGGCTTCACCTATATATCTTGTAGCCAGCACACAAGGAGAGAGATATTTCCAAATATTCTCCCTCTGTTCATGATCAAAGTTCTGGATCCTTTCATTTTGTGTCTAATGGACCAAATCTAATTGCAAGGGAATATCAGAGGCTGGTATAGCTTGGGTGGGTAGGGTTCCTCAGGGCTCGATCAGGAAATTCTTAGCTGAGTCAGAAGAGGGCATCATCTGGGTGGTAGGATCATAATTTGTTTCATCTCTATATATTTTCTATTGGCTGATCATAATCAAAATAAAATAACCCAATTTCAACTTTGGAAGAACAAACAAACAGGCCAAATAAAAAACTAGATGAGATCATCCAAATCTTACTAAAACTGAAGGAGACTAAATATGAATGTTGACATTGCGGTAGGGAGCCAAGAGTCCATGTTCTGGGTGTTGTGAGCAAACATAAATTGATTTGAGAACAATAGGGATGGTGGCCATGGGTAACCCCGAATAAGTGCTTAGAGAGGCAGGAATCCAGCCCTTCAGGGTGAGGAAGGCCACGACTTCCCAGGGTCAGCCGTGTGCCTGACAAGTTTCTGTGGTGTGCTTGAAGCAGAAGGCAAGCTCCCCAGCCTGTCTCTTGGGCCATACCCTGGAGTTGTGGGTGGGAGACCAGTACTCAGGTTCCTGGCCTGGAGTTGTTGGGGTGGGTCACAGCTGGGGAGTGGCAGGCAGAGTCTTGATGGTCCAGATGCAGGCCCCTCCCTTTTTCTGGAGTACTTGGCCATTCCTGGCCAGTGAACTCCAGGGTTAGAGGTTTATTGGCAGCATGCCCACATTCTCCATATTCTGGCATGCTGTGTAGTTCCCCAGAGGGGATCTCTAGTTGATGAAGAATTATTTTGGTTAAAGGAGGACCTGAGAAAATTCATCTGTCCGGTCCTCTCCTCCCCTGTCCCAGGCCCGTTGTGAGTCCTGGGGTCTCTGAACAGCTACAGTTTTAGGAGAAAACCTGGGAATTTTGCTGGAGTGCCCTGAATTTGGGGGGAGCCAATGCAGGTGGAGAAGCAGAGTCTAGTAGGCACACTCCTAATCACTGTAGCAACTTTGCCTTGGCTTTAGTTTGTAAAACTACTTGGTCCCATTAGTGCATTTTTCCTCACAGTGCTTGAGTCCCAGGAGTAAGAAAAATTGGGCCTCTTCCATATTCCCCAGGTGCCTGATGGAAAGCACTGGAAAGCTGCCTGACCTGCTGCAGTTTCCCCTTTGTGTGTGTGTGTGTGTGTGTGTGTGTAGAGAGAGAGAGACAGAGACAGAGACAGAGAGACAGACAGAGACACAAAGGAGCCAGCAGAATTGATATCTGGACCAGAAAGCCAAGATTAAAAAAATTATGAACGGGGCACCATGATTTATGGGATTAGAGGCAGCTATCAAAGTTGGAATACAAATCTAGGAATTTAAAGTTAAGGAAACAAGAAATTGGTTCAAAACAGTCTAGATGACCAGGAATCTAAAGAACAAATACCAACAAAATAGATACCAAAAAACCCCATTTTTTTTTAAACTGGAATCTTTATAGGTGTGTGATATTAGCCAATTCTTTAACTTGTTTCCCTAACTCCACTAAAATTTTATAAGAAATAAAGCCTCATCAGATAAAAGAATTGACAATGATGGTAGGTCCATCATTTTGCTCTTATCCTTAAAAGTGCCTCTGTATATCCCATTGGAAACGAAAGACATTAAGGCTCTAGGTTATTTTTCTGTTTAGATGAGAAGTGTCACGTCTTTGTGTAATTGCCTTTATTTTGAAATGCAGATTTTTTTTTTTTTTTTTTTTTAGGCCAAGTTTGTTTCTCTGACCCAGTTTTTCCCTCTATTTTGTCACTTGGCTTATTTAAAATATGAAACTGGGGGCGCCTGGGTGGCTCAGTTGGTTAAGCGACTGCTTTCGGCTCAGGTCATGATCCTGGAGTCCCTGGATCGAGTCCCGCATCGGGCTCCCTGCTCGGCAGGGAGCCTGCTTCTCCCTCTGACCCTCCCCCCTCTCATGTGCTCTCTCTCTCTCGTTCTCTCTGTCTCAAACAATAAATAAATAAAATCTTTAAAAAAAAAATATGAAACTGGGAACAAGGCACTTGGGGCCTCATGATGACTGTGTCAGTGATTTGGTATGTGATCTTGGCCAGCATACTTAACAGATGAGACACAGAAAGGTTAAATGGGGTTTGAAGGACCATAAATACTGACCTACCTCATTAAGACATATTTAGGTCCAGTACATCTTTTTTACCCAAAAGCAAAGGAAAGCAAAGGGAAACACAAAATAACCCTCCTCTTTTGTGCTCCCTGTCCCTTTCTTGCTCCATATTTCTCTTCCCGTATCTGTTGATCAAGCCCAGAATAGGGAAGGTTTCTCTGCAAGATGTCTCTCATCCCTCTTGGTCTGGGTTCTTGAACAGTCTGGCAGCATTTTTTGGATACATTGGGGTGCTTGGTCTTTGCAAATGGGGAGTTCTGTTTGTGAACACATAAAAATTTGTTTTCAATCATCTTACTTGGCTCATGTAGATCTATACTGGGTATGTTGAGGGATCTAGGCCTAATCTCAGTCCTACTTATTTATTTATTTTTAAAGATTTTATTTATTCATTTGAGACAGAGAGATACAGAGAGAGAGCATGAGCAGGGGGAGAGGCAGAGGGAAAGGGAGAAGCAGACTCCCCGCTGAGCCGGGAGCCGACCTGGGGCCCGATCCCAGCACCTGGAGATCATGACCTGAGCCGAAGGCACATGCTCAACCATCTGAGCCACCCAGGCATCCCTCAGTCCTATTTAGGGTTAAAGGTATGCACCCAGGCCCCTTTTGAGGGGTAATAGAAGGGAAGGCTGGGGTCACCAACCTGCTTGGGAAAAAAAATGTTGCTTGCTAGAAGGCCCAAAAGAGGACTTGGTGGTTGAAGCCATCTGAGAAACGCTATGACCCTATGACCATAAACATCAATTTATTACGGACCCTGTTAATAACATGAAGATTAAATTATTTGTCTTCTTTGTAACTCCCATTATGCCAATCATGTATATTAGATTAAAAATTATAAGAAGTAGTAATGTGTTTGAACTCCTTGGAAATACAATTTGAAGGCATCATCATAATTAAACATGGCTACCGTATTATAACGTGTGTTTGAAGATTTGGTGGTGTAGATTGTGATGCCTGCTAATGTGGTCTAGAATAGCCAGGACTCCAAATGGCTCTTTTCTAGTTATAATCTATATCTGTAGCTATAATCAAATCTGCTAGTGGGACTAGAGTAGTAGTGTCTTCTGAGTTGCTCCAAATGGGAAGACTATTTTATTTTATTTATTTTTTAAAGATTTTTTATTTATTTACTTGACACAGAGAGAGAGACAGCTAGAGAGGGAACACAAGCAGGGGGAGCGGGAGAGGGAGAAGCAGGCTCCCCGCTGAGCAGGGAGCCCGATGCGGGGCTCGATCCCAGGACCCTGGGATCATGACCTGAGCCAAAGGCAGACGCTTAACTGA
>NC_138385.1:26687299-26712955 GCF_054177405.1 Leptonychotes weddellii
TCAGTTAAGCGTCTGCCTTTGGCTCAGGTCATGATCCCAGGGTCCTGGGATCGAGCCCCGCATCGGGCTCCCTGCTCAGCGGGGAGCCTGCTTCTCCCTCTCCCGCTCCCCCTGCCTGTTCTCTCTTTCTGTCAAATAAAAATCAATCAATAAATAAATAAATAAAATTCTTCTTTAAAATACATAAATCCACTCTGGGCCATATCAGGATTGGGTTTAGTTGCAAATAAGAGGAAAAACTGTTCGTCTAACTACCTAGACTAGAAAACTTGTCATCCATGACATCTCCTCCTTCCCCTGGCTTTCCCTCTCAATCTTCTAGAGTTCACCTCCTTTGTAGACACTGCCAGTTACCTGCCACTATCCCATTTTTCTTTTTGTTTGTTTTGTTTTGTTTTTAAGATTTTATTTATTTATTTTTCAGAGATTGAGCACAAGCAGGGGGAGCAGCAGGCAGAGGGAGAGGGAGAAGCAGGCTCCCCACTGAGCAAGGGGCCTGACGTGGGACTCGATCCCAGGACCCTGGGATCATGACCTGAGCCAAAAGCAGATGCTTAACTGACTGAGCCACCCAGGTGTCCCTGTTTTGTTTTGTTTTATTTTTTTATTTTTATTTTTTTTAAAGATTTTTATTGATTTATTTGACAGAGAGAGAGAGCGGCAGGCAGAGGGAGAGTGAGAAGCAGGCTCCCTGCTGAGCAGGGAGCCCGATGCGGGGCTCTCCTGGGATCATGACCTGAGACGAAGGCAGATGCCTAACGACCAAGCCACCCAGGCACCCCATGTTTTGTTTTGTTTTAAATAAGAGAAACTGAATTTTAACTGGGAACATTATCACTTAACTAAAACTCACTATTTCTCAGCTTTACTTTCAAGTGTCCACGTGACTAAGTTCTGGTTAATGAGATAAAAGTGCAGTGTTATGTGATACTTTCAGGAAGTCTCCTCAAAAAGGTAGAGATCACACATTTTTCTCTCTTTGTATAGTACACTGTCTGGAACAAGTATTCCAGCATTCATCTTGGACAATGAAGACTCCTACCCTAAAAATGTCAGGGTATACACCTTCGAGTATGTTTCCTTGCAAATTTCATGGTGCTATCATACTAACCCTGGGCTTCCTACCTTTGAAATTCTTATTTAAGCCACTCTTATTTTGTGGTGCTACCCACAGAAGAAATAGTTGGTGGTTTTTTTTTTTTAAGATTTTATTTATTTATTTATTTGTCAGAGAGAGAGAGAGGGCACAAGCAGGGGGAATGACAGGCAGAGGGAGAAGCAGGCATCCCGCTGAGCAGGGAGCCTGATGTGGGACTCGGTCCCAGGACCCCGGGATCATGACCTGAGTGAAGGCAGATGCTTAATGGACTGAGCCACCCAGGCGTCCCAGAAGAAATAGTTTTGAGAGAAAAGGTGATGGGTTTGATTTTTGGCACGTGAATATAAAGCATTGGCAGGTCACTCAGAGAGAAATGTATAAGAGTCATAGCTATGGTTTGATGGTAAGGCTGAATTAAACTACACAATTTTCTCTGCTTCTGCTCTCCTACTGTCCAGTGTTGTCATTCAAATGTAATACAAATAGAGCTAGTTCCACGGACTACTTTGGGAAATGTTGACCATTAACCCTCTAACTGACTTTCATACTACTGGTCCTTGCCTTTTGAAAGTATTTTATGTATTGTTCCCAGAGTAACTTCTTCTTCTTCTTTTTTTTTTTAAAGATTTTATTTATTTATTTGAGAGAGAGAGAGAAAATGAGAGAGAGAAAGAGCACGAGAGGGGGGAGGGTCAGAGGGAGAAGCAGGCTCCCCGCTGAGAAGGGAGCCAGATGTGGGACTCCATCCTGGGACTCTAGGATCATGACCTGAGACGAAGGCAGTTGCTTAACCAACTGAGTCACCCAAGCGCCCCTCCAGGGTAACTTCTTGAAACCATTTTGACCCTTGCCTACTGACTAGAGTCTGATTTTCTTATGTTGACACTCGAGGCCCTCCACAATCTGGTCTGGATCCACTTTTCCAAATCTTTTTTTATTTTGTCTTCTCATGCACCTCATGCTTATTCAGACTGATAAATTCTCCCTGCCCTAATTATGCTACACAGTTCTCTCTTTTACTCAGGATCATCTCTAGCTCACGGAATCTTGGTGCAAAGTAGAAAGAGGTGTCCCTTCCTCAAACCATTTCCATCTGTCAGAAAATTGTTGTAATGTATTGATT
Organism: Leptonychotes weddellii; assembly: GCF_054177405.1. NCBI lineage: Eukaryota > Metazoa > Chordata > Mammalia > Carnivora > Phocidae > Leptonychotes > Leptonychotes weddellii. Next base: position 26,689,522 of record NC_138385.1, read on the forward strand.
GTGAGAGAGTGACATTTTCCTGCTGTCTACTAGAAAATTTTTGTGATAAATATACAAGTCACTCGTCTTTGAAGTAACAAAATAGTTTTTGTTTTTATTATTTATTTATTAAAAGATTTTATTTGAGAGAGAGAGCACAAGCAGGGGGAGGGGCAGAGGGAGAGGGAGAAGCAGACTCCTCACTGAGCAGGGAGCCCGACATAGGGCTCAATCCCAGGACCCTGAGATCATGACCTGAGCTGAAGGCAGATGTTTAATCCAAATGAGACATCCAGGCATCCCCCAAATAATTTTTAAAATATGAAAATATTCAGGGGTGCCTGGGTGGCTCAGTCGGTTAAGCAGCCGACTGTTGATTTCTGCTTGGGTTGTGATCTTGGGGTCGTGGGATTGAGCCCCACATCAGGCTCTGTGCTCAGTGGGGATTCTGCTTGGGATTCTCTCTCCCTCTCCTCTGCCCCTCCCTTGAAATGCTCTCTCTCTCAAATAAAGAAATTTTTCAAAAATAAAATAAAAATAAAATATGAAAATGTTCAAATCACCAAGATGTCAGCAGTCTGAACAGCGTCCCCATAGATGTGGCAGTCTTTTTGCAGCACACAAACTGAGGATCCATGAGTAGGGCCTTGCTCATACTACTTTCTCCACCATACATCCAAGGGCTACTCGAATGCCATTTTCATTAAGCTTTTCCTGATTTTTCAAGGAAATGGAAATAAATCTTCTTTCACCCTGAAAACCCAATATATTTTATCTGGACTTCTCTCAGGTATTTATCACTTTCTTAATGGTATTCTGTTTCTTTCTTTTTTTTTTTTTTTAAAGATTTTTATTTATTTATTTGACAGAGAGAGACACAGCAAGAGAGGGAACACAAGCAGGGGGAGTGGGGGAGGGAGAAGCAGGCTTCCCGCTGAGCAGGGAGCCCAATGTGGGGCTCGATCCCAGGACCCTGGGATCATGACCTGAGCCGAAGGCAGATGCTTAATGACTGAGCCACCCAGGCACCCAATGGTATTCTGTTTCTTTACGTTCATGTCTTATCACTCTACTAGACTTAATGCTCTTTGAGGTCAAGATGCATTTATGATTTCCTTTTGTAGTTTCATAATACTCAGCAGAATACCTTATGCTTAGGGTTACCATATGTCTCAATTTGCCTGGGACAATATGGGCTTATGCCTGCTCTGATATAAGTATTAATAGTGGCCCCATTCACACTCAAAATGTCCCAGTTAGAATGATAAATTATGGGAGCGCCTGGCTGGCTCAGTTGATGGAGTGCACGACTCTTGATCTCGGGGTTGTGAGTTTGAGCCCCACGTTGGTTGTAGAGATTACTTAAAAATAAAATCTTTTGGGCGCCTGGGTGGCTCAGTTGGTTGAGCGACTGCCTTCAGCTCAGGTCATGATCCTGGAGTCCCGGGATCGAGTCCCACATCGGGCTCCCTGCTCAGCAGGGAGTCTGCTTCTCCCTCTGACCCTCCCCCCTCTCATGTGCTCTCTCTCTCTCTCTCTCTCATTCTCTCTCTCAAATAAATAAATAAAATCTTAAAAAAAAAAAAACCTTTAAAAAAAATAAAATCTTTTAAAAAAGGGAATGATAAATTATATCATCACTCTACTTATGTGGCCTACATTCAGCAAATAGTTGATGGATGTATGCATGAATGAATGATAGAGGTTAGGTGGCCATCCCCACATAGAAGGTAATTGAACCTGTGGAATTGGTAAGTTCATCAAAAGAGAGAGACTAGATAAGACAAGGGTCAAGGTCAGGACCTATGGGGAATGCTTACATTTAAGGGATAGATAGAGGAAATAGTCCACAAACCCAATGTAGTGATTTCATGGAAGCGAGGGAGAGTGTTTTACGAGGGATGAACTGGTCAACATTGGTAAAAGCTGCAGCTAGGTCAGGCGGGGTGAATTCTAAGAGAAAACCCATAGAATCTGCCAATTATTAGGTCACTGCTGACTTTCAAGACAGCAGTTTCAGTAGAGTATAATAGAGTGTGGGGTAGAAGCTAGGTGGCCAGGGGTGAGGGAGTGAACAAATGCTGAAAAAGGGGTCAGTGAGCCAGGGCTACATTTGTGAGAAGTTTGACCCGTTGAGAGGTGACAGTGAGAGGAAGAGGAGACATAGAATGGTGACGTGGGTCAAAGTCAGAGGAGCCCTGAATGTGTTTATGGACCATGGGCATAGAGCCACTAAAAATAGCTAATGGCACCATTTCTCGCAGGAGCGGAGAGGGAGTGGCATCAAGTTTCCAAGTAGAGGACATAGCCGTGGCCATGGCTATGGCTTTCTTGGAGACAGGAGGGGTATGGGGGAGTATAGACAAGGGCGCCATTTTGTTGTGCAGCTTGAAGAAAGACGGGGCGCGAGGGAGCCTACATGGCCACCATCTTTGTAGTTGAAGTAGGTGGTGAGGTCATCCGTGAGAGCAGGGACAGCTGGGGTAGGACGGGGGACTTGAGAGCAGTGGAAACAGTTTGGATTTAGAACAACTGTTTAAGAAATTCCCGAGGGAGTCAACAAGAGGCTTGCCAAGCTGTGGTGCAAGTCCAGCTGAGGGTCAACTTCCCGTATCGAATGAGATAGTTATTTCCACAGAATCCATAGAAAATGTATTTCTCAAGCTGATTATCCAAATGGGTTTTTTTTTTTTTTCCCCCCACCAGGAAGAGAAGAAGAGAAAATGTGCTGGCAATTGACAACATGGCAGAGATTTAGAAGCATTTAGTCTTTCTCAAAAGATGGTGGTTGCTCAGTCATCCAGAAGCCTTCTAGCACCCTCAGTGAAAATGAAGGCTTCACCAAGGTTGTTACTGGGTGGTTAAGAGCATGGACCTAAAGCCAAGGATCTTCCATTTTCAAGCTATTCAGGGACAAACCTTGAGTTTCTATGCCCAGTTCAGAGTAAAGGCAAACCCTGACATTTCTGTGAGACAGAGCATAAAGTTGCAAATAGCCTCTGTGATAAAACCCGATTTAACCAGGCAAAACCTTTAAGCTTACAAGCGGCCTGTTAAATCCACCACAGACCAAATGTCAGACGTTGCCCTTTAAAGCCCAAGTAAATGACCACAGTACTATGGCTTAAGATGAAAAAAGTTAAATCTCACACGCCCACAGGTAATCTTTCCAAATGTCGTTTAATCACATATTCATAATTATTACAGTGTTCTTTAAAAGGAGGGTAACATTTGGAGACAACTGTTTGACCAAAGCGTGAGGCGTTCTTTTCTTGAACACAGAGTTTGCTTCCTTTGTTTCAGTGCGGAATCAGGGTGGCAGTGGTCCAAAAACACAGCTGCCCAAGTGTATAAACAAGTGACTCCGATCCTTTTCATCCACCTCGCTAAGCAAAGTGCAGGATCCACACATACACACTTGATTAAGGGTATTTTCATGTTTGTGTTGCCAGACTCTTCCAATGACACATATCTCAGAGGTGAGCGGTAAAAACAGAATATAGGTCTTAAGACGTCCATGCATAAGGCACCATCAAACGATTTCACTTACATGCCTGTAAATTACTCACAGTTTCCCTCTTTTGTTTACTCAGTGAAAGGGTTGTTTATTAAGCACCACCTGCATTAAATTATATGAGTATTCATTTCCTTTGGAAATAATTAGCTTGTTTATGCACGATTTTCTTTGACTTCATCAACTGTACCATTTCAGGGGCATGCTAGAGAGAGGCAGGAGAAACACCATTTGAGAATAACCTTTCTTAATCTCCAGGAGGAGGATGGCACTCTCACTTCCTCCCGAAAAGAGTTCCCTTTACTTATTCTGCCATGTTAATTCTAATTAGCAATTGGATGGAGTTGAGACGGGACATAGGCAAAGGAATCTCTCTTCTTTCCTGTAGAGCCCAGAAAACCAAGTTACTTCAATAATAGGAATAATCGGGGCACCTGGGTTGCTCAGTTGTTAAGCATCTGCCTTCGGCTCAGGTCATGATCCCAGGGTCCTGGGATCGAGCCCTGCATCGGGCTCCCTACTCGACCAGGAGCCTGCTTCTCCCTCTCCCATTCCCCCTGCTTGTGTTCCCTCTCTCTCTGTGTCTCTCTCTGTCAAATAGATAAATAAAATCTTTAAAAAAAATAATAGGAATGATCATTGTTATTATTACTAAGCGCTTATTAAGTGCCATTACTCTACCCAGGGTGGTGCGAAATGTTCTTTTTGTTATTTCATTTGATTTTCATGACAGCCATGTTGTATGATTAGGAAGTTTTTTTTTTTAATTCTTTTTAATGGGCAACCTAATGATCACAGAGGTTAAATAGTTTCCCGTAACATCATACAGCCAAGAAATAAGTGGGAGAGTTGGGAATCCGAATCCAGGTCTTCTGATAGCTATCCCTCACCTGATATTGTCAGTGGTTAGTTGGGGGGACTCATTCTAAAGTTTTGGTATTCCAAAATCGGAAGTACCTGTAAAGGCCTCTCTTTCTACCTCATGAAAGGTTATTGAGCAAGAGTATACCTCTCTCTACAGTGAAGACTCATTTTCCCTGCCCGTGGCTAGCTCTCTTCATTTTGTGCACTTCTTAATTCACTTACGAATTTGCTTTTCCTTAACTTGTTCATCTCTGAGTTCTCATAGAAGTATAAAAGGACAAGCTTACAGTCTAAAAATATTGAGGCAGTTTACACAAATGGCTGCTAAATTCCAAAAGAGCTGTGATTTAAACCAGCTAGTAATTATAGACTTAGCAATGTCCTGGGCCCAATCACAGCCACTGAAACATAACTTCCTACCACATAAGCCTGATCAAAGATAATTAGAGGAGAGCACAGGTGGCAAGTCTGTCCCCTGGGAGAAGAATTAGAGCTGGTTTCCACTGTACAGTACCCAGAAAAATTACATGTTGGCATTCTCCAGGCCAGACTCACAAGGGCTCCAAGTTCTCTTCTCTAACCTCTAGCTGCTGCTTGTCCCCACCTTACTTTTTAATTTTTGTTCTGCCATTATCTGTGCAGTGGAGGGCAGTATTCCACAGTGGGTTCAGGTGGGCTAGTAGGTAAAGACTGGAGGGGTACACGATGCATCCCCCATCAGCTTGCTCTGTACTCCCAGCAGCTGGGACTTAGTGCCTCCAGAATGCTGTGGGTTGTGTCTGGACCCCTGGGATATGATACAGAGGATGTATTGACATGATTGTTCAGTGTGTGCTCCTGCTGAAATTTATTTACCCATGCAGGTTAAGCTTTCAAATCTCTGTGGCCATCTTGTAGCGCCCAATCCTAATAGGTTTCCAATGGAATGTGGACCAAATTTTTTTTTTTTTTTTTTTTTTAAAGATTTTATTTATTTATTTGAGACAGAGAGAATGAGAGACAGAGAGCATGAGAGGGAGGAGGGTCAGAGGGAGAAGCAGACTCCCCGCCGAGCAGGGAGCCCGATGCGGGACTCGATCCAGGGACTCCAGGATCATGACCTGAGCCGAAGGCAGTTGCTTAACCAACTGAGCCACCCAGGCGCCCGGAATGTGGACCAAATTAAGTCGTCCAATCTAAGAAAAAAAACTTGGCTGAAGGCATGATTTCTAATACCAGTCCATGAACTCTCTATAGCTACATGTGATTGGCATGCATAGACCTTAGAGGGATGCAAGACCAAGAATAACAAGCCAGTACGGTTTCTGAAATCACATTATTACTTACAATTTGTAGAAAATTAACAAACGTGGAAACAAGTCATATAAACAAAGGGCAGCCTTGGGAAAAACTCTCCATGGAACCAAGTATTCATAGTTCTGAAGCATACATCTGGTCCTTAACTGTTGAAACACAGAACACAGGTTTCTCTTCCTTCTGATTTCCCATTCATACACTAATTATTGTTTCATTTTCCTCTATTGTAATGCATTAGATGAAAAGAGTAACCATATTTCAATCCTATCGCTTGCTACCTACTTTCTGCTAATTTATAGTGACATAAAGCCAGGCAAAATGCAAAGACTAAAAGGGCCACTTCAAGTCTAATAACCACAATGACTTTGAAACTGAAAAGTGTCTGAATTTACATCCTCCCAAATTCTGAGACAACACAAATATTGCAGCTAAGTGTATGCATCTTAATTACAACTCAGTGTTCACAATCAAAAGAAACATTAGGAGTCCAATTCAAGTGTTTGTTCCTGTAAACATAATAGAGAATACAAACATATGTGCTTGGAAATGAATATGAGAGGAAAATATATTTTTCCTTTCATCGATTTATGTGCTAGAGTGAAGAATTGTGGTTTGATATATGTACATTAATTATATTTATTTTGCAAAAAGCAATGTTTACCTAGAAAATCTAATTTAGTCCTAATTGCTTCTATTTCTAGATGAAGTCGATACTTAATTATTGAAGAGATTGACTATTTAAACATTGGGTTTAAATAATATTTACAAAAATCCACCGGGCTCCTGGGTGGCTCAGTCGGTTAAAGCATCTGCCTTCAGCTCAGGTCATGATCCCAGGGTCCTGGGATCGAGTCCCGCATCGGGCTCCCTGCTCAGCGAGGAGCCTGCTTCTCCTTCTCCCACTCCCCCTGCTTGTGTTCCTGCTCTTGCTGTCTCTCTCTCTCTCTGTCAAATAAATAAATAAAATCTTTTTTAAAAAAAAAAAAGTGGTTACAGTGGGAAATTTTATGTTGTATGTTTTTTACCACAATTTAAGAAAAATGCAAAAATGATGAAGTCATACTGGAGTGGGGTGGGCCCCTAATCCAATACAACTGGTGTCCTTCATAAGAAGATGGCCCTATGAAGACACAGACACATAAAGGAAAATGTTATCTGATGACTGAGAGACTGGAGTTAATGCAGCTGGAAACCAAGGAGTTCCAGATTGCCAGCCAGCCAACCACCAGAAGCTAGAAAGAGGCAAGAAAGGATTCCCCTACAGTTTTCAGAAGGAGCATGGCCCTGCCAACACTTTTATTTCAGACTTCAAGCCTCCACAACTCTGAGAGAATAAATTTCTATTGTGCCAAGGCACCCAGTTAATGGTACTTTGTTATGGCAGCCTGAGGAAATTAATATGCGGTGATGTCTTTTTTGTTTACTGCTGTGTGCTCAGCATGCTATCCAGTGCCTAGCACGTAGTTGGCACTCAATCAATATTTGTTGAATGAAAATAGCTCAACCTATACACGAGTAGACAGAATAGCAGTGGTGTGCTGATGAATGTTTTAACATCCAACTCTTGGGGCCAGAGCTGATTTGTAGCGTGTGCTGATTTTCATGATGACATACCCACACCATGGCCAACTGCAAGCTACCAGGTTGATGTGAAAATTCCTGAACGTTCAACAGTGGGCTTTCATGACCAGTTCCTGGCCAGTCTTGTTTCATCTCTCCTCTTACCATTTTCCCCCACCTATATTATTTTGAGGCAAATAATATTTTGATGAATTAAATTTGATGAAAGAAATTTCATCAGTAATATTTTAATGTGTATCTTTTTAAGATAAAGACAGTTAAAATAACCACAATACTGTTGTTACACCTGAAAAGTTACAGTTTCTTTCTTTCTTTCTTTTTTTTAATATTTTATTTATTTATTTGACAGAGAGAGACACAGCGAGAGAGGGAACACAAGCAGGGGGAGTGGGAGAGGGAGAAGCAGGCTTCCCCGCGGAGCAGGGAGCCCGATGCCTGTGGGGCTCGATCCCAGGACCCTGGGATCATGACCTGAGCCGAAGGCAGGCGCTTAATGAGTGAGCCACCCAGGCGCCCCGTATAGTTTCTTAATATAATCAAATATCAGGTCAGTGTTCATATTTCCAATTGTATCCTAAGTGCCCTTTCTCCCCCCCATTGCTTGTTTGACTCAGGAACCAAAAAAGACCACACATTGTGATTATTTCCTAGGTTTCTTAATTCTTTTCATCTATAGGTTACCTTTCCATCTCTTAATTTATTGTAATTTATTTGTTAAAGAAAGTAGTTCCTTTCTCCTGAAGAGTTCCCCACTGTGTGATTATGTAGATTTTCTATGAGAAAGCCCAGAAGGTCTGGTTGTCTCTTTTAGAATGTTAGTCAGCTGGGGCGCCTGGGTGGCTTAGTTGTTAAGCGTCTGACTCTTGATTTCAGCTCAGGTCATGATCTCCATCATGAAATGGAGCCCCATATCGGGCTCCGCCCTGGGCATGGAGCCTGCTTAAGATTCTCTTTCTCCCTCTCTCTCTGCCCCCCCATACCCCCTGCTCTCTCTCTCTAAAAAAAATGCTAGTCACCCACCATTGATCAATACCTTGATATATTAACTCATTAAAGTCTGACAAATGGTGATGTTCTAATTCTAACTTCCTTTCTTCATTTATTAGCTGGAATACTTCAAGAAAGAGTGTGACTTCCTTATATCTACTTTTTGGTTACCCTGAGGACCAGTGTATGTAGGAGAGGCAGGAAAAAATGTTTGAGTCCTTCCCCTTATTTAGCATCCTTCAAAATAATGAATTGGTTTACTAGTATCCTTCAATAGTGACCAATTTTTTTCCTTTAGCCTAATTACAAACTAATGGATTTAAATACATGTGATGGATTTCAATCCACTGAAGCTAATATTTTCACTGATACTTTAATTGTCCCATCTCTGAACATTGAGACCTTTCAATCTGGCACCTTGAGTCCTTTCGACATGGTCCTAGGGGTTTTAGACAGCTTCCATTCTGTCTAGTATGACAAGATGTTCCATTCTCAATTAAAATTCAGGACAGGGTGTTAATGTCTTCTATCTTATATCTTTTTACCTTGCTTAGGGTTTTATGACATGCTGAAGTTTAAAAGTTTTATGTAATTAGATTTATCTTCTCTTTTTGCTTTTGGACTTTGAGTTGTAATTAGGAGAGATTTCCTAACTCTAAGGTTATAGAGGAATATACCCATATTTTCTTTTCTTTTTTTTTTTAAGATTTTATTTATTTATTTGACAGAGAGAGAGACAGCAAGAGAGGGAACACAAGCAGGGGGAGTGGGAGAGGGAGAAGCAGGCTTCCCACTGATCAGGGAGCCCGATGTAGGGCTCCATCCCAGGACCCTGGGATCATGACCTCAGCCAAAGGCAGATGATTAACCGACTGAGCCACCCAGGTGCCCCCATATTTTCTTTCTCTTGCATTTTATTATTTGTCCTTCCAAGTTAACTTTATAGTTTTTAATAAAGTATATTTACCATCTTATAGGTATCCTAATGTTAGTTTTCTTTATTAGAAAAGGAAGGTAAAGTTATACATTTTCGGCTAAGGGGGTATGAAAGAGTTCTTTTTTTTTTTTTTAAAGATTTTATTTATTTATTTGACACAGAGAGAACTAGAGAGAGAAAGAGACAGAGCAAGCACAAGCAGGGGGATACAGCAGGCAGGGGAGAAGCAGGCTCCCTGCTGAACAAGGAGCAAGGAGCAAGGAGCCCGACATGGGGCTCGATCCCAGGACCCTGGGATCATGACCTGAGCTGAAGGCAGCCGCTTAACCAGGCACCCTGAAAAAGTTCATTTTTTAAAAAGATTTTATTTTTTAATTTTTTATTATTTATTTATTTATTTTAAGTAGGCTCCACACCCATCATGGAGCCCAATGCGGGGCTTGAACTCACGACCCCGAGATCAAGACCTGAGCTGATATCAAGTCGGATGCTTACTTGACTGAGCCACCCAGGCACCCCTAAAGATTTTATTTTTAAGTAATCACTACACCCAGTGTGGGGTCTGAACTCACGACCACGAGACCAAAATTTGCCTGTTCTATTGACTGAGCCAGTTAGGCACCCAGAAAGAGTTCATTTTATAGTTTCAATTTTTACATTGAAATATAAGATCCATTTGGAATGTATCCTGGTTTGTGGTATGAGGAATGGATCCAATTTTATCTTCCATTTGGAAGACTGAAAGGCTAGGTGGCATATAGGAATGAACTATTGTTGGAGATATGAGTCAACAGAATTATTGTTAAATTTCATTCAAAGAAGACACAATCAGACCTACCACCCCTGTACATCTGTTATACCACTGGCATGTACGCTCTGCTCTTCCCCCTATTGATAGGAAGCACTGCTCAACAGGAAGCCTTGTAGTCTAGTCATTTCTCAAGGTCAAGCTGACTGTATATGAATGAGGCAGGGAATGTTGACCCAAAAATCCTCTTAGTTTTTCTTATTTGGAATTAGGATGTTGATAGTACTTTTATAGTGTGGTAATACACTGGAATCTGCTTTCTGCAGATACTGATTAATAGTTATCTGTTGATTTGAATCTTTATTGGAAAACTAAAACTGTTTTTACAGGATAATTGTTAATAAACAGAATCGCACTGACAGAAATAGGCATGGCAAGATATGATGGAAAAGAAGGTAGGGAAAATTCTGGAGAAGGGAGTCATGGGGTGCATGGTCTTGCCCTGGATAGTTCCAGGTTCTTCTAACATTTTTAACAGAATCATTGTTCATGCTAAAAAAGTAAAAAATATTAACAAAAAAAAGTTGGTCCTGTCATCCAGCAATGTCTTTGATAAAATGCACATCATGTTCCTTGATTTTCACCACCTTGGTCCCTGCCTTTCTGTTACATAAATCATACCAACCTTCCCACTCCCACACCAATATTGTGTTCGAGGCTCTTGCCAGAGAAGTCCATCTTGAAATTACTTCTAGTCAGCTTAGGTCAAGGAATAGTTGAATATATTTGAGAGACAGTCACTGAAATGATAAACATACACTCCTTCGGGTCACATGACTTTTATTGAGAGATGATATTAGGAAATAGTCACATAAAGAAATTCTCCATTTTTCAGAGTATGATGTGTCAACAATGATTGCAGTACTCATTGTCTTTTAACTAATAACTCTTAAGAAAAATGCCATCTAGAATTTAGTACCAGGAAAAACCTTGTTTCTATGTAAGAAGTGGAGTTGTTAAGACAGCAGGAGCTATAGATAGTTTTTTTGGCTTGGCTTGGCTAGTCTTGGTTCTCAGGATGCTCAGAAGTAAACTGAATGCTCAATTGTGATAATTATTTCATCCCTAGTTCCTGATAATTACTCTTTTTCCTATCTCTATTAGAGTTTTCTTATTTTTTAAAAAAGTTCATTTATTTTTTTAGTAATCTCTACACCCAACGTGGGCCTCGAACTCACGACCCTGCAATCAAGAGTCACAGGCTCTGGGCGCCTGGGTGGTTCAGTCAGTTAAACGTCTGCCTTCGGCTCAGGTCGTGATCTCAGGGTCCTGGGATCGAGCCCCGCATTGGGCTCCCTGCTCAGCAGGGAGTCTGCTTCTCCCTCTCCCTTTGCCGCTCCCCCTGCTCCAGCTCTCTCAAATAAATAAATATATAAATCTTAAAAAAAAAAGAGTCACATGCTCTTCTGACTGAGTGGGCCAGGCATCCCACAGGAGGATATTTTTATCTTTACTTATTTCTTATAGGCTTCTAAATCCAGAATGGAGAAAGATCTTTTCCTCTTTTTTTTTTTTTTTTTTTTTTTTTTGCGGCTGGTCGGTTCTTGTTGCATCTTGAAACTTGGACCCTTTCACTATCAACTCATCTTCAGTTATGGAAAATTTGTCTGATGCAAGAAGACTAGGATCTTTTGAAAGTGGTGAGTGTTGATATAAGCAGCTTGCATCACGGATCGTCCTACTGTGCCAGAGTTCCTATTGCAACAGGTGATTTTAAGCATCACGAGAAAGACAGAACACGTATGAGGCGGGTGAGAGCCAGGCAAGCTCGCAGTAATAGCCGGTGGGGCCAGACTAAGGGGAGGAGAACCAAAGGCTCTAAGCGGTGTGTGTAGCAGAGTGATGGAGGTATTGGGGCTGGGTCAGAACTAGTCACTGAAGTAAGCAAGTAAAGTAACAGAAGAGAACAAATAAACCTTATTCACACAGAGTACTCTCACCTTTCAATATTCGACTCCAAAGCAACCCGCTTCTAAGTTAGGCTTCCTATAGCCCTGCTGCTCTCCTTCCCAGGGCAGAAGTCATTTCTGCTTTCTTTGACATCGCGTAGCCCCTTAGTTCATACTACTTTTATGGCACTCACCACCTCTTACTGTATTTGTGAGTGATTGTCCTTCCCTCCTTGATGGCAGTTTGTTCACTTTTATCACCTAGAGCCTGGCTCCGTTCCTGGACTGCAGAGTCATTAGCTCTTGAATAAGGAATGTCACAGTGAGTAATAGCACAGACTGAGTCCACATCGCCTGGTCAGTGTTGATTGGTTTCTCAAACTAATGGGCCTGACTGTTGGCCTATAAAAGAGTTGGATGCCCTGAAATCACACTTTGTACCATTTCAGTTGTCCCAAAATTCAAGTGCCAGTAGGTCTCAAGATCTTTGAGACTTTGCCTGGGATGGAACAACTTGGGGTAGCTGAAGGTCTAGATTGATGCTTTGGAAGCTGTCCCCATGAGCCTCGCTAGGCATTAGGCCTCGGGGAAGGAATATTGCTTTCTAGGCCACTGTCACACTGATTTAGTAAATGGTGTGCCAAGGAAAGACTGAAATGCCTCTTTTTCCATCTCCAAGTGGACTTCACTTCAGACGGGGTGACAGCTTTTGTTTTGATTAAACTTTGCCAAAAGCTCTATTCAGCGAAAGCTACCTGTGCTGCAAAAGTCCATTTTTTCTTACGGTGGGACAAGTAACTTGGTCTTTCTGATTGTCATTCTCCAGTTTTGCCACAATTCTGGCTCTCTCTATGTGGCCAAGGGACTTCTTGGTGAAGTCCCAAGTGAATGACTCCTTGCATGACATTCGTCCCCAGAGTCACTGTCTCAGGAGCAATAAGGGTTTTGTATTTGTCATACTATTTCTGAAGATCTTCACAGCCCCCATTTCCTCACACTGGGCTAGCCATCTGCGCCTTCGTGAAGCTGACTAGGTCATGGGTGGTCCTCGCCTCTCTTCTACCAAAACTTCATGCCTGTAGGCCCTCAGGTAGTCAGACTGTCTCTTTCTTCTGGCTTATCAAAATATTTTGCAGGAAAGGATCTTATATAGGTCATTTCTTATTTGCATGAGGGTATCAATGTCACCTTTTTACAGGATTATTATCATATTGAGTCTTATATCCATTTGCTTAATAAATGGCTTTCTGCCGACTGCCTTTTCTTTTCTTTTTTTTTCCTTCAAATTCAGGCATCATGAAATAATTAGGGGAGAGATGGGGAGGTAGGCAGCATTTCTCCGGGTACCTGTCTTGCCAGGCCATTGCATATTCCATCTACATGTCCTGTTAAATAGAAAATCTACAAATAGGAGGCCAGATTTCCCGAACCTCAGTGTAATGCCCTATATACCTCAAAAACCTGCATAAAAACACAGCATTTGGGGGCTAAAGATAATGTTCTCTTGCAGAGCATTGCCTGCCCCCTCAGGAATGTCCTTATAATTTAATGCATCACTGCAAGCTGGACATTGGTCCAAGACAAGCAAATGCTGCTGTGTCATTGAAGATGGGGTGACTGACTAAAATATGCATCCTGAAATATGAAGATGGGGCAATGGACTCATGAGTCCAGGGATTTGTGCGGCCTCTAGAAGCTGGAAAGGGCAAGGAAGTGGGTAACTCCCTGGAACTTCCAGAAATTCAGCCCCTGCTAACACCTTGAGTTTAGGACTTCTGACTTTCAGAACTACAAGATAATAAATATACATTTTTTAAAAAGATTTTATTTATTTATTCGACAGAAAGAGAACACAAGCAGGGGTATTGGCAGGCAGAAGGAGAGGGAGAAGCGGGCTCCCCGCCGAGCAGGGAGCCCAACGTGGGCCTCGATCCCAGGACCCTGAGATCATGACCTGAGCCGAAGGCGGATGATCAACTGACTGGGCCACCCAGGAGCCCCTAAATGTACGTTGTTTTAAGCCATGAAGTTTGTCATGATCTGTTACGGCAACCACAGAAAATGAATACTTGATTACTAGGTCTTGCTGCCTTGTATACCTGCAGAAGGAGAGCTGATGGAATTATAGGGCTATTCTTTTTTTTTTTTTTTAAAGATTTTATTTATTTATTTGACAGAGACAGAGATAGCGAGAGCAGGAACACAAGCAGCGAGAGTGGGAGAGGGAGAAGCAGGCCTCCCCTCGAGGAGGGAGCCCGATGTGGGACTCGATCCCAGGACCCTGGGATCATGACCTGAGCCGAAGGCAGATGCTTAATGACTGAGCCACCCAGGCGCCCTATAGGGCTATTCTATGGAAAAACAGGAAAACATGGCCGTTTGGTGGGTACACACCTAAACAGTGTGTTTGTGTGTATGTGTGTGTGTGTGTATGTGTGTGTGTATACGATTCAGACCCATCAGTTGCAGATACGTAGTTTTGCTTTTCACCTTGAAATATGATCAGATCTTAGATCATCTTTAGAAACCATGAGAGGGAGAGAGATACACATTTATTGATTCAGGGAACTCAAAACCGAGGCTTTAAAAATATAGTTACTGTGGTATCTGGTATCCACCCACTAGATGTCAGGAGAGACAATGGCAAGGCTCCTATGGGCTGCGTCAGCCTTTTATGGGGTAACCTTCCTGATGAAACTGAAGCGCAAACAATTGCAGAAAAGATATCATAATTGACATGTAAAACGCAGACAGGATATATTAATATCGTCAGGTTTTTTTTAATATGTACAAAAGTACATACTCATAGTCTGTGTCCTCATCAGGCCAAATGAAATATGGCCAGCTCTTTTCAACCACACTTCACCTAGAAAGCTTCTTAGCAGCCTAGCGCAAGGGAATTTTATTAATTGGTTTTGTGTAAGTTAGATAATTTTTGTGGGTCTTAATACCCATTTCTGGCTGCCTTAGGGTTCATGTGAAAGAGCCTTTGTGTCTTCAGTGGTATTTAATTTGCTTATTTAGAACTTTTAAACCATTTGCCCTAGATCCTACCTGCTTTCTGTTTTCAAACGGACTAGCTTCCTTCTGATGGACTGCGGTTTTCCCTTTAAGTTCCATTTCTTTTTTTTTTTTTTAAAGATTTTATTTATTTATTTGAGAGAGAGAATGAGAGACAGAGTGTATGAGAGGGAGGAGGGTCAGAGGGAGAAGCAGACTCCCTGCTGAGCAGGGAGCCCAATGCGGGACTCGATCCCGGGACTCCAGGATCATGACCTGAGCCGAAGGCAGTCGCTTAACCAACTGAGCCACCCAGGCGCCCTAAGTTCCATTTCTTTTGGTTTGCCCCTGGGTCAGACTGGGTGGGTCTGGTAGGAGAGAACAGAAGGATTAGACTCTATTAAGGATCATAGTAAAGGTTAAAGGCAGTGATGTTGTGACATGACTCATCTGTGTGGCATTGGAGCCAAGAGAGCAAAAGCAAAAACAACCAAAAAAGTAAATTGAATTGTGTCTGTGCATGTGTGTGTGCACGCACACACACGTGCGCACTGGGTTGATTCCCAGGGGAAAAAAACATCACAGATTTTTCCATGGCATGCCTGACCACATATCACTGAAGAACTGCCCATTGATTATAGAAATGGCCTGGATCAGTACATTGGGTCAGAGCTCCTAAGCAGGTTATGTCAATGCCAAATACAGTGGGAAGCTGGCCTCTTTAATTCCTCTTATTATATCTCAATGTCATTAGTGTTATGTGGTCTTTTCAGATAACACACTCTCAGATCATCTTCGTTTAGCTTTAAGGCATCTATGATAGCTTAACATTCTCTTTTTCTATTCCAAGGAATCAGTCACCCTGCCCTCCATCTGCAGGCTTAAGCTTTCATATTTTCATCCACAGCTTGTTGAGACATGGGCTTTTTGAGATATTATTCTCCCCTATATACTTTTTTTAGTGATTTTTTAACTTCTATCCATTTTTTTTCTCTTAAAGATTTATTTATTTATTTTAGAGAGAGAGAGGAGGAGGAGTATGGGCAGAGGGAGAGGGAAGGTGAGGGAATCCCAAGCAGACTCCCTGCAGAGTGTGGAGCCCGACTCGGGGCTCAATGCCATGACCCGAGCCAAAATCAAGAGTCAGCTGCTCAACCGACTGAGCCACCCAGATGCCCCTAACTTCTATCCATTTTAACATAATTTCAGAATAAGTAATATATGCACTTGGTGCAAAACCCAAACAGTAAAAAATAAGTAAATAAATTTTAAAAAATTAAAAAACTCAAAAAGTGAAAAGTTTTCTTCCCATCCTAACCCCAGCCAATCAATTCCCTTCCCCCCAGAAGCAGTAACTAATATTAATTTCTTGTTTATTCTCCAAAGGTATTCTAAACATTTATACAACACAAACAATAACATACTTTATACACTCTTCTACACCCAACTTTTTTCATTTAATTATTATTTTGGAAGTAGTTCATATTAGTACACATAGAAACGCTTGATTCATTGTTTGGATGAACCATAATTTGTTGACAGACATCTAGATGGTTTCCAATCTTTTGCTATTACAGACATCGTTATACTACATATTTTTGTAAAGTCTTTTTGCACATGTGGGAGTATATCTATAGCATAAATCCCCAGAAGGGGAATTACTGGGTTAAAGGGTAGGTGCGTTTTTAGTTTTGACAGAAATTGCCAAATTGTCTCCATTGAGATTAAAAGAGTTATTAATCCCATCAGGAATGTATGGGATTGCCTATTTTCCTCACACTCCTGCAACAGTATGTGTTATCCTATCTTTTTATGTTTCTTTATCTTGGGTATATTATAGATCTATATATTCTAAAAGTTTTATTTTTAAGTAATCTCTACACCCAACACAGGGCCTGAACCTAGAACCCCGAGATCAAGAGTTGCATGCTCCACTGACTGAGCCAGCCAGGTGCCCCCACAGATCTATATGTTCTAGATTTAGCTTGCATCTCCATTTGAGTAAAACTGAACATATTACATATGTTTTAAGAGAAATTTGTATTACCTTTTTTTGTGAATTATCTATATGTATCCATAGACCATTTCTTAACTGGGTTGTTGATCTTAGTCTTATTGATTTGTAGGAGTCCTTTACATATTAAGAAAAGTAGTGTTTTGTCTTTGGTGTGCGTTGCTGTTTTTTCCAGTTTGTCTTTTGATTTCCTGATTTTTATGTGTGTGTGATACAGTAATTTTATTTATTTATTTATTTATGAAAGATTTTATGTATTTATTTGACAGAGAGAGACACAGAGAGAGCAGGAACACAAGCATGGGGAGTGGGAGAGGGAGAAGCAGGCTTCCCGCTGAGCAGGGTGCCTGATGCGGGGCTCGATCCCAGGACCCTGGGATCATGACCTGAGCCGAAGGCAGACACTCAACGACTGAGCCACCCAGGTGCCCCATGATACAGTAATTTTAGATTGTATAGTCATATTAACCAGTCTTTGCTTTTATGGCTTCTGGGTTATATGACATCTTAGGTCTTTCCCTCCCTGGAATTATTAAAAATTTAACCCATATTTTCTTCTAGTATTTTTATGGTTCTATCATTTCAGATTTAAATATTTAATTTGTTTGGTATAAGGAATGGCATAGTGATTTAATTTTACAGATATACTTTTTAACCATCACTTCCCCCCAGTTATGTAAATAATAGCTGCTCATTTTAAAAACCTTAGAGAGGGGCGCCTGGGTGGCTCAGTTGGTTAAGCGACTGCCTTAGGCTCAGGTCATGATCCCTGGAGTCCCAGGATCGAGTCCCGCATTGGGCTCCCTGCTCAGCAGGGAGTCTGCTTCTCCCTCTGACCCTCCCCCCTCTCATGTGCTCTCTCTCTCTCTCTCATTCTCGCTCTCTCAAATGAATAAATAAATAAAATCTTAAAAAAAAACAAAAACCTTAGAGATACAGAAGAGCACAAAGAAAGAAAAATCACCTATTATTCCATTGTTTAGAGATATCTACAGTTAATATATTGTATTTTCCTCCCCTTTTTTATGTATTTATAGAAACATAGTTTGTTTTCTTACAAAAGTCAGGATCATATTATATATACAGTTCTGTATCCTGTGTTTTTTTTTTTTGAAGATTTTATTTATTTATTTGAGCAAGAGAGGGATAGTGAGAGAGAAAGCACCAGTGGCGGGGAGAGGGAGAAGCAGACTCCCTGCTCAGCAGGGAGCCTGCTGTGGGGCTCAATCCCAGGACCCTGAGATCATGGCCTGAGCTGAAGGCAGATGCTTAACTGACTGAGCCACCCAGGAGCCCCTGTATCCTGTTTTTTTTTTAACTTAATATTATATCATGAGAAAATTTCCCATATCAAATGTGCTTATTCTTGAAATATGAGTGCTTTTTTTGTCTGAGTCTGTCCCATCTGCATCTATTTTGAGGCTTAGTTTGAAAGCTCTGGAGTGATAGAAACTATTTTTGTACAAATGGTTATGATTATTCTTTGGGAAGTCTTATTTTTTGATGGGTATCTAGGAAATGTTCATTGATAATATCATGCTTTTCCTCCCATCATTCAAATTCTTGATTAAAAGTTAAATGTAAATATGCTATGTAAATATGATCTCAGGGTTGTGAGTTTGAGCCCCATGTTGGGTGTAGAGATCACTTAAAGAAAGTTAACTTTGTAAATGCAAAGCTTCATGAAGGCTTGGAAAGACAGACTGAGTAGTTGCTACTTCTCTAGGCATTAGAGTGATAAAAGGTTTTGACTTTTAACTATGGGAAATGAGAAGGATATACAAAAGTAAACAGAACACTATGTTGTCTCCTCTTGTAGCCTTCATCCTGCCTCAGCAATTGTGATCTTATAACCACTCGTTTCATCCTCGTGCCCCATTTCTGCCATATTATTTTGAAGGAAATCTCAGACAACGTTTCATTTCATACATAAATATTTCAGTATGTATCTCTAAAATATAAGGATTCTTTACACAAACATAACCACGAGAGCGAAACATAACCACACTTAAAAGAACCAACAGTATTTCCTAAAACTAATTTAAGGGTTTTGAAGATGGCATGCTCAACCCAGAAGAGAAGATGGCTGCTTTTTCAAGTACAAAATGCTGCGTTATTTAATTTGAATGAACTTGATGTTGCGTAGAAAGTTACCTCAATGCAGATAACGGAAATGAAGCATTTTTTATGAGTGGCGAATGCTCTAAGTTATTTCACTGACACAAAGTCATTTAGGGATTTTTTTTTTTTTAAAGCATGCAATTATGTCAGAGCTAGAGCTTGGAAATGATGTTTCTCAGAAGGGAAAATGGCATCGTCGATTTTCATTAAAATAATTTCCGAACCTTTTAAAGTCTTTCGTGGAAATAACAGGGGTCTATTTCTTTCACTCTTTGGCACCTTTTTCCTGGAACTGCCCAAGAAAGAGTGGTTTTTTAAAGACTAACGTTAAAGAGAGAGAATTAAAGGAGAGGAAGAAAAAAAATGGCTCTGTATCCCAATAAATTGTGTCCTTCTAAAGAAACTGCATTATATTAGAATAGATTATTCTCTGGGGGTTGGTTGGAAAAAAGCTATCATGGTGGAAATGCAGTTACGTTGTGTTGGATGTTGATGGAGGGGAGGCCATTGAAACCCAAAAGCCTGTTCATTCCCCTGGGTGCCTTCATCCGTGTGACATTAGCCACCTGGAGCCCTGTTTGTTCAGTTGCCCATCTGATAGAATATCCAATCTCCTCATTTCCTGTGCTGTGGAAAATTATTTTATTCAGCAAGTGACGGGACCCTTCTTTGGAATGGAAATCGCTGATGTATTTGAGACCATGTATTTGGCACAGAGCAAGGATGAGTCTTAGATTCTTTTTTTTCTAGCAGACCTTGCCCAAAGCCTGCTGATTTAAAAAAAAAAAAAAAAAAGGCAGCAGAAGGTCCGAGTGGGTTTGGTAGAGCAGAGTTTGTTTTAGTAGGTAAATGTTTTCTTTATTTCAACTTTATTTTCTGAAGACTTACTCTTCTCTAACAAGCTGGGAGAGGAAAAAAGCATCTGTTAGAACAACTGTTTCTACTGCTAAATTTTAATTGTAATTCAGCCCCTCTGTGAGGCTTTGCCATTCAAATCGAAAGAGGACGGTTGCAAGTTAAGTGAGAGGCTGATTCTGCGCTGAATGACTTTCAATTTAAGTTGGATACAAGTGGGATACGCGTACTTCAAAAAAAATCTGCACTTCCTTTGAAATATAGTAGTCCCAATGAGAAATAGAGGCTTCTGAGTGTAGGAGGCAGAACTTGGCATATATTTTATCGTTCCTTATATTCTTGTTCAAACAGGCCTTGCTTTCGCTCTTTGGGTTATGGCTTGTTCTCCATTGTTCTGTTGCCGACTACATACGTTAAGTTTACGCAAACCTAGTTCTCCTAGATTATAAGGCTCATTGGTCCTTCTGTCTAGCCGGAGCCAGAGCAAACATTTCAACAGATTAGACTAGATAGATGTAAACTCTGGTAACATCCCCTTTATCTGTTGTTTAGACTTCCAGCAATCTTAACTGACCTCTCTGGAAGGTGGCCAGAGCCCACAAGGAAACAAAGAACGCCTTTGGGAGTTCGAAAGAACTATCCCAAAGACCTTGGACTTTACCCTGTCGGAGAAGCGTCAGGAGAGGCAGTCAGATTCTAACTTTAATCGGTAACCTTATTTTGTACACCATTCTAATAGACTTCATTATCTGGCTTGCTGGCCCACAGCAAATTTGATAAGAGGCTATTAGCGGCCGGTCCACTAAGAGCTGAGTGAAATAGTGGCCGAAAGTTTGAATTCAAGGGAGGAGGAGAATCTTAAAAGATGTATATAAAAAACTGAGGGCACCTGGGTGGCTCAGTTGTTAAGCAACTGCCTTCAGCTCAGGTCGTGATCCTGGAGTCGCAGAATCGAGTCCCACATCGGGCTCCCTGCTCAGTGGGGAGTCTGCTTCTCCCTCTGACCCTCTCCCCTCTCATGCTCTCTCTCACTCTCTCCCTCTCAAATAAATAAATAAAATCTTTTAAAAAAAGAAAAAAAAACTGAGAAAAGCTCAGCAGTCTGAGACCCCTGAGTGAAGGGGCAAACCACCATGTGGGCCACAATGCCTTGAGTGCGTCTCTGCTTTTAAGAATAGGAATGATTGATCAGAGGGGGAGGTGGGTGGAGGGCAGGGGTGAAATAGATAAGGGGGACTAAGAGGTAGACGCTTCCAGTTATAAAATAAGCAAGTCATGGTGATGGAAAGTATAGCAAAGGGAATGTAGTCAATATTGTAATAACATTGTGTGGTGGCAGATGGTGACTACCCTTTCTGTGGTGAGCAGAGTCATGTATAGAATGTGGAATCGCTATGTCATACACCTGAAACATATAACATTGTATGTGAATTATACTTCAATAAAAAATAAAATGTGTCTATTCTAAAAAAAATAAAAAAAAAAAAAACAATAGAAATCGTCTTGCCTCTCTATATGTATTCCCAGCACACAGCCCATAAAAGTAGCATAAAACAGACACTCAGCTTTTTGGGGAAGGTAAACGTGAAAGCAGGATCCCAGTATAATCCAATAGTGCTTATAATGCTAAACTCAACTCATCAAAAAATAATGAGATTATATTCCTCGTCTGATTTGGAAGGAAGGAAAAAAAATTCCATCCTAAAAAATTCAGTGAAAAGCACTTGAGTAAATATCTGAGCGTGGGATTGCGGGATTGTATGGTAGGTTTACGTTTAACTTTACAAGCAGCTGCTAAACTGTTTTCCAAAGTGGCTGTACCATTTTGCATTTCCACCAGCAATGCTTGAGAGTTTCTGTTGGCCTGCATCCTCGTCAGCACTTGGTATTGTCCATTTTTAAACATTCTAATATTCTAATAGATGCACAATGGTATGTCATTTTGGTTTTAGTTTGCATTTCCCTGATTTGTGATACTGAGCATCTTTCCATGTGCTTATTTGTCATCTGTATGTCTTTTTTGGTGAAGTGTCTGTTCAAATATTTTGCCTTTTTAATTTTTTTATGTTATTTTTTAAATTAAATTTTATTTTTTTAAAAAATTTTTAGAAGATTGTATTTATTTGACAGAGAGAGAGAGCACAAGCAGGGGGAGTGGCAGAGGGAGAGGGAGAAGCAGGCTCCCTGCTGAGCAGGTACCCTGGGATCATGACCTAAGCCGAAGGCAGACACTTAACTGACTGAGCCACCCAGGCACCCATATTTTGCCTTTTTAAAAATTGGGTTACTTTGGGGGCACCTGGGTGGCTCAGTTGGTTAAGCGACTGCCTTCGGCTCAGGTCATGATCCTGGGGTCCTGGGATCGAGCCCCGCATCAGGCTCCCTGCTCAGCTGGAAGCCTGCTTCTCCCTCTCCCACTCCCCCTACTTGTGTTCCCCCTCACGCTGTCTCTCTCTCTCTCTCTGTGTCAATTAAATAAATAAATAAAATCTTTAAAAAAAAAAATTGGGTTACTTTTTCCCCATTATTGAGTTTTCAGAGGTCTTTATATATTCTTGGTATAAGCCTTTTATCAGATCAGTATTTATTAAAATGAAAAGAAAACTTTTGTTCACACAAAAACCTGTACACAGATGTTTATAGTGGCTTTATTCAAAGTTGCTGAAAACTGGAAACAATCCAAATATCCTGCAACTTCTGAATGGTCAAAAGAATTGTAGTACGTCTATAAAATGAAATACTACTCAGCAATGAAACACCTGATTCACATAACAATATGGATGAAGCTCCAATGCCTTATGCTAAGTGAAAGAAGTCAGGTTCAAATCGCTATATACTGTTATGTTTCCATTTCTGTGACATTCTGGAAAAGGCAAAACTATAGGGACAGTAAAAAGATCAGTGGTTTTCAGGAGCTATGGGAGGGGGGCAGGGGTTGCCCACAAAGGGGGCAGCAGGAAGGAAATTTGAAGGGCGAAGGAATTATTCTATATATTGATTTCGTTCGTGGTTTGTCAACACTCACAAAACTAACATCACAAATGGTAAACTTTACTCTCTATAAATTATACCTCAGATTTGAATTTATTTTTTTAAGTAAACTCTCCCCCCAGCTTGGGGCTTGAACTCACAACCCTAAGATCAAGAGTCGCTTGCTCTACCGACTGAGCCAGCCAGGTGCCCCTATACCTCAGTTTTTTAGAAAGGAAAATAGAGGAAGGGGTGGGATTATCCACAGGAAGTAAGCTTCAAAATGTTGGAAAATAAACATGGGTAAAAGGTGGAAAATACACTATCATGGCTACATCCCAGGGGGTGTTCAGGAAGCCGGAGCATCAGTTCACCATCAGATTTCTATAAGAAGTTAATCTTGTTTCGGGGCGCCTGGGTGGCTCAGTTGGTTAAGCGACTGCCTTCAGCTCAGGTCATGATCCTGGAGTCCCAGGATCGAGTCCCACATCGGGCTCCCTGCTCAGCAAGGAGTCTGCTTCTCCCTCTGACCCTCCTCTCTCTCATGCTCTCTGTCTCTCATTCTCTCTCTCTCAAATAAATAAAATCTTAAAAAAAAAAAAAAAGTTAATCTTGTTTC
>NC_138385.1:26713055-26727647 GCF_054177405.1 Leptonychotes weddellii
CTACCTTTTCTTCTTCCTCCTCACCAGTGTATCAGCCCATCCTTCATATTGGGGCTAAATCTCCTTGTGATCCAGGCCCACATCCAACAGCCCAGCCTCCCAGCTTTACTGTTTCCTACGAACATTCCCTACCTGTGTGAGTTTGCTCACAGTTGGCCTTTTGCCCCGTGACTTCCCTGATCTCTGATAGGCAAAACTGAACCTATCTTTCAAGATCCAACTCAAAAGCTGCCTCCTTCGTGAAGCTTTCTGCGATCACCCTACTCAGAAGTGAATTTTCCCTCGTTGTACTGAGTCCCAGAAAATGCTTATTACATCGACTCGACTCCAAAGGCAGCAAGTAGAACAAAAGAACCAATATGTGCGCATTGCAGATGCTGGATAAATATTGAATGATGGTCCTGGACCATTAGCTTTGAGGAGTTAAAAGCTTGGAGATGCCACGTTGCCTGGGTTTGACTATCAGTTCTGCTGTGTACCGGTTGTGTTATATTCAACAAAATTATTTAGCCTCAGGGGCGCCTGGGTGGCTCAGTCGTTGAGCGTCTGCCTTCGGCTCAGGTCATGATCCCAGGGTCCTGGGATCGAGCCCCGCATCGGGCTCCACTGCTCCGTGGGAAGCCTGCTTCTCCCTCTCCCACTGCCCCTGCTTGTGTTCCCTCTCTCACTATCTCTCTCTCTCTGTCAAATAAATATATAAAATCTTTTAAAAAATTTATTTAGCCTCAAAGTCTCAGTTTCTTTATTTGTAAAATGGAAGCAATAATAGCCCCTACCTGGGGTTGTCGCGAGAAGCAAATGAATTAGTCTACATCAAGGGCCTGGCACATAGCCTCGCGTAAGTGTTGGCCATCATTATTTTTGGAAGCAGCTTTAATACTTCCAACTAATTCGAATCAGATGGGACTAAGTACATTAATTCAAAGGGTATGTTGGTTTTAAGGGGCTGTTACCTAAGATCACATGGACGTTCATCCCAGCCAGGCATGTCAGAAAGATCAGCAACACTAGTCCCATTATGGATCCTAACCTAACTGAAAATCCATCACTGCAGCCTTCATAATAGGACTTTAAAGGGGGCTGCGCCGACCGGAGGAGGGAGGGAAGGAGGGAAATCAGCTGCTGCGCGACGACCTTGCGAAGAGAACCCTTAGAGCCGGCCTGTTCCACTAGCAGTCATTTGATACTCTAGGCAGCTGCCTGACACTGCCCTTTGGTGCCCCACGGTGTAATTAACAGGCGCACACAGCTGCCTTGTCAGACAATTGGCCAGACTCGCAGTGGGGCTGCAGGGGCGGGGGCCATAGCAGGGAGGAGCCAGGATGTGCTGGCCACCTTGGGGCGCTAAGCTTTCCCCGCGGCTCCTCTGAAATCACACTGCAGCTGCACCCCGAGCACTTCTCAAAGCCACGGCTGGCGTGCCTGCTAATCTCAGGGAGGGGACCATCCAGACTCCGCGGTTCAGCATGAGTTAGCCTTCTCTGGCTCACTTAACAACAGTACCCCGAGAGCTTGCCCTCCTCCATGCGATCCGACTCAGCTGCCACCGGCCCCACTCGCTGGTTTTGTAATTCTCCTCAAACCACACGAAGTGGTTTTCATCGCTGTTACCACCACCGGTCAGATAAATCTTGTTGGGGGGGGGTGGGGAAGGAAGTGTAAGAGGGAGTGTGATGTCAAGAAAGAGGCACGGGACTGGGAATCAGACCTCCCTTTTTGTTTGAGCTCATTAATGGCGTGACCTTGAGAAAGTCGTTTATGCGCTGGAACTGTGCATCTTAATGTGTGCAAATGAGACTGTTGGGTTAGAAAGGGCCTTTTGGGAATATTAGTGGCTTTGGGGATCTACCAGTCAGAAGCCATTTGAGGAACTCTGGATCGTGGATCTTAGATGCAATGGAACCTCGTTTAAGAATCTCAGAACTGGGGCGCTTGGGTGGCTCAGTCTTGGTTTCGGCTCAGGTCATGGTCTCAGGGTCCTGAGATCGAGCCCCGCTTTGGGCTCCGCACTCAGTGGGAGTCTGCTTGAGATTCTCTCTCTCCCTTTGCCCCTCCCCTCGTTCTCTCTCTCTCTCAAATAAATAAAATCTTAAAAAAAAAAAAAGAATCTCAGAACTGTCCCTACCCTTGAAATTGATCCTTGTCAAATAAGTAATTCTTATGCAGAATGGGACCCCTGTCCTTGAAACTTTCAGCCTACCTTGCTTTCCAGCCTTTCTTTGGGGTGCTACAAAATCCTAACATGGGGTTGGATTCAGAAGGTTCCAGCAGCTTTTGTAAAAAGCTCAAAAATGAAAATATGGAACCCAAGGATCAATTCTAAGCCCCGCTTTGTCACTCCATACAGGGTATACTCCTACCCTGGACTTGCTCAGCTAGGTTACATTTTTCCCATTTGTGTCAGCCCTCAGGCTGTCAGTTTGAGAAAATACTGTGTTGGCTTGAGCCAGGCTCATTTACCTAGAAACGTCTCACACCTATGGGCCTCCCCTGGAGCCTGAGGGACTGGCCCCTAGCAGTCTCATTGTATGCCCCCTGCACAGGCTTATCCATTTCAAATTAGGTCGAGGAGAACACGGGTGCAGCTCAGATGGGCTTGGGAGTGCCTAAAAGGGGGATCAACAGCGTCAGGAGTGTGTTGTTAGAAGGTTGGAGACTCTAACACTGCTGGTTTTGCCTTGGGGGATGAGAGGTGTTTGTGGATAAGACCCAAATTATGTGCATCTCTCCCCAACTCTGCATTCAATGATGTCCAGCTGGAACCTTGCTTTTGGCCAGGATAGAAGTATTTTCACTATGGAAATTGGCAAACTCCTAATCAGGGGCGTTTATTTTTTCAATCTTTTTTTTTTCCCTCTTGTTCAGAATGGATAACTTCTGTGGATCTAAAGCTTATTGTCTCCTACCTCTGTCCTCTCCAATCTGCTCTTGACCCCATAGAGTGGGTTTTTAATTGTGGTTATTGTATTTTTCAGTTTGAAACTTTACATGTCTTTGTATCTTCTGTTCTTTTTTTGAGACTTTACATTTTTCAAGTTGCTTCAGAAACGTTCATGAGTGCTTTGCTTGAGCATTTTTATAATAGGTGTTTTAAAATTGTCAGATAATTACAACATCTGTGTCATTCTGACATTGGCATCTGTTGGTTGTCTATTCTCTTGTGAATTGAGATTTTCCTGGTTTTTTTGTATGCTGAATATTTTTAATTTTTTTAATTTTTTAAATTTTTTAATTTTTTTTTTAAAGATTTTATTTATTTATTTGAGAGAGAGAGAGAGAATGAGAGACAGAGAGCATGAGAGGAAGGAGGGTCAGAGGGAGAAGCAGACTCCCTGCCAAGCAGGGAGCCCGATGCGGGACTTGATCCCGGGACTCCAGGATCATGACCTGAGCCGAAGGCAGTCGCTTAACCAACTGAGCCACCCAGGTGCCCTATGCTGAATATTTTTTAGATTGCATCCTGGACATTTTGATTACTGTGTTCATAAGACTCTAGGTGTTAAGTTCTATAAAAGATGTTAATATTTAGCAGACAATCAACCTGGGTAGGTTTGGGCTGCAATTTCTAACCCAGTTTCTCTGTGGGCTGTAGTTCCAATTTTAGTTCGATTTTCAAAGCCTTTACATTGCTGTTTGGATCTCAATTATGGGCCACCCAGTGGTCAGTATAGGACCTGGACTGTGATCTCTCTTGCGGTCCAGTTCTCAAAGTTTTTGTCGTGGTCATTAGGTTCAGGGTAATTAGGATCAGACTGGGGGCAAGCTCAGGAGTTCATAAATGACCCTATGAGGTCATTTTCCTGAGCTCCTCCCTCTCTGCAGTCTCCTCAGTACTTGACAACTGTCTGGGACTCCCCAGTGTTTTCATCCTCCAGCCAGAAATCAGGGGTTTTAGTTCCCTCATTCTGATTTGTACTTCCGCGCCTACGCCCACAAGCAGTGGGCAGGCAGAAGAACACAACAACAACAAAAGAGCAATGGGGGTTCGCCCCACCCTGTTGGGATCACAGCTCTGCTGATCACAGAGGAAGGGTTTGGCCCATGCAAGCTCCTTTGCCACCATTGCGGCTGACTTGTTTGGCGTCTGAGCCATGAGAGAATGGAGAGAGAGAAAAGAAAACCTTTCTGACCATTAGGAATGTCTTTTCCTGGTCCTAGAGCCAGGACTAGAGGGTTTCTCCTGGAGCTTTCTGTGTTCGTGCCGAGGCCTGCTTTTGGGTTTTGTTTAGGCTGTGTGGTGTTTAGGCTGGAGAATACTGCAGGGGGAAAATGGTAAACTCACCACTAATTTGGTGATACTTTGGATTCTGGTTTTCTTCTTCTTTTTAGGATTTTATTTATTTATTTGAGAGAGAGAGAGAGAATGTGCACCCGCATGAGCAGGGGGGAAGGGTGAGGGGGTGGAGAGGCAGAGGGAGAGGGAGAAGCAGGCTCCCCTATTACAAAGGAGCTCCATGCGGGGCTCATTCCCAGGACCCCGAGATCACAGCCTGAGCCGAAGGCAGATGCTTAACCAACTGAGCCACCCAGGCACGCTTCTGATTTTTTTCTTCAGTCTGCCAGTTACCATGTACTTTTCAGGATCTTCAAATAGCTGCTGCATGAATCGGTCCTGGTTTTATAGCTGCATTAACTGGGTGAGACATTAACTGATTAACAAGATGGAGTGTGCTTACTCCATCTTGCCTGTCTGGGGCTGAGGGCCCTTTCTTTTTTTGCTGGAGATCCCGTTGTTATTCATCAGCACGCTACTGGCTGATTGTATCAACTGTGACTCTAAGAAAGGAGATTCCTTCTGTAATCTCTCACATTGCTTTCCAAGCCTACCATTTTCTCTCCATGTGTCTGTGATCAGTTCGTTACTCTACCACTCTGGGCCTCAATATCCTCATTCGTAACTTGCAGATGTTAAATAGTACATACCTCTTTGGGTCATTGTAAGGGTTAGATGAAGTACTACAGGACCTGGAATAGTGCCTGCTATATAGTACATGCTCAATAAATGGAAGCTATACTGTTTTTTTTAAGTAGGCTCTCCGCCCAACGTGGGGCTCCAACTCATGACCCAGACGTCAAGAGTTGCATGCTCTACCGGCTAAGCCAGCCAGGCGCCTCTGGAAGCTATACTATAAGAAAATAAAGAAAAAACTCTTTATGTTTCAGTCTCTTTCAGAAGTAGAGAAGAATGTATTTAGGCAGAAATCAAAGCCAGAGATGGGAAAAGCCTTGGGTGAGTCTCTAATTCAGTTACTTACTAGCTATGTGACCCTGGGCAAGTCATTTCACCTTTCTGTGCCAGCAGTAGAATGAATACAATGATAGTGCAGGCTTCACAGGGTTAATGGGAGGATTAAAGGAGATAATACATGAAAAAATGCTCAGTACGTATTCGCTATTATTAGTATCACGTCAACTTAATTTAGTGTCTACTGTCTATTTAATGGATATTTTATAGATAAAATGCCTATAGATGATTACACATATACACACAACACTCTCTCTCATCTACAGGCATTATATATATATTTTTTTTAATTAAAAATTTATTTTTTTTTAGTAATCTCTACATCCAGCATGGGGCTCGAACCCACGACCTCAAGATCAAGAGTCGCGTGCTCTTCTGACTGAGCCAGCCAGACGCCCCTACAGGTGTTATATTTATAAAATATCCATTAAATAACCCTGTGCTACCTTCTCTTCCTGAGACACCGCTCAGCCACCTGATCTCTGCAGCATTGCACGGCCCAGTGCCACTGTCATGATCTGCTTTAAAACCCTTGACAATGCTTACTGGACTGTAATTAAGCGAAATTAATGAGGACACAGTTAATCTCCCCAGATTGACTAAGGGCTCTGTCACTTCCTGCTTAGAGCTGTAGTCCTCTGTTCCCTTCAAGCTAACAGCTTGTGACTTCTTAGCCTGCCCTTTCCGTGAGCTGGACTGACTGCTCGCCCGGCCGCTCCCCAGGAGCAGCTTTTGCAATATTTCTGTTGCAAGGGCTTGCTGGAGCTAGAATTAAGAGAAGTGGTTTTGCTGAGACATTATTTTGTGCTTTGTCTCACACCCTCTTTCCAGAGCAGTGCATGGCCTCTAATTTTCCCCTTTAGGTATCTGGATGTCTTTTTCTTTCTTTTCCTGCATTCTTTTTGATTTCAAAATTTCTCCACGCTCTGAGGATGTTGAGATTCCACCTTGCGGCTCTGACAAAGAGTGGCATAGTTGAGTAGGTGATATGCAAAGCTGCAGCAACCAACGCTCTTCGTGGAATAAAATACCGTTCTACGTGTCCCCGGTGTCTGCTCCGTTTGGGGAGATGGCCCATGTAGTAGACAGAAGTCTGCACTGGCAATCCGAAATCTGGTGTCGAGTTCTGGATCTGCCCCCTCGCTTCCTTGGGGTCCTAGGGCAAGTCACATCACTGCTGCGGGTGTCCGTTTCTGTTACCTGAATACACAGAGGCTCGGGGCCGGGGCATCAGAGCTGAGCGGAGGTCACGGGCGGAGCGGATGGATACCAGCAACTGCAGAGGGCGACCGGTGTGGCCAGCGAGTGCCCGTGATACCCCCAGGGCCCCCACTGGGGAAACCGAGGCATTTAAGGAGCTGGGCTCTTGCTAGCCTCCTTTGCTCTTTCTCCCTCAGGCTGATGGAAGCTCTGGAAATAGGAGTTCTGGGAAACACGGAGGCTTGAGCCAGATGATTTCTTTTTCTTTTCTTTTTTTTTTTCCTAAGGATTTTATTTATTTATTTGACAGAGAGAGAGAGAGCACAAACAGAGGGAGCAGCAGAGGGAGAAGCAGACTCCCCGCCGAGCAGGGAGCCCGATGCGGGGCTCGATCCTAGGACCCTGGGATCATGACCTGAGCCGAAGGCAGATGCTTAACCGACTGAGCCACCCAGGAGCCCCTGGGCACCCAAACCTTAACTGCGTGCATCAAGTGGGTTCCTTGCAGTCCCACTAACTGTACTTGAAGACAACAAGAAGACTTGGCTGAAATGACTCGATGTAGCCAAGGATTATAAATGCTTTTCGTGTAATTTAAACTGAAGTGTAATTATCTCTATCAAACTACAGTTCCCATCCTGTTGGATTCTAATGTGAATTTCCAATTTCCTCTTCCCTAAACAATTCAGGGAAACCTTTAACTCAGTGTGGCTTAGAGATCGTTGCTGTTCTTGACCACTCTGGGTTTTTATACTTTTCTTCCTAAGTCCTGCAGGTCCTCTTCCATGTGTCCCATGGTTTGGTCTCATGCCCAGCTGCTCTGGGAAGTGGAAGTATGTTATTTATTTATTTATTTATTTATTTATTTAGTATTGGGACCCGTGTTTATGAATACAGTCATTTGGCAAATAGCAAGTGTTGGCTCTGGGTCATACAGCGCACTGAGCTGGAGAGTGAGGATACAGGGTTTTAAAAAAATAAGTTCCTGTTTTTTAGGAACTTACAGTTTAGCAGAGGAACCAGACAATTAGGGTCATGAGGTAAGTGCTCTGATGGTTTCACAAAGGGTGCCAGGGGGGCAGCCAACGTAGTTGGGGGTGTAGGTGGGGCTGGTTCAAGGAAGACTGCCATCTGAGCTGAGGGTGACAGGAGTAGTTGTTGTATCCTTGGATCAGGGGGTTGGGAGTCAGTTTTTCCAGGCGGAGGAAACAGTAGTGCCAAGGCACTGGGGCATCGGGGAGCATGGCATTTTTAGAGCTGCAAAGGCTCAGTTGACACAAGGAAAGGAATTAGGAAGTGCAGCGATTGGACACGAGGCTGGAGAGATAAGCAGAGGCTGGATCATGAAGGGCCTTGGATGCCATGTTGGAAGAGAGCAGGAAACTAGGGAAGGGTTTTAAGTAGGGAGTCAACATGATCAGGTTTGTGTTTTTGAGAATACAGTATTGAAAGAGGAGTCAGAATGCTCCAGCACGATGCAGGGAGACCAGTTAGGGAGTGTGGGAGAAACCCCCAGTTTCCGTCCAGGAGATGGCAAGGTGTTTGGCTATAAGGCATAGCAGGGGAGACCGAGATTCAAACTTGGCCTTGCCGATGCAGCAGTAATCAGGGACTCAGGATAGCACTGGCTAAATGCTATAGAGGTCAAGGCATATAAGGGCTGGGAAAAGGCCCTGGATTTGTCTCAAAGGAAGTCACTGATGCCAGGGCTAAGGGCAAGGATAGCAGGAAGTCGTGATAGCAGTGCTTTCCTGTGCAGAGTTCAAGAGAGCGTTAGCAGGTGCAGGACATTGAGGTCAAGTCCAGGACAGTTAATTTTTTGTGTCACTTCGCTTGTGTTAAAGAACACAAACCAGTGTTTGTGTTTTATTTGGCCTATACAACATTCTAAGCATTTTGAGTCAACAGTTAACAACCGGGAGATTTTGGGGTGCCTGGCTGTCTCTGCTAGAAGAGCATATGACTCTTGATCTCAGGGTTGTGAGTTCAAGCCCCACAATGGGTGTAGAGATTACGAAAAAGAAAATAGTAATAATAAAATAATAAACTTAAAAAAAAAAGCCAGGAGATTTTACATTTTGAAAATCCAAACTTCTGCTTTCTCTTGGGAGTCCCAAAGTTCTGGCTGCTCTGGGCCTTTGGATGTTCATGGTCACGGTCAGCTGGAACCGAGTAGCTACTGCTCACTTGAGATGCCCCAATCCGCCACGAACCTGCCTTCTTCTCTTCTGTGGCCCGCTTGGCCTGTGTAGGCTCTCAGTTTGGGATCCTCAGGCTTTGAAGGGGATTCAAGGCAGCTAGATTGCTCAGACAGGGTGGTCTATATCATCATAGTGAAGAGACTAGGTCATCATCTGAGAATAAAGGTAATAGAGGAAGGACAGGGTTTCAGGAAGGGTGACTGGACGTTTAAACGTTGTCATGATGCTATAAACATACTAGGACTGAAAAAAATTTTCTTGGGGCACCTGGGTGGCTCAGTCAGTTAAGCATCTGCCTTCGGCTCAGATCATGATCCCAGGGTCCTGGGATCAAGCCCTGCGTCAGGCTCCCTGCTCAGAGGGGAGTCTGCTTCTCCCTCTCCCTCTGCCCCTCCCCCCGCTTGTTCTCTTTCTCTCTCTCTCAAATAAATAAATAAAATCTTTTAAAAAATGGTTTTTTTCCTTAAGTGTGGAACCCTCTCAAAGGCCTTTTATAAAATATTTTCTTATTGCTCTGTATTATGATTGTCTGTTTACATGGATATCTTTCCCGCTCATCTCATGAACCTCTTTGGTTCTGTGCCTTTTCCTTGGCTTTGGGTCTGAAATAATAGAAGGTGCTGAATATACACATCTGTTGAAAGGGAAAAAATACTGGGGAGAAGTAAGGCGGCTCCTCTTTGTTGTTGGGGGAACCAGATGAGACAAGGTATATCAAACGATGCAGCCCAGAGCCTAGCACATAGCGGACGTGCAGATCAATTTTTCCTTCGCGCACATGAAAATGCTTAAGGAGGAGGCACTCAACAAAAGCGGGTCCCTTCCTTCCCTTTTTTCTTTCTCTGATATCTGTGTTCCTGGGAGATTCACTTCTGACCTTGATAGCAGGGCTTTGCCCGCACACTCTCTCATACCCAGTAGTGCACTTATCTACATAATCAATCCGTTGATTGCATATTACTAGCCTGTTACGTGTACAGCCTCGTGGTAGGCGCTGCCAGGGGCACCAGAGGTAAGATCCAGTTCCTGCCTCTTGCTCTCTACCTGGTAGGGGTACTAGACACACATTCACGGTGCTCTAATATACGCCAAGAAAATGATACGGTGCCACAAGAGAGGACAGGCATAAAGCCCTTGCCATTCAAAGGAGGGAGGAGCCCCATGAGTTTGGAAGAATGAAAAAGGGGCTCCTGGGTGCCTGGGTGGCTCAGCTGTTAAGCATCTGCCTTCGGCTCGGGTCATGATCCCAGGGTCCTGGGATCGAGCCCCGCATCGGGCTCCCTGCTCCGCAGGAAGCCTGCTTCTCCCTCTCCCACTCCCCCTGCTTGTGTTCCCTCTCTCGCTGTGTCTCTCTCTGTCAAATAAATAAATAAAATCTTTTAAAAAAAGAAAGGAAAAGAAAAAGGGGTTCCCGAAGGAAATGATAGCAGAGACGCGTTGAGGGGGATGGGATTTCAGCCTGCAGGGTTGGAGAAGCTGCGGGGGCGGCAGGAAATGTTTCCCTTGGAATTGTGCCTAGTTGTCAAAGGCCTTTTGAAACTCTAAAGCAAGTAGAACACTGGTTCCTCTTTGGCCAAGAGGTCTATTTACCC
The DNA here is from genome assembly GCF_054177405.1 of Leptonychotes weddellii. NCBI lineage: Eukaryota > Metazoa > Chordata > Mammalia > Carnivora > Phocidae > Leptonychotes > Leptonychotes weddellii. The sequence goes on from NC_138385.1 coordinate 26,723,294, forward strand.
TCTTTGAGAACTCTGAAACCCCACAGTAAGACACTTAACTTGGTCATGACACCAGACTTATTTGAACTATTGAACTGATATCATTTCTTTGCCCATAGCTAAACACTCATCTGGCAAATATTTACTAAGTATCTATTATATGCCAGGTACTGGCATTGTTACAAGATGCTGGGGCATATTAATATGAATATGATATAGATCATACCCTCGAAAAGCCTCTGATCTATTGAGACAGCTATGAAATCTACTTACGTATTTTTTTAAAGTTTTATTTATTTGAGTCATCTCTACACCCAACATGGGGCTTGAACTCATGACCCCGAGATCACGAGTTGCATGATCTTCTGACTGAGCCTGCCATGTGCCCTATGAAATCTATTTAATGTGGAAAGTGGTCTCACGGGGTCTGATCAGAGTGCTATGAATGTGCAGAGGAGGGAGTGATTAAATCTGTAAAGAGGGTGGGCGCCTGGGTGGCTCAGTTGGTTAAGCAACTGCCTTCGGCTCAGGTCATGATCCTGGAGTCCCGGGATCGAGTCCCGCATCGGGCTCCCTGCTCGGCGGGGAGTCTGCTTCTCCCTCTGCCCTTCCCCCCTCTCATGCTCTCTCTCTCTAATAAATAAAATAAATAAATCTTTAAAAAAAAATCTGTAAAGAGGGTGAGGGAAGGTTTCATAAAGGAGGTGACATTTTTAGTGGGCCTTGAAGAATAAGTAGGATTTCTCAAGGCAAAGAAGGGGGAAGGGAGTGAATTAACATTAGTCAGAGCCAAGAGCCATGTACTTGACCTACAGTGGAACTCGTGATCTAGGTATCACTGTTTCTATTTTGCAGATGAGGCCACTGAAGCTCAGAGAGACCGAGTGCCTCAAGGCCATGAACCTAGTCATTGTCAGTGAGGCTTTGAACTCGGGCCTCTCTGGGTCCAGTCTATCAAGCTGCCTTCATGAGCAAGAAGCAGGGGCCAGTGGGGATGTGGAAAGGCATGCTGTAGGCAGAAGCAAAAGATTTGCTGGAGATGGACAGGATTGGGTCAGCACGGTCGCCTTTCAGTTCTGAACGTGATTGCCTGACTTCGGAGTACTTTAGGGATGATTATCTCCTTTTCGACCTGCTTTTGCAATGGGGGTTGTTCAGTGTCTGTTTACATTAACTATAACGCTCAGTTCAGCAAGCATTTAATGACCGAATTGGCTGCCCCACAAGGGATTTGGGGCTGTTTGACCATCTTCACAACCCTTTGTACAGTGATAGATGGGAGCGATTCTCAGAAGACTCACTTTAGTTCTTCGGTTAGCCAAAGTCACCAGATTGATGATGCTATTTCCTGGTCCTTACACAGAGAGAGATATGGCCTGAAAGTAAAGGCTGAAAGAACTTATTTTTCAAGAAGTAGCTCTCTTGAAAGTACAAAATGTTGTATATTTAATGACCCCTTAAAATCCTTTCTCGAATAAACAATGGTTTAAGTAAATAGATAGGTACACAGATAGATAAGATGATGGAAAAAGCAAACATCTATGCACTCCCGTACATTCCTATAGGCATATATGAGTAGGTAACTAATTAGAATTTGTACATTGGCTGAATTGATAAAAATTACCCCAACGCAAAGTCTACTAGAGTAGTTCCGTACCCCACTGAACAAAAACAAAAACTTCCCCTTTTTCTCCTTTGAGCAAAGGAAATCTATTTGACTAAGGACTGTTGAGGTTGTTAGTGAAAGGATAAATAATGTAACCCTGCTCACTGTGCTGATGGAAACAAATTTACTGAATATTAGAGGAGGCAGAAACCTCAGTGCCAGGGACAACGGTTCCAGAGACCCACACAACTAAAGAATTTCCCTGCATCTCTCCATGGGGAGATGTTGGTCAAAGGGTACGGAGTTTCAGTAATGCAAGATGAATGAGTTCTGGAGATCTAACGTACAGCATGGTGACTGTAGTTAATAATACTCTATTGTATACTCGACGTTTGTTAAGAAGGGAGATCTTTTTTTTTAAGATTTTATTTATTTATTTGAGAGAGCAAGAAAGAGCACAAGCAGGGGGAGCAGCAGACAGAGGGAGAAGCAGGTTCCCCACTGAGCAGGGAGCCCGATGCGGGACTTGATCCCAGGACCCTGGGATCGTGACCTGAGCCGAAGGCAGATGCTTAACTGACTGAGCCACCCAGGCGCCCCAAGAAGGTAGATCTTAAGTGTTCTCACCCCAAATACTAAAGAAGAAAATAAAAGAAAATGGTAGCTATGTGAGGTGTTGAGTATGTTAATTAGCTTGATTGTGGTGATCATTTCATAGTGTATATGTATGTGAAGACATCAAGTTGTACACCTTAAATATATACAGTTTTATGGGTTAATCCTACATTTGTTTTTTAAAAATTTTTATTTATTTATTTTTAAGTAAGCCATATACCCAGTGTGGGGCTGGAATTCACAACCCCAAGATCAAGCATCGTATGCTCTACCAACTGAGTCAATACTACATTTATTTGTTAATCCCAAAGCTGAAAAAACCCCTCCCTTGTAGGCTACTGATTTAAAGCTTTGAAGTGGTAGGTGTGTACACACATATGTACCTCCAAATTGCTAAACCTTCTTAATCCCTTATCTGAAATAATTTTTAAACATATCCTGTTCTTTTTTTTTTATTAGCCATAATCCTAGCCCATATCATCCCGATAGCACCTAGAGACTATTGCGGTATCTTTTACATTGTTCTGTTTCTAGCTGTTTTCAGATCCATCTATGCATAGCTGTTAAAAACTGAACCCTACTTTCTTCTTCCCAACTGTCTTTCATTCAGTGAAAATAGATGTATTCTTTTTCTGGTTGGAAAAATAACACATGTTTAGTGGCTCAGTTGATTAGGTGTTGGACTCTTGATTTCAGCTCAGGTCATGATTTCAGAGTCGTGAGATTGAGCCCCTAGTTAGGCTCTGAGCTGGATGTGGAGCCTGCTTAAGATTCTCTCCCTCTCCCTCTGCCACCTTCCCTTTCCACGCCCCCAGCACTCTCTCTGTCTAAAAGAAAAAAAATAACACCTGTTTATTCACAATGTACAAAAATAAAATACAGAAAAATATAAAGAATAAAGTAAATCATCACCTGAATTTCACCACCCTGAGATAACCGTCCTTACTTAATATATTGGTTACCATCCCTTCATTCATCTCTTGTGTATATTTACACATAAATGCAATTTTACAATTCTTTTTTAAAAGATTTTGTTTTTATTTATTTATATATATTTTTAAGGATTTTATTTTTAAGTAATCTCTGCACCCAATGTAAGCCTCGAACTTACAACCCCAATATCGAGTTGCATGCTCTACTGACTGAGCCAGCCAGGTGCCCCAATTTTACAATTCTTTTTTTTTTTTTTAAGATCTTATTTATTTATTTGACAGAGAGAGACACAGCGAGAGAGGGAACACAAGCAGGGGGAGGATTAGAGGGAGAAGCAGGCTCCCCGCCGAGCAGGGAGCCTGATGCGGGACTCGATCCCAGGACCCTGGGATCATGATCTGAGCTGAAGGCAGACACTCAACCAACTGAGACACCCAGGCATTCCTACAATTTTTTGTTTGTTTGTTTGTTTGTTTCTTTCTTTCTTTCTGAGAGTGTGAGCATGCGTGGGTGGGGGAGCGGGGAGGGGTAGGAGGAGAGGGAGAGAATCTTTTTTTTTTAATTTTATTTTATTATGTTATGTTAGTCACCATATTACATCATTAGTTTTTGATGTAGTGTTCCATGATTTATTGTTTGCGTATAATACCCAGTGCTCCATGCAATACATGCCCTCCTTAATCACCAGGCTAACTCATTCCCCCACCCCCCTCCCCTCTAAAACCCTGTTTGTTTCTCAGAGTCCATAGTCTCTAATGGTTCGTCTCCCCCTCCGATTTCCACCCCTTCATTTTCCCCTTCCTACTATCTTCTTTTGTTTCATTAACATATAATGTGTTATTTGTTTCAGAGGTACAGGTCTGTGATTCATCAGTCTTACACAATTCACAGCGCTCACCATAGCACATACCCTCCCCAATGTCCATCACCCAGCCACCCCATCACTCCCACCCACCACCACTCCAGCAACCCTCAGTTTGTTTCCTGAGATTAAGAGTCTCTTATGGTTTGTCTCCCTCTCTGGTTTCATCTTGTTTCATTTTTTCCTCCCTTCCCCTATGATCCTCTGTCTTGTTTCTCAAGTTCCTCATATCAGTGAGATCATATGATAATTGTCTTTCTCTGACTTATTTCGCTTAGCATAATACCCTCTAGTTCCATCCACGTCGTTGCAAATGGCAAGATTTCATTTTTTTGATGGCTGCATAAAATTACATTGTA
>NC_138385.1:26728147-26748673 GCF_054177405.1 Leptonychotes weddellii
TATTTATTTGAGACAGAGAGAATGAGAGACAGAGAGCATGAGAGGGAGGAGGGTCAGAGGGAGAAGCAGGCTCCCCGCCGAGCTGGGAGCCCGATGCGGGACTCGATTCTGGGACTCCAGGATCATGACCTGAGCCGAAGGCAGTCGCTTAACCAACTGAGCCACCCAGGCGCCCAGGAGAGAGAATCTTAAGCAGGCTCCACACTCAGCTGAAATCAAGAGTCCGATGCTTAACTGACTGAGCCACCCAGATGCCCCATTTTTTAAGGATTTTATTTATTTTTTATTTTTTTATTTTTTAAAGATTTTATTTATTTATTTGACAGAGAGAGAGATAGCGAGAGCAGGAACACAAGCAGGGGGAGTGGGAGAGGGAGAAGCAGGCTTCCTGCCGAGCAGGGAGCCCGATGTGGGACTCGATCCCAGGACCCTGGGATCATGACCTGAGCCGAAGGCAGACGCTTAACGACTGAGCCACCCAGGTGCCCCTTAAGGATTTTATTTTTAAGTAATCTCCACACCCAACATGGGGCTTGGACTCATGACCCTGAGATCAAGAGTCTCATACTCTTCGGACTGAGTCAGCCAGGAGCCCCTTAAGTTTACAATTCTTGATTGTTTGCTTGTTACTCTCCACTGCATAACCAGTGTTAATGACTGGGTGTGTATATCCTTTAGCTCTTTATTCAGGTTCATATAACTGTGTTAAAAATAATCATTTTGTCATCTGGGCCCCAAAGCAGCTTGCCCTTATGCATAGAATTTTATAAAATCTTTTCTGGAAAGAGTTGCAACGTGCCTGTGATGCTCCTCTAAACAGACACATATAGAGGATTAAAAACCATTATTCATTTATTTTTTATCATTTTTATTTTTTTAAAGATTTTATTTATTTATTTGACAGAGAGAGACACAGCGAGAGAGGGAACACAACCAGGGGGAATGGGAGAGGGAGAAGCAGGCTTCCTGCTGAGCAGGGAGCCCAATTCGGGGCTCGATCCCAGGACCCTGGGATCATGACCTGAGCCGAAGGCAGACGCTTAATGACGGAGCCCCCCAGGCGCCCCTAAAAACCATTATTCATTTTTAAAGAAGTATCATGTGATAAACTTTTTTTTTTTGTCTCTTATGTTTCTTGCTCAACAGTGAGATCTCCGACTTGAATGGTAAGATCTAATTAATTCCTTTTACTGTCTGCACAGTATTCCATGGTATGGATATATAATTTATTCACTTATTTCTCTGTGGAAGGGCATTCTTTCTGCTATAAACATCATTGTGTATGTATTTGTGTAAGTCTCCTTAAACTGATATTTATATTTCTTGGGGATAGAGTCACAGGTGTGGAATTGCTGGGACAAAAGGTATGTGTAGTTTTAATTTTTATAGATATTCTCAGATTGCTTTCCCAAAAGGCTGAAAACAGTCAGATGAACACAAGCAGTTTTATGAAAATACACTCTTCCTTCCCTATCCTGCCAGCAGTAGGTTTTGGTACTTAAATTTTGCCAATCTAATGGGTGAGAAATACCTTGTTATTTTGTTTTTAATTTGTGTTTCTCGAACTGCTATTGTTTAATTACCACTTGGATTTCCACTTCATATTCTTCGTTAATTTTCCTACTATGTTTTTTGTCTTATCAGTTTCAAGGAGCTATTTGAGTCTTACAGATATTGACCTCTTATCTGGCATATGTATAGTAAGTTTTATTTCTCAGTGTATCATTTGTCCTTCTTTATGGTATTTTTTTCCATGGAAATGTTTACAAAGAAAAGCACATAGTAAATAAGTTTAAATTTTTCTTTATAGCTTCTGGGTGTTCCATATCCATTAAAAGAGTTCCAAAACTGCTAAATTAAACATGTGTTTGTCTAAAAGTTCTTGTAATTTTTTGGTTTTAGTGTTTAAACTTATGTTTTTATTATGTCTCAAATTTTTTAAAGTGGCATATTGTAGAGAGTTTAAATTAATTTTATTCTAGATTGGTGGGCAGTTGTGCCAGTCTCTTTTTATTAAATAAATTGCCCCTTTTCTACTGCATCGAATTACCAGCTTTGTCATATATCAAAGACCCACATATACTCGTCTCTCTTTCTACACTTTGTTTTGTTCCACTGATCTATTAGTCTATTCCTATGCTAATATCATACCATTTTGTTTATAATGGCTTCAGGATATATTTGAAATCTTTTATTTTTATTTTATTTTGTTTTTAAAGATTTTATTTATTTATTTGCGAGAGAGAGAATGAGAGAGAGAGGGGAGAAGGTCAGAGGGAGAAGCAGACTCCCCACCGAGCTGGGAGCCTTATGCGGCACTCGATCCTGGGACCCCAGGATCATGACCTGAGCCAAAGGCAGTTGCTTAACCAACTGAGCCACCCAGGCGCCCCTATATTTAAAATCTTTTAAAGCAGATAGCACATAAGGGTAGCTGTCTGGCTTGGTCGGTGGAGCACGCAAATCTTGATCTCAGAGTCCTGAGTCTGAGCCCCATGTTGGGCTTGGAGCCTACCTTAAAAAAAAAACAACAAAAAAACAGCTATCACATACTGTTTTTATTTTCTATAACTTTATTAGCTATTCTTAAACATTTATTTTTCCATTGAAGCATTAAGATCATGTACTCTGTTTATAAAATAAGAGAGACCCGGGGCGCCTGGGTGGCTCAGTCGGTTAAGTGTCTGCCTTTGGCTCAGATCATGATCTCGGGGTCCTGGGATGGAGCCCTACATTGGGCTCCCTGCTCAGCGGGGAGCCTGCTTTTCCCTCTCTCTCTGCTCCTCCCTCTGCTCCCCCCTTGCTTGGGCTCTCTCTGTCAAGTAAATAAATAAGATCTTTAAAAAAATAAAATAAGGGAAACAAAAATTATGGGATCCTAATTGTAATTGCATTAAATTTATATACTCATTTTGTGGGGGGGGGTGCCTGGGTGGCTTAGTTGGTTAAGTGTCTGACTCTTGATCTTTGGCTCAAGTCATGATCTCAGGGTCAATGCCCAGCAGCGGAGAAGGAAAATCATTGCAACGGATGCTCTAGAGTGTCATTGCCTATTGCATGCAAACATACCCACCAATGAGGTCATCAAGGGTTAAGCTGTTAAGTAATTACTGTCTTAAATGCTTTATATTATGTTGAAATCTTTGGTGGATGGTTGCGTAGGTATCTCAGTGTGTTAGTGATAGTTGAGGAAATTGATTGGTATTGAGAGGGTTGGGAACACATTATATTTTATTATTTTATTATTTTTTAAAAGATTTTACTTATTTATTTGAGAGAGAGAGCATGAGGGGGGAGGAGGGGCAGAGGGAGAAGCAGATTTCCTGCTGAGCAGGGAGCCAGATGCTGCTGGATCCCAGGACCCAGAGATCATGACCTGAGGCGAAGGCAGATGCTTAACCGACTGAGCCACCCAGGCGCTCCGCATTATTTTATTTTAAAACAATGTACTGTAGGCTCCTGCTTTTAGAAAATTTGTTAGGCAACCCGTTTTTAGGCCTTGAATAGATTCTGATGATGAGTGATACCTGTGCCCCACAAACAGTAGATTTCCCCTGCCATACCAGTGAAAAACAAATTCGGGATAAAATGGGAAAAGATACATTCCCAATGGCAATGGCTGTTTGGGGAGCCAGAGGAGAGTTTGACCTTGCCTGTGGTTAGGCAATGTCTATGACGGCTCCCAGTGATCCCAGCTTCCAGGCATTCATGCCCTTATGGAACGAACCATAGGTTGCATGTGGCTTAACCTACTTGACTTGCTTCTAATGAACAGAATCTCACACAAATCATGGATGTGACTTTTGAGATTATGTCACAAAAAGACTGTGACTTTCTTCTTGCCTCTCTTCCTCTCTGATCTCTCACTCTGGGGGAAGCCAGCTGCCATCTTTTTAGTAGCCCTAAGGGGAGGTCCTTGTGGCAAGGGACTGATGTCTCTGGCCAATAGCTGAGAAGGATTTGAAGCCTTGCCATCAGCCATATGAGTGAGCTTAGAAGCAGATCCTGCCCAAATCAAGTCTTGAGGTGACTACAACCCTGGTGGACACCTCGATTGCAGCCTTATGAGAGACTTGAGATGGGGGCATCCGCTAAGCCACCACCAGATTCCTGATCCACCAAAACCGTGAGATAAGAAATATTTGCTGTTTTAAGCCCCTAAGTTTTGGGGTGATTTGTTATGCAGCAGTAGATGAATCATATATCATCAGAATGTAAGGGATGTGAAGAGAAGCCCCAAGAATATCTGGTTCACTACTCTCTCTCTCTAGCACGTAGCACAGAGCATAGTGCAAAGTAGGCTTTCAGTAAATATTTGTTGAATGAATGAATGAATGAATGAATAAAAAGGCCAAGAGAATTGTCTTTTTTCCAACTCTGTCACATTTTGTCATCTGGGCCCCAAAGCAGCTTGCCTTTAGGCATAGAATCTTATAAAATCTTTTCTGGAAAGAGTTGCAACGCGCCTATGATGCTCCTCTAAACACAAGACCTAGACTGAGTCCAGAGAACCAGGCAGGGAACAAACTGATGCTGTCACCTCTCCCTCTTGTGCCAGAGACACATTTTCCCCCAAAGTATCCTGCTGTGCAGAAATGCAGCTCTGCTTTCCAAAGAGGGCACCTTTATTATCTTTTATTTTTTAAGTAAGCTCTACACTCAACATGGGGTTCGAACTCATGACCTTTAGAGATCAAGAGTCACATGCTCAATGAACTGAGCTGGCCAGGCGCCCCATACAGGGTACCTTGAACATTATCATCCCTAAATGTGGAAATTGAATCCCCATTTTCACTTCAGGAGAGAGTCTTTGTTTAATATCTGGGTGTTTTTTTCTCAGAACAAAGGAAGAGTCCGCTTCAAAGGAGCATTGGCAACTCCACCACTCACTAGAAAGAAATTGCTTTTAGTGTGGAAATGACATTTTGTTGTTGCTGTTTTTCTTCCTTGTCAGCTTTATCCACTGAGGTTAAAAAAAGTGCCTTAGGGGTTTAGGTTTTCATACGGGCCCCCTTGGAATACTGTAGCCCGGAGACCCCACGCTATTTACCAGGCAACTGCCCTGGCTCAGTTTCTCCCTGGGATTTGTAACTTTATATCATAAAGGCTTTTTTTCTTGTGAATCTCTGTGAGAGGAAAGGTGCATTGACAATGCCAAAGATTAAAAAAAAAAAAAAAAGGATATTAAAAATAGAGGCTAGTTCATGTTACCAGATCTGGCCGCAGATCACCTGGAAAAGACTATAAAATTTTAAGTGGTCATATTTTTCTCCTGTGAAAATGAAGCTCAGATAAAACAACCTGGTAAATTATTTCTGAACACTTTTCATTGGTTCTGTGAATAGGGAAAACACCCTGAATAGTTCCAACCCATTTTGTTAGCTCCGTAGATAGTATTGTAGCTTAAACTTTTTTTTTTTTTTTTAAGATTTTATCTATTTGTCAGAGAGAGAGAGCACAAGTGGGGAGCGGCGGACAGAGGGAGAAGCAGGATCCTGATGTGGGACTCGATCCCAGGACCCTGGGATCATGACCTCAGCCCATGGCAGATGCTCAACTGACTGAGCCAGCCAGGTGTCCCTTAAACTTGTTCTTACCTAAAAAACTGTACTTCTCTGTTCTAACTTCATACAGAAACATGGTTTTCCCCCAAGATAAATGCTGTGGATATGAGCATTTCAGGGTTGTTTACATCAAAATTCAGAACTGAATTCAACGGACTTCTATAGAGTGTACTATGTGGACACACTTCCTGTCCTCAAGGAGTTTATAATCTACTAAGAATTAGAAGAAATATCATGATAATGACATCTTTTTTAAAAAAAGATTTTATTTATTTACTTGAGAGTGAAGCAGAGGCAGAGCCAGAGGGAGAAGCAGACTCCACGTTGAGCACAGAGCCCAATGTGGGGCTGGATCCCAAAATCATAACCTGAGCCAATATCAGGAGTCAGATGCCCAACCGACTGAGCCACCCAGGCACCCCAATTTTTATCTTATTTTTAAAGTTTATTTATTTTTAAGTTATCTCTACACCCAATGTGGGGCTCAAACTCACGACCACCAAGATCAAGAGTTACATGCTCTTCCGACTAAGCCCACCAGGTGCCCCATCTTAATTTTACAGATAAGTAAAGTGAGTCCTACGGAGGTCAAATAATTTACCCAAGGTCAGACCCACAGGTGATAGTGGCATTGGGGAGAAAGCCCAGGTCTGTCTGCTGGAGTTCTTAACTGACAAAGATCTATAATATAAAGTTGATTAAGGTGACTCTGGAATGAAAACCTATTGGTTAGCCTCCAGGAAACCAAAGCTGATGGGTCCTTTGTGGTGGGAGAATAGAAAGTAGGGTTGCAGAGTTGACACTTAAAGGAACTGATGGAAGGGCATCACCGGGTGTGGAGCCTGAGGCTGAATTTTACTCACGTGTGGAAACTTCACCTGACCTGCATAGAGCGAGGCCTGACACAGTGAAAGCTCTCTTTTGATTCTGTGGGAGATGGTGAGTGATTGTTTTAAGTCAGTAGTGATTTAGCTCATTAATCCCCCTACAAGACAAGACAGAATTTGGTAAGTGGCATAAGAGAGATTTATATAAAATGCCATTGGGGTTCAGATTAAAGAAATAACAAAAGCTGGTAGTTTCAGAATGCTTTCTCTGCACCAAGCACTATGCTGAGTGCCTTACATGCATCATCTCACTCAGTCCCCACCGCGCTTACCTTATTGAAGTGGGTGGCTCAGTTGGTTTGGCTTCCGACTATTGATTTTGGGTTGGGTCATGATCTCAGGGTCATGGGATCAAGCCCAGGGTTGGGCTCCATACTCAGTGAGGAGTCTGCTTGAGAATCTCTCTCTCTCTCTCCCTCTGCCCCTCCCCTGCTCTCTCTCTCTCTTTCTCTTGAGATTCTCTCTTTCCCTCTACCTCTGCCCCTCCTCTCCCCCCCTCTAAAAAAGAAATAAATAGGGACACCTGGATGGCTCAGTTGGTTAAGCTGACTTTGGCTCAGGTCATGATCTTGGGGTCCTGGGATCCAGCTCGGGAGTCCAGCTCTGCACTCAGCAGGAAATCTGCTTCTCCCTCTCCTTCTGGCCCTCCTGCTGCTTCTACTCTCTTTCTCTCTCAAATAAATAAAATCTTTAAAAATAAAAAATAAATACATAAATCTTTAAAAAAAAGAAGAAAAGAAGGTGAGTATAATGAATGGGGTAAGAGAAAAGAGAAGTAAAACATGATAGGCAACTTGAATAAATTTGGACAGTTCAGGATAATGGCAGTGAATGGGGATATATACTGTTCCTTTTAAATTGTTGATTATATTGTGAGTCATATGATCCCTTCCTTCCAAAAGGCTTCTAGGTGTAATATCCTCTTGATAGTGGTGTCTAGGGGGATTCATGGAGAAGGAACTGCATTCTGTGGTTAGGTGGGTCTATATGGGACAGAGACAAGAATGACTACAGAAAGCAAGATGTTTCTGAGACCATGAGCTTAGTGGAAAGAAGAAATTTAAGTCTCAGAGTTCTGGAATTAGACTCAGTGAGGGACCACTACTCATTAATCCTGCGGCTTTTAGAAAGTCAACTAACCTCTTAAGCCTCAATTTCTTCATCTTGAAAGTGGGGACAAAAATAGAACCTATCTCATAAAGCTGCTGTGTGTGATGAGTAACTGACATCATGGTTGTAAAATGTTTGGAATCACCCCAGACACATAATTCAGTGCCTGATAAATGTTAGCTATGGGAAAGAGCAAGGGACGTCCAGCAGTTTGTGGAATGGGGGCTTAAGACACTTTTCTTCTAACTATTGAAAGGAAGGAGGAGGCCAGAAGGAGGGGGTCTTGGGAACACCCAGGCTGGAAACATCTGGGTTGCTCTGGGGAGGAAGACTAGGTCTGTAGGAGCGGAGTATGCATAGGAAGAATGAAATTAACGAAGTTCCTGGAAGATAATCAAGGGACAATAGCTTTTGAAATTAATTCCGTCAATGATGAGCGTTTCTCATTTCACTGTTGCTCTTTCTGTCTCACAGTTTGGCTCTGTTTTTAGCAATTGTGCCACTGAGTGAGTGCCTACCTCCATTCCCATTTATCTTTTATTATGACAAATTACAAGAATGCAGAAAAGCATAGAGAAAAACATCATGAACACTTACGTACCCACCACCCAATTCTATCAAAACTTGTCGTCTTATTTTCTTCACTTCTTTTTATTTACTTACTTTTTAGAAACAAAACAAAACAAAACAAAACACATTATACATACAATGGAAGCTCACCGGATACTTCTCCTTCCCTTGCAGTCTGTGAATGCCTCTCTCCAGAATACAATTCTATGGAATACAATGTGACTTACGCTCCCTGGAGATGTGCAGTACTGAACCCAGAGTTAGATGTTTGTCATTCTTATGCATGTTTTAGTACTTTTAACACCCAAGACCGTATCCCTAAACAATATTCTTTTACCGGTTTAAGCCTTACTAGTGGTACTGCTTGGTACTGAACATTCTGCACCTTGCTTTTTTAAATCACTCTGGGGCGCCTGGGTAGCTCAGTTGGTGGAGCATTCTGCTTTGATTTCGGCTGGGGTCCTCTTCTCAGGGTTGTGGGATCGAGACTCGTGTGGGGCTCTGCACTCAGCGGGGAGTCCGCTTGACATTCACTCCCTCTCTCTTTCTGCCTCTCCCCCCACTCACTCACTCGCTCGCTCGCTCTCTGAATTAAAGTAATAAATCTTAAAAAAAATCAGCCCTCTGTTATTGAATTCATCCATGCCAATACATGGAGCTTCATTCATTAATTTCATTAGTTTAAAATGAAATTCCATCGTATGAAGATGCTACAATTTGTCTTTTCTCTGGTTGATGGACATTGAAGTTTTTTTCTAAAATTTTTTATTGTTGCTATTGCTGCAGTGAACATTCTTGTACATTGTGCAGAGTGCAAGAGTTTCTCTAGGGAATATGCAGAAGTGGAAATTGTCCATCTTCAACTCTATCAGATATTGACAAATTGCTCTCTAAAGTAATTGTACTAGTTTAAGGGGTGCCTGGGGGGCTCAGTCGTTAAGCATCTGCCTTCAGCTCAGGTCATGATCCCAGGGTCCTGGGATCGAGCCCCACATCGGGCTCCCTGCTCAGCGGGAAGCCTGCTTCTCCCTCTCCCACCTCCCCTGCTTGTGTTCCCTCTCTCGCTGTGTCTCTCTCTGTCAAATAAATACATAAAAATTTTTTTTAAAAAATAAAGTAATTGTACTAGTTTAAAATAGTTGTACTAGTGTACTTACTCCACCAGGGGTGTATGAGTTAGGACTATTTCACATCCTTATCAACAGTTGGTATTATCAGATCTTACAACATTTGTCAATCTAATAACTAGGAAATATCTTTTTCTATTAATTTAGTTATTCTGTTATTTTAATTTTTTAAATATAGTTGGTGAGGTTGAGTATATTTTCATAAATTTATTGACCATTTGGCTTTCCTCCTCTGTGGCTTACTTGTTCATGTCCTGTAAGGATTAAATGAAGTAATATGAGTAAAGCAATTGGAACAATGCCTAATACAAAGTACACAATATGTGTTAGCTATCATTATTTGCCTGTTTTCCTATTGGTTTGTTATTGATTTGTAGTTATTACATATTTGTATATAAATCCTTTGTTATGTGAGTTGCAAATATTTTCTCTGAGTCTGTAGCTTGTATTTTCATTTTTTATAGTTTGCATACATTTTAGATTTCAATGAGTCAAATTTATCATTTTCCTATATGTTTTTGTAAGTTTCATGTCCTGTTAGCAAAATCTCTATCCCGATTTCATAAATACAGTCTCTGCTCTTTTCTTTTTTTTTAAATTTATTTATTTACTTGAGAGAGAGAGAGAATCTTCAGACTCCCTGCTGAGCATGGAGCCTGACACAGGGCTCGATCTCACAACCCTGAGTTCGTGATCCAAGCTGAAACCAAGAGTCTAACACTTAACTGACTGAGCCACCCAGGTGCCCAAAGACAGTCTCCTCTCTTTTCTTATTAAAAAAATTTAGGTTTAATTTTCACATTTAGATTTTTAAATATACATGCACTTTATTTTTGTGTGTGGCATGAGGTAGGAATGTAGTTTGTTTGTTTGTTTTTCCAGAGGATAACTGACCCCATTTACTGAATAAGTCATCCTTTCCCCATTGCTATGTAATTTCACTTCTGTTGTGTTTTAAGTTTGTGTAGGTCTGTTTTGTAGTTTTCTGTTTGGTTATTTTGAGCTATTAGTCCCTGCACTGTTACCATACTGTCATGACAACTCTACTTCTATCATAAAATCTATATAGCAAGTTTCTTCTATTTTGCTTTTCTTCATAAATGTTCTCACTCGTCTTGGCTCTTTGTTCTTCCATATGGATTTAGAATCAATTTATAACCTCCCACAAAAATATATTTTTTTTAATAATCTTTTTTTTTTTTTTAGATTTAATTTATTTGACAGAGAGAGACACAGCGAGAAAGGGAACACAAGCAGGGGGAGTGGGAGAGGGAGAAGCAGGCTCCCCACGGAGAAGGGAGCCCAATGTGGGGCTCGATCCCAGGACCCTGGGATCATGACCTGAGCTGAAGGCAGACGCTTCACGACTGAGCCACCCAGGTATCCCTCACAAAAATATTTTTTAAGGTTTTATTTATTTAAGTAATCTCTACACCCAGTGTGGGACTCGAACTCAGGACCATGAGATCAAGAGTCGCATGCTCTTATGACTGAGCCAGCCAGGTGCCCCAAAAATCTTTTTTATTGAAGTGTAGTCAACATACAATATTACATTAGTTTCAGGTATACAACATAGCAATTTGATATTTATATACATTATGAAGTGATCACCGTGATAAGTACAATTACCATATGTGACCATACAAAATGTTTACAGTATTGTCAAATATATCCCTGTGCTGTGCATTATATCCCTGTGACTTATGTATTTTATAACTGGAAGATTGTACCTCTTAATCCCCTTCACCTATTTCATGCATTCCCCCACCCCCTCCCCTCTGGCAACCACCAGTTTGTTCTCCTTATTTGTGAGTCTGTTTCTGTTTTTTGTTTGTTTTTTAGATTCGACATGTAAGTGAAATTATATGGTATTTGTCTTCCTCTGACTTATTTCACTTACCATAATACTCTCTAGGACTATCCATGTTGTCGCAAATGGCATGATTTCATTCTTTTTTATGGCTGAGTAATATTCCCCTCTGTATATATACCACATCTTCTTTATCCATTCATCTTTTGAATTGGTGTTTTTGTTTTCTTTGGGTAAATACCCAGCAGTGTAATTACTGGATTATGTGGTATTTCTATTTTCAGTTTTTTCAGGAACCTCCATTTTGGTTTTTTTTCCACAGTGGCTGCACCAATTTACATTTCCACCAACAGGGCACAAGAGTTCCCTTTTGCCACATCCTCTCCAGCATTTTTTATTTCTTGTCTTTTTGATACTGGCCATTCTGACTGGTATAAAGTGATATATCTCGTTATGGTTTTGATTTGCATTTCCCTGACGATTAGTAATGTTGAGCATTCTTTCATGTGTCTGTTGGCCATTTGTATGTCTTCCTTTGAAAAATGTCTGTTCAGATCCTCTGTTCAGATCCAATGTTTTATAAATGAATTATTTGTTTCTTTGGTGTTAAGTTGTATGAGTTCTTTATATATTTTGGATATTAACCCCTTATCAGATATATAATTTGCAAATATCTTGTCCCATTCAGCAGGTTGCCTTTTCATTTTGTTGATGGTTTCCTCTGCTATGCAAAAGCTTTTAGTTTGATGTAGTCCCAATAGTTTGCTTTTGTTTCCATTGCTTGAGGAGACCTATCCAGAAAAATATTACTAAAGCCAATGTCTAGGAGATAATTGCCTATGCTTACATTTAGGAGTTTTATGGTTTCAGATCTCATATTTAGGTCTTTTTAAAAAAAATTTTTTGAATTCATGACCCCAAGACCAAGAATTGCACACTCTTCTGACTGAGCCAGGCAAGCACCCCCACATTTAGGTCTTTAATCCATTTTGAGCTTATTTTTGTGTGTGGTATAAGAAAGTGGTCCAGGGCGCCTGGGTGGCTCAGTCATTAAGCGTCTGCCTTCGGTTCAGGTCATGATCTCAGGGTCCTGGGATCGAGTCCCACATCGGGCTCCCTGCTCTGCGGGAAGCCTGCTTCTCCCTCTCCCACTCCCCCTGCTTGTGTTCCTGCTCTCCTATCTCTCTCTCTGTCAAATAAATAAATAAATAAAATCTTTAAAAAAAAAAAAAAAAAAGAAAGTGGTCCAATGGTTTCATTCTTTTCATGTAGCTACCCAGTTTTCCCAACACCATTTATTAAAGAGATTGTCTTTCACCCATTTTATATTCTTGCCTCCATTGTCCCAGATTAGTTGATCATATAAGCATATGTTTATTTTTGGGATCTTGTTCTGTTTTGTTGAGTTATGTATCTATTTTGTGCCAGCATCATCCTGTTTTGATTACTATAGCTTTGTAGTATCGCTTGACGTCTCAGATTGTGATACCTCCAGCTTTGCTTTTCTAGTTTTTTAAGATTTTATTTATTTATTTGATGGAGAGAGAGAGAGCACAGGTAGGGGAAGTGGCAGGCAGAGGGAGAGGCAGGCTCCCTGCTGGGAGCCAGACTTGGGGCTCGATCCCAGGACCCCGGGATCATGACATGAGCTGAAGGCAGACGCTTAACCAACTGAGCCACCCAGGCACCCGTTTTTCTTTTTCAATATTGCTTTGGCTATTAGGAGTCTTTTGTGGTTCCATACAAATTTTAGGATTATTTGTTCTAGTTCTGTGAAAAATACCGTTGGCATTTTTAAAAAAAGATTTTATTTCGTTGTGTGTGAGAGAGTGTGCAAGAGAGAGCATGAGGGGCAGAGGGAGAGGGGCAAGCAGACTCCCCACTAGCAGGGAGCCCTATGTGGGGCTCGATTCCAGGACCCCGGGATCATGACCTGAGTGGAAGGCAGACGCTTAACTGACTGAACCAACCAAGTGCCTCTACAGTTTGCATTTTGATAGGGATTGTGTTGAGTCTGTAGATTGCTTTGGGTAATATGGACATTTTAACAATATTCTTCCAATCTACGAGCATGGTATATCTTTCCCTTTGTGTCATCTTCTTTTTCTTTCACCAATGTCTTATAGTTTTAAGAATGCAGATCTTTTACTTCCTTGGTTAAATTTATTCCTAAATATATTATTCTTTTTGGTGCAATAAATGGGATTGTTTTCTTAATTCCTTTTTCTTCTACTTCATTATTAGTGTAGACTTTTGTATATTGATTTTGTATTCTGCAACTTCACTGAATTCATTTATTCTAATCGTTTTTTTTGGCGGAGTCTTTAGGGCTTTTGTCATAATCTGAAAATAGTGACAGTTTTCCTTCTTCTTTACCACTTTAGTTACTTCTTATTTCTTTTTCTTGTCTGATTGCTGCAGCTAGATAGGGTCAGTGTTTTATAAATGTACTTGAAATGAATTTATTTTTTAATTGTTATGTTCAGGATTATATAAGTATGTATTTTTATTGTTATTTTTTTTTAAGATTTTTTATTTATTTATTTGACAGAGAGAGACACAGCGAGAGAGGGAACACAAGCAGGGGGAGTGGGAGAGGGAGAAGCAGGCTTCCTGCAAAGCAGGGAGCCTGATGTGGGGCTCGATCCCAGGATCCTGGGATCGTGACCTAAGCCGAAGGCAGGCGCTTAACGACTGAGCCACCCAGGCGCCCCAATATGTATTTGTAAAAGTATAGTTATTTGTTCACTTCTTCAACATAATTACTAGGTTCTGAAGGTCTAGCTTTGAAGGCTTATTTACATGTTGGTATAAACATGTCACCTTTGTTGATCACGAAATATGTAATTTGTTTAAGTTACTAAATTTTTTTTTTACATTTTTTCTTCCAATATTTTATTTAAATTCAAGTTAGTTCAATACAGAAATTGTGTACTTTCTTTTTTAAAGATTTTATTTATTTATTTGAGAGAGAGAATGAGATAGAGAGAGAGAGCATGAGAGGGGGGAGGGTCAGAGAGAGAGGCAGACTCCCTGATGAGCAGGGAACCCGATGCGGGACTCGATCCCGGGACTCCAGGATCATGACCTGAGCCGAAGGCAGTCGCTTAACCAACTGAGCCACCCAGGCGCCCAGAAATTGTGTACATTTTTATCTAATTTTTTTTTAATGCATGGATGTGATTATTTAAGTACACATGTCAAAGAGTCTTTTAAGTATCTGAACTTTTGTATTTGTTATCATAACATGTTTATATTTTCACTCTACAATTTTCTCTTGGACTTTCTGGTATTTTCATAGCAAATTATTTTTTGTTAAGTAATCTCTACACCCAACATGAGGCTTGAACTCATGATCCCAAGATAGAGAGTTGCATGCTCTACCGACTGTCATAGCAAATTTTGAATCTTCCTAGCTTTGCTAAGTATTTTGCTCCCTTCTTACATTTCAAGAATATTAAACAGAGCTAGAACTTGAAGTGAAAATTTAGTAAAATAGAAACCTCCAGAACATCTCCTGGGTCTTATTAAAATAAGATAGCAGGTGCTGTTGCTATAACACTCAAAGGCTATGTTGCTTTAAATTGTAGCTCTGCTCCCTGAGGCTCAAACCTCAGTAGACCCCTGATTTAACTATCACTGCATTGTATGGAACATACATTAACAAATCAGAGTGTCCTAGAAATCTGAATATGAATGAGTCTTGGCTGAATACCCTTATTTGGCTAATTTGAAAGGCCTTACAAAATGCATTGGTGTTCTTGGACCCACTATAATTTGTAATGAGTCTAAGAATCTAAAGAATCATTACCATAGGGCTCCAGAATAAAATGAATCTTTTTTTGTTGCTATTATATTTTACCTCTATCTTTGATGTGATGCTTTTAAAGTGGAACAGAGAATAGTAACCAGATGCAAGCAAATGGAGACTATCACATTTCAAAATCTAAAAATTTCCCAGGTGCCAGTGATTCACATTTATGTTTTAAATAATTCCATATATTGCTTGGAAATTTAGAAGGTTTCGGGGTGGGGTTGTTTCCCCTGGAGAGATGCTCAGTTTGTATAATAACTGTGTTGGCTTCTAGAGTTTTTAGGGGGTTGGCGAGTGTTGTGGCTTTCTCTCTGGTGGTCGGATTTTGGACATTAGCTGCCTGAAACGATGCTTTTCTTGGCCTTTCTTTTAGATCACAGAAAGGGAATCATTATTTTTTTGTTATTTGGAAGTAGACGAAGAAATGATATTCTAAATTATTTGAGAGGATGGTTAGGGTTAAGACTATGTAAACCCTCTTTAGGAGAAGACCTCAAGAAGGTAATATCACGTTATGCTTGCATAAACCGGAGTCTAAAATGTTATAGCTGTCTGCACCGCTAACCCTCAAATTTACAGAGATCTATTCCCACACTTTTTAAGTTGCATGCTTGGAATTTGGCATTTGGTTTCCCACGGAAATAATGCTATATTTGATTAAGGTTCAAGGTGGGCCTACAGAAACTCAATTTCACCCGCAGCGTGACTGAAATATTGTTGCATCTTTGATTTTAAACTTTGTTTCTTTTAAGCTTTGTGAAGTACACTTAAAGTACAAAATCCCTTCAAAAGGTACCAAACACTCCCGGTCCTATGCAGCCTGGCCCAGATTTGGGAACTCAGCTGATGTGTTGTACATTGCTCGATCCTCCCCAAAAGCACTGCTAGCAATTGGAAGGAATGATGTTTCCTGGACCTCAAGGTTCATCGACGTCTGGATGCTTCTGTTTCAGCTTTTCTAGGTCTCAGGGATCAAGCAGCACCTCTCACCAAGAAGGGACAGAATGAGGTGGACCGTGGCTGCATTAGCACGTCTGTATCTGGTGTCACCTACCCACCCACATAGCCAGACGGAGCCCTAGCAGGCAGCAACTGGGAGCAGGGAAACCGGCTTCTTTCTATCAGTCATGCTGTGGACTGGAGTGAGGACAGCTCCCACAGAGCTGCTGAAGCTCCAGCCTGCCCTAGCGAGATGGGAGGGAAGTTGGGAAGGGGAGTAAGTTCATTAAAATACCAGGGGATTGGCACACTGATTTTTTTTTTAAAGATTTTATTTATTTATTCATGAGAGACAGAGAGAGAGAGAGAGAGAGCGGCAGAGGCAAAGGGAGAAGCAGGCTCCCCGACACGGGATTTGATCCCAGGACCCTGGGATCATGACCCGAGCCAAAGGCAGATGCTTAACCGACTGAGCCACCCAGGCGCCCCAGATTGGCACGCTGATTAGCAAAATCCAGACTGGGAAACTAGTAGTCAAAAAGCCTGGGTGTTTCAACAGGTATTTAGAAGGTAAAGAAGAATGGAGGGAGAACCTATAGGTTAAAAGAGACATGGAAGACATATGTAATTTTTTAAATGGGGAAGACTAAGATATAGTGTCTAGGAATGCACATATAGGTGAGAAAACTTTTTTAAGAAAAGCATGGAAGTGATGACTATAAAAGCCTAGACAGGGGGTGCCTGGAGGGGCTCAGTCAGTTAAGTGTCTACCTTCCGCTCCGGCCATGATCTCGGGGTCCTGGGATCAAGTCCCGTGTCAGGGTCCCTGCTCTGTTGGGACTCTGCTTCTCCCTCTCTCTCCCTCTCAAATAAATAAATAAATAAATAAATTATTAAAAACAATAAAAGTCTAGACAATAGCTATGTATGAGCAAAGGGGGGACTTGTGATCTGGCCACTGAGTAGGGAAGGGGCTCCTGGGGTCACTGATGAAGATCTAGTTCTTGACCTGATGATGGTTGCAGGAATGTTGCTTTATATGAATTCATTAAGCCATACCTCTGTGTGGCGTTCTTTATCTGTTTTACTTTATAATATACAGCATTAAAAAATAGAAGGGCCGGGCGCCTGGGTGGCTCAGTTGGTTAAGCGACTGCCTTCGGCTCAGGTCATGATCCTGGAGTCCTGGGATCGAGTCCCACATCAGGCTCCCTGCTCTGCAGGGAGTCTGCTTCTCCCTCTGACCCTCTCATGCTCTGTCTAATTCTCTCTCTCAAGTAAATAAATAAAATCTTAAAAAAAAAAAAAAATAGAAGGGCCCATCCACGGGGTCAAAGCGCTAATAAGCTAGACCCCTGGGGACTGACCTGGTTGTGGAAGCTTTCAAAGGAAGGGAAAAAGCATTCCCATCAGAGCAGGGGTAGAGTGGAGTGGAGAAGGAAGAGACGGCTGGGGTGGGCCAGCAGGGACAGTCAGGAAGGACTTAGGGCTTGGCAAGAACGGGAGCATTTGCTAAGTAGTTTGGGGCCGAATCCAGGCTGAGGGTACTGTTCCTCACTTAGGGAACATAGATTGAGGATGCTTGTAATGGTGCTGCCCCAGATATGCTCTGGGGCCAGAAGCAAGTGTTTCACATGTTTTTGTTCCATTTCTAAACAAGGATAATGTCCCCAACCTGCCTCAGGATGTTATGAATTAACAGTAATACACAGTCTGATATATTTTTTTAAGATTTTATTTGTCAGAGAGAAAGAGAGAGAAAGAGCAAGAGAGCGGCAGGCAGAGGGAGAAGCAGACTCCCCACTGAGCAGGGAGCCCGATGCGGGACTCGATCCCAGGACCCTGGAATCATGACCTGAATCAAAGGCAGCCGCTTAACCGACTGAGCCACCCGGGTGCCCCCATAGTCTGATATTTATTTTAAATTTTATTCTATATTTTAACAGTATGGGTCAAATTAACACAAGATTTCTAGGTCAGGAAACACCTAATAAGATGGCAAGGGTTTAAAAACAGGCAGCCTGGGAGCAGGCAAGAAGCAGGGTGCAAGGAGGTGCTTAACAATATGGAGTGGGGGCCCGGTAGCTGGGTTGAAATTCAAGGTCAGGGCCCTAATCTTTTTTTTTTAAGATTTTATTTATTTATTTGACACACAGAGAGAGAGAGAGAGAGAGAGCCAGAGAGCACAAGAGGGGGAAATGGCAGAGGGAGAAGGAGAAGCAGGCTCTCCACCAAGCAGGGAGCCCGACACGACCCTGGGATCATGACCTGAGCTGAAGGCAGATGCTTAACCAACTGAGCCACCCAGGCGCCCCTCAGGGCCCTAATCTTTAAGAATATTGTAAGAATAAAACAGAGTCCCTGTTTGAGAGCAACTGTCGCAATAGGTAAGTTAACCAAATAGTCACAGGGCCTAATGCAAGCAACTAATAATTGGATCTGGGTTATAAGTCACAGTGTTCTAGCAGGGTCAATGGCCAGGTTGACTGTGTGCAGTCATGTGAGTTATGGAACTCAGGCTCCTTTATTTCCCCTAAATGAATAAACAGGATTTGTTCTAGAGCTTGGGGCTGACTGAATCTATAGGAGTGGGGTTGGGTTAGTCAAGTGGCTTCAGCTGTGGGAATTGGTTTGCTCTTTTACTTCTTGAATATAAATCTAACACTTTTCATAACTGTAGGTTTTTTCCTAGAGATGTGATTAGATTCAGGTTCACTTTTTAAGTTAAGAATCCCTCATGGGTGGTGTTCTTTTTCCTTTATTGCATCTTGACATCGGAAGGTCTATACTGTCTGGTGTCTCACTTTTTATAATATTAAGGTTGGTGAGTGGGGTTCATTCAGGTGGTTCAGGCTGATTTTTGCATTAGAGTATCCTATCAAGCTTCAAGCTGATGATTTTAGCAGTCACTGATGATCATGGCCTAGGTCCATTATTTCCTTAGAAGGAGGAGATTGTTGATTTTCCAATGCCATCATTTCTTCTGCATTAGCTAGAATTCTATAAAGAAGAAATTTCCCTCATCTACATCGTGTCTATGTTGAAATGCAGTTATTATAGGAAAGGTAGGACAACTGTGTGATTTTTGCCTTGTAGTTATCAATTTTCAGAATGATTTTGGTGTCCAAGTAAGCTTCAATGGTGACTAATATGTTTTTATCAGCTCATGATGAATTCAGAGATTTTTATATATTGGATGTGTCTCAGTAAGTCAGTGATTTTTTACTTTGATACCCTAATTGCCCCATAGTAGGCTAGTGGGAGCCCCTTTAAAGTTGACTCATGAGGCCTCTGGGCATGACCACAGTAGTTGTTATAGCTTCCTTGCTTTCCTGCACAAGAAGACCTCCCCAGCTCATCTAGTACAGTCCCTATCCCAGACCTGGAGTCAGCGACTTCTCTAAGGAATCCTCTTTATTTCGTGGGGGATGATATTCAGAGATCATAATTTGTGTCCGGGTCCTCATTGCTACTATGTGGTCATTTCTTCTTGGACTCTTCAATGGTCAGGGCAAGAAATGACTTTTTTGTTTAAAAAGACCCCTGAGTTTATAGTGATATTTCCAATTTAAATTGAACATTGCAGGGTTTTTACCTAGCTTCGAGTTTGTGTATGTATCTCCTTTCTCTTATTTTGAACATCTTGGTTCTTAATAGCATTAACATAGTTACCTATAATATAGCTCCCTATAAAAATAAAAATAGCACTATTATCGTTAACAGTAAAACTACTGAATGCAGTTCAGAATTTCTTTGTAGTTCTCTGTGTCCTGACAGTGTATCCAATTTGGGATGTACAGTCAAAATCCTGTGTTTTGAAGTCAAGTTGAAATAATTCTTTTCTCCATATTGCTTTGTCACCAATTTAGTATAAAGTTCAGTTCATTTGTTTCCATTTGCTTTCTATTTTTAGGGATTTTTTCTTTTTGATTAATTTTGTTCCAAAGTCGAAGTATATAACAAAGTATATTTAAAGAAATCCCAAGATCATCCCAGTGTTGTCCACCTTCCCTTGCACTATAGAGAAGCATCTTCATTAGTTATTGTTTATCCTTCATGTTGTGTCATTTTTTTTTTAAGATTTTATTCATTTGCGAGAGACAGAGAGTGAGCGTGAGGAGGTGCAGAGGGAGAGGGACAAGCAGATTCCCTGCTGAGCGGGGACCACGACGTGGGGCTCAATCCCAGGACCCTGAGATCATGACCTGAGCTCAGGTCAGACACTTTGCTGACAAAGCCACCCAGGTGCCTCTTTATGTTGTATCATTTTGAAACTATAAGTGAATGTGGGCATGTGGAGGGAATATGTATGTTTCCCTTTAGATTAGGCTACTAAAAAGGTGCCATATTAGAAGCATTGTTTTACTCTTGCTTTTTTCCCTAGTAATAGATCCTGTTGATATACCATATCAGAATATAGAAGTCTTCCTCATTCTTTAATTTTTAAATAGCTGAATAATACCCTTTGTGGGTATGTACCATAGTTTATTTAAGCAGTTCCCAACTGGCGGACATTTGAGTTGCTTCCAGTGTTTTGCTACTACAAATGATTCTCTATTGAATGGCCTTATACATACGCTATTTTGGTTTTGTCAGTGTATCTTTGTAATAACATGGATGTAATTATTAATGTGAGCTTCAGTTGAGCAAAACTATTTCCATATCCTAGTAGCTGGTCAATAGTAAGAGCTCTTTTTTTTTTTTT
>NC_138385.1:26748773-26763367 GCF_054177405.1 Leptonychotes weddellii
GAAGAGCGCGAGGTATTGTGGGAGAGGGAAAGCAGCGTCACAAGTCAATAGTAAGAGCTCTTTGCCAATCTAGTGTTGATGAGTGCTAGCACAGGAATAATCCTGAAGATAGCCAACACGTACACAAGTCACTTATAACTCACTGGCTCTCAATTTTCCCCAAATGCATCATGCCCACTCTAGTCTTTGGCCCTTTGCTCTTCCACAACCCACTGTCCCTAGAATTCTTACCCTTCACCATGAATTCTAATGTGAACGTTTCCTATCTTACTGTTTTGTTTCCTCTGTCCTTTGAATGTATTTTAAAACTTTTAAGTTTGTAGTTTGACTATCCAAGCAGCCTTCAAAATGATGCCTCTCTTCCCCCTGCAATTAGGGTATACTGCTGCCAGATGGCAGAAGTATCTTGGTTTGGGGGCACCTGGGTGGCTCGGTTGGGTGTCCAACTCTTGATTTTGGCTCAGGTCATGGTCTCAGGGTCATGGGATTGGGTCTCATGTGGGGCTCCTGCTCAGCAGAGAGTGTGCTTGGGATTCCCTCTCCTTCTCCCTCCGCCCCTCCCCCCTGTTCTTGCGAGCTCTCTCTCAAATATATAAATAAATCTTAAAAAAAAAAAAAAGAGGGGGCGCCTGGGTGGCTCAGTTGGTTAAGCGACTGCCTTTGGCTCAGGTCATGATCCTGGAGTCCTGGGATCGAGTCCCGCATCGGGCTCCCTGCTTGGCGGGGAGTCTGCTTCTCCCTCTGACCCTCCTCCCTCTCATGCTCTGTGTCTCTCATTCTCTCTGTCTCAAATAAATAAATAAAATCTTAAAAAAAAAAAAAAAAAAAAGAAGTATCTTGGTTTTGTTCTCAAGGTCCAAAGGTAAAAGGATGGGCGACCTGGGCAAGTTTCTCAGAGCTGTTTCCTTATACTGTAAATTGAAAGGAATGGGTTGGGTGATTTCTAAATCCCTGTCTCTAACTTCTATGAGTCTATATAATTTCCTAATTGTTTTCAGTTTCTTCTGACCACCTTTTTTTTTTTAAGTTTCTTTTTTTTTTAGCAATCTCTACACTCACGTGGGACTTGAACTAAGAACCCCAAGGTCAAGAGTTGCATGCTCTTGTGACCAAGCCAGCCAGGCACCCCTCACGGCCTTTTTATTTTCTCTTGGCAAGAGAAAAAAGTGAGCTATAGGTCTTTCCTAGGCTGAAGGCATATAAAACTTAGGAGTTCTAACTGAAAAGAAAAATTAGAAAAGAAAAGCCATTTTACATGTTATTTTGACCAAAGAGTGAAAATCCTCTTATCACTCTGGTTTTTTATGTTTTGTTGTTGTTGTTTCTTTGTTTTTTATTGTTGTGGGTTTTTTGTTTTGTTTTGTTTTGTTTTGTTTTGTAGCTGCTGGCTAGGTATTACTTGAATTTGCATTTGTTTGACTTGATAATTTATTTACTTATTCAACAAATATTTGTTGAAGGCCTTCGTGCCAGGCACCATTTGGTTATTATTGGCTTTGCTCCTTTTGTTGTGTTTTGTTTTTAGCTGTAGCTTGAGCTCCAAATCTGTTTTTTTTTTTTTTTTTTTGGAGCTTCTAATTATAAATTCAAACAATTCCCAGAACAGAAACTTCTATATAACAAATTTAAGCAATTTTCTGGACTAAACTATAAACCGGATTGATCATGTGACTTAAGTAGGTGGAAGTTATTTAGCGAGTCTCATTCATTTTGAATTATCTGACCAATAAAATTAAAAGACAAAAAAGGACTGAATTTTTGCCTGTGGTTTTTTTTTTTTTGGTTTTGCTAAGTGAGGCTGTTAAAAAGAGGCAACTGCCACCCTAAGATAAAAAAAATCATTTCAGCGCCTAGAAAAGAATTAGAAGGGAAATATTCATCAGAAACTTGTAATAAAGGAAATTCTTTCAAATTGAATAGATGTGTAGAGCCACAGAACATTCTCTGTATTATCCTCTTTGTTTTTCTTTTCGTTTCGCCATGAACTTGTGTAAACACTGTCAGGGGCTAGTCCCAGTGTGTGGAGCGGTGTTTGGGATTCACTGTTTTAGGACGAGAACTGTATTTTATTCCGACTTGTCTTCCCATTGTGCTAAGGCTCCAAGAGACAATCATCAAATTCAGTTGAAGTCTATCTTTGGAGTTAATGTGTTTTCACAAAAGCGGTACTGTTTTGACTGAGGAGGTGGTGTGTTATGCTGTGAATGACACTGATGAAGTAAAAAAAAAAAAAATGGCTTTGTATACAGTTAAGTATTTGTAGCCCAGATTTTACAGATGATGAAAGAGACACAAAGGTTAAGTGAGTGAGCACCCTCAACTCAGTGAGTCAGGAAAATAGACAAGAACAGAGAAAGACTCTGACTTCTAGGACCATGTAACCACTCAACTGGAATCAGAAATTAGAACAGATGGGGGCACCTGGGTGGCTCAGTCAGTTAAGCTTCTGACTCTTGATTTCGACTGACGTCATGATCTCAGGGTTGTGGGATTGAGTCCCCAGTGGGGCTCTGCGCTCAGCAGGGAGTCTGCTTGAGATTCTCTCTCTCCCTCTCCCTCTGCTCCTCCACTGTGTGTGGGCACACTCTCTTTCTAAAAATAAATAAATAAATAAAATCTTTAAAAAAAAAAAAAAGAAATTGGGAGAGATTAACTGTGATTTACAGCAGTTTTGACTGACTCATTACCTGAATGATCCAGGATGACTTTTCAAGCAAATATGCACGGGTTTAGACCCTAGTCTCAGGCTGAACAGAATTTGCTTCATCTGTGTTACACTTGGCTCTGGAATAAATTTGCAGTTTGCTCCAACTCTCTAGAAGAAAGTGAATTCTAACAATGGTCTTCCAAAGTCCCACTTAATGAAATTCTGTGAAGATGCACAGATTCATGGGATTTGACAATCAGTAATTATCCCCAGCATTCTCACAGCTCCCTCCTGCAAACTGGACTAATCTTGAGGCACCCCCTCAACTCAGAGAGCCCAGAATTCTATGATTTTCTACATCTTCTGACCCATAGGCTGATCCTGAGTCGACTAGATGAGGGACTATCCATTTTGACAAGATTTTCTAAAGATTTTGTGCATATTGTGTGTCCAAAGCCATTTTTTATCATCAGCGGAGTACAGGGAAATTTTTGCTTTGTTTAATTTCAATTTTATGTTTTGGTGTAAAAATACTGTGAGTCTGCAAGAAACCCCTTAAAGCCCGTTCATATTATTATGAGTAATCTCATACTATTCTCTCTAGTCCTAATCATCCTGTGAAGTTAAATTTTATCCCACTGTTTGAAGGGAAAAAGCCAAGGCTTAGAAAGGTAGAATTTCAAGTGGTCCTGGAGGACTGTAGAGCTGTCAGCTGATAAGAGTTATGAGGCAGGGAGCTGCCCCCACAAACCCAGCCCGAGTCCTCAGAGGATGTGGTCCCTTTAAGACTAGGAGAGGCTACCAGAGAAGACCTGAGCGGGGAAAACCTGGCCAAGATCCACAGACCTTGTTGACACAACCTCGCTTCTCTGGAGAAGTCCTTGAGGCTATTTTGTGTGGCTGGGCTCCTGCCTTGCTATGGGTTCCACTTCCTTGGCTCCTTGTATGTCTGCTATAGCCCTGACCCCACGTTTCCAGGACCAGACTGCTTGATCACGTAAAGGGGTGCTTATTTGGTCAATGTTCATGATCTCTCTCACTCCCCAAAGTGAGTATATTCACTCTTTCTTTTTTACCTTAATTCCTCTGACCTGAATCTCAGTCCGCGTGGTCTAGCAGGCTCCAGCCTCAGCTCGCTTTTGCTCATGCCTGCTTAAGGATCCTCCGTTGCCATCCTTACCAAGAACCTGTCTATTCACTCTCACCCTTTCCAGCTATGTGTCCTTGATCCCAGCCCTGGGCCTTCTATAGTTACCAGTAGTGGGGGGATTAGAACTGATTATACAGCTCATATTTGTTCTTCGACATATATTCATTTGCATCCATTTATTCCAAATGTATTCATTGAGGGTCTACTATTAGTCCCTGTGGTACGCACTGAGGGTAAAGCAGTGAACAAGACAGTTTATGGTTCCTGTTCTCATGGAGTTTAGAATTTAGTAAGAGATGTTCATTCATCTAATAATCACACTAATAAATATATAAGAACAAATTGAGACAAGTGCTCTGAAGGAAAGGAACAAGTTTTCATGAAAGCATATAAAAAGGTAAGTTTACCTTGCCTGGGGTCGGGGGGTTGGGATGAGGAAGGACTTCCCTTGGGAAATGATCCTTTGGCTGAGATTTACCCGTTACGAACAGAGGAGTCAGGGGGTGTGTTGGGGCCCCTTAGAGTCGGACTGGCAGACTGTCTAGAATAGGTAAATTGACTGAGGGCCTCAGCTGCTGTGTTCTGGCCCTTCCCATGGGCTGTTCCCTCCTGCAATTGTGTCCAGTGGGGAGCCTAAGGCACATTTAGTGCCGGTAGATATGTGCACTGCTTTGTTGGTCACCTTTGGCTCCAGGACTTGGAGAAGCTTCCTTAAACTACATGGTAGTCCAGACCACTCCCATTCCACCTTCCCGCCTCTCTCCCTTCGTCAGGGTCAGGCTTTCGTCACAACTCCCTTCCTCTTTTCTTACACACACTCACTTCTGCTATGAAAATCTTTCCATGTTGGGTCCCTTCTTGCCATGTGCTTCTGGGAGGACCTCAAATAACACGCATAGAGTGGGCTTTTGAATCGCAGGGAATCATCTTTACTTCCTGGGCCTAGCTTTGACTTGCATGAGGTGGAAAGAAGACTGAAAGCTGTGAAGCTTCAAAAAACTCATTGTTGGTAGATGTTGGGGGCTAGCAGCAAGTCTGCCATGCCCTTCTGCCATCCAGAAGCTGGGGAAAGGTCTCTGAGCAGGGGTCTTAGGGACACTGTTATCTTTATTCCCCACCATCCTGCATTGCTGCCTCTCGTCTGTCTTCCTGGCTACAGCTTTCACTCTTTTGCTCCAGATAGTTACTACAATTACCAAGTAATTACCCAAGGAAATATGGGTAATATAGTAGAGAACATAGAATACCCCTTTCCTGATAATTATCTCATTCATCAGGGCCTGTCTTCCAGTTCCCTCAAATCTTGCTGATCTTGGTTTGGGCCTTTCCACAAGTTCTTTGCCATATTTTTTTGTCTTCCTAAACCTGAAATCTTTTCTTTTCCATGCTCAATTAAAATGCCCTTCTGTTTTGAGCTTAACTTGAAGGAGCAGTGAGTATTCTAGAAAAAGTCAGACCAGAGATGGAATCTCAGCTCCACACCACTTCCTGTATGTGAGACTTTGGGCAGGTTACTTAATTATAAGCTTCAATTTTCATATTATAAAACAGAGTTAATAACACTTGCCTCCCAGGATAGATGTGAGGATTAAATGACCTAGAGTATATAAAAGGACCAAGTACATAGTAGCTATGGAAAATGCCAGATCCCTTTTAGCTCCCATACCACCCTTCCTCTTGTCATTCTTAACTCTTTTTTACTTCCCTGGAAGCCTAGTCCCCACAGCACATTTGCCCTTCCCAAAACAGTAAGGGCCTTGAGAGATCTATTTCTTTTTAAAATTTTCCACATCCCAATGATCTAACCACAAATAAGTCCTTTCTCTTACTCATTATCTTTTATTATTCTAGACTTTGGTACATTCAAAACTCGAATGAAAACATTCAGCTCATCGTAGAGACATGGAGCTTACAGGGCCACAAGAGGAAAAAATTAAAAACTATAGACTAGACTCCATTCATGTATTCACCAAATATTTCTTGACTCTATTATATCTCCACTGTGTGATGCCTAAGTGTTCCACGGCTTACTTTTCCAGGATAGATCTCAGCATAGAAGAGGGAGCAGTGTAAAATGTGTTGAACATCAGGGTTCCAAAATATCCTGGGCCTCATCTCACGGGAGGGATTGGCCTACTGGTAGACCACTCTCTCCTTAGGCCCTGGTGTCCCCCCAGCTTGTGGAGATCTGTTCTTACTCTACAGCTTTTCCGTTCTCTAACCAGGTAGGCTTGGACAAGTTCCTTAACCTTGAAGACACTGTTTTTTCACTTGCAAAATAGAGTGAAGACAAATATTTTTCTCTGAACGTTGTCACGAGGATGAAATGACCTGACTCCTCCAAAGTGCTTAGCACCATGCCTGGCGTATCATAAGTGCCCAGGATCTGTCCCCTTCCCCCTGCATTATCAGCACCACTATTATTTAGGTTAAGTGAGCCTAGCAGCTTGGAGGCTCAGATTTCACAAGTTCACACCATTTTCCCCTTTCTTTGGAGGAGGATGGGGGCAACAGATAGGAAGGCCAACTTTGCCACTTAGTAGCTATGAGCCTTTGGTAAGTCATTTAACACGGCTAAACCTCAACGATGAGATCTGTAAAATGAGGAGACTAACGGTCCCAATTTCGTAAGACTGTTGGGAAGATTACATGAGATAGTTGGGGAAAGGCACTTAGCCTGGTGCCTGGAAGAACATGGCGAACACATATTAGAAGTTAGCTGTCAGAATGACAAAGTTCCTCTTCTAAGCTCTCTGTACCCTCTTACACTCCCTTTAGCTCTCTGTACCCTCTTACACTCCCTTTCTATCTCCTATTTGGGGCAGAGCTCTGTTTAGAGGAAGCCGAAAGTAATTGCTCACAGGAACAATCTCTTTATTCCTAGAAAGACCTCTTTTCTACTTTATTATGTAGGCAATTATATCCCTTTTGACTAAATCTCCCCATTTCAGACTCTGCCTTAGGCTTAGGCTTTTATCCCCAAAGGATCCATAACTGTGTTTTATGAAGCAGAAGAATAGCATACCCCTCCTCCTAACACACCCACCCACCCACCCACACACACACATTCACACTCCCCAGGTAAATTCTGCGGTCCCTTCCTCCATGTGGATTCTATCTATAATTTTTAAAAAGCAATTTTTCTTTCCTGCAATACAGTGGGTCAGTAAATAAGAGATTTCATGCATCAGTGTCAGACCAAGAGGCCTCATTGACTACACTGTGTGTCCTCTCCACCTCCAGCAATTTCAATCTAGGAGTGCCTCTGACCTATTAATGTCAAATGCAATGTGCTCAGCCTCCAACAGCCTCCGCTTTGGCCTACAGGTGCATTAATGCCATTCTGACCCTCGGAAACCTTTGAGTCAGCCTGTATGGTGAAGAGAGGAGAAAAATGTGTGTGTGGTTGGGGGGAGGTGGGGTAGGGTGGGGAAGGGCAGAACTCAACTGAATTATAAAGCCCATACTTGCCAGCTTATAAGAAACATTAAACCAAACAGCCTGTACAGTCCATTTGCCGAAAAGACATTTAATTATTTCAGCGAGAACTAGTTAGAGATGAGAGCTCATAAAATAAACAAAGAGACCCTAGCATTTGGTTTGAATGCCTTCCTATTTTGCCACAGGCCACAATTTAATTAAAATTCTGAATAGAAATTTTAAGATGACACATTCTTCTCCCTAGCAGCCAACAATAGAGATAAAACATACCCAATATTTTCCTGGAATTTTGGAAGCTTTAACGAAATGCACAAAGCTAGGCGATCTTTGCCATCTGCCCCCACCCCCAGCCTCCCGTGGATGAGAGATGTTTGCAATCCTTAGGCTTGATGTTTAAATCTGGGCCAAGAGCTCACAGGTCATAGAAACTTTGCTATTTTAGAGAAAAATGCAGAACTGATTATTGAAAAGCTGACCAAAAGAGGTGGAGGTTAGTGTGGGTTTTGGGGGAGAGACATGGTTTTATTGATGTGATTCCATCAGTAGAGCAAGCGCTGAATCAAAACTCAGGAATTCTGGGCTCTAGCCCTGGCTCCAGTCATTAACAATTTATTTTAATCTTCTCATTAGTTCAACTTTGCCATCTGTGAAATGGGATAGTTGAGGCCATAATCCTTGCAGGTCTCTCCAGCGGTAATATTCCATGTCTTTCTATAGGAAGATAAATATGGCTTTAGGATAGAAATGGCCACAAATTCAAACAGTTTGGAAATGAGGGCAGTTCTTCCAGCTGTGTTGATGAGGCTCCAGAAGGAATTACATAAATCAACACATCTATTTTTTGTTGATATCTAGTTACTAGAGCAATGCCTGGCTCATAGTAGGGGCTCAATAAATATTTCTTGGCTGAGCTTATGACTCTTCTAGAGAATTTTCACTCTCTTTCTTTTCTTTTTTTTTTTTTTAAAGATTTTATTTATTTATTTGACAGAGAGAGAGCACAAGCAGGTGGAGTGGCAGGCAGAGGGAGAGGGAGAAGCAACAGGGAACCTGATGTGGGACTTAATCCCAGGACTCTGGGATCACAACCCGAGCCGAAGGTAGATGCTTAACCGACTGAGCCACCCAGGTGCCCCTGTTTCTTTTTTTTTTTAATTTAATTTATTTATTTGAGAGGGGAGAGAGTGGAGTATGAGTGGGGAGGGGCAGAGGGAGAGGGAGAAGCGGGCTCCCCACTGAGCAGGGAGCCCGATGTGGGGCTCGATCCCAGGACCCTGGGATCATGACCTGAGCTGAAGTCAGACTCTTAAGAGGTCAGACTCAACTGACTGAGCCACCCAGGTGCCTCTTTAACTCTGTTTCAATTACCTAGCTTTCCAACCCCTGTTGTGCAGATGTTTAAGATGTTTTGATGTACTTGGGGGTAAAATTTGCTTAATAAGTAATATGTTAATTTATAGGCCATTACAATTGACTTGTTTTTTCTGTTAGTAAATTGCTACCATGAGGGATTTTAAAAATTGTTATCTATACACCAGTTAGGTAAAATCCTAGGGATAGCAATAATTTGTATCCTTCCTCAACATAGGTTGTGTGGTTTTGTTTGACCTTGTGGATTTAACAGCCAAAGGCCTGAAAAATGATTTCTGTCACAGTCTCACTTTCCATTCATTTCTTTATATTTATGGCCAAAGAGAAATGCATTATTTAAATATTTAATTTTTCTGTTGCACATAGAAGTTTCAGAAAGCTCCTCTGCACCTGGGAGGAGCCTTTATGTTGGATGTTCCATCCCTTATCAGCAGGAATCATAAAACCTCTGAGTTTAAGTCTTAAAAGTTATTTTGGTCAGTATCTCATCTGATGCTTGATTCCCTTTGACAATATTTCCAATGGAACAGTACTTTCTGGCAATGGTTCAGGTCTGTCTTATAAACGAACTCTCTGAACTACGGTTCTTAGTCAGTTCAGGCTGCTATAACAGAATACCATGGACTGGGTGGCTTATTAACAACAGAAATTTATTTGTCACAGTTCTGGAGACTGGGAAGTCCAAGATCAAGGCCCTGGCCCATTCAGTGTCTGGCAAGAGGCTGCTTTGTGGTTTCTAGATGGCTGTCTTCTTGCTATGTCCTCACATGGCACGAGGGGCCAGGGAGCTCTCTGGGGTCTCTGTTATAAAGGCACAAATTCCATTCATGATAGCTCCACCTTCATGATCTCATCATCTGCCAAAGGCCCCACCTCCAAATACTGTCACCTTGGGAGTTAGGGTTCCACATACGAATTTTGGAGGGATACGCACATTCGATCTATAGCAGATTCCCCCCTCATCCACTTTCTTCTCCCTGTTCCAACTAAAGCTTCTAAAACTGGTAGCTTCCGCTTCCTTGCTCCCGATCTACTCCTCCATTCACTCCCCCATGTGGTGTGATTTAGCAATGATACCGTTCACACCAAGGTCACGGGCGACCTCCATTGCCAAACCAATGTATACTTACCTCGCAGCGCTTCACAGCATGTGAAATAACCAATCCCTCCTTGAAATCTTCCTTCCTTTGGCTACTGTGCCAATCTGCTGTCCTTGTTTTTTCCTCTTACCTCTTACCTCATCCTCTGGCTCTGCTTCCTTGGCTGGACTCTTCAGTGTTGTTGTTTCCCAAGGCTCTAATCTTGACCTTCTACTCTGTCCCGTACACTTTTCCTAGACAGTCTAAACCACTACCATTTATTTTATTTTCTAATTTTTAAGTAGGCTCCGTGCCCAATGTGGGGCTTGAACTCACGACCCTGAGGTCAAGAATCTCACGCTCCACCCACTGAGCCAGCCAGATGCCCCTAAACCACTGCCATTTATATACAGATGGCCCCCAAACCTCACCTTGAACCTAGATTTCTCTTCTAAGCTCCATATTCATTCGTATGGGTATCCATATTCATTCATGATCT
Organism: Leptonychotes weddellii; assembly: GCF_054177405.1. NCBI lineage: Eukaryota > Metazoa > Chordata > Mammalia > Carnivora > Phocidae > Leptonychotes > Leptonychotes weddellii. The sequence continues at coordinate 26,758,961 of NC_138385.1, forward strand.
ACATAATCTACATATTCTAGATATGCAGACAACAGCATATCCCCACCTGGACGCCTTAGAGATACCTCACCATGTCCCACCTGGATCATTGCAGCCATCTTCTGTCTCTTCCTCATTCCATTCTCCACGCTTCTGGCTGAGTAATTTTTAAAAATCCAAATCTGATCGGGCCACTCTCCAGTTCAAAATTATTTCGTTGTTCTCCATTGCTTATAGTATAAATCTAAACTTCTTTATAGGTCATATAAGGCCCTTCATGATCTTTACCATTTTCTCTAGGTTTATCTCTGTGCCCATCCATCCTTTCCCTCTGCAACACACACGTGATTCATCTGATAATATCACGTCCTTTCATGATGTCTGAGCTCTTGCACAGGTTGTCCCCTCTTTTAAGTCAGCTTAAGCGTAGCTGTCTCTGGGAGGTCATCTCTACTCAGATTCTCACCCCTCTAGTCTCCCGTTGTGCCATATATCGATCTTCATTATAGCTCTGATTGCTTCTATCGTGTGTTGGTTTCATTAAATACTCATTTCCTAGTTCTTTTTTTTTTTAAGATTTTATTTATTTGAGAGAGAGAGACAGAGATAGTGAGAGAGAGCACAGTGGGGGAGTGGGAGGCTCCCCGCTGAGCAGAGAGCCTGACGTGGGGCTCGATCCCAGGACCCTGGGATCATGACCTGAGCCGAAGGCAGACGCTCAACCAACTGAGCCATCCAGGTGCCCCCAAATGTCCCTTCTTTTGCTGACAGGTATTGTCCTAATTATTATGGGGGAGGAGGGGTAGCCAGACTGCTAGGATCTTGGGTAGCCTAAGCATATTAAGGATAACAAAATCTTTAGGGGCTGGGATGCTCAAGTATATCAAGGAAGATCAGCATTTAGAGGCTAGAGTTCTCCAAACAAATATAACTCATCAGTGCTTTGAAAAATTCTAAGGAGCCTATTACACGAAAATCAAAATAGTGGTAACTTCATTGTGGTGGGGTGTGGTTAATCTTGTGTTACAGGAGAAGCTTCTGGTATGCTATTACATTTTATATATTGATCTGGGTGGTAGTTATGTTGGTGTATACATAAATAAAAATTTATTGAGTGATTCACATAAGCCTTGTGCACTTTATATATATTATATCCCAGTAAAAAAAAAAGAGAGAGAGAGAGAGAGAAACTGAAGGGAAAATATATGTAGCAGAAAAAGTAGCCCATCACAATTTATATTTCAAACCAAGCTTGGCACCCATGTTCAAACTGCTGTGTTATAATCATGCTTTACCTAAGGCCTATAGAGGACAAATTGGTGACCAAAGGAACAGAGCTTCCTTTTAACGGTATTCTTTACCTGCCCATTGTCCTCATTATATGTCAAGCCTTTTGAGGGCAGGGACTGTGCCTTTCATGTATGTATTCCAAATGCATAGCGCAGAGTAGGTGCTTAATCAACAGGCACCTCTATGACAGTTGATACTCTTTTCTGCAAAAGAGTAGAGCAGACAAAGCCTGTCCTTTTACCTTCCTTCCTACTTTTCCATGTTCCTCACCTCCATCTTGGTGCCCCTGTGCCCTGCCCGTCACCCCCAGCTCCCTGCTATCGTAGCTGAAGGAACCATTTGCCTGGTAGAGGGCGTGCTATGCCTGTCCCATATTAAGCCCTCAACAGACACTTGATGCCTGAGGCAGAGAAGCAAGGTTCCAGGGTGCTGGTGTAAGCGGGGGGCTGAGTGAGTTGAGGACGTCGGATAGCGGGAAGGTGCACTAGGTCATAGGTCGAAATGGAGCCAAGGGCAGGTGCTACCAGCAGCAAGACACCAGAGAAGAAAGTCAAGAAATAGACTAGGGCCCCAGAAACTAGAGCCAAGTCTGGGGCCCTGGGGCCTGGAATGCCGAGCCAAAGAGTGTTCCGCTGCAGGAGCCAAAGTCAAGAAGAGCCAGAGCTGCGCCAGTGGAGATTCATGGTCAGGTGGGATGAAGCCCCAAAGAGACTCACCTGCCCAGGCTGACAGTTTTGAGTCAGCTGGACCATGATTCTTTTCGGTTTATGCCTCGTCTGTCCATCTTACACTGGCTGAGTACATTTCTTTGGTAGTCCACTAATTCGTATTTTCCTACCAGGGGTTTAGCTGATCATAAGAACAGCTTATAGGGGGCGCCTGGGTGGCTCAGATGGTTAAGCATCTGCCTTCGGCTCAAGTCATGATCCCAGGGTCCTGGGATCGAGCCCCGCATCGGGCTCCCTGTTATTCAGGAAGCCTGCTTCTCCCTCTCCCACTCCCCCTGCTCGTGTTCCCTCTCTCGCTGTGTCTCTCTCTCTCTGTGTCAAATAAATAAAATCTTAAAAAAGGAACAGCTTATAGTAGTAGAGTCCTTTAAAGTCTGCAAAATGCCATTGCCACTGAACAGATAAGGAAACCGAGACTCAGAGAAGTTGAGCATCTTCCCCGATGTCACACAGGTACTAATTGGCATTAGAGCCGGAAGCCAACTCTTATGAGTGCAAGTTCAATGAACTTTTTTTTTTTTTTAATCACACTGTAGATGCCTGATAGGGATTTAAGGGATTACCTTGCCCTGTGATATTTACCTTTTCATAAGGGATTCCTGAAAATGCCAAAGCCCTTAAGAAGTGGAGAAGTGACTTTTGAACGGTGGAAATTTGGGATATTTTTACAGAAGGTGGGGGATGTTTTCGGTCATGAGATTCTGCTCGGTTGTTCCCAAATCATACCGTGTAGTTGGCAGCCTAGTCTGTGTTCTCCCGAGAATAGCCCTGTTATCTGGACTTTATGTTACATCTACCTGGGCCGATGCGGGTGATAGTAAAGGGTCGTCCTTTGCCTCTTGCTCTGCAGATCAGGCAGTATGGCACAGTCGTTAAAAGCGAAGACTCTGGAACCAGGTAGCGTGGGCTGGAACTGCAGCTTTGACATGTACTAATTGTGGAACCCTGGGCAAGTTCCTTTCCTTCTCTGGGCCTCAGTTTTGTCATCTGTGAGATGGGCGATAACAGCAGCATTTACCTCACAAGGGTTAGATGATTTAACATGTGTAAATAGCGTACAACAGTTCTTGGCCTATAGTAAATGCTACAGAAGTGTTACTTACTTTTTTTTTTATTATTGGCAGCATTTGTTTTTGTTTTGTTTTGTTTTGTTTTAGATTTTGTTTATTTATTTGACAGAGAGAGAGAGAGAACAAACCCAAGCAGGGAAAGCAGCAGAGGGAGAGCCTGAGCCACCCAGGTGCCCCTGTTGGCAGCATTGGCATTATTCTATGTCCTTCTGGTGAGAACTGTGTCGGGTAAGTGTGTAATATGAGTGTTCTCAGGGATGCCAAATCAGGTAGAGTGAGAATTGGCTTCTTTAGGAAGAGCCCCAGATTGTGCAGGGAACCCAGCCTGTGATCCCGTCTGCATCTCAGGACCCTGGAATATTCATTTTGCCAAGAGTCCGAGCACCTGAGGAAGTCAGAGGTGTCGTTTCCCACAGACAACAGCAGCTTATTTCCAGAGCAGCTCCTGCCCTCCCAGTGAGGGATGTATCATTATAATCACCAAATTACATGATAGAGCAATGCCCCTCTGGACGCCAAATGACCGACTGTCTCACCTTGCATGTGTGAAGAATTGTATTTAGTGCCCTGAAATTTTCGTGCGAGTGGATGCTCTTTTATTCCCTGGGTTCCCGGAGGGGGAGCAGACCCCCTGGGGGCCAAGTGTAGGTGTGACCACTGGGAAAGAGCGGGGGAAGGTAAGTAAATGAAGCTCTCTCTTCATTGTCAGAGAGCAATTGAGAGGTGCAGAGTCGCAGCGTCTTCTCTGGCCGCTCCAGAAAGCCTTCTACAGTCCCTACAGCTCCCACTGATCTTCTTGCCTCTGATCGCCTGCGATGGCACGGCCTGCCACTCAGTTTGGCACTTAATTATATACTGCCTAAGCTGAAAGTCTCCCTCCCCAATGACAGGCCCGTTCCAAGTACAACCATGTTCTCCCAGCAAAAGTCTGATGGACATAGTTGCTATTTCAGAGGGAGAGTCCAAGCTATAAGTTAACTATCTCTTCCCCAGGATCCTCCAAGCTCTATCTCTGTACCCAGTCAGATCGCCAGAGAAGCTCCGTTACTGGGCCGTTTTGCTTTGGTCTCTTCCCCTACTCCCCACCTCTTAAAATTGCCTTTATAACATTGTGTCATATTTTATCATGGTTTTTTTTTTATTTTTTTTTTTTAAGATTTTATTTATTTATTTGAGAGAGAGAGAATGAGAGACAGAGAGCATGAGAGGGGGGAGGGTCAGAGGGAGAAGCAGACTCCCTGCCGAGCAGGGAGCCCGATGTGGGACTCGATCCCGGGACCCCAGGATCATGACCTGAGCCGAAGGCAGTTGCTTAACCAACTGAGCCACCCAGGCGCCCC
>NC_138385.1:26763867-26787142 GCF_054177405.1 Leptonychotes weddellii
TTTTTTTTTTTAAGATTTTATTTATTTATTTGAGAGAGAGAGAATGAGAGACAGAGAGCATGAGAGGGGGGAGGGTCAGAGGGAGAAGCAGACTCCCTGCCGAGCAGGGAGCCCGATGTGGGACTCGATCCCGGGACCCCAGGATCATGACCTGAGCCGAAGGCAGTTGCTTAACCAACTGAGCCACCCAGGCGCCCCTATCATGTTTTTTTTTTAAAGATTGTATTTATTTATTTGACAGAGAAAGCGAGAGAGCACGAGCAGGGGGAACAGTAGAGGGAGAGGGAGAAGCAGGCTCTCCGCCAAGCAGGGAGCCTGATGCGGGGCTCGATCCCAGGACCCTGGGATCATGACCTGAGCCGAAGGCAGACGCTTAACAATCTGAGCCACCCAGGCGCCCCTGTTGTATCATGTTTTTGCATGAAAGCTATCTCAGGTCTTTGACGGATGCAGGGAACACGTACGGAAATACTTAGTGTATTCCTGTGTAGGGTAGACCAAATGAGTATCTCCGTAATTCGTGCCACGTAGGTGTTAATGAAGATGAGGAAAGCAAAGGGTTAGTTTATCGGGTCGGCTTGGAGCAGGCAGAGATAGTCGTGGGGAAATGTCAAACAGCGGATACCTATGGTTTCTGAAGTGCTAAGAAGTATAAGGAAGTTGTGAAAAATAGGAACGCTTAGGGCTGTGACTGGGGCAGGGTACTGGCTGCTTGGGAAAGGGAGTGAGAACACTCTCCCTCCATCTTGTCCCTTCTAAGTGTCCCCCATCTCAGCGACCCTGAATCGGGCTGATGCTCTCCCCCGACTGGCTTCATGGCACCTCCTATAGACACTTTTCTTTTTTGAAAGATTTATTTATTTGAGAGAGAGAGAGTGCGAGAGCGTAAGCAGGGTGAGGAGCAGAGGGAGAGGGACAAGCAGACTCCGTGCTGAGCACAGAGCCCAACACAGGGCTTGATCCCACCACCCCGAGATCATGACCTGAGCTGAAATCAAGAGTTGGATGCTTGGGGCGCCTGGGTGGCTCAGTTGTTAAGCGTCTGCCTTCGGCTCGGGTCATGATCCCAGGGTCCTGGGATGGAGGCCCGCATCGGGCTCCCTGCTCCACGGGAGGCCTGCTTCTCCCTCTCCCACTCCCCCTGCTTGTTGTCCTGCTCTCGCTGTCTCTCTCTGTCAAATAAATAAAATCTTAAAAAAAAAAGTTAAAAAAACAAAGTTGGATGCTTAACCAACTGAGCCACCCAGGCACCCCTATAGACAGTTTTTTTCTTTTTAAAGATTTATTTATTCATTCGAGAGAGCGAGAATGAGAGAGAGTACATGAGAGGGGGGAGGGTCAGAGGGAGAAGCAGGCTCCTCGCCGAGCAGGGAGCCCGATGCGGGACTCGATCCTGGGACTCCAGGATCATGACCTGAGCCGAAGGCAGTTGCTTAACCAACTGAGCCACCCAGGCACCCCTATAGACAGTTTTTAATAGCTGCAGTTTCCTGGGGACTCTGGCGTATGTTTGCTTGGTCACACACTGTTGATTTCATGCACACGAGGGCCCCGGAGCCATGTTGGGATCAGACTATATACCTTTAGCTGGTATGTGATCTGCAGATCTGTGTGCTTGAAATTAGGCATCAAAATATTGTTGTGCCCAGTGTGGTCATCTTTCATGATCTTGACCATGGGGTGGAATCTTATTTTAGATATGTCAAAGAGTAGGCTCCTGATCTCCAAGGTCCTTTCAGACTCGATGACATTATGAGTCAGTGACTGGGAACTGAGACAGATCTTTCAGCTGATGGTAGCTACAATGTAGAGATGGCAAGATTCTGGCATGATCTATTGGTCATGACTTTGTGCTTACCATTTTTCTCTTAAAGTAAAAGCAACGTGTGGAAATCAGATTTCACAAATAAATTAATGGGTGGTTATTTGCTCTACAAAATGACTCACAGAGATTCCTTTAAATAGCAAGCTCCTCTGGTGTGCTTAAAATATGGGTCAATTTATTTTTAAAAAGGCTTTTCACGTGCAGCACATTTAGAAACAAGTCTGTTATATAAAGAAAGATACATATGCATGACGGTTTGGGGTTTGGTTTTGGATTTAACAGACTTCACTTGTCCAGATGAATTCGCTTCTATCTTGGTCCAGGAAAGTCTTATTTTGACTTTGGTAGCTGAAGGTAATTGGATTAGGATTCTTAAAAAAAAAAAAAAAAAAAATCAACTGAGAAGTCCCATTCATTCTGCCTCCTGTGGTGGTCTCAGACAAGCAGACTCTTGTTGCAGGGGAGTCTTAATGGTCTCAATGGTCCTTTCTATTCACTTCTTCCCTGGGGGTGTTAGCAGAAAGTGTGGTATTTAAATTTTTTTTGCTGGAGTATCTAGATTCTCAAAAAGAAGTCAGAAACCTCTGGTAATGTGTGAATCCCATGGACAAGGTCTGCAATGTTTGGACAAAAGGTGACCTTCTTGAACATCGTGGGAAGATTAGTACCTCGTCTTGAGTTCTAATTGAAGTCAATATTAAGACCTTTGGGAGGTAAGTTGCTCTGAAAGTCATGAGACCATCATTACCTGACTGTCTTGTTCTGCCTTTTAAGTCAAACCCATATGTATTCATCTGTGAGGCACACTGAAACTCAGCAAGAATGGGGAGGAGGAGAAGATTGAGCTGAACCTCAGTTAAGGCTCTCATCCGAGGAGGATGGCCAACTATCCAAATCCCAGCATCTAAAGAGATGGGACAAAATTCACCTTGAATTGGGCAGGTATTTGTGTCCTGAGGGTCTCATCTGATGGTTTGCGCCTAGTGGCGCAAGTAGAAGTCGGAGTTAAGTACATGGCAGTATCATGCTTTGTGGTAGGTGGTTGGCTCTATCTTTCTGGTTTCAGTAGGATTTCAGCTAGTAGCTAGGGAAAGTAGGACAGGTCTAATCCAAGAGGAGAAGGAGTGGCCAGAGTCAGACGGGGACTGAGGGATCTAGCCAAGCTGGTTGGGGTTCCAGGTAGGATTCCAAGTCCAGCATAAGACATCGGATGTGATTCACAGACTACGGAAGAAGCACAGTCATGCAAGGAATAGTAAAAGCTGCTTCTTATTCACCACTTACTACCGTGTGCCGCAGATTATTTTACTTCATCCTCAGACCATCTCTACGAGGCAGTCTGTTGTTGGTTTTTCTTTCTGACATCAAATATGTGGTGTCTTTTCCAACACCAACTAACTCTCCAATTCTCTGACACCAACAGGGTGTCCAACAATTCAATTAAATTCTGACACTCACTACCCCAGAGTCAGTTCTGACTTCGGAGGTTAAAGGCTCAGTCCCACATGATTGCTGTCACTTCAGAGACCAGCTGCCAATGGGGGGGGGGGGGGTCCCCGGTGACACATACTTCTGCCTGGCTGACAACCAATTCACATGTTCCCATGACCTCCCCACCAGGTTTGATAGTTCCCTAAAATGACTCACAGAACTCAGGAAAGCACCTGACTTATGATTACCGGGTTATTATAATGGATAGAACTCAGGAACAGCCAAATGGGAGAGCTGCAATAGGGCAAGGCACGGGCGGGGAAACAGGGCTTCCATGCCCTGTCTGGGTGTGCTCCCCTCCCAGCACATCAGCACATCAGCAAGCTCACCAACCTGCAAGCTCTCCTTTTTCAAGAGTTTTGCTAGAACTCAATCTCCGGTGCCATCCCCCTCTCGCCCACTCCCCGCACTCCCTCACCGGGGAATGCAGGGGAAAATGCCAGCGCTTGAATCGCATGTTTGGTCTTTCTGGTGAGCAGCCTCCATCTTGAAGCTATCTAGGGGACCCACCTTGAGTCAGCCAGTTGCATAAACTCACGCGTGGAAAAGGGCTCATGATGAATAACAAAAGACACCCTTAACACTCTGAAAATTCCAGGAGCATTAGGAGCTTTGGGACGAGAAATGGGGAAGAAGACGGAATAGATTTTTTTTACTTTACCATTGGGAGGGATTGCTATCTTTACTTTCCAGATAAGGAAACAAAGAGGTAAATTAACTTAGCTGGGAAGTTAAGTGATAGAGCTAGAATTGTACTCAGTTGGGTGGGTATCAGAGCCCTGCATTTAACTAGCTTGCTGCTTATACCACATAGTGTATGGCATGGCAGAGGTTGGAGGGAAGGATTGTTGAAACTCGGATGGCTCGCTGCGCCTACACTGCTTAGGGCAGGCAAGGCCTTAGGTATCAGGCAGTGTAGAAAATAAAATTCCCAAATCAACACCGCAGAAATTACAGCTCAGTTCTGCTGAAAATCTAACACACCAAAGGTAGTAATACTAAAGACCATTTTTCTTTTTCTTTTTAATTCAGGGAGAGCTGGAATGCACATGACTACCAGTCGCACGTTGGCGGGGGGCGGGGGGTAGGGGCAGGTTGGTGGAACAGATTTCAGATACGAAGGGGAAGTTGAGTTCATGGCACCTTTGTGGAGCGCCTGACTGCTATTTGCGGGGGGCTCTGTTAACAATGCTTAGAGAAGAAAGGTAGAATGAGGAAATCAGGCAGAAGCTACACCGGTCAGCCTTTAAGAAGACTCTAGACTCCAGAGATCACCCCGTCTAAATGTGTCAACCCTATAGGATCAAAACAAGTATCTTGGGAGCTTACCTAACAGTCACCCGTATGTGGTATCAGCATCGTCTGCCTGAAGCAATGAGCTTCTGAGACTCACCCCTCTAGCCCTCACGGTTGCCCAGGTGGTAGGAGGTCTTGGGAATTGGGTCAGTCTAGACCGGTTGTTATCCAAGGAGGCATGAGACTGCATTTCCGGTGCGGAGAGGCAGGGTCGTAGCTACTCATTTGGTCATCATCAGGAAGAAAATAATACTGTGCAGATGTAAAGGATGAGTCAGGTACATCATGGAAAGAGCAGGAACAAAAAGGATCTAATGTTTGGGAATCAGACATTGGGAACCGGTGGCCAGCATAGTTTGGAGCTGAACAGGTTAGGGTCCTGGTGGAAGGAGCCAAGCCCTTGAGAGTCTATCCTCTTGAGGAGGGCATGGGTGCCTAAAAGTGCCTTAATTGTGTAAACATGCATCTCAGATTTGTTAGGCCAGCCATAGTAAGCATTGTTTACAGTCTTGAACTCAGTATAGTCTGTTCAAGTATAAGGATATGCCCTGAGGCAGCACGGTGCCTGAGGAAGAGCGGGGAACCCTGAACTGGGAGCCAGGAGATTTGGATGCTAATTTAAGCTCTGTCACTAAATTTGTTGTGCCACCAATTTTCGGAGCAAATCACTTAACCTCTCTGGGTCCTAGATTCTCCTTCTATAATGGGAAGAGGTTGGGCTTGACAGAACTTTCCATAATCAATTAAGGGAGAACTTCAAACTGACACCTGACTTCTGTCTTGCCCTTCCCCAACCTCTTTTCTTTCTTTCTTTCTTTCTTTCTTTTTTTTTTAAAATATTTTATTTATTTGACAGAGAGAGACCCAGCAAGAGAGGGAACACAAGCAGGGGGAGTGGGAGAGGGAGAAGCAGGCTTCCCGCGGAGCAGGGAGCCCGATGCGGGGCTCCATCCCAGGACCCCGGGACCATGACCCGAGCCGAAGGCAGACACTTAACGACTGAGCCACCCAGGTGCCACCCCCCACCCTGCCCACCTCTTTCTTATTCCTTCTGTCTGTGGTAAAGAATGCAAACACTGTCGTGGACCACAGAACAATTGGAGTTGTCCTCAGGTCCCTTCCAACTCTAAAATTCCATGATTTTGTTTCATTGTAAATGTAGGTGTGAGAAACATTAACTTCATCCTTAAAGATTGAGTTGCAGTTAGTTGGAAGATATGTTTAGCGCATATATGGGGGATAGGGCTTGCCACGTAAAAAGCTCTGCAGAGAAAATGGAATTAACTGGAATTAAAGAGAGGGATGGTTGTATCTAAGTTGATGGAAACACAGCAAGTGTGAGGATCTCATCTGTCCAACAGGGAGAAGTTAAATGGAGCAAACTCATTATGATTATTACTGGTGTTATTATGGTTAGTTATTTTTTTAATAATTACCCTCAGGGCAGCAAGTACCCAGCCAGGCTCCTATATTAGTTACATCTTTCATTCTTACCCTAAACCTATGAGATATTATTGTTTTCTTATCCCCATTTTTCAGATGAGGAAATGACTTTGCTCACTCCACAGGAAAAAGAAGCTTCTGGAGCCATGTGGATTGGGCTTGAGGTGAATGAAGAAGAGAGTATACCATGGTTTTGAAACTTGGATAGGACCTGGAACCCTCAAAGGAAGGGTTGAGTGTCTCCGATGACTGGGTTAAGTAGTAGCTGATGAGCTTGGAGCAGAAACAAAAAGAATCTAATGTTTGGGAATCAGACATATATGAGAAGGTATCAAGTTGGTTTTGTTTTGTTTAGAGTCCCCATCATTTTCTTCAAAATACTACTTTTTGTTTTTATCGTGAATTCTTTGTCAGTAATGGAATACATCAAGTGGATTTCTACGGCTTGCCTGTAGAGCGGAATGCACCATTTCTGTAGGGACACGTTTGCCTACAGAGATAAAGTGTCGAGGCTGATGATAATTCCCCTTTAGGGAGGCACTGTACTAAATGTATTGGCTGATTTGATGCTCATTATAGTTGGCGCCATTTAAATTTATTGATCTTTAGAGCTATGCTTTGTAGCATATATCTGGGCAGCAATCAATAATTTTATATTTAGTGTGAATTTAACTGTAACCAAGAGATGGAGTGCTTCTTTGTCATGGCTCTTTATTGTAAATAGAATTTATGCTTTCTCTGTAGTAATCAGAATGAATGCAAAATGAGTTTTCGGTATTCCTACTATGCTCTCAGCAAAGTCACAGCCAGGTTAGGAGGCATAGAATTCAATATCTCATGAATATGAGATTTATGGATTCCACTTCAGTGTGATGGAGATTTTTTAGGAATATGGTACTTACTATGCTTCTGTATTTCAGAAATATTTTTAAAATTGTCTTATTAAATATCATTAAGAGGAAAGTGCATCTGTTTTGATAAGAGCTTAATTATATCAATTTGATTCACTGTCCATGAATATAAGTCACTTCCCTTTTGTGTTTTATTTTATGTGTGTTTCCTGCTGAAACATACCTATTTCCTCAGATCTTTCATGAGTGCTAATGGGGAGAGTATATACTATTTATTAATTTGTTCGTATATTGATGGTAATACACACTATAGTCTACCTGTGTAAAGTAATTTTCAGAATTCTCAACAAGATTATACAGTCTTGTTAATCAGCTCAGCCTCTGTCAGTTTAGATTGTTCTGAAAACTCTAGTCTGGCACACCTCTTCTCTATGTTACATTTATTTATTTATCTATTTATTTATTTGAGAGAGAGTGTGTGTGCGTGAGTGGGGGGGGGGCAGAGGGAGAGGGAGAGAGGATCTTAAGCAGGCTCCATGCTCAGCATGGAGCCCGACATAAGGCTCCATCTCACAACCTTGACCTGAGCTGAAATCCAAGGGTCAGACGCTTAACCGATAGAGTCACCCAGGTGCCCCTCTATGTTGCTTTTATTGACCCTCTCTTCTTGATCTACTCTGAAATTTCTACCATTAAAATAACTCTGGAAGGATATGCTAAAATACACCGATATTGCCTGGAAAAGGGAGGAGGATCCTGATCATCCTATTCTAGCCATTTAAAGGTGCCTTATCAGATGAGCTAATTGTTACATTGGAAGGCACAGGGGTTAACCCTGAAAAGATTGGCTCTGTAGTGAATGGTGGTTGGAAAGCCAAGAAACATAAAGTCTAAGCTCTGCTCTACTCTGCCACTAAATAGGTATGTGACCTAGGCTAGATCACTACCTCTTTCTGGGCCCCAATCTCCTCGTTTATTGTAGTAAACTGAAAAATGCTCGCCTCCCTGCAATGTCCACACCAGAAGCTACAAATGTTATCGTCTATGGCAAAGGGGACTTCGCAGGTATGTTTATATTCATATGGAGTGATCATCCAAGTGTAATTACAGTGTTCATTATAAGGAGATGCAGGAGGATTCAGGGGAGGAGAAGGCAGTGGCTGCGTGATGATGGAACAGAGGTTGGCGTGATGTGCTTTGAAGAAGGTGGAAGGTGCTACAAGCCAAGGGATACAGGTCACTAGAAGCTGAAAAAGCCTAGGAGAAGGATTCTCCTCTAGAACCTCCAGAGGGAAACAGCCCTGCCAACAGCCTGACTTTAGCCCAGTGAGACTGATTTTGGACTTCTGTCTTTGTGAGCTACAAGAGAATAAATTGGTGGTGTTTTAAGTCACGAGATGTGTGGTTATTTGTTATAGCAGCAAAAGGAAACTGAGACATTATAAAATGAAGGAGTTGGACTAGGCAGTCTCTGAGGTTATTTCTAGCTCTTGTGGTCTGTGATCTAGGATTAGTTTAGAATATACATTTCAGTGGAGGGAACTGATTGGGAAGGAATTGATTGGAAAGGAATATGAGAACTGAATTGAATTGATTGGAAAGGAATATGAAAATATGAAAACTAGGTTTATTCTGGGTGACTGCTTATAGTTTTGTCCACACATGGCAGAATTGACTAATAATAAAAAAAGACTGTATTAGAGATAAAGTCACCTGTAAAAATAACCATATATTAGTATCTGCAAACTTTATAGTGATCTGTTCTCAGAGGAATCAAAAGACAGAGATGAGCACCATCAAACCATGTTCTCTCCAGAATTTATGTCCTCAATTGGATTACAAGTCTGTTGGGTCCAGAGCTGAGTAGAATAGGAGGTAGAGCCCAGAATTCTGGGCAGTGCCTTTAAGGACTGATGTTCATAGGAGATAGTCTTGAGGTTGAACTAGTCGTGAGGGCGGTTGCTGATCAGTCTACTGGGGTGAGGGCGGGCCTCAGGGTTGGCAGAACAACTTTGGTCATGACCAAATGCTCTTATGTGTCTGCACCCATGTTGGACTAATGAACTATATGCATGCCTGATTTAGGTGTCTAAAATTAAAAAAAAAAAAAATTTACTAACTTCATTTCCCTTTTCAGCTAGATGCTTAACTCCACCTGCAGGCCCCCAAAGGAGAAATGGTGAAGAAAGAGAACAAAATGGTTAAGTAGGGAATAGACTATGGGAGAAATTCATTCATTCTGTTATCCAGCCAGCCAGCCAGCCAGCAAATATTGTTTGAGTCCCTGCTCAGGGCAAGGCTCTGTTTTATGTGCCATGGAATATCAAGACGAACTAGATGCAAATTTTATTCTGAAGGAATTTAATTTAAAGTGAGAGAGTTATAAAATGTGTCTAATACATAATAAAACGTGTTACGTGCCATAAGAGAAGTATGGACAAAGAGTTAAGTGTATAGAAATATCAGTGCCTGCCCAGTACTTTGTACCGTGTTACCTTGGAAGATACTCACTAAACAGCATCATAATATCATCTAAAATCTATCCTCAGGGTGAAAATTTATTGTAACGATAAAATCAACTGGAAGATGTGTGTGTGTGTGTGTGTGTGTGTGTGTGTGTGCGTTCCTATGGCATTCCCAACATGGATTACATACATCTATATCACTGGGACATTTTAAATAAAAAGGAAAGAGGATTATCACCTGATATCTTGAGTCAGCCTCTGTCTAACCAACAGAACAGAAAAAGATCCTGGGATCTAAGTAGGGCACTATCCTCCTAGCTGCAAAAGGGCATTAGGATTTGTAGGGGATCATAATCTGCCACGTGTCACTTTGGCATTAAGGATTATTTTGAGCTAAAGGCATTTAAGATTCAACAGATGCAGAAAGAAACTTCCCAGAGTTTCCCTTATCTAACTAAAAGTAGAACCTTCTGAAAAATGAGTACAACCCTAAGTCCCCTCTCCCAGGAAAGATTCTGGCCATGAAAAAGGCAGAAAGTTGATGCCAGTGTGGGCCTTCCCAAACGAATCTTACTTCATTAGTTTCCCCCATATATTTGCATCCCCGCATTTCACTGCCCTTGGAAGCCCGAAACCCTTTTCTTTTGTCGTCACTTCTCTATAAACTCATTGTTCTTTGTTAAGATGCTATATAGGAGCAAGCTCTAACCACCCCTTTGAGTTACTCATCACTGAGTTTCCCCTATGTGTATTTCTGCTCTGTGTGTTATTTATTAACTGTTTGTTTTTCTCTTGTTAATCTGTCTTTTGTCAGTCAGATTTCCAGGATTCCAGCTGAAGAACCAGGGAAAGTAGTAGAAAAAATCCATTTTCCTTGCCTACAGACTAATGTCTGAATGTCTGTTTATTTTAAGCAGAAGTGGCAGCTCATATGCCGGTAGGTGCAGACATGTGATTTAAATGAGCGAAGCAAGACAGATATAGTTTATTGAAAGACACATTTGTTTGGCATATTGAACACATAGCAATATTCTTCATTTTTGCAAAAAATGCTATGTTTTTCTTGAAATATGTGGCACATATTTAGCATTTGTTTTCCTACTTCCGTTAGACACAGGAGAAATATTTCATCATCTTTTTTTTTTTTTTAAAGATTTTTATTTATTTATTTGAGAGAGAGAGAGAGCATGTGAGTAGGGAGAGGGGGAGAAGGAGAGATAGAATCCCAAGCAGACTCCACACTGAGAACAGATCCTAACGCAGGGCCCAATCTCATAACCCCAAGATCACAACCAGAGCTGAAATCAAGAATGGGATGCTCATTCGACCGAGCCACTCAGGCGCGCCTCATCTTCTTTACTGGAAGAAAAACAATAGTTCAAATGTCATAATAAACGGCCCCCTATATCCATCTGCAGAAGAGGAGTAGAGGAGGCAGTAGGGAATGGTGAGGAATGTGGCTACTTAGAGAATGCATGTCCCCTCACATAGGGGCAGCTTCTATTCAGCTCTGGCCAGTCATTACCACATGAGAGTATGGGATCAACATGGCCATATTTTCTGATTTTTCAAGAAAAGATGGGAATAAAAACTTTTTAATGTAAAATCTCCCATTTTTAATTTTTATTTTTTTAAGTAGGCTCCATGCCTAGCATGGAGCCCAATGTGGGGCTCAAACTCATGACCCTGAGATCAAGACCTGAGCTGAGATCAAGAGTCGGACACTTAACCAGTTGAGCCACCCAGGTGCCCCTCACTTTTTAAAAAATTTTAATTTTAATTTTTTTAAAGATTTATTTATTTATTTATTTATCTATTTATTTGACACAGAGAGAGAGAGATAACAAGAGCAGGACCATAAGCAGGGGGAGTGGGAGAGGGAGAAGCAGGTTTCCCGCCAAGCAGAGAGCCCGACGTGGGGCTCGATTCCAGGACCCTGGGATCATGACCTGAGCCGAAGGCAGACACTTAATGACTGAGCCACCCAGGCGCCCCTAATTTTAATTTTTTAAAGATTCATTTATTCATTTGAGAGAGAGAGAGAGGGCGAGCATGGGGACGAGGGTCAGGGGGAAAGGGAGAAAAAGTCCCAAGCAGACTCTGCACTTAGTGTGGAGCCCAATGTGGGCCTGGATCTCATGACCCCAAGATCCTGACCTGAGCCCAAACCAAGAGTCGTCCGCTCAACTGACTGCGCCACCCAGGCACCCCAGTAATTACACTTTTTTTTTTTTAAAGATTTTATTTATTCATTTGAGACACAGAGATACACAGAGAGAGAGAGAGCATGAGCAGGGAGAGAGGCAGAGGGAGAGGGAGAAGCAGGCTCCCTGCTGAGCCAGGAGCCCGATGTGGGGCTTGATCCCAGGACCCTGGGATCATGACCTGAGCCGAAGGCAGACGCTTAACCATCTGAGCCACCCAGGCGCCCCAGTAATTACACTTTTTGAACAACAAATTGGGACACATGATCTGACAGTGAGACATAGTGTTTGAACGTGGGCATGTTCAGGACAATATGGGACACACGGCAGACATTTGATAAAAACACATTTGAATTGCCTCCGAGGGATTTACTGTTTTGCTTTCTTTCCAGGTAGTAGTCTCCTGTCACAGGGTCTTTTGTGGTTTTGGTTTTTAATACCGCATCGACGAAAACTCCTTGCGTGGACCTGCCTTCTAGTGAGTTGCAGATACATAGAGGCTCTGGTGCTCTGGCTCTTCTTCAAGGCACTGAAGAACCTGGCTGACCCCACCCTTAGCCTGTGACAGTTCCCTGTCCTCCTAGTCCCCCATCTGCCGTGGAGAGAAAAGCCCGGTGCTTAGTATGCAGGCCCACTTCCAAGTGCTCCCTCTGTTGGCTGGGGTGGTAGTGCAGGCGAAGCTCTCTTATATTTGAATTAAATGCTTTCTAAGAGAAGGTTCAGACCAATTTGACTTTGGGGTTGTTTAGTTTTGGGTGGCTGCTGGGGACCAGGCTGAGGCCGATCCTTCATAGGGCAGATGTGAAGAGGGAAACTAGAAAGCAGCAATGGTGTCATGGAAAGGTCTGGTCTCCAAGTCTTAGCTCAAACTGAAAAGTGTTTTGGGGCCTGGCTCCTCTGTGTAAGTCCAGGAGGGGTGGCTGCCTACAGAAATGGGAGAGTATGTGCTCCTCGCAAAGGTATTCCAAAATCAAAATCATTTTAGATCCGTCCTGTTCTCACAAAACATGTGCTGAATTAGGCTCACCTGCTAACATTGGGCAATCCGGCCTAGACCCTCTCTCTAAGAGCCCTCCCACTCTGGCCTTTCATTAAACCCAAACGGAAAGAAGGCCAAGTGAATGTGTGGCCAGACAGCTTCTAGAAAGAAATGCTGTTGCTCCCAGAGAAGACTGGAGAGGAACCAGTTCTGGGCAGGCATCTACATCTTTTTTTTTTTTAATTTTATTTATTTTTATTTATTTATTAGAGAGAGAGCGAGCACAAGTGGTGGGGAGTGGCAGAGGGAGAGGGAGAAGCAAATTCCCCACTGAACAGGGATCCTGATGAGGGGCTTGATCCCAGGACCCCAAGATCATGACCTGAGCCAAAGGCACATGCCTAACCGACTGAGCCACCCAGGCGCCCCTCTACTTCTTTTCCCGTGGAGGTTTTCTTGACCTCCTGCCTGGGCCCAGGGGTCTTCCAGACCTCTTGTTTAGACCAGTCCTCTCCAAGGTAGCCTTAAATCCAATCACATCCACATCTTGAAGAGTACTGTTCACGTTCTGTTCAGTGCTTGTCCCCGTAGCTGCCAACCAGCAGATGGGGCTTGTTCGATTGGATTTGGATGTGGAGACAATCCCTGATTTGACTCTGAAGCCTTGAAGAGTAATCTTGTGTTGGAATGCGGTGTGAGGAAGGGCGAGGCAGCATAGTTTCTTGGACTTTGAATTCTTACTCCTGTCTGTTGAAAATGAGAATGAGGAGCAAGGTCCGTTTGTTTAATGACAACTTATTGACTCACGTCTAGTCCTTACATGTTGGTGGTGTTTGTTGACTCTTTCAGAGTATGTATGTGCTGAGTGGCCTGGCGATGAATGTGGGTTTTATGTATGTTTTAATTTTTTTCTTGAAGGATTTTATTTTTAAGTAATCTCTACACCCAACGTGGGGCCCGAACTTCCAACCCTGAGATCAAGAGTCACATGCTCTACCGACTGAGCCAGCCTGGCCGCCCCTGAATGCGGGTTTTATAGACTGCAGAAAATATCAGAGCTTGAAGGAACATTGCCCACCAAAGCCCTCATTTTCCAAATGAGGAAGTTGAGGCCCAGAGAAGAGAAGTAGCACAGTGTTTTTGTGGCTGAGCTTGTAGAACTCAGGGCTCCTGTTATTTATTTATTTTTAATCCAGAGCTATTGATCTTTATTATTTCCTAATGTGTCACGGTTTTCATAGATCATTTGTAGAAATCAGCCATCCCTTCATTCATGACTCTGGTACTTGCCTTCCTAAGAAGCCCATAAATATTGGAAATCCCACATGACTGATAGATACTCTGGAAAATGTTGCTAGTGAAAATTGTTTCCTAGCTGCAGGCTGATCACATCCAATAGGGATTCCTCAGACTTAGTAATCAGTGGGAACACTTAAGATATATATATATATATATATATATATATACACATTTTGCAAGTATCACCATCCCTAATTGTTGTTAACACAGTTTTTAGTTGGTTAGAAAACTATGATCATGGTAATGGTTAAAAAAATCTTAGGTTTGAAAAACAGTGTCATACTTTTTTTTTAATCTTAGTATTGAGTATGGAGTAGCTTTTCAATAAACATAGACAAGATGAAATAAATAGTTCACTGCAATTCTAGCTTTTGCTTTTGTCCATTGGTCCAGACCTCCCAGGAGAAGGGGGACACATGCTCTGAGCTGCAGGAAATCTGATGCTGTTTTTCTAGAGCAGTCACAACAGCAAAGGGCTCCAACTATGAATATTTTCTAATGGCATCTGTATAGTGTAGACAGAGCTTAGCCCATCCTGCCTGGTCAGCAAATGTTCCAGGCCAATGTTAAAACATTACTGTAAGGAGCCTACCTAGGTAAGCATGTCTTATCATTTTTGGCCATCTTGATGACACTTCTTTATTTCTTAGCTCCTCTGTTCTTCCCATGGTACAGAAGATCAGCTGGATATGGTGCTTCTCAAACAATTCTGCTTTACTTTATAGTGGAGAAAAATATATGTGGACCTTGGCAAGTCAGGGAGTAGTTTGAAGTAGCATCTTACACGTGCACAATTTCTGTAAAAGCTTGTGTTTTATTTTGTAAATTCATGAGTTTTTATTCTGCTATGTCCTTATTTCAATAGAAAATTAGTTGTTTTTTTTTTAAAGATTTTATTTATTTGAGAGAGAGAGAGAGAAAGCATTCAAGAGAGATCATGAGCAGGGGTGAGGGGCAGAGGGAGAGGGACAAGCAGCCCCCCCCCCCCCGAGCAGGGAGCCCTATGTGGGGCTCTGTCCTAGGACTCTGAGATCATGACCTGAGCTGAAGGCAGATGCTTAACTGACTGAGCCACCCAGGTGCCCCTAGTTGGATTTTTTGTTTTTTTTTTTTTTTTGAGAGAGAGAGTGAGGGAGGGAGGGGCAGAGGGAGAGGGAGAGAATCTTAAGTAGGCTCCTCGCTCAGCGTGGAGCCCCATGCAGGGCTCAGTCCCATGACCTAAGCTGAAATCAAGAGTCAGTTGCTTAACCGACTGAGCCACCCAGGCGCCCCTAGTTTTTGCTCCCAAATTTGAGGTAAAGTTGCAGCTCAGGATAATGTGCTTTGTTTATATCCTAAGGCCTTCTCTGGGACACCTGGACCACATTGTCAGAGCCCAATTTTAGGAAGATGGAACTCACATGAGTACCCAACAGATCCATCCCCTGAAGCAGGTCATTGTTCTTAGTCTGAGGAGGTCACGCTCTCTGATTTCTTTAGATTTACGGCAGTTGTTTTGAAACAATTCTTAAAAACCCATACAAGTAAGGGTCCCTGGGTGGCTCAGTTGGTTAAGTGTCTGACTCTTGATTTCGGCTCAGGTCATGATCTCAGGGTCATGAAATGGAGCCCTGCGTCGGGCTCCGTGCTGGGTGTCAAGCCTGCTTAAGATTCTCTCCCTCTCCCTCTGTCTCTCCCCCGCCGCCCCCGACCCTTGGCTCTTGTGTGTATGCTCTCTGTCTCTCTCTCTCTTAAAAAAAAAAAGAATCCCATCCAAGTAATGTTTTCTTTAAAACAAAGCTGTCATGGAAGATGTGTCAGATTCAGGTTAGAGGGGGATTGGGGGGTCTAGAGCCTTATCCCTTTGGGTTCCTTCTCCTTTTAAAGGGGGCACTGAAGCTCTGAAGGTAGTCAGAAAATCATTAAACTAGGGTGAATCCATTCTTCATCCAGATCTGGTATGTTTTATTCAATCAACACCTATTTACTTAACAAACATTTGTTGAGTGACTACTTTGTGACAGGCAGTGTTGATACAGCAGTGAAGAAAACAGGTAAAATTTTCTGCCCTCATGGAATTAATGTTCAAGTGAAGTAGTCAAGCAACTAACATGATAGGTAACTGAAATGTATAGTTTGCTGGCTAATGATAGCCCTACAAAGAAAAACAGGGAACAGAGGTCCGAGGTGCCAGGATATTTCTATTTCAGTTTTGCAGGGTGACTAGGGAAGGCCTGCATGAAAAGATGAATTTTAAGTAAAGACCCAGAGGAAATGAAGAAGACACACACACACCCCCCCTCCCGCCCCCGGAGATCTGCTGAAAAAAGCCTTCCAGGTAGAAGAAAGAGCAAGTGCAAAGCCCTGGAGTGGGAGTGTGCTTGGCATGTTCGAGAACAGCAAGGCTTTCGTTAGGAGCCACATGGAAAGTCCCTGGAGAGTTTTGAGTAGATTCTGTTCAGTGCCGACAACATCACCCTGGCTGCTGGATGCAGAAGAGACTGAAAACACAGCAAGGGCAGGGTAGGGGAACATGGTAGGAGACCACCGCGAAAAGCCAAGAGAGAAATGGTGGCGACCTGGGACACTGTGGTGGCAATGGGATGGTGAACTGCTGAACAGTGGTCAGACTTGGGCAGGAGGGCCCACAGGGTTTGCTCCGGACCATAAACAGCACAGGAGCAAAAAGCAAAGCCCCAGGAATGTCACTAGGGTTTTGATGTGAACAGTTGGGAGGATGGGGTTGCCGGGGTGAGAGGGCCGGGGTTGAGGGAATATCAGGGGCTTATTTATTTTTTTTAAAGATTGTATTTTATTTATTTGAGAGAGAGAGCACAAGAAGGGGTAGGGTCAGAGGGAGAAGCAGACTCCCCACTGAGCAGGGAGCCCGATGTGGGGCTCAATCCGAGGACTCCAGGATCATGACCTGAGCCAAAAGCTGTCACCCAACCAACTGAGCCACCCAGGCACCCTATCAGGGGCTTATTTAGACAGGTGAAGTTTGGTATGTCTGTCGTACACCTACGGAAAGTTGTCTGCTAGGCAGTTAGGCCTGTGGATCTTGAGTTAGGGCACAGTTCTGGCTGGAGATTCCCATTTTCCCCAGCCCTGTAGGAACGATGTGGTGTATCAGAAATACATCAGCAAACTTGTCTTTCTATAAATGGCATGCATCCAGAGGGCTTATGGCTTCCAGGCCCAGTCTCTTGAGGCCACATTCCAGTTGGCATGTGGACAATCCCTGGCTTTTACCCTTCAGCATGTGGGTTAGATAAACATGTCCACACTTTCTTTCAAGGACCCCTAGGGATGACTTGTGAAGCTTGGAAATATAGTTCCATGGAACTAAGTTTCATAATAGTGGATCCAGAGCATTGGTTTTCAATTGCAATGGCCTCTTCGGTGGGGGTGGTGGTGGGGCTGGTGGGCGGGGGAGGGGCACAAAAACTTCAGAATAAACAGCAACAACAAAAAAACTTGTTTAGCCACCAAGGCTGCCTTTTTAGAACCCAGGGCAGATCATCAGAAAGCTGGCATTATCCCACATTGTAAGTGAATTTGTTGGGAGGAAATCAGCTTCAAAGGGCAGCCTTGAAGGGAAAAGAACGTAAAAATGCAACAGGCAGCCCTGGGACGAGGGGAGGCAGATTGGCTTTATCTAGATCCAGAAGAAACAATTTGTTTGACTTGTGTGTACAGGGGCTTCGGTTTCACTTAGGATCCAGAAGGCCAAGCCAGCTCCCTCTTGCCCGGTAGCTGCGTCCCAGAGCAACTGCTTAGCCCCAGGTCTAAAGCGTGGGAACTGGAACAGGGCCACTAGTCACTCAGCACTGACAAATATAGTAATCTCCTGCTGTCTGTGTTAGTGTGGGAGGCAGAGGAAGGGGAGGAGGTTGAGGCAGGAGGGAGGAATACATGGAGTGTAAGGAAAGAATACTGGGACTTCTAGAAGGAGAGCTGAGGGTCAGTTAGAGAAGCTTTGAGGAGTGGGTGGCATTTGAATGATCAGTAGGATTTGGCTAGGCAGAAAGATGGAAAAGGCAATCCTAGCGAAGGAAATGGCATGAGCAGAGGAAGAGGTCTTCAACGAACAGTAAGTTCCAGAGGGCAGAGTTTCAAATAAGAGAAAGAGGGCATGAAAAGGCAGTCAGTATGGTGGTGCGGTTAAGTCCTTGGTCTCTGGAGTCAGACACAGAGTGGTCTGCTATTTACTCTGTGACTGGGCAATTTGCTCAACCTGTTTCGTCTTCTGTTTCCTCAATGTTAAATGGAAATAATAAAATTAATGGCATGATAGGGTGTTTGTGGGAATTAAATGGGATCATTTATTTAAGCGCTTGGCACCCTTCCCCATAACCTATCAGTCTTACTATGAAAGGTAAAAGACTCAAAAAAAATCACACAAAAATATTTAGAGTAGTTATCCTTCCTCTGAACGATAACAGGTGGTTTTTCTCTACAGATCTTTGTCAACTCACAATGGGGTTAGGTCCCAATATGCTCATCGTACGTTGAAAATACCAAAGTCACAAATGCATTTCATACATCTAACCTACTGAACGTCAAAGCTTGGCGTAGCTTACCAGACACCTACGTCAGCTTATAGTTGGGCAAAATCAGCTAACACAAAGGCCATTTTAAAAATAAAATGTTGGGGTGCCTGGGTGGCTCAGTCGGTTAAGCGACTGCCTTCGGCTCAGGTCATGACCCTGGAGTCCCGGGATCGAGTCCCACGTCGGGCTCCCTGCTCAGCTGGGAGTCTGCTTCTCCCTCTGACCCTCCCCCCTCTCATGCTCTCTCTCTTTCATTCTCTCTCTCAAATAAATAAATAAAATCTTTAAAAAAAAAAAAAAAGAAAAGAAAATGTTGACTATCACATGTACTTTATTGAATACTGTATGGAAAGTGAAAACCAGAATGGTTGTATTTGTTGACCCTTGGGATTGCCTAGCTGACTGGGAGCTGGGGCTCGCTGCTGGTCGGTGTCACCAAAGAGCATTGTACCCCATATTGCTAGCCTGGGAAAAGAGCCAAATCAAAGTTTAAAGTACAATTTCTACTGAATGGGTATCACTTTGGCACCATTGTAAAATCAAAGAATTGTAAGTCTAACCATCGGAAGTTGGAGATCATCTGTATTTCATTCTTTTCTGTATTGGGCAGATTTTCTTCTACAACCACTAATACTGATAATCTGAAAAACATAAACAAGTTTTCTTGCTTTTAAAAATGTGTGAAAGGGGGCGCCTGGGTGGCTCAATCGTTAAGCGTCTGCCTTCGGCTCGGGTCGTGATCCCAGGGTCCCGGGATCGAGCCCCGCATCGGGCTCCCTGCTCGGCGGGGAGCCTGCTTCTCCCTCTCCCACCCCTGCTGCTTGTGTTCCTTCTCTTGCAGTGTCTCTCTCTGTCAAATAAATAAATAAAATCTTTAAAAAAAAATGTGTGAAAGTTGGGCGCCTGGGTGGCTCAGTCAGTTGAGCATCCGCCTTTGGCTTAGGTCATGATCCCAGAACTCTGGGATCGAGCCCTGCATTGGGCAAGGAGCCTGCTTCTTCCTCTGCCTCTCCCCTGTATTTGTGCTCTCTCTCTCTAATAAATAAATAAAATCTTTTAAAAAAATGTGTGAAAGGCGATAGAGGACAATAAGTTCAGAAGAATATATTGAGGCCAGATCAGCAAGCACTTTTCTTTCATGGCAAGGGCTTCTAACTATATTTCATGAACTCAAAGATTCTGTACAAGTACTTCAGAGCTTCCATAGATTTGATTTATTTTTCTACTTTAAAAATATATGATGAAATATATATATTTTAAAAGCATGAGAAATTACATGTTTATGTGATATACAAAAATAACACATCAGAGACATTAAAATAATTTATGCTACCACTTGACATATTTTCATGAGGACCTTATAGTAAAGCTACTTTTGTGGGTGCCTGGGTGGCTCAGTCAGCTAAGCATCCAGCTCTTGATTTTGGCTCAGGTCATGATCTCAGGGTCATGGGATCGAGCCCTGCATTGGGCTCTGTGCTGGGCGTGTGCTCTCTCCCTCTGCCCCTCCCCCCCAAAATAAAAAAAGCTACTTTTGCCTTCTTGTGCAAATAAGGTATCTTGCAAGATTAATTGAAAAAAACTTTTTTTAGCATTTGCAGTTACTTATCTGTGTGTGTATGAATTTTCTCAACACTGTACAACCAAAATTAAAAAACAGAAATAAATTGAATGTTTATATGAGAACATTGTTTACTTACCCTTGATTTTGGATTTTTGTGTTTATCAGGAGAGCTTTATTTTTTCCCCATTGACTTTATGATACATATATGTAATGATTGTTAACTTAAAAAAAAGATTTACTTATTTTAGAGAGAAAGAGAAAGAGCGTGTGCGCATGCGTGCGCTGGCAGGAGGGGAAGAGGGAGAGAAAGAATCTCAAGTAGATTCCCCATTGAGCATGGAGTCCTAGGCAGGGCTGGATCTCAAGACCCATAGATCATGACCTGAGCAAAACCAAGAGTCAGGTGCTTAACCAGCTGAGCCACCCAGGTGCTCCAGGTAATGATTGTTAACTTATAATAAATTCATATTAATAAAATATTTTTATATGTGTATACATTGGCGTCTGTCAGATTTTTTGTCTAAGAAAACAATCATCCTTCTTGGAAAATAAAAAAATGTATGAAAACCAATATTCTCTAGGAAAAGGGAGACAAAGTTTTGGGTATAAGAGTTTAAATCTTGAGTCTGTGCAGTTTATCTTGCAGGAATGTGAGAGATGGATTGAAGGGTAAGGGGTAGAGACTAGAATCAGGGAGACCAACTAGAGAGCCACTTCAGAAGTATAACTGGAGGTGAATTGGGTCTAAACTAGGTGATGGAGCAGTGGACATGGGGAGGAGAAGGTGGATGAGAGAAATGCTGGACGTGGATTGACAGGACTTGAGAGGACATGACCGCTGATTAGGCATGAGGGAAGTCAATGATGACATGACGAGGTTTAAAACATAAGCCCCCAAGACAATGGTAGTGCTATCCTCCAAGACCATAGACCCAGGAAGAGGAGCAGATTTGAGATGCAGGAGCAGGAGATGATGAGTTCAGTTTGGAATCTACTAAATGTCAAGTGTCTGTTGGTAGGAAAGTGTGAGAGACATCTATCTAATCAGCAGATGGATATATGGGTCTAGAGCTCAGGAGATTGTTCTGGGCTGGACACAGAAAGGGAAACTTGGGAGTCATCCACTTGGGATAAATGAAGCCCCTAAATTCCTACTGCAAACTGAATGTATAATTATATTATACATTATTATTTTGGCCAATATTCTTTATCCCAAAAGGTGTCACGATAGCAATTAAACATTGTTTCCTCTTAAGTAACAGTTTTCTCTCAGTTCGTGCTTGATAATGGGTTGGTATTACACTGGGTAGTGCTTTTTCAGTTTAACTTATGGAGTGCTTAAGGCAGAACCTAGGTTGAGGCTTACGTTTCAGGACTAGGAATATTCATGTAGATGCCAGAATGATATGAATTATAGACATGGTGCAAAAATTCCGGTGCTTCTATAGAAAACTAATTATTTACTAAACAAAGAGGTGTTACTATGTTGTGGTATCTTACAATTTGGAATCTGACAAATAATGGCATTTTGGAACTAAAATGGTCTATAGAGTTCTTCCAGCTCAACTTTTTAAGTTAACATAATATGTGGTAGCAGAGCTCAGAACTCAGGTCGGCCCAGGGTGCTTCCATGACATCATATTTCATCCAATTCCTTTTATTTTTTTTTTGGTTTTGTTTTGAACTCTATTAGTCCTCTAATTCAATGGAATTTGCGTCATGTAGGGGAAATGTATGTCTGTGTATTAAGCAGTGCTTGATCTGAGGTGAGGTGAGGATGTTGCAACCAACTTACAACCTTTGATCTCTTTGGATCAACTATGTCTTTATTTCTCCTTGTATGTATTGACATCTAGAATACAGTTGGAGAGTGTGGATTTTACAAGTGAGTGTTAAATGTGCAAGGGAATTATCTATGTCAGAATGTCACAGTTGTAAACGTGAATGGGTGTGTGACAGAGGGTGGTAGTCACACTTGAAGTGTGTGGAAATGAAGCAATTCGGCTCTTCTTCCTCTTTCTTCCCCAACCCCTATCAAGCCCTTCATTTACAACATTATAGAAACGGTACCTACTTCGGAGTGGTGAACGGAACTCAAGGCAAATTTGAATCAAGAGGTCATCTTTTTTTAAAAGTCAAGAGGGTGCAATTTCATCTCAAAAACTTTGAAAGAAATGGACTTTTATTTAGAATAGCACCGAGTTAGGGGCACCTAGGTGGCTCAGTTGGAGGGGTGTGCGATTCTTGATCTTGCGGTCATGAGTTCGAGCCCCACGTTGGGTGTAGAGATTACTTAAATAAATAAACTTTAAAAAAAAGGAATAGCACCAAGTTAGAAACAAATAGTATTTTTAAACAGTTAAAATATTTAGAATGATCAGTTCTTTTTTCAAATAGTGTCTCAACTTTTATCACAGTCTTAAATGGTATAATACTGAGGTTTTGTAATTCGAAAGAGATTAAAATAGCTTCAAATGGGAGTTAGATAATGTCATATTTAGTATTTTAAACGTGTCTTTCTGAGTTTCAAAACAATATATAATGATCATAGAACACTTTGAGAAATAAAGGAGATTATAAAAAAGAAAATAAAACTCAGTCATAATCCCATCCCCTATTGTGTTACCTGATTTTAATGTGAAATTCACATGTAAGAGTAATTATAGGCATACCTTGTTTTATTGCGCTCCACAGATAATTATGTTTTTTACAAGTTGAAGCTTTGGGGCAACCCTGCATCAAGCAAGTCTATCGACACCATTTTGGCAACAGCATTTGCTCACTGCATGTCTCAGTGTCACATTTTGGTAATTCTCGCAATATTTCAATTTTTCATTATTATCGTATTCCTGGTGATCTTTGATCAGTGATCTTTGATGTTACTATTGTAATTGTTTGGGGGCACCGCATACCACACCCGTATAAGACAGTGAACTTAATCATTAACTGACTCCACTGACCAGTAGTTCCTCCATCTCTCTCCCTCTCCTGGAGGCTCCTTATTCCCTGAGACATTACAGTATTGAAATTAGACCAATTAATAAACCCTACAGTGGCCAGTAAGTGTTCAAATGAAAGGAAAAGTCACATGTCTCTCACTTTAAATCACAAGGTAGAAATGATGAAGCTTAGTGACGAAGGCATGTCTCAAGCCGAGACGGGCTGAAAGAAAGCTAGGCTAGGCGTCTTGCACCAAACAGCCTCCTTGTGAATGCAGAAAAGGAGTTCTCGAAGGAAATTAAAAGTGCTACTCAGTGAACACACGGATGATACGAAAGCAAAACAGCCTACTGTGGCTACGGAGGAAGTTTGAGTGGTCTGGACAG
>NC_138385.1:26787642-26813697 GCF_054177405.1 Leptonychotes weddellii
AGAGAGGCGAGGAAGCTGTGGAAGCAAAGTGTGTGAAGCCAGCAGAGGGTGGTTCATGAGGTTTAAGGGAAGAGTCACCTGTAGCACATGAAAGTGCCAGGGGAAGCAGCCAGCGCCGATGGAGAAGCTGCCGCGAGTCATCCGGAAGGTCTAGCTAAGATCAGCAACGAAGAGGCTGCACTACACAACAGAATTTCAGCGTAGATGAAACAGCCTTCTACTGAAAGAAGATGCCATCTAGGACTTTCATGGCTAGAGAGGAGAAGTCCGTGCCTGGCTTCAAAGCTGCAAAGGATGGGCCGGTGCTCTGATTATTAGAGGCAACTATAGCCCCTGACTTTAAGTTGAAGCCAATGCTCATGGACCATTCCAGAAATCCCAGGGCCTTAAGAATTGTGCTAAGTAGGGGCGCCTGGTGGCTCAGTCATTAAGCGCCTGCCTTCGGCTCAGGTCATGATCCCAGGGCCCTGGGATGGAGCCCCACATCGGGCTCTCGGCTCGGCGGGAGGCCTGCTTCTCCCTCTCCCTCTGCCTGCCCCTCTGTCTGCTGCTCTGCCTACTTGGGCTCTCTCTCTATCAAATAAATAAATAAAATCTTAAAAAAAAAAAAAAGAATTGTGCTAAGTCTACTCTTATGCTCTCTATAAGGAATGACAAAGGCTGGATGACAGCACATCTGTTTACAACATGGTTTGCTGAATGTTTTAAGCCCACTGTTGAGACCTACAGCTCAGAAAAAAAGATTCCTTTCAAAATAATCATGGCTAACAGACAGTTCACCTGGTCACCCAAGAGCTCTGGTGGCGATAGTCCTCCAAGATTCATGTTGTTTTCGTGCCTGCTAGCACAACATCCATTCTGCAGCCTATGCATCAAGGAGTCATTTCGACTTTGAACTCTTATTATTTACGCAACACATTTTGTAAGGCTCTAGCTGCCATAGACAGTGATTCCTCTGATGGCTCGGGCAAGGTCAGTTGAAAACCTTCTGGAAAGGACTCACCATTCTAGATGCCAGTAGGAACATTTGCAATTCATGAGAAGTCAAAATTTGGAAGGAGGAGTTTGGAAGAAGTCGATTCCAACTGTCATGGCTGACTTTGAGGGAGGAAGTAGCTGCAGATGGGGATGGTGTGGAAATAGCGAGAGAACTAGCATCAGAAGTGGAGCCTGAAGATGTGACTAATTGCTACAATCTCAGGATCAAACTTGAACAGATGAGGAGTTGCTTCTTATGGATGAGCAAAGAAAGTGGTTTTTTGAGATGAAATCTACTCCTGGTAAAGATGCTGCAGAGACTGTTGAAATGATAACAAAGGATTTAGAATATTCCATACATTTAATTGATAAAGCAGGTGCAGGGTTTGAGAGAATGGACTCTAATTTCGAAAGGAGTTCTAGGGTGGGTAAAATGCTATCAAACGAGATCTCATGCTGCAGAGAAATTGTTTGTGAAAGGAAGAGTCCATTGATGTGGCAGATTTCATCGTCGTCTTATTTTAAGAAATCGCTATGGTCACCTGAACCTTCAGCAAACTCTATCCTGATCAGTCAGCGGCCATGCAACATCGAGGCAAGACTCTCCACCAGCAAAAAGATTACAACTTGCCAAAAGTTTAGTGGATGGTTAGCATTTTTTAGCAATAAGGCATTTTTAAATCAAGATGTGTAAATTTTTTAGACATAATGCGATTGCCCACTTAATAGACTCCAGTATAGTATAAGCATAACTTTTATATGCACTGGGAAACCAGAAAATTAATTTAATTCACTTTATTGCTCTGTTTGGTTTATTGTGGTACTCTGGAAGTGTACCCACAACATCTCTGAGGTCTGCTTCTACTTTTAAAACAGTAACCATTGAAATTCTCGAAGCAAACTTGTGGGTGAAATTCACAAAGTATGATTCTCATTTGGCTTCTGCGACGCACATGCTGTTCACCCCAGGCCGACAGGAAGGAAGCCCAGTGGCACAGGAGACAGCGCAAGAGTTGCTGACCAGCAGGCTGATCTTAGGTTCTGACAGCTGAGAGGAGAGATTGTCATTGCTTAGGTCACAATGTGGGCAGAGCAGGCTGGTTCTGGAACGCATCTCTTCTCCTGTCTCTCTGTGTCCTTCCATCTCACCGTAAACCTCTGTTTCTGAGCAGAACTGAGCTAGGCATGGATAGACATGGAGGACAGGGAAGACAGCAAAATAGGGCAGGGCCCCTGCCTTTGTGATGACTATAAACTGACAGTAATAGGAGGTCAGTAATTACGCCGATAAGTACAGTCATAGTAGAGGGTGCGCTTCTGTGATTTCCATTCTGAACACTTTCCTTTTTATGTAATTAAAATACTGACGTAGAATTTGCTATATAATCTATTATATACTGGATATTCCTGTGTACAAAGTACATTTATAAATACATGTACAAGGCAGAATATACAAACCATCCATACTGTGTTTTATGGGAAATTTAAATGATTTTTTTTTTAAAAAAAGATTTTATTTATTTGAGAGAGAGAGAGCATGAGCGGGGGGAGGGGCAGAGGGAGAGGGAGAAGCAGACTCCCCGCTCATGCGGGGCTCGATCCCAGGACTCCGGGATCATGACCTGAGCCGAAGGCAGATGCTTAACTGATTGAGCCACCCAGGCACCCCTCAAGAAGTGAAAGTTATTGAATGAGTAAACTCTAGGCCCGTATCATTAAGAAAGCTGTGTAAAGGTACCAAACTTTAAAGCAGTTAAATTTACAGGGTGGTCTGTGTCTTTGGAAGACATTTACTATGTTCCCTGGGTATATCTTTAAAAGGTTTTATTTATTTAGGGGCTCCTGGGTGGCTCAGTCGTTAAGCGTCTGCGTTAAGCATCTGCCTTCAGCTCAGGTCATGATCCCAGGGTCCTGGGATCGAGCCCAGCATCGGGCTCCCTGCTCAGCGGGGAGCCTGCTTCTCCCTCTCCCACTCCCTCTGCTTGTGTTTCCTCTCTCACTGTGTCTCTCTCTGTCAAATAAATAAATAAATCTTTTTTAAAAATTAAGAAAAAAATAAAAGATTTTATTTATGTATTTGAGAGAGAGAGAGTGTGTGAGTGAGCAGGGGGAGGAGCAGAGTGAGAGGAACAAGCAGATTCCATGCTGAGCGCAGAGCCCAGTGCGGGGCTTGATCTCATGACCCTAAGGTCATGACCTGAGCTGAAATCAAGTTGGATGTTTAACTGACTGAGCCACCCAGGCACCCTTCCCTGGGTGTATTTTAAATAATTAACACAAATATTGCAGTAGGTCAGTGTATTTTGTAAAATGGCAGCTAAAACTAGGAGAGAGAGGTACAAGTTTTCTACCAGAGTTAAAATGTACCAAAGTGGGTATAAAGTGCCCAAGTGATATTGCAGTTACCCTTGAAAATGCTGGGAACACAGGGAAGCTGGTAATAAACTCCTGGACTGGACAGATGATGCTGTGGGTCTTTGATCAGGGAATCTATGTATCTATTTAGATTTTAAATCCAAAATGTGGCTTAACTGGAAGGAAGCAACCATAAACATATCAGATGGCAGCCCAATTGGAATTTAAACTTTGGTGCTTATAATCTCCGCATAAAATATTTGACTTGATTATAGTAACTTCCTTAAGGAACTGATGAACTTCCTTGTACTGTTTTGATTCACTTTCATTATTTCCAGTTTTAAGTAAAGTCTCATTGCTGTAGGCTCCCGATAACAAATTTCTCAATGTACTTGAATTTTATGGAAATGAATGTTATTTCAGTAAATGAGCTATTGCCTCTAACTTGGATAATCTTTTTTTTTAAGTTTATTTTTTTAACAATATATATTTTTTAAAGATTTTATTTATTTATTTGACAGAGAGAGAGAGCACAAGCTGGGGGAGCGGCAGGCAGAGGGAGAAGCAGGCTCCCAGCTGAGCAGGAATCCCGGCGCGGGACTCGATCCCAGGACTCTGGGATCATGACCTGAGCCAAAGGCAGATGCTTAACCGACTGAGCCACCCAGGTGCCCCTTGAATGATTGTTAATGGTAAATTTGAGTCTGCTATTTTCACCTCATGCTGACTTCAGAACCTAACCCGTGGGTGAGCTGGAGTTTCGCTGTGATAAGGGTTGTGAGGCGAGAGCCCAGGGGCTAAGAGCCAAGACAACCGATGGACCCTATTTAGATAGGGAAAGCATGAAAGGCTTACTCTTCCACTCTTGGCCCATTTTTGGTAGATTCTCAGAGACCTAAATTGGGTCATTACTCAGATCAGGAGCAATTGTCTTAAAATATAGCTCCAAGGCAGCAGTGCAGCTTTGCAAAAAAAGAAAAAAAAAAAAGGAAAGAAAGAAAAGAAAAGAAAGAAAGAAGATAAGAAATAGAAAATTGAACAACTATCTTCAGCAGTGGTTCTGAACGAGCTCAGAAATGTTGAACCCGGCTCCTACAGAGCTGTTCTTTGTTCCATGTCTGATTTCTTCTACATGAATAATTCCCATTCTTGTGTTCAGAGACAACAATCCCGCATTCACTGTCATGATAAAAATAGAAAATGACAGGCATTGAATTTTCACAGCAATTAGCCCTATGTTTGTTTTTTCATTTCTTGAGCCCTTACAGGCGGGATGGGAGGGGCAGGAAGATGGGAGAGAGTGGCCTCCTGCATTTGACGCGAGACAGTTGTTTGTCAGTAAGGAATGAGGAGGGACAGTGCAAAAGAAACATCTGCTAAGACGATCAGATTTTATCTCATTAACGTAACCACAACAACTTTATCAGGGTTTCTTTCATCTCTGCTGATACTTGCCATTTCACAGACTATTTCTCAAGGCCATCTGTTTGGATGGTACCAGAAGGGGTCTGATATGATCGACTGAGATAATGTGTTGAGCAGTATTTTGTAAATTGTCAAAGTGTTTTAGGAAGGGGAGGTATTCTTCTTCTTCATTTCATAAATATTTACTGAAAGACTCTTCTGAGCCAGGCGTTGTGCTAGATGCTGGGGAACATGTAGAGACTAAGGCAGGCAAAGGGATAGTCCAGCCCCTCATGGAGCTTACATTCCGGAGGAGGTGCAAGAGTCAGTAACTAAGAATATGAGCTACGTTCTGGAGACCTTGCTCGTCTTCTAGATAACTCACCCTTCAAAACTCCTTCCAAGCACCATTTCCTTCAATAAGTAGTCCCTGGTTCCCCCTTCTGCCCTTCCCACCATGATGTGTGCATATCTCCATCATAGCACTTATTTCATTATACTGTGAATGGTCCTGGTTTACCTACCTTTCCATTCTCTTATATTGTGAGTTCCTCAATGGCAGGCAACATGGCCTATAAGCTCCTTGGTACATGCAATGCCTGCCTTGCACATAGCATATACCTCATTAATGTTTGTCGTAATGGATCCGTTAAGGCATACTGGTTTAATCTTGGCCCTGAAATCAGAGACTCTCAGTCCAGACCCATAAAATAGGAAGTGATATCTACAATCATATAGTCTAGCCCACCCTTTATATATGAGGAACTTGAGCCCCTCGGTATGATGTATGACTTCGGCCAAAGCACGTTATCATTCTGTGTCTCAGTATTTGCGACTGTTAGGTAGAACAAGAATTTTAGAGCTGAGTGAAAGTTCATAATGGTCCAAATACTTCATTCGAGAGGTGATCAAAATGAGACACAGAAAGATTAAGCCACCCTTCTAAAGTCCCACAACAAGTTAGTAGAAGAACCAAGAAGAGATCAGATGTTCTGGAACACATAATAATTTTCTTTTCACATTCCCTTGTTCCTTCTCCCTGTAAGCTTTGGTAGTATCACAAGAATACTGTTAAGTTACAGGGAAACAATAGATATGAATACCGTGGATGGAGTATGGATTAGTGCTACCACTTTGGAAAATGCTTTGTTAGTATCTGGTAAAAATGATTGTCCATTATGACTCGGGTTCAACTCCCAGAAATTCATCCTAGCATTCTTGGACTTTTATGTAATTGGCATGTATGTAAAAGAATACTCAGAAATAGGGTGCCTGGTGGCTCAGTCGGTTAAGGGTCCGACTCTTGATTTCAGCTCAGGTCATGGTCTCAGGGTTGTGAGATTGAGCCCTGTGCCGGGCTCCATGCTCAGTGGGGAGTCTGCTTAGGACTGCCTCTGTCCCTCTCCCACCAAAAAAAAAGTATATTCAGAAAAGCCTTAAAGCTTTATGAATAATAGTAGAAACCAAAATGAGAAACCACCCCAATGTCTAGGCACAGAATGGATAGATATTGGAAGCATGTACATAATGTGGAACATGATATAGCAAAGAAAACAAGCTCAAATATAATGTTGAGTGAAAAAAAGCCCAGAGGACTAAATACAGTCAATATCATTTATAGAAAATTCAATTATGAGCGGAGCTCAGCAATATATGTGGTAAAGTAATAAATAGCAGTAAGAGATCAACAAATACAAAATACTGAGGTACCTGGCAGGCTCAGTTAGAAGAGAATACAATGGGGGTTGTGAGTTCAAGCCCCACACTGGGTATAGAGATTACTTAAATAAATAAAACTTTAAAATATATATATTTGGGGGGCACCTGGGTAGCTCAGTCAATTGAGTATCTGACTCTTGGTTTCAGCTCAGGTCATGATCTCAGGGTTGTGAGATTGAGCCCCGCATTGGGCTCCGCACTGAGTGTGGAGTCTGCCTAAGATTCTCTCCTTCTCCCTCTGCTGCCCCCTTCCTCGCCACGCTCTCTCTCTCTGCCTCTAAAATAAATAAATAATTAAAATCATTTATATATATATATATATATATATCTTTTCTTCATTACATTCTGATTACATAGGAGGTTGAAGATGGTTTGGTGTGGATGTGGTTATAACTGATTTGGGTTTTTCCCTCCCTTGTGAAATTTTAAGGTGACAAAGTTGATATTCCATTTTTAATTTATCCTCATAAAATGTAAAGCATTCTCAAATAGAGCTTTTCTTTGAAAAGCTGATGGCCTAAGTGGAATTATATACCTAAAAATTAAATTCAGTCCTTAGACATCATTTTGTTTCATGTTAGAAATACAAGCACACCAAACAGTTAAAAAATATCCTAATTATTAAATAATCTAACCTATACTATTTGGCCTTGAATTATTATTTAACTTTTGTAACATTAGCTCAGAAAGTATGTAATTTTCCTCATAGATTAATCAAGTGAATGCACTCTTTTAATATTTATATTCTAAATCTATCTCCCTGTTTAACATTCATAATAATTGTGCTTGCACATAAATTTAACAGATCATTTATATATCAATCATTTATTAGTGTAGCATTTTACTCTTGCAATAATAAGGGAATTTTCAGTCTAAGTATCATCTGGAATGCTTACTTATATTTGAAACAGAATATTTTGATATTCGTAATAATTCCAAATGCTGTGCTTTGGTCATGCACAAGTTCAGAAAAGCTGAAAAGCTGTTGATGTAGGCATTTGCTATTCAACCTTCCAAAGACCTAGACCAAAATCAAAACCAAGTAACAGACTTGGTCCAAATACAGAAGCCAAAGGCAACTTTCAGCATCTCTTTGGTGGACAGTGGGTTCACAGGTGTTGTGACTGTGCTTGTTTGCTTTCTTTCTTTCTCTCAAAGATGTTGTTTATTTATTTGAGAGAGAGAGAGAGAGAGCAGGAAGGAGAGGGAGACAGACTCTGAAGCAGACTCCACACTGAGCGCAGAGCCCGACGCGGGGCTCGATCACACCAGCTCGAGATCGTGATCTGAGCCAAACCCAAGAGTAAGTGGCTCAACTGACTGAGCCACCCAGGAGCCCCGTGACTGTGCTTTCTAATGTACATATACATTGCAGAGATTTCTTTGAAACTTTCTGATATTGAATAATTAAAATGTCAATGATCTGGAGGCGTTTTGGAAAAAAATTCATATGAGGATAATCCAAGCTGTAGTCCATGCTTCTGTTTTCCCCTTCCTTCCTCGCGTATCTCAGCCAGTTTCTTGAAGAGGCCTGATCCCATGTGACCTCTCACATTCAGCACTCGAGTGCTCCTTGGACCGGCTGCCTGGCCCTGGCAGCCAGTGCCCTAGTCAGTAGCCTTCGCTCCCAGGCTGTGCTCGGGCCAAGGCTTGCCCAGCGTTGCCTTGGGCACCACATATGCCCCTGGCAGACATACAGATGGGCATATGGATGTTAGTAAGCCCTCCCTCGCTATAAATTAATCCGAAGAAGGTTTAATGAGCTAAGCGTATTAACATTTATTAGCTTAAAAACACCATTCATATTTATAGTGAACTTCCTGGATGTAAAAGAAAATTTATGCAGGAATTGGTTGATGGCCTTTGGGAAAAGTATTAATGTCTTCCTGTTCGTGTTTATGAGCCCAAAGACATAAAGAATGTGAGGCAACCAAGGACACACTACATAATGATCCCTTTTCTCCCCCCCCCCTTTTTTTTTGCTTTTGTTGTTCCATCGGGGTCTCATGACCAGAGAAGTCCTGTTTTCGTGGGACATAACTGATCTTGTAACTGACAAGTAGTGAGGGGACTTTTTAGTTTTTGAGAATTTGCTGCGGCCTGGAGAACTGAAACGTACCCCACTGGTAAATAGGAAGAGTCTCCTGGGAGTATTTCCTTGGTGTCATGAGAAGCAGTAGAAGTAGATACGTTATTGGCAGGTATTGGTAGAACAATAGGGCCTTGGACTCCAGTGACACTGTGGGACCCGGGATGATTTGCTCAACGCGTCTGCGCCGCCATTTTCACTTCTCTAACATAGGGCCTGCAATGGGCTTTATCTCATGGTGGTGTTATAAGGATTGAATGAGATTTTGCCTGTAAAGTACTTAGCACATTGCCTGACACAAATGTCCTCAATAAGGATTATAAATAGCGTTTGATTATCGTGGAGGCTAAATTGTTATCTCTTATCTGTAAACTTTATTTATGGCTCTCTTCTGACACCTATGACCGTCTTTCTT
The DNA here is from genome assembly GCF_054177405.1 of Leptonychotes weddellii. Lineage (NCBI taxonomy): Eukaryota > Metazoa > Chordata > Mammalia > Carnivora > Phocidae > Leptonychotes > Leptonychotes weddellii. The sequence goes on from NC_138385.1 coordinate 26,796,603, forward strand.
GTATCGGAGCTATTTAATAAGGGCTGAACTCCTGAACCCGGCTCCTTGGGGGGAGAATGCTTGTCTGCTTCATACCCCGTAGGGCCCAGCCCAGCGAGGCAGCACGAAGGAAGAGGTGAGGCTGAAGTGGTAGCTATCAAGCATTTTTACCGTGGCCCAATTTGGTTTCCATCGTAACTGAATACATACCCACGTAATCGAATCTGGAGAGTTGTGCAAGATGAACCATTGTCTTTTCTGTTCTATTTCGTTCCATTAAAAAAGTCTCATCTTGGCCCGCTCCATTTGTTTCAAAACTTGCCAGTGAGTCTCAGCCTGTGGTTTTTAAATCCGTGGGCTAGACCGTGAAGCAGCCTTGACTGTCCCACTGACGGTGGGGGTGTGGTGAGTGGGAAGCTACCAGGAACGCTGGGCCTGCGCCACGTGGCAATTGCTTTAAGGACACTTAGGGACCAAGTCTAAATAGCAGAGATGAGGCAACTCAAGACTACTAGGGCTGGGGAGGATAGAGCTTTGACTTGGAAATGCTGAGTTTTGAAGGTGAAAGCATTCAGTACAGAGCTAGGTCACTCCAGCAGTTCTATTCAAAAACAAAGGAAGAAAGAAAAATAGCAACAGGAACGATTCCCTTGAAATGCGGCTGGCAGGACAGGCCAGGTAGACACGGGTCTCTCTCCTGTCCCAGGGACTCTCCCTTTTTTCCGATTTTTCGTTTTCCTATGAAAAATAGCCTTTGAGTGATTTAAAAAAAAAAAAATCTCCACAAAGTGAAAGTCTGTAAAGTGCACGCACATGTACACACACACGCACACACGCCCCAAACTTTAAAATCCTGCTTAGCTGTCACAATTCAGTGGATTCAACAGCCCTCTCCCTTCCTCCCTCCTTTTTCTGTTTTTCAAAACTCCACTTTTTTCCATCTTATCATCCTTTATTTTTATTTTGAGAGAGAGAGAGAGAGAGTGCGCACAAGCGTGGAGGTGGAGGGGGGAGAGCTGGAGGGAGAAGGAGAGAGAGAATCTCAAGCAGACTCCACACCTACCTCGGGGCTCCATCTCACAACCGGGAGATCATGACCTGAGCCTGAATCAAGAGTCAGATTCTTAACCGACTGAGCCACCCACATGCTCCCCATCTTATTACCCTTTAAAACACCATTTTTGTCTCAGAGCTTTTGCTTCTATAGCCTCATAACTGTTGCAAGTTCCAGACTATTTTACCATCTCATCTGCAGAGTTGGAGCTTCAACCTTCCATTTCTTTTTGCTGCCATTTGATCTTTCTATACCAGTTAGATTCATTCATTTCGTCTATCAATTTCTTGAGCACTTATTATGCGCCAGGCACATGCTACCAGCTACTGAGTTCGCGGTGCACAAAATCAAGTTTCATAATGTCACTGAGCATCCAGTTAGGTAGGGGAAGCAGAAATGAATCCTCCATTCACACAAAGAAGCAAAAATGGCCCCCGTGATATGTGCAGTACAGGAAAGGTATGTGACGAATTGACAGTGTTGATAGATCGTTAGGAGTGTGTTCTTTGGGGAAGTGAGGTTTGAGCTGAGTACTGAAGGATAAGGAGCCATTAAGAAAAAGGAATGGGATCATTCAAGGCAAGCAGAACAAGGCCCCAGGGTGGGAGGAAGCAGGTTGAGCGTGAGGAACGAAGAGAAGGCCAGTGAAGGAGTAGGAAGGTTCTAGAGAGTAGAGTGGGAAGCTCAGTTGTGGGTCTATGCTGTAGAAATTCACCTACTGGGCGCCTGGGTGGCTCAGTCGTTGGGCGTCTGCCTTCGGCTCAGGTCATGATCCCAGGGTCCTGGGATCGAGTCCCACATCGGGTTCCCTCCTCGGCGGGAAGCCTGCTCTCCCTCTCCCACTCCCGCTGCTTGTGTTCCTGCTCTTGCTATCTCTGTCTCTGTCAAATAAATAAATAAAATCTTTAAAAAAAAAAAAAGAAAAAAAGAAATTCACCTACTACCTTGTGTTAGCCTATGTTAGGGGGTTTTGAGTTTATCCTCAAGGCAATGTCAGTCAATGAGAAGGTTCTGTGGGTACTGGTACATAGTGGCAGTGGGAGGATATGATCATATTTATTTTGGAAAATGCTACTTTGGTTACAGTGTGGAGAATGAATGGGTGGCTGGGGAAAGGTGAATGCAGACAAAATGTACAAAGCTCTCATGTGGGTTCCACGTACTCTGGGTTAAGCATCGCTGTAAAGGGTTTTTATATAGATCGTTATGGAATCTTCATGACCTGTCAGGTGGCTGGTTATTATCCCCACATAACCCGTGAGGAAACTGAAGCTCAGAGAAGTGAAGAGACTTGCCCAAGATCACACAGCTGGAATGTGGCAGAACTGGGATTTCATGGGATTGTGTCTTGGGCCAAACTTAGTGGTGATGGGGAGAAGGAAACAGATTAACGAGACATTCGGCAGGGAAAATTGATAGTAATTCATGGTACCGTGGGCATGGGGGTAAGAGGAAATGTTAAGGAAAATGTTTAAATTTCTGATTTGTACAACTGAGTGGCCGGTGGTATGTTCATTGAGGCAGGGAATATTGAAAGACAGTGAAAGGAGCTTGCAAGAGATATAATAGTGGTTGGCGAGGCAGTAGGCAAAACAGGAGACCAGCATGGAAATGGGGTGGGGCGGGGGGGGCAGGAAATGATTCAATAGGAAGCGATGGGCCCCAGCTTCAACTGATGCTCAGGGTGTCCTGTTCAACTCCATCACTCAGAGTTCTGTTGCATTTGCTGCCATGTGGGAATGCTCACACCAATTTGTCACATTCTCAAAGGTGTCAAACTCAAGCTGTCCCTTGATCTGGATGTCCAGTGCTGCGTGGCATTCTTGAATGAGCTTGCCATCAAGTGCTGCCTATTTCCCCGGCCTTATTGCTTTTCTTCCTCCACAGTCAGTGGCTACCTGTTCTCCCACCTGCAGCTCAATCCCGCCTGAGCCCTTGGTCCAATTTTGATTTTAGACAGGAGGGACTCAGGCAGTTCTAGCCTAGCCCTCCAGATTTCAGTATTGGGTTATTATTCCTATCATAACCTTGTTTCCCGTTTTTAAAAACAGGGCTTCTTGGTGTTTGTGTGTGTGTGTGTGTTTAAATATATATATCTGAGTCCTTGTATCAGCCAGGTGAAATAATGGCTATGGAAATGTTTTGGAAATGATAGAACTTAATACATGTAAAGGTTCTAGCATAGGCGATTAGTACACAGTAGATTTTCAGTAAATAGTAGCTATTGCTACCGGGACCATCGCTTGGTTACTGCAGGTCAACCAAACCAAGTCACAAAGAGTGTTGCTGAATTGCAGTATCTTTTCAAGGAGTGACCTATTCTTCTCCTTCACAGATCCCCCTTGCCCTGTTCTGGACATGTTACCACTCTCTCAGATTTTCTTTTCTTTCCTTCTCTTCTCTTCTCTTTCTTTTCTTTTTTCTTTCTTTCTTTCTTTCTTTTATTATTAACATATAATGTATTATTTGTTTCAGGGGTACAGGTCTGTGATTCATCAGTCTTACACAATTCACAGCGCTCACCATAGCACATACCCTCCCCAATGTCCATCACCCAGCCACCCCATCCCTCCACCCCCCTCCACTCCAGCAACCCTCAGTTTGTGTCCTGAGATTAAGAATCTCTTATGGTGGGGCGCCTGGGTGGCTCAGTTGGTTAAGCGACTGCCTTCGGCTCAGGTCATGATCCTGGAGTCCCTGGATCGAGTCCCGCATCGGGCTCCCTGCTCAGCGGGGAGTCTGCTTCTCCCTCTGACCCTCCTCCCTCTCATGTGCTCTCTCTCTCAGTCTCTCTCTCTCAAATAAATAAATAAATAAATCTTTAAAAAAAAAAAAAAGAATCTCTTATGGTTTGTCTCCCTCTCTCAGATTTTCTACTTTGACTAGTCTGCGCCTTTTCCCAACCTGGTTCATAACGTGGAGGGTGAAATATTCAAAAAGAGCATGGCTTCTGGAATCAGACAGATTTGCATTTGAATCCTGACCCTGTGACCTCAGGAAAGGTACTTAACCTTTCTCCAGTTTCCTCAACTGTAAAATCGAGAGGACCTCCTATGCCTTGAAGGATTGAATTCAGCCAAATACATCAAGGCACCTGGTAATGCATTGGTATTCATTAACTACGAGCTTCTTTTTCTCTCCTTTTTTCTTCCATGTGCCTCATCATAGCTGTTCTGAGCCTTGCAGACTTCTGAAGCAGTTCTCATTTTCCTATCATAAAAAAGTCTCATGACTTAGGGGTGTGCTCTAAACTTTGATCTATTTTATTCTTGTGCACGTTAATGTGCCACATTAACTTTCAGACCACCAGGATGGTGTGTAACTAATTATTGCGTGACTAGCCCAGTTAATATTAACTGACAATTTACTATGGGAAAGGCACCATAGGAAATATGAATCCACCCCATTCCTGACTTTTTACATTGGGCTGAGTTACCCACCCTTCTTTTCAACAGTCCCTTGTGGGCCTATGAAGCCAGTCCCAATAGCTATCGGGCACTTCAGAGGATCCCTATAGCTTCTCTTGCCCCTAATTAGTCCTGATTGGGTTTTGCTAGATCTTGTCTCCCTCGTTCTCTCCTTTGGCTGTGTACTCTGATTTTGATCGTTCCCGTCCCTGACTCCTCTGGGATTTGATCTTTTCCCTAACTTTCTCCTTGGCATTCGGACGTTGGCCGGCTGGTATCCTTTCTGGCTTAGCTAACCACTATGGCCCCAGAGTTTCCTATTGCCTCAGGTGAGAGCACTTCCCTCTTCACCCTGTTTTCCTGCCCAATGGGCTCCTAACACCTGTTCAGGTCTGAATTCTGTATCAGTCAGTCATAATGACTGAGGGTGAGGGTGGCTTGAGAGAGGAGGTGAGTGCTAACCAATAAAAATTTGTCATGGCTTGCTGCCCTTAGGAAGCTCACAGTCCATTTGGGGACGATAAAGACATCAACACTTCAAAAAAAAGCAAGGAATGAATGGTAAATATCAAATACTTAGGGATATCAATATAAGTTACTATTAAAACTGTCATCTGGTATTTTTAAAAATGTACATTAGCTGAAAAGAAATTAGTTTTCAGAGGTGCCCAATATACAAACTAGGTTCTCTTGGACAATCTAGTTTAATATACTTAATAGATATTTAAAAAGTAATTTTAGATTCAGTTTTTATTTTTTCACTTAAAAATATTTTTTGTAGGTCATTTTCCTGTTAAGATCATAATTTTAGAATATGTGATTCCAATACAAAGAAAGTTCCTTTGCAATAGGGTTAAAATAACTGAGACTCATTAGCGGAAATATGACTGTATTGTTGTTTATAGTGTACACTTTTCAGAGTTTTGTTCTATAAGATTTAGCTTGTCAAAAGTAAAACAGCAAATTTATTTTACCAGCAAGATGGGTTGATTCGGGAATAGCAGCGGGATTTCAATTCAGGATATGCAAGCTACGGCACACCATAGATAAGACCGGAGAACAAAGGAGAGGAGCTGTACAGAGAAAAGAAGGAAGTTGGGAGGGGCTCTTTGAACAAAAATACTTCCGAGGAAAGCAAGAGTTCAGGGTGGTGATGGTTTCTCATTGGATGGCTTGTGGTCATTTTTTATTGGCTGAGCTTGTTGCTGGGCGAGGAGAAATCCTTTCCTCCTGCTGGAATAGTCAAGTAGGCTTCTTCCTATAGTGAATGCAAAGTACTCCTCTTTTTGATGGGGGTCTGTAATTTCTGAATAGTGGTAGCGGGTGAGAGCGCCCCCTTCTGGCCTCCCGACTCCAATTTAAATGAGGTTTCCTTCATTCAGTTTCTTTTTTTTTTTTTTAAAGATTTTGTTTATTGATTTGAGAGAGAGAGAGAGAGAGCACGCGCACGAGCGCGAGCAGGGGGAGGGGCAGAGGGAGAAGCAGAAGGAGAAGCAGGCTCCCCGCTGAGCAGGGAGCCCAACGTAGGACTCCATCCCAGGACCCTGGGATCATGAACTGAGCCGAAGGCAGATGCTTAACTTGACTGAGTCACCCAGGCGTCCCGACCTTCATTCAGTTTCATAAGCTGAATCCATGTTCAAATCTGGATGTACTCAGTTCTATAAAAATATTTGTCAATCTTACCTTGCAAAATGGATAAGTGGGATTTTTCATATTACTATTGGATCATTCACGTTTACTTTTTTTTTTTTCCTTTTCATCTACTGCCATAAGCTGCCTAAGCTGGTTGAGGTTGGTGGGGAAGCCATGGAGCCTGAGGAAGGACAGGAAAAAATAGAAGAACTAAACAGTCTATGTATTGGGAATGTGTGCTGGGGAGAAAGCATTCCAAATAGAGTTGTGATATTGTGATTTCTTTTTTTTTTTTTAAAGATTTTATTTATTTATTTGACAGAGAGAAACACAGCGAGAGAGGGAACAGAAGCAGGGGGAGCTGCAGGCAGAGGGAGAGGGAGAAGCAGGCTTCCCGCTGAGCAGGGAGCCCGATGTGGGGCTTGATCTGGGATCATGACCTGAGCGGAAGGCAGATGCTTCACCAACTGAGCCACCCAGGTGCCCCAATATTGTGATTTCTAATAAGAAATATATATTTGGTCTTCCCTGTTTCTGGCACGGAGCCCCTAAAGCCCTTGGAATTTCCTGTGATGAGAGCAATAAAGGTGTCTATTTTATGTCATTGAAATGACTTTGGGATTGCACCTAAGGATGGGGCGTGGTTGCCAGGTGAACCAACCTTGTGATTGGCGGGGTTGGAACTTTCAGCCCCACCCCTTGACCTCCAAGGAGGGGAGAGGGCCTGGAGGTTGAATCAATCACCAGTAGTCAATGATTTTTTTTTTTTAAGATTTTATTTATTTATTTGACAGAGAGAGAGACAGTGAGAGAGGGAACACAAGCAGGGGGAGTGGGAGAGGGAGAAGCAGGCTTCCTGCTGAGCAGGGAGCCGGATGCGGGGCTCGATCCCAGGACCCTGGGATCATGACCTGAGCCGAAGGCAGACGCTTAACGACTGAGCCACCCAGGCGTCCCAGTAGTCAATGATTTAACAAATCATGCCTTTGTAATTAGACTTGTACAATCTATAGCTGATCGGTCAGAAGCACAGGTAATAACCTGACAGTGAGGGGGCGGTCTTGTGGGAATGAACACTTAACTTGGGAAAACTGATGCTATCTCCGGGTAAATAGTGTCAGAATTGAGTTCAATTGTAGGACACCCAGCTGCTGTCTGGAGAATTGTTTGTTGGTGTATGGGAGACCACCCCCACCCCCCACACATTGGAATTGGGTACAGAACCCAAACTGAGTGTTCAAAGGGACACAGCAAACTCTGGCCTCGAAGAACAGCCATGTAGTGATGTTTGGGGTCAGGCTGATAGTTGCTGTTCGTAGGTTGGAGCAGCCCCAGTTTAGGGTAAAGGGAGCGTTTGGGTTCTGGTCAAGTAAGTTGAAGTTTAGGGCAGGCATTGAGCCTCAAATTGAGGAACTGGATTGCAAAGCAAGAATCCAAGGTAGGAGGCCACTTTTCTAGACTGAACAAAGCCAGTGGGGATTAGAAGAATAACTAGGTGTGAGTATGTTCACTCTTCACTTCAGGTCTACCAGTTTAAGAAGAATGATACTTCTTTTTTTTTTTTTTTTTAAAGATTTTATTTATTTGACAGAGAGAGACACAGCAAGAGAGGGACCACAAGATGGGGGAGTGGGAGAGTACCACTTTCCAGGAACATCTGTATTGTTCAAATATTTGTTGAAGATTAGCTCTTGTGGTGGTTAATTTTATGTGTCCACTTGGTTAAGCCATGGTATGCAGATATTTGGTCAAATATTATTCTAGATGTTACTGTGAAGGTATTTGGTACATGACATTAACATTTAAATCAGTAGACTTTGAGTAAAGCAGATAACTCTCCGTAATGTGAGTGGGCCTCATCTAATCAGTTGAAGGCCTTAGGACAAAGATTAACTTCCACCAGGAAGGAAGAATTCTGCTGGCAGACTGACCTGAGCTTAAACATAAACTCTTCCTTGGGTCTCCAGCCTTCTAGCCTCCACAACTGTGTGAGCCAATTCCTTAAGTATCTCTCTCTGTCTCTCTGTCTCTCTCTCTATTTATTTCATTATATTTTAAGATTTTTTGCTATTTTTTAAGTAATCTCTACCCCCAACATGGGGCTCAAGCTCACAACCCAAAGATCAAGAGTCACATGCTCTACTGACTGAGCTAGCCAGGCGCCCCTATTTTTTACTTTTTAAAGATTTTTTGGGGGGGAGACACCTGGGTGGCTCAGTCGGTGAAGCGTCTGCCTTCGGCTCGGGTCATGATCCCAGGGTCCTGGGATCGAGTCCCATGTCGGGCTCCCTGCTCAGTGGGGGACCTGCTTCTCTCTCTCCCTCTGCCACTCCCCCTGCTTGTGCTCTCTCTCTCTGACAAATAAATAAAATCTTTAAAAAAAATTTTTTTTGAGAGAGAGAGAGTAAGCACACATGGGGGGAGGGGCAGAGGGAGAGGGAGAGAGAGAATCCCAAGCAGGCTCCATGCTCAGTGCAGAGCCCAACACAGGGCTCAATCTCACGACCCTGAGATCATGACCTGAGCTGAAATCAAGAGTCAGACGCTTAACTGACTGAGCCAGCCAGGCACCCCTAAAGACTTTCATTTTTAAGTAATCTCCACACCCAATGTGGGGCTTGAACTCACAACCCTGAGATCAAGAGTTGCATGTTCCAGCTACTGAGCCAGGCAGGCACCCCTCTCTCTATAGATCTTATTGGGACTGTTTCTCTAGAACCCTTACACAGTTGTCTAATAAGAATTACATGATTTTTTCTCCATTGAAGGGTATCACCTGCTTATGTCATGCTTCCTTTGAAACTATTCCATTAGTAGGATCTCTATCCTTTTCTTCCACCTGGGTCTATCACAAGGATAATAGAAAAAAAGTCACAGATTTGGAAAACTTTATATATTAAACGCATTTTGGAAATATCTACTTTTAAGACCTGCTTGCTTTTTTTTTTTTTAAGATTTTGAGAGCTAGGGGAGGGAGAACACGAGTGGGGGAGCGGCAGAGGGGAGAGGGAGAAGCAGACTCCCGGCTGAGCAGGGAGCCCGATGTGGGACCTGATCCCATGAACCTGAGATCATGACCTGAGCCGAAGGAAGGCACTTAATGGAATGAGCCACCCAGGCACCCCAAGACCTGCTTGCCTTTGACATCAAAATGTGACGGTAGTTACAATGGTGTGCGGAAAAGTAGTCACGTGAAAATGAAATGTTGAACTCTGAAGGATATTAAGAGACATTGTGGACATATTTGTTTGAACTGATTTCAGTTGTGGAAGTTTTTTCAAATGTCTGGAATGGGGGATACATGGATACAAGTGGTGATCTCATGGCTGACCAAGCCTGCCTTCTGGCTTTCTGCACAGCGTAATGCTTTGTGGTTGCTTTGGCTTGTGATTCCTCCTGGGACGTACATTATTTAGCTTGTTAGCTCAATGCAAGTTAATATTAAAATTCCTGTGTGGTCTTTGTTTTAAATGCATTTGCGTCCATCACATCACCAATACATTTAAAAAATGGAGTAGTATATGAGGTAACTTAAAATATGAGTGGTTCTTCTGTGAATTTAGGTCAGATACTCTTTTAGTAACTAAGCTGCTAAATGTTGAAAACTCCTTTTTCCCTGAAGGCACTTAAATCTTAGTTTTGGTTGGACATCTTCCTGGTGGCTGAAAGCTAGTAACTATGGACATTCTTCAAGCTGTTTTCTCAAGTTTCTTACATTTTTCTTTTCTTTGACTTCACGTTGGCTCTTCCCAGCTGTTTATGTTTTGATCTGTTGTTTTCTAAATATTCAATTTCCTTTAATATGTTCAGTGGAAAATTTCAATTTCTAGGGTAGAGAATACTACCATTTATCAAAATTAGTTTATTGTGAAATTTAAGTCATCCATTAAAACCTGTTTTTGGTTTCACCGTAGTATTTTGCTGACGTTCTTATATGGGATACATACATAGCTGGCACCTAGACTTGCGCTCCAGAGAGAACGCAACAAATCCTTCTTCAACTAAGTCAGTTAATAAAACCCAACCAAAAGTTGATAGTAAAGAGAAGGGCAAACATACTGTACAGAAAGTGTTCTCTTTTAACAAATACCACTATATTTCCCTTTATTGCCCCATTTACTACTTTAAAATCCATACATATATGTTTTTGCTGATTTAGTTCTTTTTTTTAAAAGATTTTATTTATTTATTTGAGAGAGAGGGAGAGAGCACAGAAGAGAGTGAGCATGAGTGGGGGGAGTATGGGATGGGGGTTGTGGGGGAAGGGCAGAGGGAGAGGGAGAAGCAGGCTCCCCGCTGAGCAGGGAGCCCCACAGGGCTGGATCCCAGGACCCAGGGATCCTGACCTGAGCCAAAGGCAGACACTTAACTGACTGAGCCACTGAGGCACCCTGATGATTTAGTTCTTGAATAAAAAAAATCATAAAGAAACTCTGGAAGGATACATAAGAAGTGAATAATAATGGTTACGTGGGATGTTGGTAGTAGGTGGATGGGACAGAAATGGAAAGACTTCTTTGCTGGATATGATTTTATCACTTTTTGGTTTTGAACCTTGTAAAATTATTCATTATTCAAAAATTGAATTAAAGAAAAGGAAATTGTATGAAAGAAATCAATTTACAAGTCCCTCCCCAAGAAATAACCACTTAGACTAATACATACGCATCCCATTTGGAATGATGTTTATGTATACTAACAAAACTTGGGTGTATGTACAGGATTCACTAATATTAATATATTGGTTAATTAATAATGGTTTTTATTGATTTGTTAATTGGTTAATTAATAAATTTTTTCCCTTTTAAAAAAAATTTTAATTCTAGTATAATTAACATACAGTGTTATATTACTTTCCGGTGTACAATATAGTGATTCAACACATGACTCAGTGCTCGTCACAATAAGTCTACTAATCAATGGTTTCTAAAATATTGTATTATTTGCATTGTGTGAATCTATCACTTTAAACTGCCTTAAGCACCTTTGAAACTGAGTGCTTTTATAAAGCATAACTTAAAGTAGTTTAGATATGGTGATGCACAAGTTTCGATAAGCTTTTGGGCTTATTAAAATAGGATTCTATTTATATAGCTGTCTCAGTTGCCCATTTCTGCCTAATAAGTTACCCCAGAGTTTAATGGCTTAAAACAGCAATCTCTGATTTGCTTATTCTCCTGTGAGCTGGTAGTGTGGGCTGGGCTTAGCTGGGATGGCTGGTCCCTGCTGTCCTCGGTGTTGGCATGCCCTACTCCTGGGCTTGGGCTTATTCATATGTCTGGTGGTAGTTCGCTGGGTATCAGCAGGGGTGATGGAAGTAACTGCGCCAAGTGTCACTCACATTCCTGCAGGCTAGCCTGAGCTTCCATGCTGCTGCCTTCCACCAGCAGCAAGGGAGAGCAAGCTCCAATGCCTAGATGCTTTTCAAGCCTTTGTTTGTGACTTGTTGGCTCGTACGTACGTAGGCCAGGGAAATCAGAGAGTCAATGTGGGAGGCCAAGCACCGAGTCAGTGTGGTAGAGGGCTATGGGAGGGTAATGAGTACCGGGAGATGTGATTCAGTGTGGGGCCATTACTATGAAAGTAATTGTTACGATTTCTAAAAATGTCCATTGTTTTCTTCGATGTTCAACGAATTCAACTCATGAACAGGGAATTCTGTAAACCCCTGAACACTAATGATAAGTTACAGCTGTTGTCATACTCTGATTTAAGGTTTTAGCACCACTTAATATTATCATTTAAAATACTAAGGGGCGCGTGGGTGGCTCAGTCAGTTAAGTGTCTGCCTTCTGCTCAGGTCATGATCCCGGGGTCCTGGGATTGAGTTCTGCATCGGGCTCTTTGCTCAGTGGGGAGTCTGCTTCTCCCTCTCCCTCTGCCTCTGCCCAGCGGCCCCCCCCCCCCCGCTTGTGCTCGCTGGCTCTATCTCTCTGTCAAATAAATAAATAAAATCTTTTAAAAAATAAAATAAAATACTAAGATCATATTACTGCCTTGCTCCCAATTTTCCCATGGCTTCTTACTGCAATCAGAATAATATTAAAATTTCTTGGCACAGCCCACAGGCCCTAAATGATTTTGTTTTTATCTACATCTACATGATGTTGTTTTCATGACATCATGCCCTACCTCTCGGCTGATAATTTACTGTTCTTCAGCTATAATCGCTATTTTTCTATTCCTTCAATGCATCAAATTCATTCCACCTCAGGGCTTTTCACTTGCCATTCCCTCCCTGGAATGATTTTCCCTCAGATCTTTGCTTGGATGGTTTCCTCTCATCATTCAGAGCTCTGTGCAAATTTTACTTCTTGAGAGCAGTCTGCTCTCCCCTCCTTCAGAAGTAGCCTCCTCCTATCCCAGATCACTCACTATCCCATTTCTTTCTTTCTTTTTTTTTTAAAGATTTTATTTATTTATTTATAGGACAGAGGGAGACCCAGCGAGAGAGGGAACACAAGCAGGGGAAGTGGGAGAGGGAGAAGCAGGCTTCCCGCCCAGCAGGGACCCCGATGTGGGGCTCGATCCCAGGACCCTGGGATCATGACCTGAGCCGAAGGCAGACGCTTAATGACTGAGCCACCCAGGTGCCCCTCTTTTTTTTTTTTTTTTAAGATTTTATTTATTTGACAGAGAGAGAGAGATAGCTAGAGAGGGAACACAAGCAGGGGGAGTGGGAGGGGGAGAAGCAGAATCCCCGCTGAGCAGGGAGCCCGATGCAGGGCTCCATCCCAGGACCCTGGGATCATGACCTGAGCCGAAGGCAGATGCTTAACCGACTGAGCCACCCAGGTGCCCCACTCACTATCCCATTTCTGTTTTATTTTTTCCATAACACTTGTTATTACCTGGAATTATCTTATTTATTCAATTGTTTGCCTGATTATTATCTTACTCTCCCTGCTAGTATATAAGCTTTAAAGGCATACTTTGTCTCTTTTGCACCATGTAGAAAAGATAGTGGGTACTCAATAAATACATGCAGAATTAGTGAATTAAGTAAGTAAAGGCCTGGCCTATTCAGTCTTGACCTTGGAATCTTCACCTGTAAATTGGAAAGGTTGGATCTTCTCTAAAGTCCTTCCCAAGTCATACATTTTGTTCTTCCCATGCCTATAACTCAGTTTTTAGATGAAGTTGGAGCAGGGGGAAAAAAAACCAGTCAATAACAAGGAGTGTGGGAATAAATATTCTATATATAACTTTCGTGTTGGAAAAAAACACACCATAGTGATTTCCAAATAAATAAGAATGTGGATAGAGTTCAGGTTGAGGAATGATGGGGAAACTTATATTGACAAAAATTATTCGGCATTCTTTGTCACTGCATCTATATACCCAAGTATCTTTTAAAAAGGCTTCTTCTAGCTTTATTGAGACATATTGACATATTGTGTAAGTTGAAGGTATACAACGCAATGATGTGTTGTTATATACCCAAGTATCTTGAGTAAAAATAATACCGTTTTTTTTTTCCCTATTCCACTGAGAAAGCCAGAGCAAGGCAGATGGGAGTCCTCCCCTGGGTGGCCCCTGAGTGTCCACATTTCCATCAAGATGATGTAATGTAGACTTCAGAGCCACCCTGCCTAAGATGGAAGCCCAGCTCTGCCGCTGAGTCACTGGGAATCCGTAGGGAAGTTATTTAACATTCTGTGCCTCAGAGTGCATCTCTACACTGAGGACACCGTGGCACTTGCCTCCTAGGATTGTTGCAAGGATTAAATGAGATCATGTTTGCAAAGGGTGTAGCACTGTTCCTGGTGCACCCTAGCATTCAACAGATATTAGCTCTCGTTAGTAAGAATAATCAGGGAAACAGCAGCAGATGTGAAACCCAAAAAATGGCAAGTGAAGGCTGGTGAGTAGGCTGGGATGAAGAGGGAGGTGGGAGGTTTGGAAGAGTTCAGGACATTTCGGACACGCATGAGGCTACACGAGTAAGTAGAATATTGTCAGAGTTGAGCAAGTCATGTATGGCTACTTAAGGGAGTAGCTCCTGGCTGTACAGATTTTGTTCTGCAAGGAAATAGTTGTTAAACTATTATATGTTTTCCAGGGGCGCCTGGGTGGCTCAGTTGGTTAAGCGTCTGCCTTCGGCTCAGGTCCCAGATCAAGTCTCCCTCCAGCGCCCTGCTCAGTGGGGAGTCTCCTTCTCCCTCCCCCTCTGCCTCCCCCACCCCGTTCATGCTTTCTCTCTCAAATAAATAAAACTTTAAAAAAGTATTTTTTTTCCAAATGTGCCAGAAAAATTTGAATGCAATTGAAATGTAATTTCCCCTATCTTGAATGTATGAATGTGGGATTTATATCAAAACTCTGTATTTAGGTAAAGTACATACGGCGTGAATCAAAAAGAGATGCACAGTTTAAAATCATTCATGTTAGGTAGATAAATCACATTCTGAAACTTTAATCCTTGAGATGAGGTGGCTGCTATGAAGTTTCAAGGACAATCTAATCAGAATACAGTATAGCCTCATTAAAGTGTCGTTGACTGCTTGAGAATCTGAGAACATTTAGACGGAGACTGAGATTTTGCCCTTTTTATGGAAAAATAAAAGCATTGCCAAAAACATCAATATTATAAACAAGATTGTATCAAGAAAGTATAAAGTACTTAAAAGAATAAACACTGTTGATGCACTCTTTTAGGTATAATTGGTATGCTAATATAGTCAGTCCTTCACATAACATACTTAGGGACTTGAGTCAATAGATTAAGTCAACAGTATTTACTTGTGCATTACTAATATGCCAGGCTTTATTTGAAACACCGGGATCCAGTAACAAATGAGACAGACCTGGTGCATCCCTTCACAGGGCTTATATTCTAGTAAGAAGACGAATAGAGGTTTGCATTCACAGGAGGCTATGATTTGAGGAGTACAGTGTGCTGTGGGAATAGTACAGAAGCACCCATTGTAGTCTAGAATATGAGGAGAGATCTTCCGGAGAAAAACATGAAGCTGAGACCTGAAGAGTAGTAGAAGTTGTCGAGGAGAATGGCCTGGGGAATGGTGTGCCTAGACGGAGGAAACTGTGTGGGAAGACTTGGACGCATCGCTCGGCTGACTTTCTGATTAATAGAGCGGGTCTGTCAAGGGCTTCTATCAACTCTTTGCCAGTCTGATTTGCATTTCTCTATGTACTTGAGTGGAATATAAATTGTTTTTCTTAAAAATCTTCTGTGATTCCAAATCTTCACAACTTCAGACAAGCATTGCTATTGTTTAAAAAATGTCCTCTGTTCTACACTTGATACACTCAGTAGGTCATTCCTGGTGCCCACTTCTCTTTGGATTGGTCAGAAATGTAACAGTGGCTTGTATGTGCAATCCAAATCCTTTACAATTTATATAACATTTACTATTGTAACATATTACTGCATGATACCATTGTCACTTATTAGCGGTATGTAGCAGAACCTCTAATGTGTAGACAATAAAAAATGACCACATTTTCCACGTCAATTCCTGCACTCATAGGGTGTTGTGTGAGGGGAGTAGTGCTGGAGACCATTCTGCGGTATTTTTGTGTGTGGTTTATCTTATATATATAATTTCGTGTGTGTGTGTGTGTGTGTGTGCGCACGCGTGCGTAATTTGAGGTGACTTTAGGGCAATAAACCAGATCTCTAGACCTGTACTGTCCAACGTAGTAACCATGAGCCACGTGCACCTATCTGGCAGTTAGAATGTGGCTCGTCTGAATGAGATGCGCAGTAAGTGTGAAATACACACCAGATTTCAAAGACTTGGTCCAAAAAAAGAGGAATGTAAAATATCTCATTGTTTTTTGTAATGATTGCATGTTAAAGGTGTTTTGTTTCATTGGATTAGATACTATATGTTTATTATTAAATTGATTTCACCTGTTTTTTGTTTGCTTGTTTTTTACTTTTTATAAAGTGGCTACTTGAAAATATAAAATTGCATTTGTGGCTCACATTTGGGGTTCACATTATACTTCTGTTGGCTGGCACTGCTCTAGACTTCTTTTTTTTTTTTTTTTTTAAATTTCATTTATTTATTTGACAGAGAGAGAGACACAGCGAGAGAGGGAACACAAGCAGGGGGAGCGGGAGAGGGAGAAGCAGGATTCCCGCGGTGCAGGGAGCCCGATGTGGGGCTCGATCCCGGGACCCTGGGATCATGACCTGAGCCGAAGACAGACGCCCAATGACTGAGCCACCCAGGCGCCCCTAGACTTCTTTAGTTTGCCTATGTTAGCAAAAGCCGAGGCTAGTCAGGAGACATGGCTAGTATGTGCTCTGGCTGTTAGCGAGCCTGGGGAGTCATCACTGCGGGTTAAGGAGTGTTTGGGTTTTAAATCGAATCAGTTACTGAAAGAGATCAACATCTGCAGGTGCAACGGAGACTTTGTTGGGGATGAGGGATTGGGGGAAGAAACTTGATCAGATGCTGTTCAAGTCCCACCTAACAATAAGAGGAGATCCTTAACACTGTCATGTTTATGAAAGTGGAACCATTATTCCCAAGGAGTTCTTGCTGCTTATTTTGCCCCTGAAAGCAAGGCAAGCCCATAAGGACTCCCCACGCTCACTAACGGCCACAGCACATATTAGCCATGTCTCCTGACTAGCCTCGGCCTTTGCTAACATAGGCAAATTAAAGAAGTCTAGAGTATGCCATGTTGTATCAGAAGAAAGTTAACCTGAAGAAATGGAAGTTGAGCCCCCTTATAAACGAAGTTCCTATATTCACATTCGCTGTTGCTAAGAATAAAGATGACGAACCCCAGCAACAATAGTTTGCAATTCCGTAGCCCATTTCATCTTGAAGTACATTAGTAATGTTAATTCATGAATCATTGCAGTTTGTCAAATGTTTAGTAGAGTGTTATTATCACATTTATGGATGAGGGAAGAGTCAGTGAAGGTAAAAGGCTTGCCCAAGTTAGAAAGTGTTTAGGAGAGCTCACTGACCAGCATCGAAGAAATGAAATGGAAGCCTTTTCCAAAGCACTTTTGAGATTGTTTTCAAAAGGAT
Source organism: Leptonychotes weddellii (assembly GCF_054177405.1). NCBI lineage: Eukaryota > Metazoa > Chordata > Mammalia > Carnivora > Phocidae > Leptonychotes > Leptonychotes weddellii. The sequence continues at coordinate 26,813,693 of NC_138385.1, forward strand.
GTGGT
>NC_138385.1:26813797-26824348 GCF_054177405.1 Leptonychotes weddellii
TGCAGCCATCAAAAGGAATGAGATCTTGCCATTTGCATCAACGTGGATGGAACTGGAGGGTATTATGCTGAGCGAAATAAGTCCATCAGAGAAAGACATGTATCATATGACCTCACTGATATGAGGAATTCTTAATCTCGGGAAACAAACTGAGGGTTGCTGGAGTGGTGGGGGGTGGGAGGGATGGGGTGGCTGGGTGATAGACACTGGGGAGGGTATGTGCTATGGTGAGTGCTGTGAATTGTGTAAGTCTGTTGAATCACAGACCTGTACCTCTGAAAAAAATAATACATTATATGTTACAAACAAAAAAAAAAAGAAGAAGATAGTAAGAAGGGAAAAATGAAAGGGGGTGGAAATCGGAGGGGGAGACAAACCATGAGAGGCTATGGGCTCTGAGAAACAAACTGAGGGTTCTAGAGGGGAGGGGGTGGGGGGGATGGGTTAGCCTGGTGATGGGTATTAAAGAGGGAATGTATTGAATGGAGCACTGGGTGTTATACGCAAACAATGTATCATGGAACACTACATCAAAAACTAATGATGTAATGTATGGTGATTAACATAACAAAAAATTTAAAAAAAAAAGGATGTAGTAGAATAGCACATCCCCACTTTCTACATTCCCTTGACTAACAGAATTGAACAACTGTGTGAGTGTTTTGTAAATGGACATTGACTCAAATGTACTTGCAGGGTTTAATATTTAAAGCAAGGATATACAGACATTAATTTATTCCCTTTATACGTTCTTGTAACAGTCTTATTTGGGGCCTAGTTTGTTTAGGGGAGGGATTACTTGTTTGTTAGACACAGTCATTTATTGGCCCCATGAGCACCTATTAAACACTCATTATTGCCATCATCCCTGACCTCAAGAAACTTATGGTCTAGTAAGAAGAGGCGGACATGTTAGAAATACCAGAAGGTGTTTCTGCTACTCTGATAAGAGGAGTAGGTCCTAGCTAATGATGTCCAAGACTGATGTAGCACTTCCTGTGGACCAGGCACGATTCTAAGCGTATTTCTGTGTAATGACTTATTCAACCTTTAGGAGAATCCTATAGATAAGGAATGAATAGTATTCCCATTTTACTCAATACTGCAAGTGGGCAAAAAGAGATTCAGTAATTTGCCTGAGGTCACAGTGAGTGGCAGAGCTTGGATTCGAACACAGGTAAACTTTGCTCTTTACCACCACGCACAGGTGTGTGTGCATTACCACCTGGGTGGACATAAAATGCTTGTTAGGGAAAATGACCCTTGAACTGAGTCTGGTAAAAGGAGAAGCTGTTTGCTGGGATGGCAAGAAGGGGGTGTTCCTATTATGGTGATCCTAACAGAGACCTGGCAAAATGAAGCAGTTAGCTCAAAAATAAACAGGTTCAGGAGAAAGGAGAAGGGAAGGTGGAAAGAGGGGGGAAACAGAGTAGGCCATTCCGAGCTCCAGGGAAGGAAAAGGTTGGAAAAGGAGGAAACTTGAAACTGCTGAGTACATGAGTTTAACAGAATATCAAAGTATTCATTTACCAAAGCTCCTGCATTCCCTTAGCAAAGACAGTTGAAAACTTTTAACTCTGTTTAAGTCACTGGCTGTGTGACCCAAGGCAAATCAGTTTTGTTTTCTGGGCCTCGCTTTGCTCATTGGTGAAATCAAGGGTCAAGACAAAAGGGTCTTTGCGTTCCCTTCCAGCACTGGTCTCATGATGTCTGTGGTTCTAATGTGCAAACAAGAAGCCCAATTTTGAGTGGCGCCTGGGTGGCTCAGTCGTTAAGCGTCTGCCTTCGGCTCAGGTCACGATCCCAGGGTCCTGAGATCGAGCCCTGCATCGGGCTCCCTGCTCCGCGGGAAGCCTGCTTCTCCCTCTCCCACTCCCCCTGCTTGTGTTCCCTCTCTCTCTGTCAAATAAATAAATAAAATCTTAAAAAAAAAGCCCAATTTTGAATTGATAAGTGAGAAATTTAGATTTGCATTTGATAAAGATGACACTATTTTACATGGTATACCATGGTAAATTTTTTTTTTTAAGATTTTATTTATTTGACAGAGAGAGACACAGCGAGAGAGGGAACACAAGCAGGGAGAGTGGGAGAGGGAGAAGCAGGCTTCCTGCGGAGCAGGGAGCCCGATGCGGGGCTCTATCCCAGGACCCTGGGACCGTGACCTGAGCCGAAAGCAGACACTCAACGACTGAGCCACCCAGGCGCCCCCATGGTAAATTTTTTTAAAAGTCTTCTTAAGCTTTAAAATTCAACACTCGCTCTGGACACTTCCACTTGGAGAGTGTTTCCATGTGCCTCTCCACTCTCTCTTTTATGTTTAGCACACCTAATTCTCCTTTGGTTCTGACGTTTTCTTGTTTCTCACTTGGAGGTGACCTCTTTTCTTTTCCATCATTCTTTGGTCTCTCATCTGGCGCCTAACACTTCTGTGAAACTCTGTTCCCCTGAGTTTTCTTGTTTCCGTTGTTTTAGCTACCATCTCTATATAAATATCTTCTGATTAAATGCTCTACCTTTTTTTTAGATATTTTTTTTTAAAGATTTTATTTATTTATTAGAGAGAGAGACAGCGAGAGAGGGAACACAAGCAGGGGGAGTGGGTGAGGGAGAAGCAGGCTCCCCACTGAACAGGGAGCCTGATGATGCGGGGCTCGGTCCTGGGACCCTGGGATCATGACCTGAGCCGAAGGCAGATGCTTAACGAATGAGTCACCCAGGCACCCCTAGATATTTAAGTGCTCTTTACGCCCAATGTGGGGCTCGAACTCACAACCCTCAGATCAAGCAAGAGTCAGATGCTCTACCAACTGAGCTAGCCAGGTGCCCCAACTACTCTACTTTTTATCTCTTGTGGATATAGTTCCCCTTAGAAATGACATGGCTAAAACATGACTTTGTATTCAAATTTTCTCTGAAGCCTTTTCTCTTTATTAGAAAAAAAAAGCACATTATTTTCTTCTTCCATGCTCAGTACAGAAAAATCAGAAAGTACAAACGGAAGAGTATAGTCATACCTATATTCCTACACAGCAGTGATTAATCACTGGTACTATTTTATTGTAGAGTTTTCTCTGTATATATATGTGTGTGTGTATCGTGATGGTATCATACATACTGTTTTGTAACCTACTGTGAACATCTTTCCATTTCAATACATAAAATCATATATCATTTTGAAAGACTGTGGATTATTCAATTATATACTCGTATAATGTATTTAACCTAATTCCTGATGCTGGGAATTTATTTCCAACATCCATATAAATAGATAGAACAAACAGTGTTTATATGAATTCCCATTGCTTGCAGGCACTTATCACATACAGCTACTGTAGAGGTTACTTGAGCTTTGATGTATCTCCCCAAAATGATTTTATACTTTTTGAGACCAGATCTTTTTTTTTAAAGATTTTATTTATTTATTTGACATAGAGAGAGAGAGAGAGAGAGAGCACAAGCAGGGGGAACAGTAGAGGAAGAGGGAGAAGCAGGCTCCCCACCAAACAGGGAGCCCGATTCAGGGCTCCATCCCAGGACCCTGGGATCACGACCCGAACCGAAAGCAGATGCCCAACCATCTGAGCCACCCAGGCGCCCCTTGAGACCAGATCTTATATTTTTTTGTGTCTCTCATAGAGTTTAGGTTTGACCTTGCATAAGGGAGACATTTAGTAAATACTCATTGAGTGAATGGGGAGATGAGGTTCCAAGTTTGGGTAACAGGAAGAATGATACATTTATTGACAGAAAGAGGGGCATTGGTTGAGGGAAAAGAGAAGATGGTGAATCTGACTTTTAACATGTTAGTTTGAGGTGATAGTATTCCTAGTTTTTTAAAAATATTTTTTAACAACTCCTGGAATAGCTTAATCTCTTGCCTGTCAATTTCATTTCAGGAGACTCAAGCTACAGGACAATTCCAGAGCCCTTTTGTGTTATTTGGCATCCTGAATTCCTTACTATAACACTTGGTTACTTATGGTGAGAATGATACTCTCTTTGCTTAATTTGTTTTTTTTTTTTAAGATTTTATTTGTTTATTTGAGAGAGAGAGAGAGAGAGAGCATGAGCGAGGGGAGGATCAGAGGGAGAAGCAGACTCCCCACTGAGCAAGGAGCCCGATGTGGGACTCGATCCCAGAACTACAGGATTATGACCTGAGCCAAAGGCAGTCGCTTAACCAACTGAGCCACCCAGCCACCCTCTCTTTGCTTAATTTGATTAAAAGCTGACATTTGAGGCTCTATTCCTTCCCACTGTTCCCTATTTAATGGCCTTCAGAGCGTGGTGGAAAACTCTGTGGTAGGGTGAAGGTAAAGAATGGGGGCTTCCCTTCTCTAATTTCTGGATGCCTCTATTATATATTCCACCAATCATGGTGTTACTGGCTTTACAATGAAAACCATGAATACATTTGTGTAGCAGGAGGATGCATCAGGAAATTCGTTGGTGAGACCAAGAATTTAGAAGTTGAAGTTCCTTACCTAGTATGTCTGGCTTTCCCCTGGTATCCCCCATTATAAATGCCAGACGGTTTAGTTAGGACTCTTGGCTGGCCCAAATTCTTAATGGCTAGGCTAAGATTTTTCTCATCTAGTTTAGATTCTGTGCGGGCCAGAGATTGGTTCATTGATCCAGAAGTCCATACCTGATACAAAAGGGCCAATCAGAGACACTCCAATGGACTATGGAATTGAGTTTTAGAGATCCTCACATAAGTCTGGTTGGTCTCTTGAATAGAGGAGCTATAACTTAACGATTTGTGGCCAAACATGTCCTACCATGCAGCTGGGAAAGCATAAAATGCCAGTCTGTAATAAGAGTAATGAAGTAGATTCCTTGATAATATACAGAGACAAAGATGGAGATAGTCCTGCCAGCTTTCTAGTCTCTGATTCTAATCCATTCCTGGGCCTTGACTGTATCCCTGTTTTGGTATTCTTATTCAGAGAAAGAGAATAAAATAGAGACACTGCAGTTGGTCAAGGCGTATGACTGATTTTTCAACAGATAAGTGACATACAATGAACTGCACATATTTAAAGTGTACAATTTGATATTGACATTTGTATATACAGGTGAAGCTGTTACTGCTGTATAGTGATAATGAACATACAGTTAAGCATTTCAAGTTTCCTTGGTATCCCTTTGTCATTCTTCCCCTCACTCCCTACTCTTATCACCAGGCAATCACCCATCTGCTTTCTGTCCCTATAGATTCATTTTGATTTTCTAGAGTTTTATATAAATGGAATCATGTACCTTTTTTTTGTGTGTGGCATCTTTCACTTTTGAGATTCATCCAGGCTGTTATGTATATCATGTTGTAGCCTGTTGGTGGGGGGACAGACAATGGTTACACACTGTTTCTTGTAGAAGCCTGCCAATGAGGACTCTCCATCACAGAGAATCTATTCTGAGCCTTTGATGCATACATCCCTGCCTGCTTGTTTTCTCCCCTTGAATATCTCACAGACAAACGTAACATGTCTAAAAAGGAACTTTTTAGGCAACAACCCCCACACTTCTCCCCCCCCCCAAAAAAAACAAAACCTCCTCCAAAATCTGGTTGCTCCAGTCTTCCCCATCTTATTAAATGACATCATCTTTCCTCTAGTTGAATGGGTCTTCCTTTTTTTTTTTTTTTTTAAGATTTTATTTATTTGCGAGAGAGAGAATGAGAGACAGAGAGCATGAGAGGGAGGAGGGTCAGAGGGAGAAGCAGACTCCCTGCTGAGCAGGGAGCCTGACGTGGGACTCGATCCCGGGACTCCGGGATCGTGACCTGAGCCAAAGGCAGTCGCTTAACCAACTGAGCCACCCAGGTGCCCCTTGAATGGGTCTTCCTAGTTGCTGGGTCATCCTCCTCAATAGATCACTAATCCATCTGTCTTTTTTTTTCTGTCTCTACTGCCACCACCCTATTCGAAGCTGCATTGTCACTAGTCTGCTTACTGCAGCCTTCTTCCCAGTCTCTTGGCTTGGCTTTTGCCCACGGCCAACTCAGAGATGCCATGGTGATTCTAAAGCATACATTGTCTCTTCTCACTCTCATACTTAAAAAGCGCATCAATGGTATCATTTGCACTTGAAATCAATTCCAAACACTTCATTGTGGCCTGCAAGGCCCTACAGGATCTAGCCTTTGCCAACATCTCCAACTTCCTCCTGTTCTCCTCTTCTCCCTTGGTACTCTGTGGCCTCCTTTTTTCTCTTTCTTTCTTTCTTTCTCTTTCTTTCTTTCTTTCGATTTTATTTATTTATTTGAGAGAGACAGAATTAGAGCATGAGCATGAGCAGGGGGGAGGAGGCAGAGGGAGAAGCAGACTCCCCCCTGAGCAGGGAGACAGATGGGGGCTCGATCCCAGGACCCTGAGATCATGACCTGAGCTGAAGGCAGACACCACCCAGGCGCCCCATCAGTGGCCTCTTTTCATTCTGCAAAGGCACCAAGCTCATTCCCATTTCAGGGCCTTTACCCATGATGAGCTTTTGGTATGAATGAAAGGATGAAGGAGAGAGGACTGCAGCCAGAGGGCTACGAATGGGCAAGTTAAAAGGGAAACTTGTGTGTTGTTTGAAGACACAGAATAAGAAGTCAGTTGAGACATAGAAATTGAGGACCCTTTGGGCAGTGGGGGTTTCTATGGGTGCAGTTCTCTGTAGAGTCGGGACATAGACTGGAGCATCGAGGCAGAGAGAGGAGCTCCTCCTATATCTTTATTTTTAGAACCTTATACTTACAGAGTCCCCAGGAAAGTTTTGATTCCTAACCCTCCAAATTTGAGCTCCTGTAAGTATTTAATGAATAGGAGCTGTGCTAGAAGTCGGCTCTGAAAAGTTTTGACAGAAGAAGGCAGGGTTAAAATCTTCTCAAAGATCCCTACACAGAGTTAGTGTAGTTATGGTTAGGGTCATCCTTGATGTTAGAAAACCTGTACAGATCCTTTAGATCCTTTCCTCCCTCTGACTCTTCCATCTTGAGTTTGACCTCTCCTTAATGCCCAGTTAAGAGCTCACTTACTCTAGTGCTCATCAACTGGCTAAGGGGTTGGGGGAGCATGTTGGTTTCTCTTTGCTTAGCAAGTGTGTAATTATTTATTTCTGTGTTTAAACACACAACCCTGCCTTGACCTCACTGTAGTGTGTGTGTGTGTGTGTGTGTGTGTGTGTGTGTCTGGCTACTTTTCTTATCTGGACTAGTTTCTGAGCCACAAGAGAACAGAAACCTTCCTCCTGATTCTGTTCCTTATTCCACTCAGTGGAGTAAAGGGCTAAGCAGACACCCTGTGGGCTCTCCATAAATACTGGTTCCATTCAGTAATGGATCAGATGAATGTTTCAAAGAAACACAAATTGAGCAGAGAGATGAAAAATGTGTCCTCATACTTCTCGTTTGTTCTTTAATCAGAGTGAACATCATTGTAATCCTTTGGTTTCGCAGCTCTTAGGCACACAGCAGGTTTACAAATATTTCTTGAGGGACTAGGCCTCTGCCATGACTTTGTGCTTTTTGGCGCATGTGCGCACGTGTGCGTGTGTGTGCATGTCCATATCTGCCTATGTGGTCTCTGTCTTGGTGAATTTTTATAAATATATAATTAAACTGGTGCCATCAAAACTTTGGGGAGTGTGGTGGGCAGAATTCTAACATGACCTCCAAGATCCTTGGCCTCTGGTGTAGATGCCCCATAAACTCCCCTCCCCTTAAGTGTAGTTGAGACCTGTGCATATGCTGAGGTCACTCTGATGGTTAGGCTACATTATATGACAAAGGAGAAGAGAATCTGAAGATGTAATTCAAGTCCCTTCTGGAGGTGAGAGTTCTCCTGCTGACCGGACAAAGCCAACAGCCATCTGCCTATGGAGAGGGGCAGTCTCTTAGAGCCTGGAGATGCTGAGAGTCTCAGTCCTACAAGCATGAGGCATAGAATTCAGACAACAATGTGAATGAGCTTGGAAGAGGACTCTGAGCTCCCCATGTGAATGCAGCCCGGCTGACACCTTGCTTGCTGCCTTGTAAGACCCTGAGCAGTGTACCCAGCTCAGCCATGCCTGGACTCCTGACCCATGGAAACGGAAATGTGTGTGGTTTTAGGCTGGCCACCAGTCTGTGGCAGGTTATTGTGCAGCAATGAACAATTACTAATACAGAGGATACTCTAGCTGGAATTTAAAATGTTTGCCATTATATTAGTTTGTTACATTGGATGACGTGAACAGTAACAAATGAGAGAAACGCATTTTCTCACGTTTCTCATTGAGGCTACGCGTCGGAGATTCAAGCGTCAGCAAGTTTGGTTTCTTCTGAGGCCTCTTCCCTCGGCTGGCCAACTTCGTCCTGTATCCTCACGTGGTCTCTTCTCTGTGTGCACGCAGGTATGTGTCCCGATCTCCTCTTCTTACGAGGACAACAGTCATGTTGGATTAAGACCCATGCTAAAGACCTCATTTCAATTTAATTAACTCTTTAAAGAATTCATTGCTGAATAAGATTACATTCTGATGTATCAGGGGTTAAGATCAAGCATATGAATTTTGGGGAGGGGGACACAATTCAGCCCCTTATAGCCATTATCCTTTTCTGTATTCTTTGTACCAATATTTTCTTTTGACTTGTTTTCTTTTTTCTTGAATCTCCATTGTATCTCCCCATTCTTCAGATTTTTACCGTACAATTTTATTTCAAATGCTTTTCTCAGTTCTTGACATTTTTGGGTACAGGTTGGCATGTAAAATCCTTCATAATTACATCTGTAGCTTGTAGTGGCCAGTCTGATATTAATAAAAACATCACTTTACATTTGCATATCTTCTTGACATGTTTATAAGAAACTTTCACATGCCTTATTTGACTTGAAATCCAGAATAACACGGTGAGCAGGTCCAGCCAATATCATTTTTTTTTTTTTTTTTCCAGCCAATATCATTATGATCCCTACTGTAAATTCAGGAAAACACACTCAGAGAGTTGATGGGGCTAAAAATGTCACATAGCACGTAAGTGTCTTCTAACTCCAAGTTGGAGTGCTCTGTCCACTAGATTAGCTATTCAAAACATCCTAACCCAAACAGCAACTAATTCCTACAGAGTAAGTGTATTTATAATGACTTATTCCCATCTGGTTGTTCAAATTCAGATTCTGTAATTAACCCTCTCCTTGCTATGCACCATGAAGGGTTTTCTCATCCTGTGACTAAGGGCCGCTGGGGCCACACCTGATTATTCCATTTTCCTGTCTTTTCTGTTTGAGAATTTATTGTAAAACAACCCCACTTGAACCTTTTTATGGCGGGGTGATGCAATGACTTGGATGTGTATCAACTCAGTTTTTATTTATTTTTGACCTACCTGCCAGGTTTTTAATATATGCTGAAATCGATTGCTTTAAACATTTCTCCTCAACGAGACTGTAAACTTCTGTAACAGGTGCTTTCGGCATAATAGGCATTTTGTGTGTAATGTAGGCATACGGTAATTAATGAATAAGCATGGTAGAGAAGCCAATGAATGCATTCCGGTTAACAAAGATGAATTGTGTTGAAAATACTGACAGGTAGGGGCGCCTGGGTGGCTCAGTCGTTGAGCGTCTGCCTTCGGCTCAGGTCATGATCCCGGGGTCCTGGGATCGAGCCCCGCATCGGGCTCCCCGCTCAGCGTGAAGCCTGCTTCTCCCTCTCCCACTCCCCCTGCTTATGTTCCCTCTCTCTCTCTGTGTCTCTGTCAAAAAAATAAATAAAATCTTTAAAAAAAAAATACTGACAGGTAAAAGATAATAATGCAAATTCCATGTGCATTTGGAGTTGCTTCTTTTCACCAGTTTGATAAAGCCTAACAATGTGGTCATGTCTTTAGTTCTAGAAAGTCTTTGAGCAGCTGATTATTTTCAAAGTTACCTCAAACCCGCTGCTACAATTTCAGCGTATGGAATTTGAAATACCAAGTCAGCAATGCTGAGAGCTCAGATCCCTGCTCCATTCACTGGTAGGCAAAGGGAGAAATATTAGGAAATGTAACGAACTACAGTCCCCACACTCAGCCAATCACTTCCTTAAGGAAAACACAAAACAAAACAGTGAGTAAACGGGCTGTTTACAGCAAGCGCCCACTATTTATCCTAGGAGGAGACTGGAATTACAAGTAGACTAGGCGAACGGAGAGGTCTAAGAAGGTGGCCTCGGCCTGTAAGCTTCTGGAAGGCAAGGAATGACTAGGAGACCTGCAAGGGGGAACAACAGGCTGGACTGGGGTTTTTGTTGGGGGCTAGGCTGACCGAACTGGGAGGAGAGTCAAGATTCTGACTTAGAATAGCAGCCGTCGTGCCAGTTTGCAAGCGGTAGAGCCCGGCGGTTAAGAGCTTGGGATGCTGGGTCCTGCTCTGTCCCTTCCTAATTCTGTCACCTTCGCAACTTGCTTGACCTTTACGCCTCGGTTTTCTCACTGGCAAAACGGAGAGGAGAATAATGTGGACCTCGTGGAGGAGCTGTGCGAGTTCAGGGAATTAACAGTTCAGCGCGTGGTTTATTGTAAAGGCTCAGTAAACTGTG
>NC_138385.1:26824448-26856900 GCF_054177405.1 Leptonychotes weddellii
CCCCCCCCCCCCCCGGTGAGGTCAGGCGGAGGCTCTGCCGCTGCGGCCGCCGCAGCTCAGCTGGCATTCCGGGGAAGCCTGGAACGGGCACTTTCGAAAATAAGTGGAGCGGCGTTCGGGTTAGGGTCCGTGCTCTCCGCCTGCGCGAGGGCGAAGCGACCAGGGCGAGCAAGGGGCTGCGGAGGTGCGGGGCCGGTGTCTCGCAAGCCGGAGGGAGCCCCGGCTGCGCCGCGCGACTCGCTCTTTGGCCCTCGGAGCGCAGCGGCGGGCTGACGGGCGGCGGGACGCGGGGACGCGGCAAACAAGGTGAGGCAGGGTCCTGAAGTCGCAGGGGCTCCATCAGCCACCTCCCCGCCTCCGGGACCCGGCGCGGCAGGCGGTGCGCGGTAAGGAGTTGCGATCTGCACCGGGGGCAGAGGGACAGGGAACCAGCTGGGCTCTTTGCACGCCCCCCCTTCTTTTTTCTCTCGCGTGCGGGTGCGCGCTCATCCCTGCACCTTCTCATCCTGACCTCCCGGACTCGGAGGCTCCGCCAGACGCCTGGGTTCTTTCAGCACCCTCCCGACCCCAGTTTTCCTTTGCTTCTTTGTTATCCTTCCAAGATCTTCTCGTCCGGGCTTCGCTGTCGCTGCCCTGATGGTCTGGGGTCCCTCTGCTCGCCTCAGCCCCACTGTCTCTTGCCCTCTAACAGTTTCGGCTTTGTGCCTCCCAGCCCATCCCTCCCTCGGAATCTTCTAACTTGCGAGGCTTCGCTGCTGGCTCGAGTCAGGAGCACACTCCTCTTCTTCGAAGCTTTTAACTCCTCTCTGGACGTCTTCATCTCTGAATGTCTTGGCTTCTTTGGTTTAATCACAGTTGACTAATGATTTTCTTGGAAGCTTGCTGTCTAGCCGACGGCTTACTGAAATTGATGGGAATGATCTTCTAGCATATATTAGCTGAGGAACTCAAAAGTTTCTTTCTAGGTTTCAATAACTTAGTCCAAGAACCACAGCCACTTGAAATGTATGTTATGTATGTTTGTGTGTTTGTACGCAATCGTAGCACATGGCCCTAAATCTGATTCTTCCTCCACTGCTGAGCAGGCCTGAGAGAGAGAGAGAGAAAGAGAGAGAGAGAGAGACTTTGGATGCCTGCTTCCATTTCTCCATCTGCAAACTGGAATGTTCATCTTTTATTGTACTCAGAAAGAATTCTAGGGGTTTGGGATAGTCACTCAAGTTAGTGTAGGCTGTTTACTAAGCACACTGCATGGGAACTGAGAAAATTCGGGGTTTCAAACTGCGTTTGTTGGGAGGGCACCTGCCTTAAATTTTTTTTTTTTTAAAGAAGCCGGAGTTTCTTAGTTTACATCTCCTATTTGTATAAACCCTCAAGAAACAGCATTTACAAAGCACGTAGTTAGAAAAGAGACTACTTTGCTGTGGACTGGAGATTAGTTTGCTTAAGTCAATTTCACACAGTACCGCTTACTTTCTCAGCGATGTCCAGTCGCTCCCATTCTGAGGCTCATTTACTCACTTCCATGCTGAAATTAGTGTGTGAAGAAAATTGAATGGAAAGGCTGAAAGTGGAGGCAGATACAGTGAATTAGCACATGCTGACGTTCGTGGCTGTGTTTTTTTGGAAATGGGCTGTATCTAGTGCTCAGATTTGAAAAGGGAGAAAAGTGAAATGATCAACCAAGCAGTTATGACATCATTTTACACTTAAAAATAGTAGCTCCTTGAATTGCAAGTTTTTATTACTATCCTTATACTTAGAATGATAGCATTGGGGGCACCTGGGTGGCTCAGTCGGTTAAGCGTCTGCCTTCGGCTCAGGTCATGATCCCGGGGTCCTGGGATCGGGCCCCGCATCGGGCTCCTTGCTCTGCGGGACCTGCTTCTCCCTCTCCCTCTGCTGTTCCCCCTGCTTGTGTTCCCTCTCTCTCTGTCAAATAAATAAATAAAATCTTTAAAAAAAAAAAAAAGAATGATAGCATTGTCTGCTGGGTATGTGATCAGGTGTTGCCATTGACATGATGTGCATTAACGGGCAGTAATCTCAGAAGAAACTGAGTTGGGAATGAAGGTAAGGGCTAAATTTCACTGTCCTGGTAGCAATTGTGTTGGCAGTGAGACAAGGAATGTTAAGTTTCTGCTGCAGCATCCGGTGATGTATTTAGAAAATAGATGAATAAGAGCCTCAATTTCCCCTGGTTTTAAAATCTGCACTTTCATAAGCACACTCTGAAAAGTGTGGTGTGACTCTATGGAGTTTGAAGTTGAGGTTCTGAGGAAAGCAGTTTTTAGGAGAACAGTAATGGCTATTGATTATCAGTTTAGTTAGATGGATTGCAGATGATCTGTAGTTTCCCTCATTTGTTTGGTAAATTCCTGACTTCACTTTAGTTTTATTTAAAAAAAAAATGGAATAGAGTAGGGAAAGAGGATTAATAGTAATAGGGCCAACCTAAATCTGTAATTTTCTTGGCAACCCCTTCTGGAAGGACATACTAACTTGCAAACTGTTTCAAGGAAAACAGTTTGTATCATTCTGTTATTTTTTTTCCAATTGTGATTGTTATTGATACTAAGTCTAAGTTAAGATTGCCACCAATATGAACTATTTGTTTGCCAGAAAAAAAATAAAGTTGGTTATGAGTTCATCCTGAGCATTTTGCTCTGAATCTTTTCAACATGTCTCAATATGTATTTGATAAACCCACTTGGTAGACCTAGAGGTTATCAGACCGGGTGTTTCAGATGTCACTAAACATAACTGCAGTTTGCTAATGAATTGTCTTTCTCATTTTCTTTACATTTTACATTACTTTTCTTCATGTAATTTGACTTGCAGTAGTGAAATGAGACTGAGCAGTTTTCAAATTGATTTGGATGTTTAATAAACTACTACAACCTCCTCAAAGTATTTTTTTTTAAATCCAGTGCTTGAAACGGATCTATTTTTACTGCTGTGAAATAACTCAACAATTTGCCAGGCATCATCAGATTTCAGAAAATGTAGAAAGATTATGGAAAAATGAACAGCCCTAGAGAAAGCATCTCAAAATTAGAGGGAAAAAAGGCTTTTTTCAAGTTGCTGACATTCATATCAATCACCTTTTAAATATATTGTTCATTCATTTAGTAATTTATTTGACAAAATCTGTTGAGCACCTTCCATTTGCCAAAGCCCTCTATTAGGCACGAGGCCCTGTATTATTATGAGGCATGATCCTTGCCCTGTGGAGTCTCCCAGAGGCTATAGTCCACCAAAGGATAGAGACAACAAACCAGTAAACAAATGAAGAAGATCCTCACAGGTTGTAGGAAGAACAATGAAGGAAATAAGTAACGAAATGTGATATGGAGACCTGAGAAGGGCTTATTTGGCAAGGATGGTCAGGAAAGGCCTCTTAGCAGTGAAGGTGACCTTTGAATGGAGACCTGAAAGAGAAGAGAGAATAAACCTACCTTGTGAAGGGCAGAGAGACGAGTAAGAGCCAAGGCCTTGAGGCAGGCAAACAGACAGCAGGGTGTTTGAGGAACAGAAAGCAAGCCAGGATGGCCAGCCCCAATGACATGGGTGGGGGGAGTTGTTAAAGGTGTTCCAGAGCCTAAAGGGAGTCGGATAATAATATAGGGCCTGGAAATTCTGAAGAAGAATTTGGGTTTGATTCTCAGAACAAGGGGAAGCCAGGGCAGAATCTTTATGAACTACTTTTCTGTGGAAGGTCACTGGCTGGAAAAAAAATTACTCAGTGGAAATAAATAAAAATGTGTTTTGCAGAGGTTCTCTAGCTCCTCAGTTGTTTACATTAAGACCCGAGGATGAAAAGCTTTGTTTGATATGTATGCTAAATAAATAAGTAATTCAGTTCTTCCACTCTGTGTAGATAAGGGGATAGGGGACTGGGAACTCTGAGGTGAATGTGTTGAAAAGCAGTTTACTGGGCAACTGGGTGGCTCAGTTGGTTAAGCGACTGCCTTCGGCTCAGGTCATGATCCTGGAGTCCCTGGATCGAGTCCCGCATCGGGCTCCCTGCTCGGCAGGGAGTCTGCTTCTCCCTCTGACCCTCCCAACCCTCCCCCCTCTCATGTGCTCTCTCTCTCAGTCTCTCTCTCTCAAATAAATAAAATAAAATCTTTAAAAAAAAAAAAAAAGAAAAGCAGTTTACTTTCCAGAGTTATGTCACCTGTGCCCTGAGGTAAGTTGTCACCAGCTTTATTAAAAATCGGACCATTGTTCAGCCTAAGAATTTGTTTTTCAAAGAATGATGTTTTATTTTCTCATAGAAATATGTTTCCTTTGGAAGGTTGGACGTTTCATTTGAATATGAAAGAATATTTCGGTTTTAGAAATGGCATGTGAGATTTTTCAGGGGAGTTTCCTGTTTTCCTTTACCTGTTGCCTTCTCCAGAGTTTTTTTTTTTTTTTAAGATTTAAAAAAAGTTTTTATTTAAGTAGTCCTTACACCCAATGTGGGGCTTGAACTCATGACCCCAAGATCAAGAGTCGCGTGCTTTTCCGACTAAGCCAGCCAGGCGCCCCTCTCCAGAGTTTTCCAATTGCCATTTTTTGAGAGATTAGGGTTACTCTATTCCTTGAGGCTTACATGAATTTAGATTTGGTATTTATTTTGTGCCCTGAGCTCTTGCTCAAAAGCAATCCAGCTTTGAGGTCTGGTTGGCCCCAAATAGGAATTCAGATGGTCGTCGACATTCCATAGGGGTAAATCTTTTTTTTTTTTAAGAAAGTTTTTTTTTTTTTTTTTTAAGATTTTATTTATTTGACAGAGAGAGAGACAGCCAGAGAGAGAACGCAAGCAGGAGGAGTGGGAGAGGGAGAAGCAGGCTTCCTGCAGAGCAGGGAGCCCGAGGCGGGGCTCGGTTCCAGGACCCTGGGATCATGACTTGAGCCGAAGGCATATGCTTAACCATCTGAGCCACCCAGGCACCCCCATAGGGGTAAATCTTAATGTTATGGGGCAATAACCTGCGAAAAAATCTTCAGCAACTCCCACAGAGTCTACTTCCTACTCCTTAACTTAGCACTCAAGGATTCTTCATGGTTCGAGCCAAGCCTACTGTCCTCCATGTCTTTATTATTCTCTTACATGAATCCTCCATTGGTTTAAACTGATTTTCTCCAGTTTGGAACTTTTCTGCTTAGCTTCATTCTTGGCCTAGAGTAGGTACATGGTAACTGCTCATTGAATGGATGCCATGCCATCTCTTTGAAAAGCCATCTCCTTTCTTTTCTGTCATTGCAAATCCCAACGCTTGTCATGGAACAGTTCAGATCCCTTGTCCTATTTTACACCACACCCCCGACCCAATCTCTTCCTCTGGAGGTGAGCGGTAATCACACACTTGCCACATGTCACATCATTATGTTGATTTGATGCCTGGCTACCTCCCCACGGGTCTCGGACTTCATGAAGGCGACCTGGATTGGTCTGGTTCACTCATCCATTGTATCCTGAGCACCTGGCCTTTGCTATGCCCTCTATAAATAGTTGTTGAATAATGAATAGACACTGCCTTGTGATGTTTCTCCTGTTATTGTTTTGGATACTTAAATCGCTTCATGCTGTTTTACTTTTCACATATTTGTCAAGTGTTCTCAAGCAGTTTCTGAGAGGACCTGGAGTACAGTTGTTAGGAGCACAAGCTCTGGGGTTAGGCTGTTTGTGTTCCAGTGTTGGCTAGGAGACTTACTAGCTGGGGGACACTGGGCAAGTTGGTTAACCTCTCTGTACCTCATAGTTCTCATCTGTAAGGTAAGGATAATAGAACTTCCCTCTTAGGGTACTTGTAAGGATTAAATGAGTCACCTAAGTCTACAAGTTGTTGTTTGCAATTGTTAAAATTCAGAAACTCTGACAACCGAAAGAAATTTTATTTGGTAAGTGCCATACTCAGGTGGTGGCAAAATCTGACTTGAACTGATATGAGGGTATTTATAGTCTTTATTCTATTTCATGTTAATCTTTATTTGGTTTTGCTGTAGAATTAGTAGTATGTTTATGGGGGTAATGCCTCAGACCCTATTGGGGTATTACATAATATATCGTATATGTAGGTTATTGCCTCTCCAAAAACCCGGACATATCTGAATTTGGAAACACATCTGGCACCAAGGTTTTCAGATAAGGGATTGTATACCTCACAGTAAAGTGCTTAAATCAGCGCCTTGCCCATAAGAAGCTGTTGCTCTTGGTGGTGGAGATTAGAGAGGTAAATATACAACTGTCTTCTTCCCAGTACCTTTCTCATACTGGTTACCATGTAAATACATGCTGATTTATTCATGTAACAACTCTGAATAGAGGGCTGGCTGTATGAGCCTCATTTTATCATAGGAAAACAGATATGGGTCATGTGATTGAAATGAGCCAAGAACTAGGTCTCTCAATACTCTCTCATCGAATGCCATTAGGAATATTTATTTTTTGTTTTGCTTTTGTTATTTAAACCAAAGCATGCTTCTTTAGGGTGAGTCTTTGCATCGGGGGAGAGGGGAGGATTGAGTTAAGAAGAATTCATTTAATATGATTAGACACTTATACTTTGCAGTTGCTAAATATTTATTGAACTCCTCATGTATATGGAAATCAGTATTAAAAACAGGAGAAAGGTACAAAACAAATGAGGCATAGTTCCTGGCTTTTAGTGGTCCAGTACCATGCACGGTTACATGCGAACATGGTTGTCCATTACAGTTCTTTCTTTTACTTTGTAAGTTTGAGATCATTAATATTAAAAATGTACAAATGAAAACACAATAGGCAGTTGAAAACTCATCTTAGTGTCCAATATATGGAATTGGTTTTTAATACCTTAACTGCTCCCCACCCCCTGAAATATCATCCCTATATGACATCCTGGCAACCTTTCCTTTCTAACTAAATTAAGTACAGTATGATTTTTATTGTTCTTCCTTATCAATATTTGTAAGTCATAACTGATAATTTTCTTTGTCCTTTTGCCTTTGTGGGTTTGGGAGTAATTATATGTCTCAAAAGATTTTTCGGGAATGTTTTCTTGCAGTGGAAAATTAGTTCTTGAAATCATTCTGCCAGTTCATTCAACAGATATGTATTAAGTACCTATTATAGTCTAGGCATTGCACTAGTTTAAGCAAATAGAATCTCTGCTCAGTGTTCTATTCCTCAAACTGGAGTACACTGGGTATACTGGGTGAGTGAGGGGGGGGATGTGATAGTGTGCTCTGGGAGCTACAGAGGAAACTAGCTTGTGTATTCTTTTTTTTTTTTTTAAAGATTTTATTTATTTATTTGACAGAGAGAGACACAGCGAGAGAGGGAACACAGGCGGGGGGAGTGGGAGAGGGAGAAGCAGACTTCCTACAGAGCGGGGAGCCCTATGTGGGGCTCGATCCCAGGACCCTGGGACCATGACCTGAGCCAAAGGCAGACGCTTAACGACTGAGGCACCCAGGTGCCCCTAGCTTGTGTATTCTTTTTTTTTTTTTCAAACATTTTTTTATTTATTTGAGACAGAGAGCATGAGAGGGAGGAGGGTCAGAGGGAGAAGCAGACTCCCTACTGAGCAGGGAGCCCGATGCGGGACTCGATCCTGGGGCTCCAGGATCATGACCTGAGCCAAAGGCAGTCGCTTAACCAACTGAGCCACCCAGGCGCCCCTAGCTTGTGTATTCTTGAGGAATCTGTTTTCCACAAAGATTTAGGAGAACATTCACTGGTAGCTAATTAAAACTAATAATATTTAAACAGATTCTTATACCTTGTGCTTTAGAGTGCAACATTCACATGAAAATTTGAGGTAAAACCCAGTACTTCAAAGAAAGTCTCTGCTTGTGCGAGGTCAGCTGTGGTAACCCTGGGGTGACCCTTTGAAAAGTACTGAGGCCACAATATGCCGAGTCTGTTCCTTTAGTCAAATGCCTGGACATTTTCATAGCCCTAAATTTTCATGGTGACCTTCAAGAGCGGTAACAGACATTAAATTTTTCCACCATGTTGCCTAATTTCTTTTAGTTCAAGAGAACACTCTGGTTGTTTGATAACGGTCTAAATCTTAAAATGTGTTGAGTCCTAACAGAGTTCTTAATATTGGTGGGAAATAGCTAAGATTGATAGTGAAGGGCCTGCCAAGGGACTGGTCTTCAGAAGACAGGCTGTTAGAACACAATGACCATGAACTTAAAGCAACACAATTGATGGGGTCACAGCATTGTCCCATCCCATGAGCACTTGCCTCTGTCACCGATTGAAGTTAACTCCTGCTAACTTTAAAGCTGCTTTCATTTCTAACACATACAGGCTACAGATTGCTTTGTTAATTGCTGGCTACCAAAATGTGTAATAGTAGAGGAAAGTTGTCAAGGTTCGTGCGCTTTGAGGGTAACAAAAGCTTTCTAGAGTTTTAGACGGTTTTGAAAAGGGGTGAGCAGTGCATTGGAAGAATGCCTGTTACCAAGCCAATGATTTGATTTGCTCTGAATGAGGAAGATGAAGAAGAGAAAGGCAAGTGAAGAAAAGGAGTTAAGTCAAACGCTAAATCTCTCAACTGATTCTGATTATTGCTGTCCCACTTTCATTGTTGTCGCCCCACTCCAGACACAGTTCACAGGGCCTGCCATTGTTGTATTGTTGTGTTACTGCCCAGGGCTCATCAGGACATGGGTATAGAGGGGCGATTAAGGGATGGTCATTATATTCTGTGTGTCAAGTGCTTTTATATTTTACAGTCTTTTCAGTAAAAGGGGATAATAGAGTTGTAGAGTTTTGCTTCTTGGTTCCATTTTATGAAAATGGCCAGACTTTTCTAAAGAACTTCATGTCAGCACTGTTTTCTGTTCTACTGTTGAATATTTCTCAGTGGGAAGGCAGTAGAAATCAGTGGCTAAGATCTTGGGCCCTGGAGGGGCGCCTGGGTGGCTCAGTCGGTTAACCGTCTGCCTTGGGCTCAGGTCATGATCCCAGGGTCCTGGGATCGAGCCCCGCATCGGGCTCCCTGCTCCTCGGGAAGCCTGCTTCTCCCTTTCCCACTCCCCCTGCTTGTGTTCCTTCTCTTGCTGTCTTTCTCTGTGAAAAAAAAAAAAAAAAAAAGATCTTGGGCCCTGGACTCACAGGCTTGGGTTCAAATTCCAACTCTGCCTCTTGTTGCCAGTGTGGTTTTGGGCAATTCCCTTCACCTCTCTGAGCCTTGTTTGCCTCCTCTGAAAACAGTCTCATCTGGTGGTTTTAAGGATTATATGAACTAATGCATATAAAGTCCTAAGCATAATTCGAGCTACATGGTAGATATTCGTATTATTGACTCTTAATAGATTTAATGGCTTAACTAGCTAAAACTTGTGGCATACTATAGGAGCTTTGCCACTTATATATGAACCAGAAATGTAAGGGAAAATTGTGTCTTTCCTTTATATTGCCTTACTCCCAGTGGGAATGATATTTTTTTGAACATATTATCTCTTAAATAGTGAACTGACTGCTTAGAAGTAACAGTAGTTTTCTGGCAGACAAGAAAGTTTATGATAAGTGCTTGGTTTATTACTTATTCAAAGATGGTGTCACATTGAATGCAAGGAAACTGTCAATTTTTTAATATGATTGACCCAATATATATTTAAATATGATAGCGTTTAGCTTAATAGGATTTAAAAGTTTAATCTTCATTTCGAAGGGAAAGGGAGACGCAGGAAAATGTATACAATAAACAATGTTGACTTTGAAATGAAAATTTTTTGTTGTTCTGATGCTCAAAGAGGTCATATATTTTCTTGATTTATCTCTATTCCAGATTTGAGGTCCTCACAGAAGAAAATATTGAAATATTTATAACCGTTAATCCGCTGGGAGGAGGAGTAATTCTGTGTGAATAATGTCTTCTATAGATTTTGAGTTGTGATGGTTATCTTAAGCTTTTGTTATAGTTACTCTGGCAACAAATCAAATAAAACCTTAGAGATAATAAAAGTTCAGTAGCAGTTTTGGTAAATGAACGGATAAGTCTAAATAGATTATTGAGAGTAGCTTCCGGTGGTTTAGGGCTGGTGTAACCTTTTGGGTTGGAAGTGCATGAAGGTAGTGTTCCTGCATTCCCCTGTTCCAGTGTTCTTCGGTTCCAGTGTCAGACAGATGATGAGACAGTTGATCCTTGGGTAGCTGACTTGGTTATGGAATGCCATTGGTATACAGAAGGGAACGAACCAGGAGACACATTGCTCAAGTAACTGTATATTCACTGCATATTTTGTGATGGTTATTAGGATAATGTACACTCAAGTACTTGAAAAGCCTAGCTCACCATACTAATGAGATATATTATGTATTAGCAGTGTTACCTGCATTGATAGTCATCATGATCAGCTTCATATTTGAACATGGAAAGACAACATTTAAGTATCTTTAGAAAAATTAGACTTATTCTGTCCTTAGGTAATAAGCTCAAATGTTAAGGATAATGCCATTTACTTACAGAGCAACTTTCTTTTGAAGCATGGTTAATTATTCTTATTTTCTTTACTTCAGTGGAGTATGCACAATGAGGTTGAATGACTTGCAGAAGGTCACATTGCCCGAGATGGACCTAGGAGCAGAATGTAGGGCCCTTGGTTTTTAACGAAGTGCTTTTTCAATAATAATGTAAAAGACTTGTTACCCAAAGGATTCTTTCATGTTTCTTTCTTTTTCTTTTCCTTAAAGATTTACTTATTTATTTTGAGAGAGAGAGAGAGAGAGAAAGAGAGAGCGCAGGCAGGGAGGGGCAGAGGCAGAGAGAGTCCCAAGAAGACTCTGCGCTGAGTGGGAAGCCTGACATGGGGCTTGATCTCAGGACCCTGAAATCACAACCTGAGCTGAAGCCAAGAGTCAGAGGCCCAACTGACTGCGCCACCTAGGCACCCCAGATTTTTCATGTATCTTGTCTTTCAGTTGACAGGGTGAAACCAGAGTTTCAGCAGTGGACAATGCGCAATTTGGCATTTAGGAAAGTGAATTTTGGGTTTATTAGAAAATTTTCTAAGCACTTTTGGCATCATAGAGGTGTTTTATTTAAACATTCATGATCAAGCATTTGTTAATAATTATATGTAAAGCATTCTACTTGGAGGAAGAAAATATATCCACTGCCCTGAAATATCCTGCAGTCTAGCAGGGGCAAGAAAGAACATGAAGCAACCTGGTATCAGTCAATACTAATATTTTTTTTTTGAAAGATTTCATTTATTTATCAGAGAGAGAGAGAGAAAGAGAGAGAGCACAAGCAGGGGGAGAGGCAGAAGGAGAAGCAGACTCACTGCTGAGCTAGGAGCCTGAAGCGGGACTCGATCCCAGGACCTGGGATCATGACATGAGCCGAAAGCAGATGCTTAACCGACTGAGCCACCCAGGCGTCCCAGCCAATAGTAATATTAATAACCAGTCAGTAATTACTAAGTTATCATAGCACCCACCATGAGTATGGCACCATTGTAAAATCCTTTATATGCATGAACACATTTAAACCCTATAACAATGCTATGAGGTAGTGACTTTATTATCCCCATTTTACAGATGAGAAAACTGAGGCACAGAGAAGTTAGATAACTTCCCAAGGTTGCACACCTAATGAGAAGAGCTAGCATTAAAATCTATGCAACCTGGTTTTAGAGTCTGTGTTTTTTAACCACAATGCTTCCTTTTTGTTCTGTCTCTGACAGGGGACGTTATATAAGAGCATGATAGCTAAACAAGGCATGCTAGAAAGTGTTCTGGATAAAAAGAAAGGATCAGAGTAGGGTATTAAAGTTGGCAAGCTATTTTGAATAAGGTACTTTTGAAAAGCAAGGAATGTATTCTGAATATTTTAGTGCCCAAAGCTGTGTGCATGTATGTTGCATGTGTATGCACAGGGTCGTGTGTGTGTGTGTGTGTGTTCATTTTGAACTGGAAAAAAAATTGCAAGGGTAAATCAAATTGAGAATCCTTTATATTGACAGCCAATCATAGCTCTGTTTTTGTGTATACTGTATGGCTCCACAAATATGTTTTTAAAAATATGTAGCAACTTTATAGAACTCTAATTCAGCTACCCTACAATTGACCCATTTAAAGTGTACAATTCAGTGGTTTTTAGTATCTTCACAGAGTTGGGTAACCATTACCACAATCAATTTTAGAACACTCTCATCACCCCAAAAAGAGAAATAGGTGTTTTGAAACAAATGTAACCACGAGGGAATGGAAGTAATGTGTCTGTTGGTCCTACTGTTTTTCTAGCAAAATGTTCAGAGATCCCGCACCATTCTTTGCAGTGTAGCTCTAACTTGCTGCAGAGCACCTTCTTTTAATTTCATTTCAATCATTGGCTAGTCTTTGAAAGGATTATATATTTATCTGATTTTGAATTCTGTATCCATATTGATGGTATAGATTTGCTCATTGTGTACTTATCACAAGCATATGGATATTCGTACTACATAACTAAGCCAGGCTCTATTTAAAAACCAAACTGCTAAAAAAAATAATAAAAAATAAAAACAAAACTGCTAAACTCCCTACGGTGAATGGCTCGCTCCTTGTCTAGACCTGCTTCTATAGTAGTGTGCCAGAGCCAGAGACACCTGAGAAATTTTATGCGTACATACTGGCATTTTTAAGTATTTCTAAAGATGATGCCTGACATAGGTTAGTAATGGATAGATGGTGGAGATAAAAGTTACACTTGTTTTTGGCCAGGATATAGTATTGGGATGGTGTGTTTTGGAAAATGTCCCATAAAATATATTCCGTGATATTGTGTACAGGTATTGTGAAATAACTGGAACTTAAAAAAGAAAACTGAAGATTTTTCAGCTACTCACACTTCACTAAGATATAGTCTGTTGTTACAGTCAAGAACGTATCTGTCTAGTGGGAATTACCAAACCAGGTATCTGTGTGTGGTGCAGGGAAGGCAGGCTATTCCCAGTTATCCATTAGAGTGATAAGTTACAGTCAATGTTAACTTTCCAGCTAAAGAGTGGCTATTTACTTTTTATTATTAAAAATAATCTTGGGGGGGGCCACCTGGGTGCAGTCGGTTAAGCGTCTGACTCTTGGTTTCGGCTCAGGTCATGATGTCAGGGTCATGAGATCGAGCCCCGTGCCGGGCTGTGCACTGAGCGCAGAATCTGCTTGGGATTCTCTCTCCCTCTCCCTCTTTCACCTCCCGCTCGTGCTCTCTCTCTCTTCTTTCTGTCTCTCAAATAAGCCTTTAAAAAATAAAAATAAAACTAATCTTTGGACAAAATTAGATGTCTTGAAGACTGTAGCTATCTTTTTAAATGAGTTCATCTTGGATTGGTCTCTTCCTACTTCTAATTTCACCTCCTTTTTCTTTCAGAATGATTTTGTAATGTTATTTTATGCTTCCTCAGTAGTTTTTTTTATGCTTATTATATTCTTGAATTGAGTTTCTTTTCAGGGGCCAAAGTAGTTTCATTTGAAGTTAAAGCGGCTTGATTCACTCAAAATGATTTGCTGTAAATGTTAAGTGTGTGTGTGTGTGTGTGTGTGTGTGTGTGAATGAATATATATATATATATATAATTTATATTTTTATATGTTTAAACTGAACTATAGTTGACATACAATATAATATTAGTTTCAGGTGTACAACATAGTGATTTAACAATTATATACATTAAGAAATGCTCACCAAGATAAGTGTAGTTACCATCTGTCACCATACAGAGTTATTACACTACCATTGATTATATCCCCTATGCTGTACTTTTCCTCCCTGTGGCTTATTGATAAATGGAAGTTTGTACCTTTTAATTGTCTTCACCTATTTTGCCCATCCCCCCAAACCCCTGTCCTTTGGCAACCACCAGATTGTTCTCTGTATTTGTGAGTCTGTTTCCGTTTTTGTTTGTTTGCTTTGGTTTTTTAGATTCCACATATAAGTGAAATTATATGGTATTGGTCTTTCTCTGACTTACTTCACTTAACACTTTCTAGGTCCATCCATGTTGTCACAAATGGCAAGATTTCATTCACTTTATGGCTGAGTAATATTCCAACACACACACACACACACACACACTCACTCCACATCATCCTTATGCATTCATCTATCAGTGGATATTTAGGTTGCTTCCATATCTTGGCTATTGTAAACAATACTGCAGTAAACATAGAGGTGCCTATATCTTTTTGAATTAGTGTATTGGTTTTTTTGGGTCAATACCCTGAGGTAGAATTACTGGATTGTATGGTACTTCTATTTTTAATTTTTTGAGGAAGCTCCATACTGTTTTCCACACTGGCTGCACCAGTTTGCATTTGTACAACAGTGCACCAGGGTTCCCTTTTTTCCACATCCTCACTAACACCTATTGTTTCTTGTCTTTTTGATACCAGTCATTCTGACTGGTGTGAGGTGATATCTCATTGTAGTTTTGATTTGCATTTCCCTGGTGATACTGATGTTGAGCATCTTTTCATGTGTCTATTGATCATCTGTATGTCTTTGGAAAGAAGTCGATTCAGGTCCTCTGTTTTTAGTCAGATTATATCTCTTTTTGGTGTGGGTTGTAGGAGTTCTTTATGTATTTTGGATATTAACCCCTTATTGGATGTACCACTTGCAAATATCTTTACCCATTCAGTACATTGCCTTTTCGTTTCGTTGATGGTTTCCTTCATTGTTCAAAAGTTTTTTAGTTTGATGTAGTTCTAGTAGTTTATTTTTCTTTTGTTTTCTTTGCCTGAAGAGACTGATCCAGAAAAACAGTGCTAAAACTAATGTCCAAGAATTTGCTACCAGGGTGCTGGGGTGGCTCAGTCAGTTAAGCATCTGACTTCGGCTCAGGTCGTGATCTCAGGGTCCTGGGATTGCCCCGTGTCAGCTCTGTGCTCAGTGGGGAGTCTTTGTCTCTCTCCCTCTGTCCCTCCCCCTACTCATGCTCTCTCCCTCTCTCTCTCAAATAAATAAGTAAAATCTTAAAAAAAAAAAAAGAGTTTGCTACCTATGTTTTTGTTTAGGAGATTCATGGTTTCAGGTCTTACATTTAGGTCTTTAGTCCATTTTGAATTTGTTGTACATGGCAGAAGAAGGGTCTAGTTTCATTCTTTTGCATGTAGCTGTTCAGTTTTCCCAACACCATTTATTGAAGCAACTGTCTTTGATTGTATATGCTTGCCTCCTTTGTCTTAATTGACCTTATAAGCATGAGTTGGTTATTCCTGGGCTCTTTATTCTCTTATATCAGTCCTATGTCCTTTTTTTGTGTCAGTACCATTCTGTTTTGATTACTGTAGTTTTGTATAACTGTTTGAAATCTGGGATTGTGATACCTCCAGATTTGTTCTTTTTTTTAAGTTTTTATTTAAATTTCAGTTAGGTAACATGCAGTGTAGTATTACTTTCAAGTGTAAAATGTAGTTATTCAACACTTCCATACAATACCTGGTGCTCATCACAAGTGCGCTCTTTAATCCCCATCACCTACTTCCCCCAGCCCCCCAGCCCCCTCCCCCCTGGTAACCTCTACATTGTTCTCTATAGTTAAGAGTCTGTTTCTTGGTTTGCCACTCTCTTTTTTCCCTTAGCTCATCTGTTTCATTTCCTAAATTCCACATATGAGTGAAATTATATGGTATTTGTCTTTCTCTGGATGACTTATTTTGCTTAGCATAATACACTCTAGCTCTATCCATGTTACAAGTGGAAAGATTTCATTCTTTTTTACGGCTGAGTAATATTCCATTATATATATATATATATATATATATATACACCATATCTTCTTTATCCATTCATCAGTCAGTGGACACTTAGTGGGCTATTTCCATAATTTGGCTATTGTAGATAATGCTGCTATAAACATCGGGGTCCATGTATCCCTTTGAATTAGTATTTTTATATTTTTTGGGTAAATAGTAGTGCAATTACTGCATTGTAGGGTAGATATATTTTTAATTTTCTGAGGAACCTCCATACTGGTGTGAGGTGATATCTCACTGTAGTTTTGGTTTGCATTTCCCTGATGATCAGTGATGTTGAACATCTTTTGATGTGTCTGTTGACCATCTGTATATCTTCTTTGGAAAAATGTCTATTCATGTCTTCTGCCTATTTTTACTTGGATTATTCATTTTTTGGGTGTTGGGTTTTATATATTTTGGATACTAACCCTTTATCAAATATGTCATTTGCAAATATCTTCTCCCATTCTGTACATTGCCTTTTAGTTTTGTTGATTGTTTGCTTTGCAGAAGATTTTTATTTTGATACCTCCAACTTTGTTCTTTTTCTTAAGATTTCCCTGGCTATTCAAGGTCTTTTGTGGTTCCATTCAAATTTTAGGGTTATTTGAGTTCTGTGAAAATTACTATTGGTATTTTGATAAGGATTGCATTGAATCTATAGATTGCTTTGGGTAATATGGATATTTTAACAGTATTCTTCCAATCCATGACCATGGTGTATCTTCCCATTTATTTGTGTAGTCTTCAGTTTCTTTCATCAGTGTCTTATAGTTTTCAGAGTACACTCCTGTCACCTCCTTGATTAAATTTATCCCTAGGTATTATTTTTTTGGATGCAATTGTAAATGGGATGGTTTTCTTTTCTTTTTTTTTTTTAAGATTTTATGTATTTATTCATGAGAGACAGAGAGACAGAGAGAGAGAGGCAGAGGCAGAGGGAGAAGCAGGCTCCTAGAGAGCCTGATGCGGGACTCGATCCCAGAACCCTGGGATCATGACCTGAGCTGAAGGCAGACTCTTAACCAACTGAGCTACCCAGGTGTCCTGGGATGGTTTTCTTAATTTCTCTATCTACTAGTTCATTATTAGTGTATAGAAATGCAGCGGACTTCTTTCTTTTTTTTTTTTTAAGATTTTATTTGAGAGAGAGAGATAGGGAGAGAGAGCACGAGCGGGGGTGGGGAGAGAGGGAGAAGCAGGCTCCCCGCTGAGCAGGGAGCCCAATGTGGGGCTCGATCCCAGGACCCTGGAATCATGACCTGAGCTGGAGGCAGACGCTTAACCAGCTGAGCTCCCCCAAGCACTCCTGCAGCAGGTTTCTGTATATTAATTTTGTATCCTGCAACTTTACTGAATTCACTTATTAGGTTTAATAGATTTTGGTGGAGTCTTTATGGTTTTCTATAACTAGTATCCTGTCATCTGCAAATAGTGACAATTTTCCTTCTTTCTTACCACTTTGGTTACTTTTTTTTTTCTTGTCTGATTGCTGCAGCCAGGACTTCCAGTACTATGTTGAATAAAGGTGGCAAGAGTAGAATTCCCTGTTTTTTCCTGACCGCAGAGGAAAAGCTTTGAGCTTTTCACCATTGAGTATGATCTTATCTTCTGGTTTGTCATATATGGCCTTTTTTAAGTTGAGATATGTTCACTCTAAACGCATGTTGTTGCGTTTTTATCTTGAATGAATATTGAATTTTTCAAATGCTTTTTCTGCATCTATTGAGATGATCATATGATTTGTATATTTCATTTTGTTAATGTGCTATATCACATTGATTTATAGATATTGAACCATCCTTGCATCCCTGAAATAAATCCCACTTGTGGTGAATGATGCTTTTAATGAATTGTTTAATTTGGTTGATTAAAATTTGTTGAAGTTTTTTAAATCTATGTTCATCAGGAACATTGGTCTGTAATTTTATTTTTTTTGTAGTTTCTTTGTCTGGTTTTGGTATCAGGGTAATGCTGGCCTCATAGAATAAATTTGGAAGCATTCCTTCCTCTTCTGTTTTCTGGAATTGTTTGAGAAGGATAGCTATTAACTAGTCTTTAAATGTTTGGTAGAATTCACCTATGAAGCCATCTAGTCCCGGATTTTTATTTGTTGGGAGCTTTTTTTTTTTCTTTTTTTGTTACTGATTCAGTTTGTTTATTATTAATTGGTCTATTCAGATTTTCTATTTTTTCCTGATTTAGTCTTGGAGGATGTATGTTTCTAGGACTTTATCCATTTCTTCTAGTTTCTCCAGTTTGTTGGTGTATAATTTTTTGTAGTAGTCTCATAATCCTTTGTGTTTCTGTGGTATCAGTTGTAACTTCTCTTTCATTTCTGATTTTTTTAAAGATTTTATTTATTTATTTGAGAGAGAGAGAGTGAGCAAGAGAGAGCACAATCAGGGGGCGTGGCAGAGGGAGAGGGAGAAGCAGGCTCCCTGCTCGCCCGATGTGGGTCTCGATCCCAGGACCCTGGGATCATGACTGAGCCGAAGGCAGATGCTTAACTGACTGAGCCACCTAGGTGCCCCACTTTCATTTCTGATTTTACTTACTTTGAGTAGTCCCCTTTTCTTTCTTGATGAGTCTGGCTATGGATTTATCAATTTTGCTTATCTTTTCAAGGTCTAAGCTCTTAGTTTTACTGAGCTTTTCACTTGTGCTTTTAGTCTGTATTACATTTATTTCTGTTCTGATCTTTATTTACTTCTCTTCACTTTGGGCCTTGTTTCTTCTCCATTTTCTCGTTCCTTTAGGTATAAGGTTATATAGTTTATCTGAGATTTTTGTTTCTTGAGATATAGGCCTGTATCATTATAAACTTCCTTCTTAGAAATTTTTTTGCTGTGTCTCAAAGAGTTTGAACCATTGTATTTCCATTTTCATTTGTCTCCAGGTATTTTCTGTTTTCCTCTTTGATTTTTTTGGTTGACCATTGGTTGTTTGAGTAGCATGTTGTTTAGCCTCCACATCTTTGTGTTTTTTTCCAGGTTTTTTTTCTTGTAATTTACATCTACTTCCATACCATTGTTGTCAGAAAAAATGCTGGATATGATTTTAATCTTTTAAAATTTATAAAGGCTTGTTTTGTTGGCTAACATGTCATCTATCTTGGAGAATGTTCCATGTCCATTTGGAAAGATTGTGTATTTTGCCATTTTTGGATGGAATGTTCTGTATTTATCTGTTAAATCCATCTGGTCTAATGTGTCACTCACTGCCACTGTTCCCTTAGTGATTTTCTGTCTGGATTATCATCCATTGATGTAAGTGGAGTGTTAAGTCCCCTACTATTATAGTATTACTGTTAATTTCACCTCTTATGTCTGTTAATATGTGCTTTACATATTTCAATGCTCTTATGTTGGGTGCATATATATTTACAACTGTTATATCTCCTTGTTCGATTGATCCTTTTATCATTATGTAATTCCCTCCTTTGTCTCTTGTTACAGTCTTTGTTTTAAAGTGTATTTTGTCTAATCTAAGTATTGCTATCTCAGCTTGTTTTTTGTTCCATTTGCATGGAATATTTTTCTTCATCCTCTTCACTTTCAGTCTGTATGTGTTTTTATGTCTGAATTGTGTCTCTTCCAGGCAGTATATAGATGGGTATTGTTTTTTTATCCATCAGTCACCCTTTTGTCTTTTGATTATAGCATTTATTCCATTTACATTTAAAGTAATTATTGGGGGCCCCTGCCTGGCTCAATTGGTGTAGTGTGTGAATCTTCATCTCAGGGTTGTAACTTCAAGCCCCAGGTTGGGTGTAGAGATTACTTAGATTACTTAAAATCTTTAAAAAAATTAAAATAATTTTTTTAAAGATTTTATTTATTTATTTGACAGAGAGAGAGAGAGAGCACGAGTAGGCAGAGTGGCAGGCAGAGGCAGAGGGAGAAGCAGGCTTCCCGCGGAGCAGGGAGCCCGACGCGGGGCTCGATCCCAGGACTCTGGGATCATGACCTGAGTCGAAGGCAGACGGTTAACCAACTGAGCCAGCCAGGCGCCCCCGCCCCCCTCTTTCCTACTCTTTTCAATGATCTTTTTCTTTATATTCCCAGCTGGGGAGGAGCTGTTCTGCTAGTCTTTAGGTCATTTTCAGAGCATGTTGCATTTGATGTAGTTGCAGCCTCAGTGTGTCTGTGGGAGGGAGGTGAGCCCAGGACCCTCCTGTTCTGCCGTCTTCCCTGAGTATATATTTTATTTGCTTAAATGGATTCTCTGTTCATCATGTGTGGTGATGGTGTCACGATCTCGCAGCTAGTAGGTAGGATGGAAGTCGACAAGGTGGCACTGCTGTCCCTGGAGGAAGAAAACTAAGTATACCTTTATGTTAATTAGGTGGAAGCACATCTTTATCATAGAGATTAATAGTTCACATCACCTGGAGTTAGGATATGAGATGCTGTGGAGTAAAAAAAAAAAAAAAAAAGCTTGATTTAGGAGTTTTGGTGTCTGTATTTTGATGCTGCTTTTATCATTGCTAATTTTGTTTATTAAGCCATTTTGATATGGAAAGGGGTCAGGAACCTGCTGATTTAAGACAAGCCAAACTGGTCTGGTTTAAGAGGACCATTGTGACAACGAGAAAGTATCACCCATTTAGAAAAGAGGATTTAGAGTGATGTGAGTAATCAGTTTCCTATGACTTGAGATATCATTCACTGATATTAAAAATGAACCCATTACAGTATACTCAGAAACTTCACAGTACTTTGATTTTTCTGCTTAATTTAGTGCCAAAAATGGTAGAGACTCCTTAATCGTTTAGAATGTCTCTGAGTGACTGTATGTGGGTTAGGTCCATCTACCTGTTTTAAAGATGAATCTGCTTTTTCTGCATATAAAGGAGACTCACTGGCTTTAATTAGCCCTCCTGTATAGGGCAATGCTCTTTGATGAGAGGAAATGAGTTATTTCATGTACATTCATTCAAGAAAAATTAGTGAGCACCTTCTCACCCATGTCCTGGGGATGCAGTGGTGAACACAAGGCAAAATCCTACTTTTCTTCCCAGAGGCAGTTGCAGTATCCTGTTCATTTTCTTTGTTCTTCTAAAATGCTGCAAAAAGACCTTAGAAGGCCTAGTGAGTCTCCCTTGGCATTCTGTGTTTGGAGTCATAACTGGAAGGAGGAAAAGGAAAGTTGGTTTCTGGCTCCATCAAGCTGAAGTGCTGCCCTTAGTTATAAACCCTTGTTTAATTCTTATGAGTCCAAAGTACTTTCTTGGTTGTTCCCTGTATCCCTTTCCAGTAACTTAATGGAAATAATAAGCTCACAGTTGTGACCATAATCGTTTAATTTTCAACCGGAGAAACACAGTTAGTGGAAATACAATCTGCCAAGGGACTTGTATAGGAATAGGTAATTTCCATGCCATAGGATGACATGACAGGCACCTAGTGGTCCTGCCTGTGTGAAAAATGTTACTTCCATACGTACTGAAGTCTTAACAATTTGTTGGACATTTCCACTAGTTGGTTACACCTGTGGCTTCTGAAGATTTTTGTTAGTTTGGGTTTTGAGTTTTAGTTCTGTTTTTCTTTCTTTTTCTTTCTTTCTTTCTTTCTTTCTTTCTTTCTTTCTTTTTCTTTCTTTCTTTCTTTCTTTCTTCTTTCTTTCTTTTCTTTTTTAGAGGGAGTGCAGAGGGGCAGAGGGCGAGGGAGAGAGAGAATCTTGAGCAAACTCCCTTGCCAGCGTGGAGCCTGATGCAGGGCTCGATCTCACGACCCTGAGATCATGACCTGAGCTGAAATCAGGAGTCAGATGTAACCAACTTAGCCACCCAGGTGCCCCACCAGAACCACTTTTTTTCTTTTTAAAGGTTTTTTTTATTGATTTATTTGAGAGAGAGAGAGAATGAGAATGAGAGTGGGGAGGGGCAGAGAGAGAAGGAAAAGCACACTCCCCGCTGAGCAGGGAGCTGGACGCAGAGATCAATCCCGGACCCCGGGATCATGACCTGAGCTGAAGGCAGACACTTAACCGACTGAGCCACCCAGGCATTCCCCAACAGAACTACTTTTTAAAAAATAGTCCAACCAAATGAAGGTTAGGTACTTTTGCTGTACCAGATCAAAATAGGTTTACAGAAAGCCCTGGTGCTGTCTTCTCTAAACTTTATTCATTAACATGGAATAGTTTACTTGATATGTAATTATTGAAAGATACTAAGAACCTGACCATGACAGTAATTTTCAATATGGTGGGGTTGGAGAGGGGTGGATATCAACCATAGAAGGCAGCATGGGATGCTGGCAGTCTAGGCTTGGCCATAGTGGGGTATCTCCAAAGGGCTTCTTGGGCTCCTGTGTGTAGGTTGTTGTGTTAGGAATGGTAGGAGAGGGCAACCTGAGATTTCTGAAGACTTATTATACTTATTCACTTTTACTTAACTAGTTTGAGAACCTTAAAGATCAATTTCCTTAGTTTGAGGGGCATGGGTACTGGTAAATTTAGGTGTAGATCTCTTACTTCCTTTCCTGTGTTATCTTTGTTAATGGAAACTTTTCTGTCAGTTTATAAAACTGATTTTGAATACTGGAATAATAATTTTAGGACCATGAATTAACATGAGCCCATTGCTGTCCTGTCCTAACCACATTATGCAAGTAATTCGTGTTGACAACCCATTTTTGTCTTCTATTCATGTTTACTACTTAGCATTGTTTTAACATAATGACATTCTTTTTTAATTTTAAATTCAATTAATTAACATATAATATATTATTGGTTTCAGAGGTTGAGGTCAGTGATTCATCAGTCTTATATAATACCCAGTGTTCATTATATCACGTGCCCTCCTTAATGCCCATCACCCAGTTACCCCATCCCCCTCTCCCCCTCCCCTCCAGCAACCCTCAGTTTGTTTCTTATGATTAAGAGTCCCTATGGCTTGTTTCCCTCTCTGATTTCGTCATGTTTTATTTTTTCCTCTCTTCCCCTATGATCCTCTGTTTTGAGGGTATTATGCTAAGCGAAGGAGGGTATTATGCCAACTGAAATAAGTCAGAGAAAGACAATTATCATATGATCTCACTCGTATGTGGAATTTAAGAAACATAATGACATTCTGATAACCTATACATGCTCACTAAACTTGAAAGATGTGAATTCTAGAACTCCTTATCTCTCTGTCTATTATGTATTTATTTTTAGAACTCCTTTTCTATTGTCTGGTGTTATTGTAGGTATGAGCAGTTCTTGAATCCTTCAGATCCAGTTTTAAATTCCACTGTATATTCATGTAGATAGACGTTATCTGCTGTAACAGAGGCCCCCAAATAGAGTGCCTTAAACAAGCTTGCTCTTTCCCACATCAGGGTTGGATGGCAGCTCCTCAATTATTAGGTACGCAGGCTCGTTCTTCTCGTTCTGTTGTCCTCAAAAAGCATCCTCCATGTTGTGATTTGGGCTGGCTGCTCTAACTCACTATCACATTCTTTTTTTTTTTTTTTTTAAGATTTTATTTATTTACTTGAGAGAGAGCACACAAGAGTGGGGAATGGCAGAGAGAGAGGGAGAAGCAGACTTCCCGCTGAGCAGGGAGCCTGACGTGGGGCTCGATCCCAGGACCCTGGAATCATGACCCGAGCCGAAGGCAGATGCTTACCCAACTGAGCCACCCAGGCGCCCCTCACTATCACATTCTTATTCTAACCAAAGGGATGGCAGAAGGGGCAGGAGATAAGACACTCCTTCCATTTAAGGATCTAACTTAATAGACGTGTACATCGGTTGCTCACATATCCCACTGGCCAGACCTTAGTCATATGATGACACCTAGCTATAAGGGAGGCTGGAAAATGTGGTCCTTAACTACGTAGCCATGTGTCCAGTTAAAATGATGATTACTTTCTTAGAAAGGAAGAAAAGATACTGGGGGACAACTCAAAGTCTCTACCGTACACGGTTTCTGATGTACAATTTTAGGACTTATCTGGAGATATTATTTTCATAATATTGGGTACTCAGTTGCTTCAGGATTAGAATCCAAACTCGTCTGCATGACAGATTTTGGCTCCTGCCTGTTCCTCTAGCTCCTCTCTCACCTCTCCTAACGTCGCGTTGTAAACTGCACTTTAGCAAACTTTCCGTGTTTTCTTACCCTCACACTTTTGTAGTTGCTGCTTTTCCTGAAATGATGACTACTTTTTGTCCTTCAGGGGTTTAGTTGTCACCCATCTTGGGAACATTTCCTTGAGCCTCCTCTACTTCACAGCTGTTGCCAGTTGTTTCTTTCATATATTTGTATAGTATCATTTGTGCCTTTCTTTAGCAACCTTTATTATAATGAGTGCTTTTACTTCTCTGTGTCTCCCACTGGATTGTGAGTCCCTTGAGGGCAAGGGCCAAGTCAGTCACCTCTTTGTTGTCTGCTATGACACCTGACCCCGATATGCTTTTTTTGTTTTATAAAGATTGTATTTTTTTGTCAGAGACAGAGCGCGAGCGAGTGCACAAGCAGGGGGAGCGGGAGAGGGAGAAGCAGGCTCCCCACTGAGCAGAGAGCCCGATGTGGGACTCGATCCCAAGACCCTGGATCATGACCTGAGCTGAAGGCAGACATTTAACCCACTGAGCCACCCAGGCGCCCCCTGGCCCTGATGTTTAACTAATGTTTGTTGAGTGAGAAAACGAATGAATGAACATTTGGCTTACTAATTATGGCTGTTTGATTAAGCTGGCAGCTCTTTTGCCATTTGGAAATTGCCATACTTAGAATATTCTCCAGTAGCCAGCACTGGGTAAGTTTATAGTAGGTATTGGTAAACTCAAACAGACAGTTTGAAATATTTATCAGATGACTAAAATATATACATAATAGGGGATACAAGAAACAGATGTGTAAAATTTTAGAGCAAGGAGGAGCCCTAGGTATCATTTCATTCAACCCTACTGATTTTAAAAAGGTATATAATATAATGGAGAGGAAAAAGTTAAATCACTTGCTCAAGGGCCTCTGTGTTCAAGGAGCTTGCAATGTCATTGGATAGATGATATGTACAGACATGAAAAAGGTGATTGAGAAAAAAGTGCCCAAGGAACAGAGAAGCCTGGACTAGTCAAGGTAGGTTCAACCACAGACTTAGTTTTTGAGGTGAGTCTTGATAGCTGCGAAGGATTTTGAGATGAGAGGATATTCCAGGTGTAGGGAATGTGTGAATAAAAGTGCGCATATAAGGGGAGCTTGGGTGGCTCAGTCGGTTAAGCCTCTGACTCTTGATTTTTGGCTCAGGTCATGATCTCAGGGTCATGAGATGGAGTCCTTTGTAGGGCTCCGTGCTGGGTGTGGAGGCTGCTTAAGATTCTCTCACTCCTTCTCCGCCCCCACTTAAAAAAAAGTGCACATATGGGGATGTACAGGTGACTGTTGGGATCTGTTCCATTAAATGGTATTTAGTAATAAGAGAAAAAGGAAAATAGAGTCAGAAAATGGAGGGACTTGAATATCGTGCTGCGGAGGGAGACCACTGGCACTGACTGATATAATGAAAACGATTTTTGCATGTTTTATTTGACTGGTAGGTGGACTGGGTTGAAGGCTAAATGGGTAATGAAACTGGCACTTGGTCTGATATGCCGATTAAAAAATATGAACTTGGGGCACCTGGGTGGCTCAGTCGTTAGGCATCTGCCTTTGGCTCAAGTCATGATCCTAGGGTCCTGGGATTGAGCCCTGCATCAGGCTCCCCGCTCAGAGGGGAGTCTGCTTCTCCCTCTCCCACTCCCCCTGCTTGTGTTCCTTCTCTCACTGTGTCTCTCTCTGTCAAATAAATAAAAATCTTTAAAAAAAAAAATGAACTTAATGGATTCTAAAGTTTTCGCTCAGTGGTGAAAACATGAAACATCACGAGTTCCTATGATAATTAACATGTCAGCTTTCTTCTTAATGGAAACAGTAAGCCCAAGCTGCAAGCTTGTGCTGTTACAATGTGCATGTATTAGTCATGACATGACATACTGTAGATAATTGTATAAACTCTCACATTACGCCAATAAACCGTACAAATTCCGGAAGTAACTGAGAACGTGGTAGCAGCTGCAACACCAGGCCTTGCTGTTTTGTCAGTCCAGCCAATTAACGTGAAGCGGCATGAACCCTCTCAAAGCATTTGGAAACCATTTTTTTTTTTTAAATGTTTTCTTTAGAAAACTAAAATGCAATATTGTATTTTGGTACAAAACAGAAGCCAAGAGGGAACACTAGTCAGAGATATACACTAAGTTAAACTTTATCCAAAAATGAAAAGCATTTTTTATAGTCTGGAATGAGTGTATTTCTTTAAGGGTGATAAATGTGTGGATGTGAAGGGACCTGTGGATGGGCT
This sequence comes from Leptonychotes weddellii, assembly GCF_054177405.1. NCBI lineage: Eukaryota > Metazoa > Chordata > Mammalia > Carnivora > Phocidae > Leptonychotes > Leptonychotes weddellii. The sequence continues at coordinate 26,850,498 of NC_138385.1, forward strand.
TCACGTAGACTTTTGAAAGTGTCTAAGTGTATAGCTTCAGAAACATATCTTGAATACCTAATCATTTTTTGAGGTTCTATATTAGAATAGTTTGTATTATTTATCTTTCTCCTAAGAATTACAGGGAAAAATCTCCGTTAAATGAAGGTTCATTTAAGTTATGTTTATTTGAGCCTAGCATATTTGTGAAACACTTTTAGGAAGCTCACCCAAAAGTATTTGTTTCAGATATTGTACAGTTAAAGGTATCAATACCTAGTCTATAGTATTTTTGTATTTCACCATGATTTAAAGTTAACTGTATGTTGGCTTTTGAAAATTAAAAGCATTTTAACAACTAAAGGAGTGTATTTTTTCTCTGACCCCAAACCCCCCACTCTGTTAGATAATTTGGTAAACTTGATTTTTTAAAAAAGATTTTTTTTATTTGAGAAAGAGAACATGAGAGAGAGCAGAGAGCACAAGTGGGGGGCGGGGAGGAGAGGGGCAGAGGGAGAGGGAGAAGCAGACTCCCTACCGAGCAGGGAGCCTGATGCGGGACTCAACCCCAGGACCCTGGGATCATGACCTGAGCCGAAGGCAGACGCTTAACCGACTGAGTCACCCAGGCGCCCCAAATTTGGTAACCTTTAGCCCATCATAAACTTTTTATGCCTTGATTAAAACATGAAAATCTGTAACAACCAGTTTTAGCATCATACACTATTATAAGACTTATTATTATTGTAGGGAAGTCATGGTATTGAATGTGCCTTTAAGACCTAAAACCAGTTCTCATGATCTCTTAGCTATAATATATTGAAAAACATTTATTTGTTCTAGTTCCCAGTGTGATTGAAATCCTAATTGGAATACTTAAAGTAATTTGCAGTGTGTTATTTAATAGGAATCATTCAATAGACATCAGCACACATGCTGTCTATTACATAAAAACAGTACTTAATCACTGTGGACTTAAGAATTATAGTAGTGGTTAGGAGTATCAGCTCTAAGCCTGATTTAAAATTAGACTGCCATGGGGCGCCTGGGTGGCTCAGTCGTTAGGCGTCTGCCTTCGGCTCAGGTCATGATCCCAGGGTCCTGGGATCGAGCCCTGCATCGGGCTCCCTGCTCTGCGGGAAGCCTGCTTCTCCCTCTCCCACTCCCCCTGTTTGTGTTCCTTCTCTCGCTGTGTCTCTCTCTGTCAAATAAATAAATAAAATCTTTAAAAAAAAAAATTAGACTGCCACTTCCTACTTGTGTGTTAATAAGCAAGTTACTTAGGGCGCCCGGGTGGCTCAGTCGTTAAGCGTCTGCCTTCAGCTCAGGTCATGATCCTGGGGTCCTGGGATCGAGTCCCACATCGGGCTCCCTGCTCGGCAGGAAGCCTGCTTCTCCCTCTCCCGCTCCCCCTGCTTGTGTTCCTGCTCTCGCTATCTCTCTCTCTGTCAAATAAATAAATAAAATCTTAAAAAAAAAAAAGCAAGTTACTTAATTTCATTGAGTTATGGTTACCTTGTTTCAAATGGAGAAAACAAGGAATTTTTATAAGAATCAAATAGGGGTGTCTGGGTGGCTCAGTGGGTTACACTTGTGACTCTTGATTTCGGCTCTGATCGTAATCTTGGGGTCGTGAGGTGAGCCCCGTGTGTCATGCTCTGCATTTAGTGGGGAGACTGCTGGAGATCCTCTCTCTCTCCCTCTCTCCCCACTCTCTCTCACTCTCTCTCTTTAAAATAAGTAAATAAATCTTTTTAAAAAAGGAATTAAATAAAATAATGCATGTGAGTGTTTAGCACAGTACTTACAATATTGTAAGATTCAATGAATGCTAGCTATTATTATTTTATATAAATAGTATAATATGATTTTCAAAAGCATTTTGGCTGTTAGTTTACATTTTTTCCAGCTATTTTATTTAAAGCAAACATCTATAGAAGAAAAAATATCAAAAGAATGAGCTAAGTGACAACATCAGCAACTTAATAGTTATCAAAGAATAGGGGACGTTTTTGTCAGGTGAATTACTTGTTGTCAATTATTTGGACAAATAACTAAAGAAAATGACAAAAATTAACCAGCAGGCTTCAGATGACTTTGCCTTAACTCTTAAGTTTTAAATTGCGTCACTATTACTTAGGAAATAACCTGATTTTAATTGGACTTTTAAAAAAACTTTATTTTGAAATAATTACTGATTTTCAGGCACTAGTAAAGATAGTACAGAAAGATGGGCGCCTGGGTGGCTCAGTTGGTTAAGCGACTGCCTTCGGCTCAGGTCATGATCCTGGAGTCCCGGGATCGAGTCCCGCATCGGGCTCCCTGCTCGGCAGGGAGTCTGCTTCTCCCTCTGACCCTCCTCCCTCTCATGCTCTCTGTCTCTCATTCTCTCTGTCTCAAATAAATAAAATCTTTAAAAAAAAAAAAAAAAAGAAAGAAAGAAAACCTGTGCCCTTCACCTTGTTTTCCCCAATGTAACTATAGTATTTTATCAGAGCCTAAAAAATTAACATTGGTACAATGTGTTTATAATTTTACACCATTTTATCACATTATATATGCATGTAACCACCTCCAGATCAAGAGATAGAACTATTCCATCTCCATAAACACAATTTAGACAATTCAAGAGAATAAGGAAGGAAAGAAAATCTATTGTGTTTACCCATATTTTTCTTACCATGTTCTTTCTTTCTTCCTGATATTATAAGATTCCTTATTTTATCATTTCCTTTCAGTTTAGACATCTTCCTTTAGCTTTTCTTTTAAAGTAGGTCTCCTGGCAACAAATTCTTAGTTTTCCTTCATCTGAGAATAGACTGATTTCTCCCTCATTCCTGAAGGAAATTTTTGCTGGATATTGGATTCTGGGTTGACAGTTCCTTTCTTCCCACATTCGAAAAATCTTGTGTGCCCTTCTTTATGGCCTCCAAGGTTTACTGATGAAAAATCTGTCGTGTGAATTGTTCCCCTTGTAGGCAAGGTGGCACTTCTCTGTCTCCCTCTGATTTCAGGATATTTTTATTTGTCAAAAGTATGACTATGATGTATATTAGATTAGATTTTTTCAGATTTACCTAGTTTGGGGTTCGCACAGCCTCTTGAATCTGTAGGCTTTTGAAATTTGGGATGTTTCCAACCATTATTCCTTTGAGTACTTTTTCAGCTGTACCCTATTTTTCTCTCCTTCTTGGACTCTGATGACATGAATGTTAAATCTTATAGTCCGCCAAGTCCTGATGTTCTGTTTATTTTTTCTCTCCCTTTTGTTTAGGTTGGGTAATTAGGATTATTCTGCCTTCGAGTTCGCTGATTATTTTCTTCTGCCCCTTTCATTGTGCTGCTGAGCCTATCTGCTGAGTATTTTATTTTCAGCTATTGTATTTTTCCAGTTTTAAGAGTTCCATTTGGTGCTTCTTTATATCTTCTATTTCTTTGCTGTGACTTTCTATTTCTTTGCTGAGACTATTTCATTTGTTTCGAGCATGTTCATAATTGCTTGTTAAAGCATTTTTATGATGGCTGCTTTAAAATCTTTGTCACATAATGTTAACATCTCTGTCATCTTGATGTTGACATTTATTTATTTTGTCATTCAGCTTGAGATCCTTTTGATTGTTGGTATGACGAGTGATTTTTTTGGATGTAAACTTGGACATTTTAAGCACGTCATGAGATTTGGAGTTTTATTGACACTTTCTGTTTTAGCCAGCTTCTTCTGGCACCACTCTGTCAGGGGTGGGGACAACGGTCCCCATTACTGCCAAGTGGGTCTTGGTGTCCAGATGCCCAGTTGACCTCTATTGACACTTGAGGGGTCAGCTCCTCATTACCGATGGGTGAGGGTGGGAGTACTGGTTCCCCATTAGGCCTCCAGTGATACCTCCCTGACCGAGAAGGGTTAAGAGTGCATTGTTACCGCTCTGCACATGGCCTCCACGGGCACCCTGGTGGGGGATAACCACATTACCACGGGGCAGTGGTGCAAGTTCTGATGTTCTAGTTAGGCTTCTCTTACACCACCCCAGCCAGGGTAAGTGTGCCTCCCTACAGGCTTGTGAGGATGGAAGTTTAGGCTCCCTACTAAGTCTCTGTTGATGTGGGTATAGTTACATTTTTTCCATGCTGGAATAGAACAGTTCTTACCTAAAAGTGTTCTGTCCTGCTAAGCTGCCCCTTTCCTGATCCTTTGGCTAGGTGAACAGGCTTTTTTTAGGGCTTCTTTTTTCCTCTGTGCTCATTGTCATTTCTAGGTTTTCAGCTTCTTCGGCTTCACAGGTGGAATATATGGGATTAGTAGAAAGCTCACGGAACTCACCACTGTGTTGTTCTTTGGGTCCTGAGTTCCCTGGCCAGTCTGCCTCTTCTCTCCACCTTTCAGAGCTTTCTTGTATTTGTTTTATATATAATGTCCATGGTTTTTAGTGGTACTTTGTAGGAGGAATAGGGAAACACACATCTACTTCATCTTTTCCAAAGCAGAAGTGTGACTTACTTTTGGTATTTTTGAATTCTTGCTAGTTATTAAGGTTTAATTCCATCTCAGAACTTACAACCGGAGACTTTTTGGAGTAGCTTTGTATGCCATCTTGCTACTTTGGCAGTAATATTATTTAAAGGTATCTTTATATAGGCAACATTTCTTTAGTTTCTAAGGCAAAGTGCTAATTCTAAGAACCATGTACCTCACATTCAAGAGTCTGTTATACCTTTAAGAATTTACATATGTTAAACAAATCTGTCTTGAGGTAAGGGCAATTAAAGAGGACGGATGTATAGATGGCAGATTTCACAGAGAATAAAATCTTAGAGTGAGAGTGCGGGACTAGTGTCGTACTGAATTTAGTAATGTAATTATAATGCTTAAGTAATGATTAAACTTGCATGTTATTGCAGCATTAGTTAACTGGCAAACACATAACTCTCCTTAAAATCCTTTAGAGACATATTGTATTGGCATACATTACTGTTTTACATGTCCTGAAACAATAAATATAGATTGGACTGATTGAAAGACTTTCTGCTTTAGCAATGAATTTCCTCTGTACTTCAGTATCTCACTGTGATTTTACTTTGTCTTTTCTGTTGTTTCCCTCTTAAGGAAGTTCGAGAACATGGCTCCAAAAATAATAGCAGGGGCAAAGCCTTCCTTTGCTCTTGGAGTTGATGTATACTGCTGATAGGGCTAGAAGGGGCCATTGATGGCCCCAGAGCTAAAATTTAACTTAATATAATGAAATATTCAGAGCTGAATGTGAACATATATATCCTCTCAGTTTAGAGACAAAGAACTTGAAGCCCAGAGATGTTGTCAGACCTGGGAGAGGTAACAACTACTTGGAAAAAAAATGGTGCTCAAATTCAGATGCCCTGATCCTGGGGCCATTGTGTTTTCCACTAGCTGGTACAACGAGGGGAGACTGAGACCCAGAGCCTGCCCTCCAAAATTCTAGTGGGGGAGATGGCAAGGATAAAAGAAACTATGGAATGTGGTAGAAAGCTACTGTGCTCATAAAGGATGGTCAGATAAAGTTCTGTGAAGTGTAATTCTTCAATCATTTAAAAATATACGTCATTTCAAAAAAATCTACTTCAGTTCTGTCCTATGAATACATAAGGAAAAGGAAAGAAGTCAGAAACCTTACTTCCAAGCTCTTCTAGAGAAAAAGATCCCTGAGCTTACTGGTTTTTATTTTGAAAACTTATGCTCGTAGGATAAAAGTGTAGACAGTGGTGCTTGGTTTAGCATTTTTCATAATTTATTTAGCCTGACGTAAAGTGTTTCTGTACAGGCACATCTCATTTTATTGTACTTTGCTTTTATTGCACTTCACAGCTACTGTGTTCTATAAATTGAAGGTTTGGGGGCAACCCTGCATGGAGCAAGTCTTTCGGCACCATTTTTCCAATAGCATTTGCTCACTGCATGTCTCTGTATCACGTTTTGATAATTCTCGCAATATTTCAAATTTTTTCATGATTTATATTTGGTATGGTGATCTGTGGTCAGTGGTCTTTGATGTTACTCTTCTGATTATTTTGGAGCGTCATGAACCGCATCCATATAAATGCTGAACTTAATTGATAAATGTTGTGTGTGTTCTGAGTGCTCCAACATGGGGAACCACATGTTCCCCAGTCTCCCTCTTCTTGGGCCTCCCTATTTCCTGAAACACAACACTATTGAAATTAGACCAATTAATAACCCTACAATGGCCGGCAAGTGTTCAAATGAAAGGAAAAGTCACATGTCTCTCACTTTAAATCACAAGGTAGAAATGATGAAACTTAGTGACGAAGGCATGTCTCAAGCCGAGACGGGCTGAAAGAAAGCTAGGCTAGGCGTCTTGCACCAAACAGCCTCCTTGTGAATGCAGAAAAGGAGTTCTCGAAGGAAATTAAAAGTGCTACTCAGTGAACACAC
>NC_138385.1:26857400-27007430 GCF_054177405.1 Leptonychotes weddellii
GGTCTGGTTCTCCACCCCGGGGGCTGCCCTAAAGTCCTTTCCCGACACTACCCGTCTGCGAGTCTGTGCCCCGTCCGCAGCGCGCGAGGCTGTCACTCACCGGCAGTGCAGGATCCCCACGTCCAGGCACCCTCCCTCCGCTGTTTATCCTCTGATATCTGCCCGCAGAATCACAGCTCTCCGCTTCCTACCTCAAAACCAACCGCCTGCGATATTCTGTTTGTAGAGATCCAGATCTTCTTCTTACATCTCAGGCTGGTTTCATGGGTGCTCAGAGTGGTCTGGTAGATATCCAGCTCAATTCCAGGGACCAGTTGAAATAGGGTCCCCTACTCCTCCGCCATCTTTCCCCCCTCCTCAAGGCAGATGCTTAACTGACTCCATATATCCTCTTTTAAATACAAATGAGAACAAATGATAGAGAAACTGCTCTTTGCTTTTTAAAAAATGATTTAATATATGTTACAGATCTTCCCATGTCAGGACATAAATACCTACTTTATATAATTTTTAACAATTGAGATATAATTCACATACCATGAAATTCACCCTTTTCAAGTACACAAGTTAGTCGTTTTTTTGAAAATTTGTTCACAAAATTGTGCAACCATTACCACTAATTACAGAACATTTTCATCAAAAGAAACCCTGTATCCATTAGCAGACGCTACACACACACACACACACACACACACACACACACACACCCACACACACACCCACCCACCCACCCACCCACGGTCCTTGGCAATCACCCTGCTGTCTCTGTGGATTTGCCTATTCTGAACATTCCATATAAATAGAATCATACAATATATGGTGTATTTTGTCTAGCTTCTTTCACTTAGGACAATCATTTCAAGGTTCCTTTATGTTCTCTAACATGTATCAGTAGTTAATTCCTTCTATGGCTGAATAACATTTTATTGGATAGATATTGCAGAATTTTTTGTATATGCATCCATTGATGGATATTTGGCTTGTTTCCACTTTTTGGCTCTCATGAAGAATGCTGCCATGAACATTCATGTACACACGTTTATGTGGCGTGTTACCTTCCTATTTTTAATAACTTCATAGTAACCCATCATGTGGATGCTCTGTAGTTTATTTAAATTGTCTCCTACTGGGGCGCCTGGGTGGCTCAGTCGTTAAGCGTCTGCCTTCGGCTCAGGTCATATCCCAGGGTCCTGGGATCGAGCCCCGCATCGGGCTCCCTGCTCGGCGGGAAGCCTGCTTCTCCCTCTCCCACTCTCCCTGCTTGTGTTCCCTCTCTCGCTGTGTCTCTCTCTGTCAAATAAATAAATAAAATCTTGGAAAAAAAAAAAAATTGTCTCCTACTCAGGGCATTTGGATTAGTTGTAGACTCTGTAATTATATCTCTTGCAAACTGTCTTGCGCATCCATTTCCATGCAGCTTTGTGAGACAGCATTCTAAGCGGTAGAATTACCACATCAAACGATATGTGTAATTTTTCATTTTGATTAATATATTGCCTCATTGCCTCCTGGAGAAATTTCATCAATTTATGCTTCCACATATCTGTTTCCCCACAGTTTTTTTTCTGTTATCTTTTTAATCTCTCCAGCATTTGTAATGTTCACTTTTATTCCTAATATTTCATGTTGTCTCTTTTTGCCAGAGGTTTGGCACTGTTATTAGGCTAACTGCTCCTGTCCCCCAACACCCCAACTCTTGACTTTCTTGATTTGTATTATTTTTGTTTTCTATTTCATTCCTTTGTGCTCTTTATTATTTGTATACTTTTTGAAAATTTTTTTACGTCGGTTTTTTTTTTTTTTTTTACCTTATTACATTGGATGCCTAGTCTTTTTTTTTTTTTTTTTTTTTTTGGCCTTTCTTTTTTAATGTAAGCACTTAAGGTCATAAGCTTGCTTTCTTTTTTTTTTTTTTTAATATTTTATTTATTTATTTGACAGAGAGAGAGCATAAGCAGGGGGAACGTCAGGCAGACAAAGAGGGAGAAGCAGGCTCTCCACTGAACAGGGAGCCTGACGTGGGGCTTGATCCTAGGACCCTGAGATCATGACCTGAGCTGAAGACAGACGCTTAACTGACTGAGCCACCCAGGCGCCCATATCATAAGCTTTCCTCTAAGCTTTGCTTTAGCTGCACCTCACAAGTTTTGCTGTGTTGTGTTTGTTATTCTTCCATTTTAAGCATTTTCTAATTTCTTTCGTGATTTCTTTTTTGACCTATGTGTAGTTTAGGAGTGTTTCTTGATATCCAAACTTGGATGGTTTTAGTTATCACTTATTGATTTTTAGCATAATTTCATAGTGAGTATAGAATATACTTTTTTAAAAAAAGATTTATTTATTTGAGAGAGAGAGTGCACTAGTTGGGGGGCAGAGGGAGAGAGAGAGAGAGTCTCAAGCAGACACCTTGCTGAGTGCAGAGCCTGTCTTAGGGCTCGATCCCACAACCCTGAGATCAGGACCTGAGCCAAAACCGAGAGTTGGATGCTTAACCAACTGCGCCACTCAGGTGCCCCTAGAATATACTTGGATTTTCAGTCCTTTTGCTATTTGTTGAGACTTACTTTATGGCCTGGTATGTAGTCGATTTTTGCAAATATTCTGTGTGTGCTTGTAAAAACAAGGTATTTTCTCCATTTGATGAAATAATGTTCCATGTATACTCAATAGGTTAAACTGGATAATTGGATTCAAAGTATGTGTAATCTTACCAGATTATTTTTGTCTGCTTGTTCTATCAGTTACTGAGAGAGGTGGTTTAAAATATTCTAGGGGCACCTGGGTGGCTCAGATGGTTAAGCATCTGCCTTTGGCTCAGGTCATGATTTCCAGGTCCTGGGATCAAGCCCCACATCGGGCTCCCAGCTCAGCGGGGAGTCTTCTTCTCCCTCTGCCTCTCCCCCTGCTTGTGCTCTCTCTGCCTCTCTCTCTCTCTTCAAATGAATAAATAAAATCTTTAAATAAAATAAAATATTCTAATCTGTGCGTTTTTCAGTTTCTTAGTATTGTTCAGCCATTTTTGTTTTATATATGTTTTGAAGCTATGTATTGAATAAAAGTTTAGAATTTTTTTGCCTTTCTTGTAAATTGAAACTTCTATCCTGATGTGGTCAGAAGGAGAAAGAATCCTCCGTCCCTCCTGCTTTTTTCTTCTCCTTTTTCCCCCAGTAACATCCTCCCTGCACACACCTGGCTGTGGGAGTAACAGTAGATTGACTGGACGTTCAGCTCTATCTGTTGGGGAAAGCAACCACATCATTTGTAATTCAGTTTCCTCCCAATATGGCGTGTAACCATAGAAGGTCTTAGAAGAATGAAGGAAATAATTCTGAAGGTTAGGGGAAAAGGGTGTTTGGAAAACAATGGCTAAAGCTTCTTGACTAATAATATTATGTTGACTCCTTATATCCAGCTTCCCTATGTAATTTTTACTCACTTCTACCAGCTGTCAGTACCTATTTGTCTTCCTTGCCGATAGTTTTCATGTTTGCCTGTTTCTCTTCCACCTCCTGTGTATTTGTCAGGGAGTTCATCTAGTTTCAAAGCTGGGAGGGACCTTAGAAGATTTTTTTAGCTGTCTTTTCTCACCCCCAGTACACTTGATACATGAGGAAGCTCAGCTCCTTATAGGTGAATTAACTTTTTCAGAGTTAGACCTTTTAGCAGAGTGGAGATGAGAAAAAAAGTCCCCCTTCTGATTCCCTTGTCTTATATTTCCTGCTTTTTTCCCACTTAAAGTTCTCCTGATAGTCACAGACCGAGCAACCTGCTGAATTACTGGACTGTTCTACCTATATAAGCTGCTACAAGCTATTTCTTCTTTGGACTCTCTTTGGTGCAGAGGATACTATGACCTCAGCGGAAACGTGGATTCTACCTAAGGGTGTTTGCTTGTTGAAGTAAAAATCTCAACCGTAAATATGTCAGCTCTTCTCAGTTCAGCCACTCTTGGGGATTGGGGACAAACTGGTTTTCAGAGGGTCCAGAGCCTCTTCAGATGCCTATTTCTGAGTCTGACCTGGCAGCAGACGTTCCTATGTATTTCACCGAGCACAGTAAGTTGGTTGGCTTCATCCTGTTATAGCGGTTCCACTGTAGTGCTTCTAATAGTCTGCTTTTTCTTCAGTTATGTGACTGTTAGCATGTATCCCATGGATGATCCCACTCCTTCGGATCATGCCACTGCTTGGTATAGGAGCTCGTGGGGACAAATGGACTTCCCTTTATGGTAAGTTCCATATGTCCTTCAAGCTGGTCATTGAATTTATGACCATGGCAAACATTTTCCACTGGTGATTTTATAAGAATTTATCAAGTTGTAAACATCACAGGCTCTTTGCCTGTAAGTTTATATGTTTGAAGGCTGGACTCTAGTAAATCCATTTTTTATTTTACTGCCCCTGCGCTCGCAGCATAAAAGTTGGAGAAGGTATCTGTGGGTTTGTGTAGCTGGTTCCCTTTCTTTGATTTTTTTCCTCCTACCCCACCATGTACACTTTTAATTATCTCTGTCTAAGCTTCCCTTTACCTTCTAGAGGGTCACTGCATGTGTTGAGAGTTACCGATGGAATGTACTACACAGATGAACAGTAGGACAGAAGATAATACTTTGAGAACTTCTGTCTATCCCCTTTGGATTGGAGAATTGTTTCTGTGGCCTATGTTAATCTTAGAAATAACACTGTCAGATGTTTTAACAAAAATGGGTTTATTCAGGGATAGTGGAAAATTATAATTTGGGACGAGCAAGCTGAAGCAAAACCATAGGCAAGTCTGGAGAACAAAGAAGAACGCTCTTTTAACAGAGGAAAAAGAAGAGTTGGGGGGGTGGCTGTTATAAACAAAAAGTCCAAACGGTGAGTTCAAGGTGTAGTGGCTTTTCATTGACTGAGTTGTGACAATCTCTCATTGACTCTGCTGCGGTGGTGGCGACGGAGGGAACCTTTCTTCTTCATTTTGGAGTAGTAAAGTCGTAGCTAAAGTAGTATCAACTTGTAAGGTAGGTCTCTTCCTTTGGGTCTGCCATTGACCACCTGTGGTAGGGCACGAGAGCTCCCCCTTCTGGCCTCCTGACTCCATTCTAAATGAGGTTTCCTTTTATTAAGTTTCACATCTGTGGGGCTTTTTGTTTCAGTATCTCTGATCTGTGCTCCTCTCCCAAGCTCAGTACACTATAGTTCATCTTCCTGTGTCCTTAGAGCTTTTCATCAGTGATGAGGACAGATTTCAGTCTTGACAATGTGTAGGAGTTAACTAGGTATCCTGGGGGACGGAGGGGCATTCCAGGGTGAGTGAATGGTATAAGTGAGATAAAACGTGAACCAGAGCTAGGGACTCTGTGTGCCGGTGGTGGAGAGTGATGAGAATTAGCAAGTGACCAGGTCCTTACTAAAAGGTTTATATATAACTCCAAAGAGATGAGTTTTTATGCTGATGACCCTGAGGAGCCACTGCAATATTTGTAAGCAGAGGGGTGACTTCTGAGTCGCCTTTTAGCAATATTAGTCAGGCTGTCGCTTCTAGAAAGAATTGAAGGAGAGCAAATCCCAAGATTAATCAGGAGATTAGTTAGAAGGCTGATAGAGTAATTCAAGCTAAAATAATGTGTCTGAACTAAGGTCTAATAGAGAGGAGAGAGAGGAGGAAGGATGGATTTGAAAGCCAGTTGAAGGCTTCGCAGCTTGAATGGATGAAGAATTGAGAATGTGGGAAGGAATAAAGGATGAAGCCCCAGGTTTCTGGCTTGCACTGAGTTGGTGGAAGACGCGACATTCCCAGTGCCGTAGAATACAACAGGAGTGGGGGAGGGAAGAAGCAAATCATGTAGATAGGATGATGAGTTCAGTTCGGGACACATTAAAATCAAGGCACTCGTGTTCCCCCTCTGTTATTTAGTAGACAGTTGGCTATGTGGTTCTGGATCTCAGAAGAGGTCTTGGCTTAAAATAAAAGAATTTTATGTTACATGTTTTTGACCACAATGACAAATAATTTTAAAATAACATAAATGTAAAATTTTTATTTTAGAAATTATCAGCAAAGAGGTAGTAGTTGAAGCCAAAGGAATGCATGAGATTGTTTGCTCAAGGTGGGCATATAAAGTGAGAAAGGCAGAAATACATGAACCATCAGCATTGTAGAGAGAGCTGGGCAGAGAGGAAGAGATCTCAAATTGTGCCATGAGGAAGACCGAGGGATTTAGGACGTGGTGGAAGAGATGTTTAATGTTTAATCTACAGAGTAGTCTTCAGTGTCACGCTCCAGCGATGCCAGGTCAGGAAGGAGTGAACGTGGTCAATTACTTGGATTTAGTTACTAGAGCCTCTTAGTGACTTTGATGGGTGAGAGCAGTTGCATGTAATGCATTCATTTGCAATTATGCTTTTATCCAGTCTTCTCCACTGGAGACATCTTTATATTGTCCACAGTACCTAACACATAGTAAGCACTCGATAAATATTTGCTGCATTAATAAATTTGAATGTGATCGTCCTTACTATCAGGAGAAATCCTGATTGAAGTCTGGCTCTGCTCTGCTAAGAGTTTGGTATTTGGTGGATAGAGGAATAGTCTGCTAGATTCTGCTTCTGTTCACAAGATATTTGTGGATAAAATCTTGAAAATTCTTAGTTAAAATAGTCAAGACAGTTTCTCACTTTGTTTTTCTTTGAGCATCAGGGGATTTTAGCATCCAAGATGATTAGTCCTTATCCTTTATTTTGCAACGTTTTTTCTCTTTTGTTTCTTCTTCCTCGATATGTTGAAACTTCACTTTCTGTTGAGATGGCTTGGATCTTATTTAGAAAAAGCAGCATAGGAAGAGAATGTTGGGTTGTGTTCTAGGAGTCAGGTTATTTTGAAATGAACTCTGTGACTTTTTAAAAGGTACTGCAATGTAACAAAACTAACATCAATTGCAATATAAATTATACACAATTTAGGTGTTTAAAAGAGCCTTTGAACATTTCATAATTGGTTAATTTGTTTGTTTTACATGGCCTTAGTCATTTGGGCTTCTGGAACATTATCATTTGTTAGAACCTAGCAGGAGTTTGTATAGCTTCCCTTAAATAAAACTGTCCCTTTCTAAAGGGAGTAGCTCCCTCTGTAGTAGCACTGGGGAGAAGGACTGGGAGGAGGGGGGTGTGGAGTGCTGTGTAGAAAAAAGGGAGTGTTAGGATGAATTTTCTATGTCAATTTGGCTGTTTGGCTGAACATTCTAGATGTTTCTTTGGACGTATTTTTAGATGAGGCTAACATTTAAATCAGTATACTTTGAGTAAAGCAGGTTACCCTCCATAGAGTGGGTGGGTCTTATCCAATTATTTGAAGGCCTTAATAGAGAAAGACTGATCCACCCCAAAGAAAGAATTCTGCCAGCAGCCCAACTACCTTGGGACTCAAGCTTCAACATCAGCCTACCAGCCTCCACAATTGTGTGAGCCAATTCCTTACAATCTATATCCCCCCTCCCCCCCCTTTCTCTGTGTGTGTGTGTGTTTTATATTTAAATATATATAATGTGTATATATAAATATATAGGGGCGCCTGGCTGGCTCAGCTGGTAGAGCACGTGACTCTTGATCTCGGGGTTGTGAGCTCAAGCCCCATGTTGGGTGTAGAGCTTACTTAAAAAAATTATATATATATATATAATATATTTTTATATTTAATGTTTTATGTTTGTATGTTTTATATATACATATAAAATCTCTATATAATCTCTCCATATACATATATATAAAATCTCATATATATAATATCTCTCTCTCTATATATATAAAATCTCTTATTGCTTCTTCTTCTCTGGACAACCCTCACTAGTGCAAGGGAAAACACAGCTTTGCTTCATTATTTTAAATATTTTTGCTTTCCATGTCTACCTCTGTATCTCTTCTTGGTTTGGTGCTTTCTGGAAATGTGTGACACACTTGATTACAGATGCAGGTCAGCGAACATGCTGGGACCTCCCTGTGCATAGAGTAAGGTACACTGCTCGCTATTTGGTGGCTCCTAGCTGAGTAAGGCTAGGTCTTTGCTCTTGAGGAGTTTAAGAGCGGAAGTGAGCAAACATCCGTGAGATAAGGCAGTTGGTGATGGGTTCTGTAAGAGAAAGCTAAGCAGCATGCCGTAGAAATCAGAAGGGAGTGATGAGTTCTGCTTGGCTGGTTGGGGAAGTTTGGGACTGGTCCTTAAGGACAGCGGGGTTTAAATTACTGCCTTGTGGTAGAGGAAGTGGTTCATACAAGCACATCCCAGAAAGAGGTAATATGATGAACAAAGGCCCAGGACTCAGGAAGTAGGGGGTGCACGGGGAATAAGAAAAAAATGTGACTGTTATTTTACAGGAATACTCTCTAGCGAGCTATTTTCAGAATGAAATGGACCCTAGAAAAGAGACAGCTTGCCGTTTCCTCTCAGCAGCTGTGGGCAGGAATGAATGCAAATGTGTGCAAATGCTTGTATACATGTGTGCTCCGCCTTCTTCCACCGGGGTTGCGTCATTTAGAGACGCCATAGCCTTATCTTCTAATCTGGTCTCTTCTACTATCAGGGACGGACTGAATTTTACCTCTGGGCTCAGCATCACTCAGAGGATGGAAGGCAAATGAAGCTTGAGGGTTCACAATCCCTACTTCACAGTTGTGCTCTGAGCTTGTCTCACGTTGGCCATTGGGGCTTGCTGCTCCCTGGGAACGTGCCTGGGGGAGGCCCTGTGAGGTATTTTGGTTGTTGTTAGTGAGGTATTCTTTGCTCTGAGGTATTTTGTAATAACTCAAATGAGATGGCGTATACGAAAGCACTTTGTAAACTGCAAAGTCCTGAACAGATGCAGTCATTATTATGTTTTTTTTTTCTACAGACAGTGGATGCTATGTTAGTGTCATTTAAGTTTTGGAGCAGAGGCCTTAACTCTAACTTTCTGTAATCAAGTATTGGTATAACAGCCTTTTTTTTTTTTTAAGATTTATTTATTTATTTATTTGAGAGAGAGAGAGTGTGTGCATGTGCATGAGCAGGGGGAGGGGCAGAGGGAGAGGGAGAGAGAGAATCCTCAAGCAGACTCCCTGTGGAGCTCAGAGCCCGATGTGGGGCTTGATCCCAGGACCCTGAGATCATGACCTGAGCTGAAATCGGGAGTCTGACGCTTAACCGACTGAGCCCCCAGGCGCCCTGCTGCTTTTTTTTTTTTTTTTCTTTAAGTTACTTTTATTTTCCTGATGGGCCATTTTGAAACCTCATTCAAAGGATTTAATAGAGGCTGCAAAAAGAACTCCTTTGTGTCACCTCTAGGAGTCCTGTAGCACATTCTTATTTCATAATCCCTAAATATGGGTCCAGTTGGTAATCCAAGTCACATAGATTGAAGTTTTAAACACTTTTGGTTAGGTTTATTGAGGTGTAATTTACATATAGAAAAAAATTCTCCCCCTTTAGTGTATAGTTCTGAGTTTTGACAAACCTGTAATAGTCATGTCACCAGCACCACGATAAAGATATAGGACCTTTCTGTGACCAACCAGATTCACTTGCTGTGTTGTCAGCCTGTTATCTCATTCTGGCCTCCAGTAAGCACTGATCTGTTCTCTATCCCTATACTCTTGCCTTTCCCAGTTTGTCATATAAATGGAATCACACAGTATTTAGTCTTGTGAATCTGGCTTCTTTTACTTACTTAGCATAACGTCTTTGAGACTCATTCAGGCATGGATCAGTAGTCTGTTCCTTTTTATTGCTGAGTGATATCTTTTGGTATGAATGTACCACTGTTTATCCATTCACCACTTGGAGAACACTTGGACTGTTTTCAGATTGGGATGATTATAAATAAAGCTGCCATAAACATTTGTTTATAGATTTTTGTGTGAACCTAAGTTTTCATTTCTTAGGGTAAATATCTTTGGGTAGCCTTGATGGATCATATGGTCAGTGTATGTTTAACTTTATAAAAAAATGTCAGACTATTTTTACCAGCAGTGTATGAGAATTTCAGTTGCTCAGCGTCCTTGCCGGCACCTTGGTATTGTATTTAAAAATTTTTTTTAGCCATTCTGTAGGTAGTAAGATAACTAATTGTATTTTTTTTTAATGTTTTTAAATTTTTTATTTTTTTAAAGAGTTCATTCATTTCGTTTGACACAGAGAGAGAGAGCACAAGCAGGGGGAGCAGCAGAGGGAGAGGGAGAAGCAGGCTCCCCACTGAGCAGGGAGCCCGATGTGGGGCTCCATCCCAGGATCCTGCAATTGTGACCTGAGCCGAAGGCAGACGCCCAACTGACTGAGCTACCTACCCAGGTGCCCCTAATGAATGAATTTTGTATGTAAATTATACCCCAGTAGTTCATCATTTTTTGAAAAGTACCAGCAACAGAGTAGGAAAAAGCAATAGTAACATACAAAAGTGACTAAGGATGAATATCTAAGGAAGAGAAGGAACTCATAAAATTAAAAAGGAAAGCATAAATGGTATATGATTGAAATGGTAAATTCACAGAAAAAGATGTGTGAATAGCCAGTAAGTATAATACAGGTTCACTAGCTAAGTATCAGGAAATTCAATGGTTTTTTTTTTTTTTTTTAGGGAAATTCAATTCCTTATTCTTCCTGGGAGTCAATTACTATGGTTTTTGGAAAAGTTGATGGTGTCTATAAAAACAATACATATACCCTTCATTCCAGTGATTCTGCTTTGAAGACTGAATTGAATAAAGTGTTTCACATGCGTGCAAAGATGTATGAACATTGTTAACCTTAAAAATAAAGCTGTCAGTTATTTTACCAGTAAAAATGGGTTTATTTGGGAAGAATAGCAGAGAATTGCAATTCAGGACATGCCAACTTGGCAAAACCAGAGGCAAATCCAGAGAACAAAGGAGAGCAGCACTCTTATAGAGGAAAGGAGGTAGTTGGGGGGTGCTGTTATAAACAAAATGTTTGTGGGAGCAAACTGGGAGTTCGAAGTATAGTGGCTTCTCATTGGCTGAGTCATGACAATCTCTCATTGGCTGGGTTCTTGGTAGGGGAGGAGAAAACCTTTATTCCTCCTGCTGGAATAGTAAAGTAGTATTCACTTGGGACTTAGAAGGTATGTCTAAGTTGATGGGGAGTGGTAACACATGAGACCTTACCCCTTTTGGCCTCCCGACTTCAGTTTAATGAGGTTTCCCTTTATTAATTTTCACAATAAGAATGTTCATATAATATTACTTGTATGAGGAACTGTTGGAAGCTCCCTAAATATGTACCAAAGAGGAGAATGGATAAAGAATTACCTTACTGTCTTAATTTGCATGTACTTAATAACTAATGATTTTGAGCATCTTTTCATGTGTTTCTTGGCTACTCTTATATCTTTTGGTTAAGTATCAATTTGGAACTTTTGCTCGTTAAAAATAGGTTGTCTTTATTGTCAAATTGTAACTGTTCTTCGTTATTATTATTATTATTATTATTATTGTTATTTGTAATTCATTTCCCTCCCCCCTTGTATTTGTTCCTGAAAGATCATGGACGCAAATTCTTTATCAGATATGTGGTTTGCAGATAACTTTTTCCTAGTTTGTGGCTTGTCTTTTCATTCTATTGATAGTATCTTTCTCAGAACAAGAGATTCTAATTTTGATAAAGACCACTTTATCAGGTTTTTTTTTTTTAAAGATGTATTTATTCATTTTAGAGAGAGAGTGTGCACAGGCATGCGAGGTGGGGTAGGGGCAAAGGGAGAGAACCCTTAAGCAGACTCTTTGCTGAGCTTGGGGCCAAAATGGGCTTGATCTCAGGACCCATGAGATCATGACCTGAGGCAAAACCAAGAGTTGGATGTTCAACCGACTGAGCCACCAAGGCGCCCCCCGCCATCAGGTTTTTTGTTTTTTTTTTTAAGATTTATTGTACTTTTCATGCGTAGCTATGAGATATTTGCCTATCCTAAGATCCTAAAGATTTTCTTTTATCTTTTCTTCCAGAAGTTTTATAGTTTTACATTTTATATTAGCTCTGTGATCCATTTTGAGTTCAAGTTTTATTTTCTAGGAATAAGTTCATTTGTTTTAACTCCGAGAATAAATATAGTTTGGAAGTATAATTGTAGGACCCATTGTCTCTGGTTGGTATTTTGGAAACATGGCTTTGTCAATGACTTTTAAGCTCCTTGACCAGCAGTAAGATATATAGTTGACTTTGTGACTTAGTTACTCAAAAGGGTATGTACCTGAAATAAAAGGTTCATGAAAGAATACTTACCCTAATACCAGTATTTATTCTTACTACATTTTTCCTGCAGTTCTGTGTCATTAAAAACAAATGCATGGGGCGCCTGGGTTGCTCAGTTGGTTAAGCGACTGCCTTCGGCTCAGGTCATGATCCTGGAGTCCTGGGATCGAGTCCCACATCGGGCTCCCTGCTCAGCAGGGGGTCTGCTTCTCCCTCTGCCCTCTTCCCTCTCGTGCTCTCTGTCTCTCATTCTCTCTCTCTCAAATAAATAAATAAAATCTTTAAAAAACAAACAAACAAACAAACAAAAAAACAAATGCATGTCCTGACCTATTAAAGAGATTTCATATCCCACTAATGGGTCCAGATCAGTGAAAAACTCTGGCTTAACTCTTAGTTAGAACTTACAACCCTCACCACTTCCACTCATAAACGTAACTTGTTTTTACCATTTTCTTTCTGCTAAGTAATAATCCTACTCAGTTTTTCTCTAAACACAATGTAATTTTTGTTACAACTAAAAATAGAAAGAATTTACCATAGAAGCGGAGATTTTTCTCTCCGTTATTTTAGTTGTGATAAAATCTTAGCATCTGTTAAAATGGTGATGCTCAGCCCTTGGGGAGCTATAAAACCTTTGGTGTTTGTGTTTCACTGTCTATCCCTATCTTAGTCAAGGTTTTTTTTGTTGTTCTTTTTTTGCTTCTGAGTAACAGAAACACAGCTACCACTGGCTTAAGGAATGGTTTTATGGGGAGGAGTCAAGGGCAGTGAACTGGCAAGTCTCAGTAACCTTGCAGCTATTGTAGCATTTGTGTTTTGGGCTACATTGGCTTCATCTTTTTTTTTTTTTTTAAGATTTTATTTATTTATTTGAGAGAGCACATGAGTGTGCGCACAGACGTGCACGAGTTGGGGGAGTGGCAGAGGGAGAAGCAAGCTTCCTGCTGAGCATTGAGCCCATTGTGGAGCTCCATCCCAGGACTCCGAGATCATGACCTGAGCCGAAGACAGACGCTTAACTGACTGAACCACCCACGCGCCCCTCCATTGGCTTCATTTTGCTTCTTTCTGTGTGATTCCTTCATCCCTCTCTCCCTGAAGACTCCCTTTCTCTGATTCTCTTTGTACATGGCTGCCCCAAGACCTTGAGTTGACTTCAGTCCATCCTAGAATTACTCTGCTCCAGTGCCCAGGAGAGACAGTATAATTAGTTTGGGGCAAGTTTCACTTCTGGTCTAGTTAGTTTGCCCAAGTGGGGTAGGACCAGAAAATATAACCCTTGTCTCTTACTGTGCATAGAAGGTATGCAGTTCTCAGAGACTGAGAAGAGTCTCCCACAAGTTTAGTAAGTGCTGATTGGCATACATTTATCTTTTAATATGTATTTTAAATTAATTTGGTTTTCAGAATGCAGAAGTTCAGAAAAAGTTTGTAGGGATTAAAAAAACTAAAGTAAGTTAGGGATTGCAAAACCAGAAAATTCACACTGTCATCTAAGAATGACTTTATTTCCTTCATTTTTTATGTAATTGAACTTATATAATACATAGAAATTGAGTTTAATGTATTGAGTACAGAGTGCTCTTTATTTTTCTATGTTTATTTTTATTTTTTTAGAGAGAGGGAAAGTATGAGCGGGGGAGGAGTGGAGGGGGGGAGAGAGAGAGCACATCCTAAGCAGGCTCCACGCCCAGCGTGGAGCCCAATGTGGGGCTCGATCTCACAACCTTGAGATCATGGCCTGATCTGTAACCAAGAGTCAGATGCTCCACCAACTGAGCCACCCAGGCACCCCTGGAGTACTCTTTATTTTAAAAGATGGCAGTCATTAACATAAAAATATCTGTGGGTTCAACAATTGAGGGAGTTTGAGGTTAAAGAAAATAGAAATTTAAAATATCAAACATGTATTACAGATTAAAACTGCAATAAGTTTTTTCTCATGGTTTGCATTGAAGGCACTTTATTTGAAGAGTTTTCATTTTGATATATTAAAATTTAAAGTCATCTCCAGGGCGCCTGGGTGGCTCAGATGGTTGGGCGTCTGCCTTCGGCTCAGGTCATGATCCCAGCGTCTTGGGATCGAGTCCCGCATCGGGCTCCCTGCTCCTTGGGAGCCTGCTTCTCCCTCTGCCTCTCTCTCTCTGTCTCTCATGAATAAAAAAAAAAAAAATCTTAAAAAAAAAAAATAAAGAAAGTCATCTCCAAGTTGAGAGGGGAAGATAGGAAACTAACATTTATTACAGTTCTGCTTAGTTAGGCACTTAACACTGTATTATTCTAGCCAGCCCTTATAACTACCCTTTGAGAAGTAGGTGTTATCATCCCATGGCCAATGAAGAAATTGAATCCCAGGAGAAAGAGGAAATTCGTGACCAGCCTAGGATTTAAGCTCAAATCTGAGCGACTTGAAAGTCTCTTTTCTCTCCACTTTACCATTTGGGAGTAAGAAAAGGTTATTTGCAAAACCATTCCGAAGGAGGCTGTAAGTAGGACTATACAGAAACTACCTAGCTCATTTTCTTGTCTGTATACTTAAGACTCAGTCTCAGAGTTAAACGTGTGGCAACCATTTCTCCAATATCTGGAACAAAAAGAGAGTCCTATCAGTTATCTAATTAATGTTAGTCACTTAAGCACCTGGATTTTTCAGAGGTGACCAAAGGGATAAATCAATATTTAAAAATAGCGATAGGTTCCTCAGTTTGGAAAAAAAATTGTGTTTCAACCTTATATCTTAAAGATTAATGCATGCTAAATTGGGAATTGGAGGGGAAAAGGGAAAGCTGACCTTTCTTGTCTGAATAAACAGGAAGGGGAAAGCAAAGACTGGCTAAATAGTGTAAAGCAGTATTTTCAGTTTTCCTTTTTTAATGTGAAAAATCAAGAAATACATGCTTCAGAAATGTTTGTTGAAGACAAATATTTATAACATAAATGCTTTATGGTTTAGTTAGGTAAAACAAATTTAAATTGTTATTGATGATATTAACTTGACAGAGGCAAAGCTATCCTTCAAATATTCATGATTTTTACCTGTGAGTTAATGAGAGTTTACCTTTTAATTTATCAACCTAAATGGCTTTGGCAAATAAAATTAAAATGAATCACCATTTGGTTTCTTGTAATTTCAGACTCAGTCTGAAAGAATTTCAAACCATGGCAAGGGCGTAATTCCTAAAATAACTAATTTTTGCCTTTTGGGTGGTGAAGAATATTCATTAAAATTCTAGCAAAAGATAAGAATGTGCTCTCTTTGTAGGTAATCTGATCAAATGTGGTCTCCCTGGTTTTTCACTTAAGATTAATTTGATATGAATTAAATCTAGCTTAATGCTTTATTTATTAAGAATTCACAGTGACCTTTTTAAAAAAGAGGGACGGGGGATGTGGATGAGCTCGATGTTCCAGAATTTATATTGCTGATACCCTTCAGGACATGAAAAGTAGGAATGAAGATTGTTTAGTTCTTTAATTGTTTGGCCATTCTTTAGAAACTATCTTTTCTAGTTAAGGAACAAACTAATATAGCATGACATGCTTTAAACGTCAAACATCACAGAGTCCAGACCAAACTGTTTTCAGCATTTCTGTTCTAAAAGTACCTAATTAAAAGTAACCCTGAGTTAACTGGCTCAGATGTTGGTCCAGGCTTAGGGAAAATGAAGCACGCTTAGAGTTAATGGGTTGAACCAAATGTCTTCTTACTTCTCTTCAGTGCCCCTAATGTGTTTGTCATTGGTATGCCTAGAGCAGGTAATGGAAACTTATTAATGACAGAATTTTTTTCTTCTGAAGCTAAACCCTCTTGGCCTCTTCACCTTACATTCTTTCTGACTTCTTGACCCCCTTTTCTTATTCCCCAAAGTTCACATATACAGGTCAGTCAAAGTACAACTAAGCTTCCGCCTAGTGGTGAGCATGTTCTGGGGGTCATAGACTTTATTTAAAGGATTAATCTATTGATCAAAGTCAGCTTCTTGCCACCCTTTCAGGATTGAAATTCTAACTAGTCTGTCTTCACATCTTCCATCTTAGACACCTAATCCACCCTGATGCTCTGGCTGCTGCTGGGTTAGATCTGAGAACATTACCAGGAGTCAGTTTTGCATATTCACATTTAATTGTTGGGTTTCAGGTAAACTACTTCTCTGCTCTTTCTTTAACTTCTTTGCTTCCAGTTTCTGTTTCTTAGTTCTTTTGCTAAGCTATCTGAGTATCAGTAATGAAGAACATTTTCCTTTTCCTCTTGACCAGATTCAGGACCTGTTCCTGAGTTCTCCTGGTTCAGATCTCTGCAAGGCACTTGTACGCGCTCTTATCCATATTGGACCCCTAAGCTTCCCTCCACCTTATTTTAGAGAAGGGGGGAGGAGCAGAGGGAGAGAGAGAATCTGAAGCAGGGTCCATGCCCAGTGTGAAGCCCGACGCGGGGCTCAATCTCACAACTCTGAGATCATGACCTGAGCGGAAATCAAGAGTCGGACACTTAACCAGCCACCCAGGCGCCCCACATCCTGCTTTTAAATAAAGATTTTGTAATATTTTCTTAACCAGAAATAATGTTCACAGATAATATAACCTACCTCTACATATAATGCCATGATTGTAATATAAAGGGTAAGTGAATGTAACGTCTAATAACACAGCATGCATTCCAGGATGTAACTGTGAAGGCACAGTTGTACCAGAAGATGGAATGAAGCAATGAATGTTTGTACCTACTTCTAAAGAGCGAGTTTGAGTTTGTGAGAAGTAAGAAGATAATTCTGTATAAGAAGCTGGGAAAATAAAAAAAAATCAGTGAGGCACATGAACCATAAAATAAAAATGTTAGCATATGTAACAACCGACCAGACTTGTTTGTATATGATAAGAGAAAGAAGGAATTCGTTGAAGTAGAGGAAGCATG
This sequence comes from Leptonychotes weddellii, assembly GCF_054177405.1. Classification (NCBI taxonomy): domain Eukaryota; kingdom Metazoa; phylum Chordata; class Mammalia; order Carnivora; family Phocidae; genus Leptonychotes; species Leptonychotes weddellii. Next base: position 26,874,529 of record NC_138385.1, read on the forward strand.
CCAGGACAAATGATAACTGTCAAAATGGGGAAAATGAGGAAGTATGATACTTCTCACACATGACCTGGGCCAGATTTATAAGTCTGGTGACAAAATAACTCCCTTTGTTGTGATACGGGGCAGGGGACTGAGATTTTCAAATACTACCCCTGGTCGATGCATATTTTTAGGTTCTCAGCACTTGAAAAAATCTTGAAGACCATATCCTTCTTTAGGCGGTAAGGAATAGAGGATGGTTTAAGAAGAGAAACAATCAAAGAAGAAGCGATACAGAAGTTGGGCAATAGATGTCTCTGCACAGAGAAGATGGAAAAACAGGCAGCTCCTAAATACTTCCAGGATGGTCTTTCAGAGCTGAAGGTTTTTAGTGTTATATTTTTTTTTTTAGAGATTTCTTTTTTTTTTTCCAAAGATTTTATTTATTTGAGAAAGAGCAAGAGCAAGAGAGAGAAAGAGAGAGCATGAGCAGGGCAGAGGGAGAAGCAGACTCCCCGCTGAGCAGGGAGCCCGATGCGGGGCTCGATCCCGGGACGCTGGGACCATGACCCGAGCCGAAGGCAGATGCTTAACCGACAGAGCCACCCGGGTGCCCCCAAATTTTTAAAAAACATATATATCATGGGGTGCCTGTGTGGCTCAGTCAGTTAAGTGTCCTACTCTTTCAATTCAGGTCTTGATCTCAGGGTCATGAGTTCAGGTTCCATGTTGGGCTTCATGCTGGGTGTGGAGCCTACTTTAAAAAAAAATATATATATGCATGCACATATATACATATATATAGCATGACAATAATCTGAAATAGTAAACATAACTTTCGAGAGCCATGTGGTTTATGTGTCTAATTTAATGACATTTTGTTTGAAATTTATTAAAAAGAAAGCCATACCCTCTGACCTTGTTGCAAAGGTTCCATTGTGTTTGCAGTAATGCCACTGTCGCACTGAAACCCTTTTCAAGGATGGGTTGTTGAGAAATGTTTTAATATATAGAGCATGGAGTGAGTACATCTTTTAATTTTGAGACAATGTCTTTATTTGATTCAAACTTCTATCTCCATAAAGACTTTGCCCTAAATTATTAGGCTTTTCTCTTATTATTTTTTAAAAACATTTTTTTATTTATCAGAGAGAGAGAGAGTGTGTGATCAGGGGGAACGGCGCAGGGAAAGAATCTCAAGCAGACTCCCCACTGAGTGTGGAGCTTGATACCGGGCTCGATCCCACGACCCTGAGATCACGACCTGAGCCGAAATCAAGAGTCAGACACTTAACCGACCGAGCCAGCCAGGCACCCCCTCTTAGCTTCTTATAAAAGCTACCTAGTATTAGTATACCCGAGAGTGCTCCTCATATCATGTGTGTTGGATTTAGTCTGCTAGAACATTCCTCTCTTTTGGGATATGGGGCAATTCTTTGTTGCCTGGGACTGCTCCAAGCATGCTGTGACTCTGGTCTCTGCCCACCGAATATTAGTAGTTTCCCCAAATAATTAGGAGTTGTAAAAGCACCTCAACACATTTCCAAAATGCTCCCTAGGGAGGGGAAATCACTGACTTATTGGCTCTACCTTGCTATGAGTACATGCCTGCATTTCTGAAAACAACCTTCACAAATTTCATTTATGACTTAAAAACGGGCTGCTGGCTGGCACAGTTGGGGGAGCGTGCGACTCTTGATCTCAGGGTTGTGAGTTTGAGCTCCATGTTGGGTGTAGCAATGACTCAAATAAATAAAACTTAAAAAAAAAAAAAAACAACATTGACAGTGCTTCTCCATGTTCTCTTACAAGGAGGATCTTTTTCACAGTGTGACTGTTATGGGGTGAATTGTGTCCCCTGCCAAATTCAGATATTGAAGTCCTAACCCCCAGTATCTCAGAATTTGACTGTGTTTGGAGATGGCTATTTTAGCCTGGGCCCTAATCCCGTATGACTGATGTCCTATATAAGGAAGAGGAGCTTAGGACCCAGAGGGAAGAGCAGGTGAAGACCTGGAGAGAAGACAGCCATTTGCAATCAAGGAGAGGGGCCTGGGAAGAAAACGATCTTGCCAACACCTGTAAGGAAGAGTTCCAGCCTCTAGAATAGTGAGACAGTACATTTCTGTTATTTAAGTCCCCTGGTCTGTGCTGCTTGGTTACGGCGGCCCCAACAAACGAATCCAGTGACTGACCCATACATCTAGATGTGGGTTACCCGCCATGCCGGCACACAAGGGCGACAGTGTAATTGAGTGGTTGTCATTCATGTTTTCATTGTTAGAATCCTGACTCGTCCACTTAGTCATCATGACCTTGGGCACTCTAACCTTCTGAAGGCTCCTTTTTTTTTTTTTTAATTTTTAAAGATTTTATTTATTCATTTGAGACAGAGAGAGAGAGAGGGAGCATGAGCAGGGGGAGAGGCGGAGGGAGGATCAGACTCCCCACTGAGCCAGGAGCCCGACGTGGTGCTCAATCCCAGGACCTGGAGATCATGACCTGAGTCAAAGGCAGACACTTAACCATCTGAGCCACCCAGGCACCCCAAGGCTCCATTTTTTTTTTTTTTATCCATAAAATGAGGCTCATAATGCCTTCCTCACTGGGTTGTTGTGAAGATTAGGTAAAATAAGTCCTGTAAAGAGCCTGGCACATCGAAGACTTCTATAAATATTAGTTCCCTTTACATCTGCCTCCACTTTTAGATCGGTTTTGCATTTTCTAAAAGGATGTGATGGCATGCTTGGGAGACGAGCCTTTCTTGTGGGAATTTCAGGCTGCCTGACCACTGGATGGGGGATGGTTTGGGAGTGGTTGGGCTCTGTCAGTACCCTTGTACTCAATAATGCACATAGAATGCTTTGCCGTTTACAAACACATAGCAATTCACTCTCAGCTATGCATGATGTGCAAGGATTAACCCTAATTGTGCCTCAGGAGATATTATTGTAGCCTTTGTTTTGCTTGTCTAACTTCATTTAAGACACAGGAGACCTGTCTTCTGGGAATACATTGGGTTAAGTCCTTCTCTGCGTTCCGTAGCACCATAGCTCACATACCTTTATTCATAACGTGTATATGCTCTATTTGAGTGTTCTGTTTTCCCCATGAGATTGAGTTCTCTGAAAGTGGTGGCTCTTCCTTACTCATCTTTGTATGCCTGATGCCCTGTGCAGTGCCCGCTTCTTTGTAGGTATGCTATAAATTATGTATTGCTAACAATTTTTGAGTGATGTTAAGCACTAGGTACTTTTATTTTTTATTGTTTTTTTGCACCAGGTACTTTTAATGTCCACTTGACAGATGAGAATTATGTGTTCAGGGTTACACAGTTCATTGGTAAGCTAGCATTTGAGCTCAGGTTGGCTATCTGAGGAGTCCATGCTCTTAACCATGATACCAGAATGCCTCCCCCTGAGGATGAAAGAGTTATCATCTGGGATATTGTAGGGCAGGGTTAGCCAGAGAGAATGTGGAGCGTCTCGTGGAGAGTGTCAAGAGCCTGAAGTACATCTTACCTGGAGGCAAGTTGGTGTGTGTGCGTGCGAGTGTGTGTGTTTCCTGAGGCTTAGAAAGGAAGTTCTATTTTATTGTACATACTTTTTTCCTATATTATATCAACTATTAGTAATGAAGGTGCAGACAATGAATTGTATCTCTGAAATGCATTTTGGTCATTATCAATGTATTTATATAGTGAGGAAGAGTGATTTTTTTTCTTGCCATAAGCCCCCTAAATCTCTCAATATGCACGTTAGCATTACCCCTGACTCCTTCATACATTATGAGATTTACTTTGATAGCAGAATTAAGGCAGTTGATATGCCTTTAGGGAATTTGCTATATTTTTAGTGAAAGTAAGGTGAGGAAAGGTGATGATATATACTGCTCAGATTTCTCGATTCCTTGGGCAATGGACCACGGTAGAATTTTTCTTTTTAAATAACAGTTTACCCCCTTATCATCAACATGTTTTTCATTTTAAATACTTTGGTTAAATATTTTCTTGCTGACGCATGGTCATCTTTACAGCTATTGCTGTAGAGTGTTTTAGAGATGCCCTTAGGATTTGTTGAGACTTGCAGAAATACTTACTTCTATAATATATGATCTTAGGTGGTTATGCTCTTCCTATCTTCGTTGAACTGGTATTTATGATTTTCCTCTTTCTATTGCTATCGGATGTCATGTGGTCGCATCATCAGTGTGCCTTCCTGTAGCTGCCTCCTGGCCCCCTTCTGATTTGTTGCAGGCACAAAACCAGTTTGCCAACCTTCTTAAGAATTGTACTCGAAGGACCAAGGGGCATGTCAGTTACAAAGTGAATGTTCATTTGTGCTTGAGCTTTGTGACATCTGTTTTGTCTCTAAGGCCTCTTATTATTTACTTCCTTCTTTGCTGCAGTTTGAATAAAGTTCCCACAAAATGGGTTCATTCTAGGCATTATATTGTAAAATATTAGACATTTTCATTTTATGGGTTAAAATGAATTATTTGGCTTAATATTCAATAATTTTCCAGCAGATTGTTTCAGTGACGTTTTGTAACTGGATATATTGGAAAGTAAAATCCTTTCTGCTTTACCGGAAGAAATGGTGCTGTCATTTACTCTGTTGAAAAGGAGGAGAAAAGTCAACAAATATTTTCAATGGTAGTTTTGTGACCTGCATTTATTTAGGTACTTTGCAGGTGAGTAACTGAGTTCTAATTCTTTTTTTTTTTTTTTTAAGATTATTTATTTATTTGGGAGAGAGAGAGAAAGAGAAGGAGAGAGAGTGAGCACGAGTTGAGGGAGAAGCAGAGGGAGAGGGACAAGCAGACTCTGCTGAGCGCAGAGCCCAATGAGGGGCTAGATCTTACAACCCTGAGATCATGACCTGAGCCAAAATCAAGAGTCGGACACTCAACCAACGGAGCCACCCAGGAGCCTCCTGAGTTATAATTCTTGATCCAGAAGAGATTCCTGGCTTAGATTCCTGGTTTCATCACTTCTGGCTGATTTGACATTGGACAGATCTCGAGGTCCTCATCGGTAAATTTCAGATAATTATGTCTATCTTCAAGGAGAGTGAGAATTACTGAAAATATACACACTGGTTGCTTAGGAGAGTGCTTGGCAAGTAGTTAATTTTTCATCAAATACCTACTAATGTATGGCTAATCCTGGTCCATGGTGTACATCTAGCAACTGTTGATAAGTAATTATAAATTGAAGGCCTAATATCTTCTGGAATACTTTAAACTGTACGTGCCCTTTTTTTGCATTCTCCTTTTACTCTCCTGCTTTACAGTATTCAAAGCAGCTTTAACTTGCCTTATAGCTGCTGCTATCACTGCTCTCCTTGTAGTTTATTAGGTGAATGAATGGACAGCAGGGGAAATAAGTAGGATAAATACTATCACCTGTTTTATAGATAAGACTAATGAGGCTTAGAAAGGTAACTGGCCAAAGTCACATGGCTAGAAACTGGTTGAGCGAGAACTGAAACCCAGGTCTTTGGTCTCATCATCCTAGAAGCAGTGAGCATAGAATCACTTATTTGAACTGTCTTCCACAGAAATGAACCTAGCAAAGTCAACATTTAAAAAGTATTTGTGTACAGTGGAAGTGGCTATAATGGATCCTGTGGACCAAGTAAAGATTAAAAGGTAGTAAAAGAAGAAGGGTAATACCAGCCCTTACTTTTCCTGGTTTTCTTTATTCCCTAATTGGCCACTGTGCATTTTTTCTAAGGATAATTCTGAACTTTGTTGGAATTTGATGGAAGTATTGCTTTTCCTGACAGTCATCAGTTTGGTTAATGGCACCACCATCCATCAATCACCCAAGATACAAAAACATTAGTGATATTTTTAACTCCTTCCATCCATCCAGTTAGTTACATTATTAACTCACTCCACTCCATCCTCACCACCACTATGTTGTTTCCAGATCTACCTGCCACTCCTTTAGACTGTTAGGATGATTGCAAATTGTTCTTGCCATTACTCTCTGCACCTCCCCATTGGTCTTCCACACTGTGGCTGGTGCTCCCCAGTTCCTCTAGCTTGATTTTCACACACTTCTCACTGGTGCCCAAGTTTGTACACTTACCTCTATTGTGGTACATTTGTCCTGAGGTAGAAATCACATGGAAAAGGCAAGAGGAGTACTTGATACTTTCCCTTTATTTACCAGTTTCCAAAATAATGAGCTGGCTTTTTAGCAACTTCCGAAGATGATCAAGGATCATTTTTAGCATCCTTATGAACTCCTGCATTTAAACAGATATGACGTGCTTCAATCCTTGTGGTATTACTCTTAAGGATGCTGAAATGATCCCATATTTGGCCAATGGAGGCTTATTTGTGTTGGTTTCAGAGTCCTCTTGGCATGGCCCTAATAGTTTTTGATGACTTCCTTGCTTTTCAATGTAAGCTTTTCCAGTCTCCTCGCCTACATTTTCTCCTCTAGACCCCATAATCAGCCATTTAAAAAATGGAGTTCTTGGGGCGCCTGGGTGGCTCAGTCGTTAAGCATCTGCCTTCGGCTCAGGTCATGATCCCAGGGTCCTGGGATCGAGCCCCGCATTGGGCTCCCTGCTCGGCGGGAAGCCTGCTTCTCCCTCTCCCATCTCCCCTGCTTATGTTCCCTCTCTCGCCGTGTCTCTCTCTGTCAAATAAATAAATAAAATCTTTAAAAAAAAAAAAATGGAGTTCTTGTTCCTTTTTTTGGGTGGGGGGGAATGTTATTTAGATATACTATATAGCTGGTAGGAGCATTATTACTACTAGGATGGTCATTGTGTTGAAGCCTTTTTCTGGTACACAGCTATAATTTTCCTTTAAGATAAACTGTATCTCGTGTTCTTTTTGATGATGCCAATCCACATTTAAGGCTACATGATTTTTACTTAACCTCATTGATAGCACATCTCTATCCCCTTTCAACAAATCCAAAATTCAGTGACCCCTACATAATTATTTTGTTTATCGCAGTATACATACTCAGTAGCCTCAGAATAACAATATCAACAGTACCATCAACAACAGGATTATTGGAGGCAATTTACAATTTATGTCTGTGTGTGTGCACATGGACACATGCATGCTTACACACTTGTGCTCATGGGTAGGTGTTTTTGTCCTTAAGGTATATCCCACCAGAAATATATGGTTAAGTTGTGTTTTAAAGTCACTCCATATAGATATAAGATTTTATTTATTTATTTTGAGAGAGAGAGAGAGCATGCAAGTAAGGGGAGGGGCAGAGGCAGAGGGACAGAGAGAATCTCCAGCAGACTCCACGCTGAGTGCGGAGCCTGATGTGGGGCTCGATCTCACGACCCTGAGATCATGACCTAAGCTGAAATCAAAAGTCAGATGCTTAACCGCCTGAGCCACCCAGGCGACCCCTCAACCAGTCCCCTCTTGAGGAATATTTGGACTGTTTCTGCTTTTGCAAATAGTACTGCAACAAAGGCCTTGTGGAGGATAATAAGAAGACCTTTAGTTAGATCTCTAAGAAAATTTCTACCTTAAGTGAAACTTACAGACATCCTGTGTAGTCTGATAATGGGAATGTGGAATACCAGCTAGTGAGTTAATGCTGGTATGATTGAGCTTTTCGTGGTGATGTAGGTTATTATGTTAGCAGTTAATGTGTTCAGGGTTTGTATTCAGTTCCCTCATTATTGGCCATAGTGCATCGCTCTGATTTAGTTAAGATGCCACGGAGATTAAGAAATCTACGACGGATGTGAACTTATTAGGACAGCATATTTACATGGTTTTTGTTGTATTTCCCCCTTCTCATACATACTGTGAGAAGAAAATACTTAAAAATACCTTTTTTTTCTTCTTTCAGCCTTTTTTTCTCTCTCATGATTTCTAACCACTTAGGTAAAAGCTTTTTTAAAGCAAACTGTTTTTTGTCCTTGAAAAAGCAGATAGAGGATTAAACGCGCAAGTGCCTCTGAACTCTTGCCCAGGCTGGTGATGGGAAGTTGGGCCTCTGTGTAGGGCCACAGGTTTCTCAGCTGGACTGCTGGTCATCTTCCTGAAGTGTAGAGAAAAAGGAGCCTGTCAAATATGAGTCCTGAACTTTGCAGGGAGAAGGAAGTTCCAAATGTAAGCCTTGGTGTTCTGGACGCATGCAATTGAACTTCTTTCTTTCCCTTTTAAACACTAACCCAAACCAAAGCCTTAAACCTGCCTTTTACTGTTACTAATATAAATTTCAGGAAAGCAAGGAGAAATATTTTAATTGAAAATATCAGGAAAAGTTTTTTATGTGTGTGTTTTCATGAGTAAATATGTAAATAGTCATAAAATTTTTGTGTTCTAGTCTATTGGGGTCGATGGAATAGTGGTTGGAAATGCTAAGTAATAAAAATATTTAGTAAAACGAATCTTGTGTTTTCAAATGATCTTCTTTTCCTCACTCTTATTTCAGAATTCATGAAGCTGCATTTCATAGGATAGACTCCCAGATTCTCAGCCACTCACTGACCATTTTTCAGTACCCATGGTTTGCCCTACTAGCAATTTCTTTAAAGTAGAGTTGCCAGATTTAGCAAATAAAAATATAGGATGCCCCATTTGATTCGAATTTTATATGAGCAACAACTAATTCTTTTTAGTATAAGGAAGTTCTGGGCAATATTGGAGGCATCCTTATACTAAAAATATGTTTACTGGGGCATCTGGGTTAAGCGCCTGCCTTTGGCTCAGGTCATGATCCCAGGGTCCTGGGATCCAGTCCTGTGTCTGGCTCCCTGCTCAGCGGGAGTTTGCTTCTCCCTCTGCCCCTCCCCCCACCCACTCGTGCCCTCTCTCTCTCACTCTTTCTCTCTCAAATAAATAAATAAAATCTTTTAAAAAAATTAAAAAATGTATTTACTGTTTATCTGAAGTTTTGAATTTAACTAGATGTCCTTAATTTTACCTGGCAACCCTACTCTAAGCCAAGTACATTAGAAGCCCCGTTTAACAAGTCAGTAGCCTTTAAGTCATAATAATGGAAGCCCTGACACACTGAATTCTCTTGACTAGGGGTCTCTTTTCTAGTTGTCCTTCTAGTCTCAGTTGGTGTCATGAGTCAGTGGTTTGACACCAAACCTCTTTTTTTTTTTTTTTTTTTCAAGATTTTATTTATTTACTTGAGGGAGAGGGAGAAGTAGACTCCCCGCTGAGCAAGGAGCTCGATGCGGGACTCGATCCCAGGACACTGGCACCATGACCTGAGCCGAAGGCAGATACTTAACCAACTGAGCCACCCAGGCACCCCGAAACCAAACCTCTATGCATTTTGTACTGGTTACTGTGATTACATTATTTATGTATTACATTCACCCATCAAATGCGAGTGAACAGAGAGTTGTTTCTAAGAAAACAAGTTGTATGTTGGAATGACTACTGAAAATTCAGGGATCCATTTAAATGCTGAATTTTAAGGAGCTGCTGCTGGGTGTGGGTGAGATAGCTGCCTTACCTGCAGAACCATGCTGGAGCCTGACGCCATAGGACAGACCAGTAGCGCTGATGCTGTCTTTATTGAAAATACTGATCGTTTGGTCATCATGGGTTTTCTGCATTAACTTAGATGTTTTAAAAAGCAGGCTTATTGAGACTTCATTCACATACCATAGGATTCATCCATTTAAAATGTGCAGCTCCATAATTTTTAGTATATTCACAGATAGGTGCAACTGTTACCATAAGCCATTTTGGTATGTTTTTATCACCACCCCCTGCCCTTTAGATATCACCCTCCACCCCCAGTTCCTCCAGCACTAAGCAACTACTAATCTACTTCCTGTCTTTATAGATTTCCTTAGTGTGGACATTCTATATGAATGGAGTCATACAATATGTTACCTTTTTTGATTGGGTTTTTTTTTTAAAGATTTATTGTTTATTTAGAGAGCATGGAGGGGGGAGGGGAAGAGAGAGAGGGAAAAAGAGAATCTCCAGGAGACTCCCTGCTGAGCATGGAGCCAGACGTGGGGCTCAGTCCCAGGACCCTGAGATCATGACCTGAGCCCAAACCAAGAGTCAGACGCTTAAGGGACTTCGCCACCCAGGTGCCCCTTTTTGGCTTCTTTTAGTTAGTGTAATGTTTTCACTGGTCATCTCTGTCATAGCATGAATCAGTACTTTGTTCCTTTTTATGGCTGACTGGCGTCCCATCGTATGGATACAACATGTTTTCTTTATTCATTCACCCACTGATGAACACTGGGGTTGTTTCCAGTTTGGGGCTATTGTGAATAGTGCTGCTATGAACATGCATGTGTAAGTTTTTGTTTGATCCTCTCTTTTCAGATCTTTGGGTATATTTCTAGGAGGTGATGTACATGTCATATGGTAATTCTACATTCAATGTATTGAGGAACTACCAAACTCTTTCATTATAGCTGCGCCATATTCTCTTCCCACCTGTAATGCATAAGGGTTCCTATTTCTCCATGTCCTTGCCAACATTTGTTACTGTTTGGTTTTTCATAATAGCCATTCTAATGGGTTTTGTTGAGTAGTATCTCAATGTGGATTTGATTTGCATTTTGCTAATGATTAGTGATGTTGAGCATCTTTTCATGTGTTTTTTGGTCATTTGTTTATCTTCTTTGGAGAATATCTATTCAGGTTCTCTGTTCATGTTTTAATTGGGTTTTTTGTTGTTAAGTTGGACTTCTGGGTATTAATACCTTATCAGATATGTGATTGGCAAATATTTTCTCCCATTCTGGAGGTTGTCTTCTCAGTTTTCTTTTTTCATTTTCTTTTCTCACTTTGAAAACATCTATTCATTTATTTTACTTCTGAAATGGGGCTGAGTGTGGTGCTCAGGCCTCCCAGGCATGGGGCTGACCAGCAGCTGGGGCCCCCTCCCTCTTCCTTCCAGGCCCAGGAGCTTTGTCTGTGCCTGCCCTTTGGAGAGGGGCCCAGGATGCATCTTTTAACCACCCCATCTCCAGGTTCTCTCTTTTGTCCGGGCAGCAAGCCCGAGGCTTCAAAACTTTTATTTCCCACAGCCCTCCTTTTGTGTGACTGCTCAGAGGAGAAAAAAGCATCTGTTCGCCACAGTGGACTCCTTCTGGCTGCCTCTTCTTCCTTTTCTTTTTATTTATTTATTTTTAAAGGATATTATTATTTTTTTTAAGATTTTATTTTTTTCAGTAATTTCTACACCCAGCCTGGGGCTTGAACCTACCACCCTGAGATCGAGAGGTTCATGCTCTACCAACTGAGCCAGCCAGGCGCCCCCTACTTTTCTTGATAATGTCCTTTGGTACCGAAAAGTTTTTAATTTTTTCCCACTGGTTTTGTCTTTTAATTTTTTCTGTATTCATTTTTTTAAAATTTTAATTGAAATATAGTTGACATACAATATTATATTAGTTTCAGGTATACAATACAGTGTTTGATAATTATGTACATTAACACATGCTCCCCACCATAAGTGTAGTTACCATCTGTCACCATACAATGTTATTACAATATTATTGATGATATTCTCTATGCTGTACTTTTCATTCCCTTGACTTCTTTATTTTATAACTGGAAGTTTGTACCTCTTAATCCCCTTCACCTATTTAACTCATCCCCCCATACCCCTCCCCTCTGGCAGCCACCAGTTCTCTGTATTTATAAGTCTGTTTCAATTTCTTTTGTGTTTGTTTTGGTTTTTAGATTTTGTGTGTAAGTGAAATTATATGGCATTTTTCTCTGTCTCACTGATTTCATTCCTTTTTATGGTTAATATTCCATTGTGTATATATACCACATCTTTCTCTCTCTCTCTTTTTTAAAGATTTTGTTTATTTATTTGAGAGAGAGAGAGTGAGCGAGAGAGAGAGAACACAAGCCAGGGGGGGAGAGGCAAAGGGAGAGGGAGAAGCAGACTCCCCACTGAGCAGGGAGCCCGATGTGGGACTTGATCTCAGGACCCCGGGATCATGACCTGAGCCGAAGGCAGATGCCTAACCGACTGAGCCACCCAGGCGTCCCCTACCACATCTTTTTTATCCATTCATCTATTAAAGGACAGTTAGATTGCTTCCATGTCTTGGCTATTGTAAATAATGCTGCAGTAAACAAAGAGTGCATATGTATCTGTTTGAATTAGTGTTTTTGTTTTCTTTGGGTAAATACCCAGTAGTGGAATTAATGGATCTATGGTATTTCCATTTTTAAATTTTTGAGGAACCTCCATACTGTGTTCTGTGGTGGCTGTAACAATTTACATTCCCACCAACAGTGCACAAGAGCTCCCCCCTCTTCTCTGCATCCTCGCTAACACTTCTTGTCTTTTTGATTTTAGCCATTCTGACTGGTGTGAGGGGTTACTTCATTGTGGGTTTGATTTGCATTTCCCTGATGGTTAGTGATGTTGAGCATCTTTTCACGAGTCTGTTGGCCATCTGTATGTCTTCTTTGGAAAAATGTTTCTTTAGGTCATCTGCTCATTTTTAATTGGATTGGGTTTTTTTTGTTTGTTTCTTTTGGTGTTGAGTTGTTAGGGTTTTTAAAATACATTTTGGATATTAACCCCTTATTGGTATGTCAGTTGCAAATATCTGCTCCTATTCAGTAGGTTGCCTTTTCATTTTTCTGATGGTTTCCTGTGCTGGACAAAAGCTTTTTAGTTTGATGTAGTCCCAATTAGTTATTTTTGCTTTTGTTTCCCTTGTCTGAGGAGACAAATCCAGAAAAATATTGCTAAGACAGATGTCCAAAAGTTTACTATCTGTATTTTCTTTTAAGAGTTTTATGGTTTCGGGGCATCTGGGTGGCTCAGTAGGTTAAACATCTGCCTTTAGCTCAGGTCACGATCCCAGAGTGCTGGGATCGAGTGCCACGGCAGGCTCCCTGCTCAGCGCGGAGCCTGCTTCTCTGTCTCCTGCTTCCCCTGCTTGGGCTCACTCTCTCTATCAAATAAATAAATAAATAAATAAATAAATAAATAAATAAATAAAAGTCTTAAAAAAAAAAACTTTTATGGTTTGGGTCTCACATTTAGGTCCTTAATCCATTTTGAATTTATTTTTGTATATGGTATAAGAAAGTGGTCCAGTACCATTCTTTTGCATGTAGTTATCCAGCTTTTCCAACACCATTTATTGAAAATACCATCTATTTTCCATGGTATATGCTTGCCTTCTCTCATTGATTAATTGATCATATAAGCATGGATTTGTTCCTGGGCTCTGTCTTCTGTTTCATTGATCTCCGTGTCCATTTTTTGGCCAGTACCATACTGTTTTGCTTACTGTAGCTTTGTAATATAGTTTGAAATTTGGGATTGTGATACTTCCAGCTTTGTTATTCTTTCTCAAAATTACTTTGGCTATTTGGGGTCTTTTGTGGTTCTATGTGAATTTTAGGTTTATTTCTTTTAGTTCTGTGAAAAATACTATTGGTATTTTGATAGGTATTGCATTGAATCTGTAGATTGTTTTGTGTAGTATGGACATTTAAAAATATTAATTCTTCTAATCCATGAGCAAGTTATTATCTTTCCATTTCTTTGTGTCATCTCTAGGTTCTTTCATCATTGTTCTAGTTTTTAGGGTACAGGTATTTCACCTCTTTGGTTAAATTTATTTGTAGGTATTTTATTCTTTTTTTTTTTTTTAAAGATTTTATTTATTTGAGAGAGAGAGAATGAGAGAGAGAGAACACATGAGAGGGGATAGGGTCAGAGGACAAAGCAGACTCCCTGCTGAGCAGGGAGCCCGATGCGGGACTCGATCCGGGGACTCCAGGATCATGACCTGAGCCGAAGGCAGTCGCTTAACCAACTGAGCCACCCAGGCGCCCTATTTTATTCTTTATATGCGATTTTAAATGGGATTGTTTTCTTAATTTCTCTTCCTGTGATTTTGTTATTAGTATATAGAAATGCAGCAGATTTCTGTATATTAATTTTGTATTCTGCAACATTACTGAATTCATTTATTAGTTCTGAGAGTTTTTTGGTGGAGTCTTTATGGTTTTCTGTATACAGTATCATGTCACCTTCAAATAGTGACAGTTTTACTTCTTCCTTACCAATTTGGATGACTTTTGCTTATTTTTCTTGTCTAATTGCTGTGGCTAGGACTTCCAGTACTATGTAGATAAAAGTGGTGAAAATGGACATCCTTATCTTGTTCCTGATCTTAGAAGAAAAGCTTTCACCTTTTCACCATTGAGTATGATCTTAGCTCTGGGTTTATCATATATGGCCTTTATTATGTTGAGATATGTTCACTGTAAACCTCTTTGTTGAGATTTTATCCTGAATGGATGTTGAATTTTGTCTAGTGTTTTTTCTGCATCTTTTGAGATGATGATATGATTTTTATCTCTCATTTTGTTAATATGGGTATCACATTGATTGATTTGTGGATATTGAATCATCCTTGCATCCCTGAGATAAATCCCACTTGATCATGATGAATAATCTTTTTAGTGTGTTGTTAAATTCAGTTTGCTAATATTTTGCTGAGGATTTTTACATCTGTGTTCATCACAAATATAGGTCTATAATTTTTCTTTTAGTATCTTTGGTTTTGGTATCAGAGAAATGGTGACCTCATGAACTGAACTTGGAAGCATTCCTTCCTCTCTCTTTTAGAATAGTTTGAGAATAGGTATTAACTCTTTTTTTAAGTAGGCACCACACCCAGCATAGAGCCCAATGCGGGGCTTGAACTCACAACCCTGAAATCAAGACCTGAACTGAAATCAAGAGTCGGATGCTTAACTGAATGAGCCACCTAGGCGCCCCTATATTTATTCTTTTTTAAATATTTGGTAGAATTTATTTGTGAAGCCATCTGCTCTTGGTTTTTGGTTTGTTGGGAGGTTTTTGATTACCAATTCAATTTTGTTACTAGTAATTGGTTTGTTCAGATATTCTGTTTCTTCCTGATTTAGTCTTGGAAGATGTGTGTTTGTAGGAATTTATCCATTTCTTCTAAGTTGTCCAGTTTGTTGGTGTATACTTTTTCTTAGTAGTTTCTTACAGTCCTTTGTATTTTTGTGGTGTTGGTTATCACTTCTCTTTCATTTCTGAGTTTATTTATTTGAGTCCTCGTTTTTTTTTCTTGATGAGACTGGCTAAATGTTTATCAATTTTGGGACGCCTGGGTGGCTCAGTTGGTTAAGCATCTGCCTTTGGCTCAGGTCATGATCCCAGGGTCCTGGGATCAAGCCCCACATTGGGCTCCCTGCTTGGCGGGCAGTCTGCTTCTTCCTCTCCCTCTGCCTGCCGCTCTGCCTACTTGTGCTCTCTCTCTGTCAAGTAAATAAACAAAATCTTTATAAATAAATAAATAAATGTTTATCAATTTTATTTGTCTTTTTAAAGAAAGAGCTCATAGTTTCATTGATTTTTTTTTTTTTTTTTTTTAGTCTGTATTTCATCCATTTCCACCCTGATCTTTATTATTTCTCTCCTTCTCACTTGGGCTTTTTAACCCCCTTCTTTTTCTAGTTTCTTTAGGTGTAAGTTAGATTATTTGAAATTTTTCTCATTTCTTGAGGTAGGTCTGTATCACTATAAACTTTCCTCTTGGAACTGCTTTTGCTATATCCCAAAGGTTTTGAACTGTTGTGTTTTCATTTCACTTTATTTTTTGATTTCCTCTTTGATTTCTTTTTGGGCCCGTCTGTTTAGTAGCATGTTGTTTAACCTCTTTTAATCTCTGCAAGGTTGTTCATGCTGCTATGGTCAGAAAAGGTGCTTGATATCATTTCAGTCTTAAGAAAAGATGCTTGATATGATTTCAGTCTTCTTAAATTTATTGAGATTTGTTTTGTGGCCTAACATGTGATCTGTCTTGGAGAATGTTCCATGTACACTTGAAAAGAATATATATTCTGCTGTTTTGGGATGGATTATTCTGTATATATCTGTTAAATCCATCTGGTCTAACGTGTCATTCAAAGCTCCTCTTTCTAGGCGCACCTGGGTGGCTCTGTTGGTTAAGCATCCAACTCTTGATTTTAGCTGAGGTCATGATCCCAGGGTCGTGAGATTGAGCCCTGTGTCAGGCTCCTTCCTGGGCGTGGAGCCTGCTTAAGATTCTCTCTCCCCCTCTCCCTCTGCCCCTCCACCCCACACTGGCACACTCTCTCTAAAATGAAAAAAAAAAAAAAAAAAAGCTACTCCTTCCTTATTGATTTTCTGTCTGATCTATCCACTGATGTAAGTGGGGTTTAAAGTCCCCTACTGTTATAGTATTACTGTAAATTTCTTTCTGTATGTCTGTTAATATTTTCCTCATATATTTAGGTATTCCTATGTTAGGTGTATAGATACTTAGATTGTTATAGCCTCTGTTGGGTTGATCCCTTTCTAATTATGTAATGCCCTTCTTTCTTATTACAGTCTTTGTTTTAACATCTATTTTATCTGAAATAAGTATGGGTACTCTAGCTTGTTTTTTCTCACTTCCTTTTGCATAGAATATCTTTTATTATCCCTTCACTTTCAGTCTGTATGTGTTTTTAGGTCTGAAGTGAATCCACTTGTAGGCAGCATATAGATGGGTCCTGTGTTTTCATCCATTCAGTCACCCTGTGTCTTTTGATTATAGCATTTACTCCATTTACACTTAAAGTAATTATTGATAGGTATGTACTTATTGCCTTTTTGGTAGTTTTTGTAGTTTTCTGTTCCCTCTTCTCTTGCTCTCTTACCTTGTAATTTGATGCCTTTCTTTAGTGTTGTGCTTGGATTTCTTTCTCTATTTTTTTGTGTATATCTTATAGGTTTTTGTTTTGTGGTTACCATGAGGTTCATATATAACATCCTATGTATATAGCAGTCTATATTAAGTTGATGGTCATTTAAATTTGAACACATTCTAAAAGCACTACATTTATATTCCCCCCTTCACATTTTATGTACATGATGTCATGTTTTACATCTTTTCATTTTGTATATCCCTTAACTAATTTTTTTTAGAAGATTTTATTTATTTATTTGACAGAGAGAGACACAGCAAGAGAAGGAACACAAGCAGGGGGAGTGGGAGAGGGAGAAGCAGGCTTCCCGCTGAGCAGGGAGCCCGATGCGGGGTTCGATCCCAGGACCCTGGGATCATGACCTGAGCTGAAGGCAGATGCTTAATGACTGAGCCACCCAGGCACCCCTAATTTTTTAGATATAACTGATTTTACTAGTTTTGTCTTTTAACTTTATACTAGTTTATAAGGGATTTACCTACTACCTTTACTATATGTTTGCTTTTACCAGTGAATTTTTTTCCTTTCATAATTTTGTTAGTTCTAGTTATGGCCTTGATTTATTGCTCTAGAAGTACCTTCAACATTTCTTATAATGTCAGTTTAGTGCGACAAACTCCTTTAACTTTTGTCTGGGAAACTCTTTATCTCTCCTTAGGTTCTGAATAATAACTGTGCCAAGTAGTCTTGGTAGTCCCTTTTAGCATTTTGAATATATCATTCCCCTCCCTCTTTTGGCCTACGAACTTTCTGCTGAAAAATTGGCTGATAACCTTATGGGGTTTCCCTTTATTTTATTTTATTTTATTTTATTTATTTGACAGAGAGCACAAGCAGGGGGAGTGGCAGGCAGAGGGAGAGGGAGAAGCAGGCTCCCCACTGAGCAGGGAGCCTGACACGGGTCTTGATCCCAGGACCCTGGGATCATGACCTGAGCCGAAGGCAGCCGCTTACCCAACTGAGCCAACCAGGCGCCCCTGGGGTTTCTCTTTAAGTAACTATTTTATCTTGCTGCTTTTAAGATTATTTCTTTATCTTTAATTTTTGACATTTTAATTACTATGTACCTGGGTATGGACCCTCTTGGGTTCACCTTGTTTGGGTTTCTCTGTACTTGCTGGACATGAATATCTGTTTCCTTCTCCAGGTTAGCAAAGTTTTCAGGTATTATTTCTTCAAAGAATTTTTCTGCTCCTTTCTGTCTTGTCCTTCTCAAACCTGTGAATGTTAGCACTCTTGTGTTGTTCCAGAGATCTCTTAACCTATTTTCATTTTTTAAATTCTTTTTTCCTTTTAGTGTTTAGCTTGGGTGATTTCTACTATGCTGTCTTCTGGATTGTTGATCCATTCTTCTGCTTCCTATAATCTGCTGTTGATTTCTTCTAGTGTACTGTATTCTTCAGCTCTGATTGGTTCTTTTTTATATTTTCTCTTTGTTGAAGTTCTCTCTGAGTTCATCCATTCTTCTCCCAAGTCCAGTGAGCATCTTTGTGACCATTATTTTGAGCAATCTATCAGGTAGATTGTTTATCTCCATTTTGTTTAGTTCTTTTTCTGAGGTTTTATCTTGATCTTCCTTTGGAACATACTCCCCTCTGCTTTTTTTTTTTTTTTAAGATTTTTTTCTTTTAATTTGACAGAGAGAGACCCAGAGAGAGAGGGAACATAAGCAGGGGGAGGGGGAGAGGGAGAAGCAGGCTCCCCACTTAGCAGGGAGCCCAATGTGAGGCTCCATCCCAGGACCCTGGCATCATGACCTGAGCTGAAGGCAGATGCTTAACGACTGAGCCACCCAGGTGGCCCCCCACCTCTGTTTTTTGTCTGACTCTCTGTGTCTATTTCTATGTATTAAGTAGGTCAGCTATGTTGCCTGCTCTTGAAAGTAGTGGCCTTATATAGAAGGTGTCCTGTGGGGCCCAGTAGTGTAATCCACTGTGGTCACCTGAGCCAGACACTCTAGGGGTGTCCACCTATTTGGGATGCATGCACCCTCCTGTTTTTTTATTCTTTTTCATGCTGTTATTATTGGAATTGTTTTCTTAATTCCATTTTCATTTTGTTTATTGCAAATGTATACAAGTACAATTGATTTTGGTATATATAACCTTGCTGAACTCATTTATTAATTCTAATAGTCTTTTACTTGGTTCCTTAGGATTTTCTTTATGCAAGCTCAATTCATCTGCTAATAGAGATAGTCTTATTACCTACCTCCTTTCTAATGTAGATGCCAGTTATTTCTTTTCCTTGAGTAATTAATTGCTCTGGCTACTTCTTCCAGCACATTGTTGAATAGAAGTGGTAAGAGCACAAGGATATCTATCCTTGTCTTTTTCCTCATATTAGAGGGAAAGAATCCAATCTTTTTTTTTTTTAAAGATTTTATTTATTCATTTATTTGAGAGAGTGAGAGAGAGTGAGAGAGAGAGAGAGAGAGAGAGAGAGAGAGCACACGAGAGGAGGGAGGGTCAGAGGAAGAAGCAGACTCCCTACTGAGCAGGGAGCCCGATGCGGGACTCGATCCCAGGACTCCAGGATCATGACCTGAGCCGAAGGCAGTCGCTTAACCAACTGAGCCACCCAGGCGCCCCCAATCTTTTATTATTAACTATAACAGGGGTTGTGGGTTGCTTTTTAAAAATTGCATTAAATTAGCATTTATTTTAATACTGAGTTTTGGGCACCCTCTTAAAATCTTGAGCCTGAGGTGTGACTGCATTCACTTCAGTCTTGCACCTGCCATTTTAAAAGATTTGGGGGAGGGGTGCACCTGGCTGGCTTAGTTGATAGAGCATGCAACTCTTGATCTTGGGGTCATGAGTTCGAGCCCCGTGTGTGGTATAGAGTTTACTTAAAATAAAAAAAAAAATTAAAGAAAAAAAGTTTTGGGGGAAATTATAAAACCTATTAAGGATTCTGAATTTGTATTGCTATGCAAGTGCTTTTATATTCTCTGTCTGTTTTAAAGAAAACAAATCTATAAATCACAGTTCATGCATTTATTGTGATGGTGAGCTTAATTTATGAAAGAAGATGCCAAGATTCAATTAGTAGGCCAGTGCACAGAGAAAAAACTTTGGCTGTAGATCAAATGATAAGGCAAATCACAAATGACTCCTACTTCCACTTTTTTGATTCATCAGTGAACTATGGACCTAACTAAATCCCATAATACAACTTCCACTGTGGATATGTAACTTCCCTTCCTGCCTTCTTTCATTTTGTTAAATTTGCTATACTTACCTGTTACGGCCCGGGAAAACGATTCTCTTTATCCACACCTGCATCCTGTAATCCCTTGAATCCCTTGCGCAGTAAAAATCGGGTGGCCTAATTAGTAAAGTGGAGACTTATGTTGGAAAACTCTTAGTCTGAAAGAGTTGGCTTTCTGTGGAGTTCTGACTAATGAATTGTCACTTAACAAGTCTTACCATATTTGAAAGTTACTTACTAAAAAGAGGTAAAACTCTAGTAAATGGACTACACTAATTGTGATACCAGATTTTTATTGTTGTTTTTCATTTAGTTGATTCATGTGGATTATGCCCAAATGGGATGTCAAACAGTATTGTATCTTTTTAAAAGGAAATTCTTTATCTTTTTAATTTAATGTTGAAGAATAAGATAAAACTTCAAGAAGGCAGATTACTATTTTTTTTTTAAGATTTTATTTATTTGACAGAGAGAGAAAGACAGCGAGAGAGGGAACACAAGCAGGGGGGGAGTGGGAGAGGGAGAAGCAGGCTTCCCGCTGAGCGGGGAGCCTGATGTGGAGCTCGATCCCAGGACCCCAGGATCATGACCTGAGCTGAAGGCAGACGCTTAACGACTGAGCCACCCAGGCGCCCCAAGGCAGATTACTATTAAATGCCCAATTTTTTTCTGAGATTGTGGTCTATAAATTACAGTGGTTCTTAATTAAAGAGGGTTCTTAATTCAATATAAATAACAGATCGATCATATGGGTAGAACTCAATATATTCTTCTTGGTCAGAATAACAAGTATTATATCTAATATTTTATATAAAAATATATAAATGTGTATTATATATGAACAAGTAGACTAACGAATCTCACCTGTGTGAATTTTTCAAAAATTTCTCATAAAAATTTTGTTCAAAATATAGTCAGAGGATTCTATTCATATTAACCTAAGTTATTGAGGAATGATTAATACTTTTTAAAGAAATGCCATACTGAACTTACCACTGTGAAAGAAATACTTTTCTTTTTGTTATTGTTTAGATATTGCTTAGCATTTAAAGCATGGACTTTAGATTTCAGCTATAGATTGATTTGAAAACCAGAATCCATCAGCTTAACGATCTCTTGTGCAAAGACAATAAAATGATTCAATCTTTACTTTGATAATACTAGAAAAATATAATGTAATAAAAACACTGCATTGCATCTAGATTTTTCAGCAGTCACTTGGAACTTGATTATTCCATTATATTGGAGATACAAGCATTTCTGTTTTCAGATCGCTTGTGAATCTCATTTTGCTTGGATAAACAGCTTTCTGGTAAGATGATTACTGTAATATAAAACCACTTAAGAATTTTGCCCTTTGGAACATTGAGGACAAATTGAATTATGGCCTGCTTGCATGGAGATGGGGAAAAACAACCTTCACCTGCTTGCTTAAATGCACCCCAAACTGGAAGCTTTAATAGATGATACCCACTTCGTTTCCTTCCCCAGTAAAATGCACAATAATTGTTTACCTTTCCTGAATTTTGGTATAGGTTTCATTTGTAGGTTTCTTGTAAGCCGCCTTCTTTCTGTTTTGTTGTCTTTCTCTTGTTTGGAAGTTTTCGTAGGAGATACAGGATTTTCCGTGGTGAATAGGACCCGAGAGGTGTCTTACTATCTTTTGAAGGTGAAGATGCGGGAAAGAGCAGGGTGTTGTGCAACTAATGTGTCTTTAATATGGTTGTGGATTTTCTCCGGTTTTACACACGCGCGCACACACACACACACGTGCATGTGCAATTGAAGTCAAACATCTTTCCTTACACTTATTCTTTCTGTTGTTATTCTTTCTTTCTGTTGTTATTCTTTCTCTCTGCCAGGCCTCTTCAGATACTTGCCTACTGGAACGCACACTTTTGTTACTGAATTTTGGGGGGGAATACTTGATGTATTGTGAACATTAAGAGACCTGTTTGTTCCATGTTGCAGGCTTCCTCCTCATCTCCCCACCGGCTGCTCTATCTTTTCAGGATGTTTATGGTGCGTTGTACCTTATAGAATTGTAACCTTGTTTTTCACTAACAGACTTAGAAACCATTTTCATATTCTTTGTGGCTTCTGAGTTTTGTGTTGGCCCTTAGAAAGACTTTATCTTTGCCTCATTAAAAATGTATATTCTTTTTATCTTTTACTGTTACAACTTTATTTTTTCATGTTTAGTTATTTATTCCATCTGTGGGATGTATATATATGGTGTAGATAGAATTTCAGTTCTCCTAACATAGCCAGTTTCCCTAAACCTATTCATTGAGAAATTCATCTTTTAGTTACTGATCCTAAGTACCACATGTACCATGTAGTTAATAACCATATGCAGTTGGATCTGTTTTGGGACTTGATTCTATTGATCTCTCTGTCCCCATACTGGTACCATACTGTTATAGTTACTGTGCCTTTATAGTACATTTTATTGTTTTATTTTTATTTTGTTTTTTTGAGAGGGAAGGTGAAGGAGAGGGAAGGGGCAGAGAGAGAAAATCGTTTTTTTTAAATTTTATTATGTTAATCACCATACATCACATCATTAGTTTTTGATGTAGCGTTCCATGATTCATTGTTTGCGTATAACACCCAGTGCTCCATTCAGTACGTGCCCTCTTTAATACCCATCACCAGGCTAAGCCATCCCTCCACCCCTTCCCCTCTAGAACCCTCAGTTTGTTTCGAGAGAGAGAATCTTAAGTGAGCTCCACGCCCAGCATGGAGCCCGATGTGGGGCTTGATCTCACAACCCTGAGATCATGACCTGAGCCAAAATCAAGAGTCAGACGCTTAACCAACTGAGCCACCCACGTGCCCTCTTTATAGCACATTTTAATATCAGCAGGGAAAGGTTGCCTCCTCCCTTATTTTTCCGCTTTAAAAAAATTTTGGATGGTTTTCATGTGTTCTCTTTTTCTGATGAGCTGAGGAATTCAACATGGAAAATATCCATCCCCTTCCACCAAAAAAAATTCTGACCCTTTGCTAATTGGATTGGCATTGAGTTGAATTTTCTATATGAATTTTGAGGGAAATTTGCATCTTTGTGATTTTGAGTTTTTCTATTTGATATTTGTGTGTGTGTATTTGTATCCATGTATCCTTTTATTCATGTCCTTTATGATTTTATAAACTCCAGTAAAATTTTATTTTTTATGTCTTTCAGATTTCTTTTTAAGCTCATTCCTAGATATTTTACAGATTTTGTTGGAAGATAAGACACCTTTGTCTTTATAGAACTGATATTCCTGTAGTGGGCATTTTACTATATTAGTTTTCCAGTTGACTCTTCTGAACTTTGTATAGAAGCTGTGTTACCTGTAAATCATTTGTTCTTCAAGTGTCATCCATGATCTACCAGCAGCAACATCCTTTGTGAATTTCTTAGAAAAGCAAATTCTCTAGATCCATCCCACATCAACTGAATGAGAAACTCTGGGGATGAGGCCCAGCAATCTCTGTTTATCTCACCGTCTAGAGGATTCTGATACATACTCTGGTTTGTGGACCACCGATGTAAATAATGATTTTTATTTTTACTTACACATATTTCCTTTTCTCATTTCTTTTTTCTTGCAAGATGTTTGTGTAACAGTGCTTAATGAATTATGTAGAATGGACTTTGTAGAGGCTGAAACAAATTGCTAACTTCCAAAAGTAAGACTGTAGACGGGGATGGTGAGAAATGCACTATTCCTTAACCAGGTGAATGGGGGAAACTTAGCCTGAGAGAGAGGGAGATGGAGTGAGAGAGACTGAGGATATAATTTAGCATAAGGATTTTGATAGGTAGCAGAGAGAGGTGTGCTTAAAAGTGAAACATACTACAGTGTCGCTCCTGTAGATAAGGGTGATAACATGAAACTGAAAGAAATGAAGACAGCTAAGCTTGGCAGTTGACACTTAAACAGTTGTTAGACCAAGTTTAGCCCTTTTTACAAGAGGGCAGCCACTATTAGAAAAATCAGATAGAATTGTATTAATACAAGGGTAGCAACTTGAACACGGGTAAAAAGGCCAGTTGCAGTGATAAGATGAATGAGGCCATCAGCTAATGATATGTCCCAGCGGAATTCCTGAAGCCTGAGTGACGAAATGAAAAGGGACTACCAAGGGATCAGAGCAAGAAGGAAAGAGTGGTATTATTGCAAGAATTAGCAGAACCGGGTGTGTGCTGTATGCTGTAGCAATCCAGAACAAGATGGTAGTGACCACATGGTGGTCCAGGGGCAGGCCTCGGTGACTATGGAAAGGAAACCGTAATTGTTGAGGACAGTGTATCAGCCATCCTGGCATGCGGCCAGGGTAAAGGGAGAAACTTCTAGAACATGGGGAATCTAGTCTTTTTGGTAGGAGTTTAGAACAAGAAGTGGCTCTTAGACCTCTCTGGCCCCCCTCGTTTCAGCACAGAATGCTGATAAGGAGGAAAACAGGCAGATGGATCACTTGCATAAATGTTCTGAAATCAGGTACAGTTGCAGCCTTCATAATTTTTAGCGTTGCAAATTTTCTGATGGGTGCACATATGTGGGAG
The DNA here is from genome assembly GCF_054177405.1 of Leptonychotes weddellii. Classification (NCBI taxonomy): domain Eukaryota; kingdom Metazoa; phylum Chordata; class Mammalia; order Carnivora; family Phocidae; genus Leptonychotes; species Leptonychotes weddellii. Next base: position 26,898,998 of record NC_138385.1, read on the forward strand.
CATACTACCTAGTCCCAGCGGGTTTTAGATTTACTCTAGGGAAGAAAAAATCACCACCCAGTTTAACATCTAGTACGCAAGTGTCTTCGGGTGGGCCCTTTTCAGTGCCCCAGGTGGGAGGTGAGTGTGGCGTCTGGCCTGGGTGAAAGCTGAAAGAGTTGATAGTCTAACCCTCTGTGACATTTTTAAAAATTAGCTTTTGTATAACAAACTATATTCCCAAAGAATACAATTCTGTTTCTTACACGTCACTTTTTGCCGTGTCAAGATGATTCGGAATTTTTGGTGCTGCTGCTATATATAACTTGATTGAGAGAAGTGCAATTATGGACAATTTTTCTACATTGTGCAGTTTTTCAATTTTGTAGTGTTGAGCACTTTTCACTGATCTTTTCTGTGAGCTTTTCTTATCAGAGTGCTTGACAAAATTTTATATGAAGGCAGACGATCATAGCCACTCTGAATTTCTTTTATGTAACATAAGGTTAGCTCATAAGCAGGGTTTACTTTACATGGTGTAAAATTGGCTAGGCTTTTCTCAAATCTCATTATTTTTAAAGCTGTTGGTTCTCGGGCAGAGCAGGACAGAGTGAGACAGTGAATCTGAATTAAGTGCTAAGTCATAAACTAGAATCTCTATTTGAAATAACATCTAACTATAGGATAGGTGCTTGTGAAATATTAGATTTGCGAATTACCTAAAATAAATGCTTAAGAGTAAAATTGGTTGAACTTATGCAAGTTATCTCAGCAATCCAAAGCAGTCCTGTCAGTTTTATTTCTGGTGAGCTAGGTAGGATATTTTAAGGGCAAAACCACAATTACGTCTTTGTCAGGTGTGTGCTCTTAGTAATGATTAGTTTCCCCTTTATTCACGAGAGTAGCATGGCTGTGGAGGAGTGTGTCTTTTTTAATTATAATGCATGTCTGCTTATGTTTTTGTCCTGCCTTTTTCCTTCATCTTTGCAAATGTTCTATCCACCTACCTATATTTGCTGGCCTTTGTATGTCATGTCTGGTCTGCTCATCTACACGGTCCCTACTTTAGGGGAGAGATCATGTATTACACTTTTTCGTTTCATTTTATTAAAACACTTCAAGCATACAGAAAAGTACAGAGACCAGTATCACAACCCCTCCTATAACCACCACTTAGCTATATGATACCGTAGCATTTTGCCTTTTTTTTCCAGACACCTGTCAAAATGTTAAATACAGGTGAAGCTCCTAGTCTGTCCCTCCTCAGTTGCATCTCTCCCTTTCTCTCCTCAGGTAACACTGTCCCCAGTTGGGAGTTTATCATTCCCATGAATATTTTAATGCTTTTTCTGTATGCATGTATGTGTATATAGTGGGTATGCGTGTACGTATATGTGTATACACACACGTATGGTCTTACGTGCTCTTGAAATTTTTATATATTATCATACTTCTTCAGTTTCCATTTTTGTGGGTTTCACCTGCCATTGTATCCCCCGTTATCAGAACAAAATAAAAAACATCTCCTTCCACCCTATATCCCCCCTCCAACTACCACCTTTTTTTTTTTTTTTTGCTCCTTATTAAAGCAAAACTCTTGGTAAGAGTTGTATGTACTTGTTTCCTCTCTCTCCTTTCATTCTCTCTTGAACCCATGCTCAGCAGCCATTTTCTCCACCATTCCATGTAAACCGCTCTCATCAAGGTGTCCAGTGACCCCCTTGTTACCACATCGAGTTGTCATTTCTCAATTTTTCACTTCACTTCTCAGCAGTATATGACACACTTGATTACATATTTCTGTATGTAACACTTTATTCAGCCTTCTCGGTTACCGTACCTTCCTGATTTTCTCCTACCTCGTGGCCACTCTTTCTTATTTCTTTTGCTGGATCCCCCTTTTTTTAAATTTTGGAATAAGTTGGACAGAAGAGTCTAGAATGAAAAGTGAACATTCCTCCCAAACTTATAGTCCCTCTCACTAATGATGGATATACAGACTTTGTGCATGTGTGTGTGAATCTTATAGGTGAACCAATGCCTCAATTTAAATTGTATTTATTTGTTTTTTAATGATTTGTATGTTTTGTGTGTGCACGTCCTATTTCTCTCATTTGTTCACTGTTACTATTATGTTTTATTGTTTTTATTAATTTTGTGTGTGTAAGTTAAAATCATCAGCCCTTTGTTGTCTGTCATGTTGGGGGGGGAGGATATTTTTTTCCTAGCTCATCAAATGCCACTTGACTTTGTGATATTTTTGAAGTACAGAGTTTTAATTTGTTTTGTACAGTCAGATTTAACAGTTTTTTTCTTTTATGGTTCCTCAATTTGGGGTCCTGCTTACCTTCTCTGCTGCATGATTATAAATAATTTCACTTGGGTTTTCTTTCGTACTGTTTCAGGGTTTCATTTTTTCCCTTTAAATCTTTGATCTATCTGGAATTTATTTAGCATCCCCTAATGTGAAGTGAAGTAGTATAAGCGTATTTATTTTTCTAAATGGCTGCCTCATTCTTCCCCAATCACTTATTTAATCATCTCTTTTCCCTTACTTGTTTGGAGGCCACCAATACCATAGAGTAGTTCCCTGATGAATTTGAGTTCCTTTCAAGTTCTTGAAAGAATTTGTGTTGTTGTGTTTTTTTAAGTTTATTTATTTATTTATTTAGTAATCTCTACCCCTAACGTGGGGCTCCAACTCACGACCCTGAGATGAAGGGTCGCATGCTCTTCCCACTGAGCCAGCCAGGCACCCCCATTTATGTTTGTTTTATTTTTCAAACCACTGCAGTGTGGTTCTCTGCACCTGTGTTCAAAATACTCTCTAAAAAAAGTAATCACTGACTATAGCTGTCACATCACTTAGCTGGCATCTTACTTGGACTGGGCAGAACTTACAACAGTCGAATACCTTCCAACCACTCTTCTGTACCCACCTCCTTCCTTAGCTTTAATCTCACATTTCTCTTAGTTTCCCTCCTGCCTGCTGTCTCTCTCTTTGCTAGCTGATCTTCCTCGGTTTCTGGCACAACAGTGTTTTTGGGATTCCACCTTCTCATGGCAAATACACTTCTGAGGAATATTTCCCAATCTCTTTACTTCAGCACTTACTTAACTGGCTAAATATCCTCATATTTTCATTTCTAGTTCCAGTCTAAATCTGGGTATATATATCCAGTTTTCTGTTAGATGCTATATGGCGTGCCCTAGAGGACTTCAGTATGTCTGCACCAAACCCTTGTTCTCCTTCCTTCTGATATTTTTCCTTCTTCCCTCTACCCTGCCTCACCTGCTATCATTACCATTTCCCCCAGTTATGTAAATAGATTTTGTCTTTGACGTCACTTTATCCCTTTAATATCTACCAGTAATCTGTCAGTCTGAAGTCCTCGTTTTCCCTGGCTTTTCCCATAGCTCTTGTCTGTGCTCTTATTTCATGCCTTGACTATAGAAGTGGTTTCTTAACTAGTCTCCATACTTCCAGTTTCTCTCTCTCTGATCTACCCCCACGTTGCAAGCTGTGTCAATTTTCTAATACATAGATTTGATCATATAGATTTCCTGATTGAAAAACAGCTGGTTTTAGTTAAATCTTGTGTAAATTGATCATTGTTTACATTGTTTACTTCCTCTCCCTTCCTAACTTCATTAAAATGAGACTAAAGAAATGGAAAAATTCAAAAGGACAAAGAGAACAGGAGGGGCAACATTGACAATTGCAAGGTTTAAACTAATTTTTTATTTAGTCAGAGGAAGTTAACAACTTGAGAATCTCCCCCTACACGAACTTTTGAGGGAAACCAACTAATTCTTTCCATACAACTCCTAATATTTCAAGATTTGGGGGCATCTGGTCTGCGGAAGGCAGGAATAAGTCTTGAGATTGAAAATGTGGGCTGTTCTTTGAAAGTCTTTATAGTAAATGGCTGGAGTTCCATGTCCTGTCATCCACTCCCTGCTCCTCAGGAGACCTGAGGTTTGTTATCTGGAGAATTTGAATGGGAGAGCCCCAGACTCTGAGATGCAGCAGGTAGATTAGTTGAAACCATGGGACTGAGTGAGAGTTTGAATACCTACTTTGGGGACTTCTGTGTTCTACTCTAGATGCAGTTGATGAAAAGGGGCAAGAGTTATTTATTTTCACATTCCCAGATTCCTATTGATAATCTAGATATGCTTGTTTATCTCTTGGCACATCTTCTAAAAAATTGTGTAGTCTAAAAAAAATTAAAATTTCTCAACACCTTAAAATTCTCTCACCACTTCAACATTTTTAAAAAAGATAAGTCCAAAGGTCAGTTGATTTTGAGATGCTTAAAAAAATTTTTTTTCATTTAGGCTACTCAATTTCTTGTAATAACAGAAAATATGATTGTGTAAATAAATAAAAATGCTAAATTATCATTTGATTTCTTTTTCAGAATTCAGAATTCAGACCCAAGAAATAGAGTACTTTTTCCCCTTCTGTATCTTTTGCTCTGACCCCAAATTAAGGGACAGGAAGGGGGCAGCGGAACAATGAAGAGAACCTTTTTTCTCTGACTTAATTATCTGAGGTCTTCACATAGCTTTATAACAACCATAATTATATGAACAAACTAAATTGCATTCTCTACATTTTTATCTCCCCTGTGCAATAAATTGATTTTATTAACAAGAAATATTTAAGTAAAGTATACCGTTCTGCTTCCCAGTATATTTGAAATGAATAGAACCCTTGAAATACACATCTCCAATGCAAAGCATTCACACGACTAGAAACAATGTATTAGATTTAGTTTGCTACCACCTCACCGGCTCTTTTTCCATAAAAAACCACTAACCAAACAAATATTCAGTCCAAATCAAGAAAACAACCCCCACTACCTATTTTATGTCTTTAAGATTTCTATGCCTTTCTAGCCTTAATTTTGACCAACCACTTCTAAAGCTGTGGGCCCTAATTATGGCTTTTGAGGCCTCATGTGCTCCTGGTAACTCGGGATTTAGTGCTGTCCGTGTCTCTACTTGGCACATGTTTGCCTCCACTCTTCACCTCTAACTTCTCTTGTCTCTCCCAACTTCACCCAGACTCCTCACGTCTCCCCAGGTTTAATCCAACTTCCCATTTACTTGGTTGTTATTCTAATGATTTCACAGAAATGCAGTCAGTGCTATTTAATGAGCCACTATGGAATTTTGTAGATAATTTGACTGTTGCAGATTCAGTTCCTTCAATGTTCTCCATTTTCTTAGTTTTCATAAGCTAGAATATGGACATTGGGAACACAGACATACATTTTTGTCTTTCTGTCACTAAATATATAAAATATTACATAGATAGCATAATTTGAAAATTCTAGTATTGATTTTTGTAGTAAATATTGACTTCTTTTCCTCCTGAACAGGTCATTATCCAAGTGTTAGAGGTGATGGATCATCTTCATAGAGGGGAATCAGTTGCTGCAATACTCCGTAACCGGTATATTTATGGAAGCAATTTACCTTATAAGTTATATAATGTCTCTCCCGCCTATTTATATACCTAACATAGTTGCTATTTGTTGAATGCCTGGAATAATATAAAATATTTACTATATGAGTGAATGTAAGAATGAGTGACAAAGAGATGGAATGAAGAGCATGTTAGCGACCATGTGTTCTGAGCTAATGAAAAAGTAGAGAATATAATTAGACATCATAATTGGTGTAAATTGTGATCACGTGACATTCAGTAAATGGAGCTATTGACTTGATTTTTTAATTTTAAAGCATGTTAGTGAATAAATACAGGTATCCATTGCTTAAGAACAGATGTCTCAACCAAGTATTTTTTTAAAATAGTATTGTCCTGTGATTGTACATTTCTGTTATTTAAAAATCCAGTTAAAACTTTTTCAGAGAGTTATAAGAAATTCTGAACTTTCTCTGGCAACTTATGATTTTAAATTCATGGTTTAAAGAAGCATAGCCTTTGCTTTGTAGGAGCAAAAGAGTATCCCTTATTCCCAGTAGTTGAATTGCATGGTTTGAGTGAATCCTTCGAAATAATATGCGGGAGTTGTCTATATCATGGCTCTGACACTTACTAGTTGTCTAGTCTTGGGCAAATTTCTTAATTGCTCAGTGCCTTAAGTTCCTCATCTATGAATTGGGGATAGTATTACCTACATCTCAGGGTTATTTTGAGGATTAAGTATCTGTGGGGTGTGGAGAGAGCTTGGCAAATAATGCATGGTATATTGGTGCTCTTATTGAAATGTAAATGTGAGATTTTAACTATTTTGAAATACAATATTGTATTTCTGAATTCTGATATGCTTTAAAATAGGTGTGTCTTAAAAGAGTAAGAAAAGATGGGGGAGTTTGAAGTAGGAAGGGGTCATATATGAAGTCATTGTTACTTGCCAGATACCATACTAGGGATTTTACATAATAATCCTATTACGGAAATATTATATGATGGGTGCCTGTTTGTTGGAATGTGTACTCTCATGTGGGCAAGGGGCTGTAAGGTAAACTGTTCAGAGATGCAGAAAGCAAGGAAATCCTAGCAGGAATAATGTGTGGCCATGTTGGATGAGAAGAGAGAAGAAAAGAGTAATGTGTGGGGGGGTGAATTCCTACTGGTGAGTTGAGTCTGCAGAGTCCAAGCACTGCTGAGTAGGAGGGTCTGTATCACACATTTGGAAGAGGAAAGAGTAGGAGGGCAGGATTTCCAAAGGTCAAGTCAGTAACTGAGGTAGTTATAGCATACTTGAATTTATTTCCATTATTTTTATAGAGGTGTAATTGAGTGCAGTAAAACATACAAACACTTAAATATACATCTTTCTTTTTATAGAGATATAATTAAGTGCAATAAAATATACAAATACTTAAATATACATCACGATAGATTTTTACACAGCATACATCCAGGTAACCACGACTCAGATCAAGATATAAAACAATTCCATCCTTCCAGAGAATTACCTCTTTCCCCTTTCCAGTCTCTATCCCCTCTACCCCTACTGAAGAGAACAAGTATGCTGACTAGCATATTAGTGTTGTTTCGTCTCCTTCTTTTTTTTAAAAGATTTTACTTATTTATTTGACACAGAGAGAGGGAACACAGCAGGGGGAGTGGGAGAGGGAGAAGCAGGCTTCCCACCTAGCAGGGAGCCCGATGCGGGGCTCGATCCCAGGACCCTGGGATCATGACCTGAGCCAAAGGCAGACACTTACCCAACTGAGCCACCCAGGCGCCCCCATGTTGCTTCTTCTTGAACTTTGTGTAAATGGAGTCTGACACTCTGTATGGCTTCTTTAGTTCCAAATAATGATTTTGAAATTTATCATTCCTGCCGGTATCAGTAGTTCTATTTTATTGCTGTGTTGTATTCCACCCCCCCTTTTTTTTTTTTAGATTTTATTTATTTATTTGACAGAGAGAGACACAGTGAGAGAGGGAACACAAGCAGGGGGAGAGGGAGAGGGAGAAGCAGGCTTCCCACGGAGCAGGGAGCCCGATGCGGGACTCGATCCCAGGACCCTGGGATCATGACCCGAGCCGAAGGCAGACACTTAACGACTGAGCCACCCAGGTGCCCCCCACCCCCTTTTTTAAACTATACCACAATTTGTTTATCCATTTTCTTGTTCATAGTTATTTAAGTTGCTCCATTATTCGGTTATTATGAATAAAGCTGTTCTTGACATTTTTGTACAAATCTTTCTGTGGCTATATATAGCCACAAAATTTCCTTTGGATATGTCCCTAAAATATGAACATATATAAATTATTTATTAAATTTATTTTATTTTAATTTATTAAATTTATTTTCTGTAACATATATTAAATATGTATATATAATTTATTTAACATTAATAGACTGCCAAAGACTTTTTTTTTAAGATTTCATTTATTTATTTGAGAGAGAGAGAGCCAGAGGAGGAGCAGAGGGAAAGGGACAAGCAGACTCTGTGCTGAATGCAGAGCCTAATGCAGGGCTCGATCCCAGGCCCCTGAGATCATGACCTGCACCGAAATCAAGAGTCAGACACTTAACTGACTGAGCCACCCAAGCTCCCCTTGCCAAAGACTTTTCTAAAGTGATTGTATCATTTTCTCCTCTGACCAGTGACAAGTGAGAATCCTCGCTAATTCTTGGTATTGTTAGCATTTTAATTTAATTATTTTTAAGTGGGCTCCATGCCCAAGGTGGGGCTTGAACTCACAACCCTGAGACCAAGGGTCACATGCTCTACTGACTGAGCCAGCCAGGCTTCCCTTGTTAGCCTTTTTAATTTTAGCCATTCTCTTGGGTGTGTAGTGGTTTCTCATAATGAATTTCAGTTTGCATTTTCCTCATGTGTAATGATTTTGAGAATATTTTCATCTGTTCAGGTCCTTTGCCCATTAAAAAAATTGGGTTGTTTTCTTTTTGCGTTTAAGGAGGTGTTTTTTGTTTTTTTTAAGATTTTATTTATATATTTGACCCAGAGAGAGAGAAATAGTGAGAGAGAGAGAGAGCACACTCAGGGGGAGAGGGAGAAGCAGGCTCCCCGCTGAGGAGGGAGCCCGGCACGGGGCTCGATCCCACCTGAGCCGAAGGCAGACGCTCAACCCACTGAGCCACCCAGGCGCCCCCATCGTTTGAGGAGTTTTTAAGCCTATTCTGAATATTTCAATATGTTGCATTATAGATACTTTCAATCTGTGCCTTGCCATCCTGTTTTTCTTATTTGTGTCTTTTGATGAGCAGAATTTTTAAAATTTTGATGAAGTTCAGTTTATCTTTTTTTCTTTTATACTCATGCTTTTTGCATCTTACCCAATAAATCTGTGCTCTCCCAAATTTTAGACTTTCTTCCTGAAGTTTTATGGTTGTAGCCCTCACATTATAAGTGCATTCTTAACCAGAAACCAAAGAAATGAACTTATGTCCTAGATTTGACATAGAATCTGAATAATTAATAAGAACACTTTATAAAAGAAAAGCCTCTTTGTAGTTTTAATTTTAAATTAATACCTTTGTACACGTAAGGGATCTGAATTATAACCTGAGCCATACCTCATAAGACATAAGGAACTAGTTGTATGACCCCTAGTTTATAAATCAGTGACTTGTAATTTCCTACTGTTACAATCTTTATTATAAATAAGACTCCTTTGAAAGAAACAGATAATTCTGATACTAAATAAACTGAGAGCATAAAAAATGATGGAAAACTGCCCCATTCATTTTATAATGCTGCATAATTCAGGTATCAAAATCTGAGAAAAATTTTGCTTGTTTGTGTATATATATTATAGATCAATTTTGGATTCTAAATAAAATATAAACCAAACACATTCAGGAATATATGCAAAGAATTGACCCCTTGTGACTAAGAATGTTTTATCCCAGAGTGTTAATTGTTTAATACAATGAAAGTTATATGATGCATTGTGTCAGTAGATCTCATTAAAAAAATAAAATAAATGCTGAAGGGGGGCACCTGGCTGGCTCAGTCAGTAGACCACGTGACTCGATCTCGGGGTCTTGAGTTTGAACCCCACATTGGGTGTAGAGATTACTTAAAAATAAAAATCTTAAAAAAATAAATGCTGAAAGTGTTTGAAAAAATGCAGTGCCCATTTTAAGAATAAAAATGTGAGGGGTGCCTGGCTGGCTCAGTCAAGAGAGCATGTGACTCTTGATCCCAGGGCTGTGAGTTCAAACCCCATGTTGAGTGTAGAGATAACTTAAAAAAATTTTTAAAAAAAAGTCAAAGAAAGTTGCTCTCTTAATAAGAAAAATAATTATCTCTCTAAAACCAACAATCCAGCATGTAATATAGTAGTTCCATAAGCAGCAACAAAGATGCCTACAGTCATCATTATTTAAAATAAATTCTGGCCAGTGTCAATAAAGTAGCATAACTAACAGAAAGGAGGAGACAAAAAAAAAAAGATCAAGTTTTAGAAGATAGACTTACGTACCTACAAAAGCTAAGACTTAAAAACAACTTCTTAGTTGATGGAATTCTAATGAGTGCTAAAAAAGTAGTGGGATATAAGGTAAAAATTAACCAATACCTTTTATTTATCCCAGAAGTAGCCATTTAAAAGGTATAATATAAAAAAATTTACAAAAACCATAAAACAGAAGTATGTAGTAATAACCCCAACAAAAATGTCTCAGACCTATCTGAAGAAAATTGACAAATTCAAGAAAGCAGGCATACCATGATCCTGGTTTAAAAAACTAACTCCTCCCAAATTATTATATAGGTTTAACATGAATTTTTTTTTAAAGATTTTATTTATTTATTTGAGAGAGAGAGAATGAGAGACAGAGAGCACGAGAGGGAAGAGGGTCAGAGGGAGAAGCAGACCCCCTGCTGAGCAGGGAGCTCGATGCGGGACTCGATCCCAGGACTCCAGGATCATGACCTGAGCCGAAGGCAGTCGCTTAACCAACTGAGCCACCCAGGCACCCGGTTTAACATGAATTTAAAGTGCTTATTCAAATAAGATAATGAGTGTATTGAAGCAGTGTATCCCCATTGTGTTGCACAATGTCTGGCATGTAGTAATTGCTCATCAAAAAAATCTAACAGTTTCTCCGATTGGTAATTCAACAAACATTTACTCTGCAATTGCTAAGTGCTAACTAACCACTTTCATGTGCTAAAATATGATGAAAATGATGAATCTTTGTTCTCATTGAGCTTATATATATTGGAGAAAATTGCTATGAAAAATTAATAAAGCATGTAGAAAGATAATTAAGGGTTGGGGCGGCAACACAAGAGAGCATTGACCTCTTATTCATCTTAGATGTTTTTAGTCTTGCTGTCTGCCATTCAGCGTACATTTTACCCTTTCTGAAGTTTTATTCCAGTGATTCAGGAAGCTCTGTGAAAGGTCAGCTGTAGGTGGCTTACTTTGCTGGGAACAGCATCTCTATCCAAACACCATCCTCACTCACACATTACAGTAATGTCTGGGAGGGCACATGGTAGTAAGAGTCACCCATTTGGTATTGTGTTGGTGGTGGGTTTTGAGGAGGTTCCTAGCTCTAATAAGGAATTCTGCAATGATGTGTAAAGCTCTGACAGTGTTCCAGTTTTCTAAAAGTACTGATGAATAAAACACAGTATAGAATACTGTCTGGTACTTGCAATACAGGAAAAAGAGTGCCGAACACTGCATAATATAGTTTCCATCCCTTTAAATAATATCATGTACTACTTACCGTGCAAGGTGTTAGGGATATAACAGTGAATGATAATACATGGTTCCCTGCCTGCTAGGTAGTTATTGTAGTAGTCAGAATAAGAAATGAGGAGCGTCTGAACAAAGGTGAGGTCAGTAGAGAAGAAGAGGGGTGGGGATGGAGTTGTGAAATATTTTGGGGTAAATTTCACAGTATTTGATGTTCAGCTAGAGTCTTCACACTCTAGTCAAAGTGATCTTTTAAAATTGGTAATCTGATAATATCACCCAGATTGCCTTCTCCTGTCTCTGACTGTTGAGAATCGCACCTGTTCTTCAAGACGCAGATCAAATTCCATGCCCTACCTAATGCCTTCCTTGATGGATCCAAGCCAATGACCAGTAGCGTCTCCTTTGCCTCTGAACTGTTTTATCACATGCGGTTCTGCACTAAAGTAATTTCAGCATGTCTTTGCTTTACACCATCATTAAGGGTGCTCTTTGAGAGAGTGACTAACTGTATCTAATTTGTATTTAAATCCCATATAATACAGGATTTTGTGCATAATAGGAATTCCTTAAATATTTGAGAATGTACAACACTAATAATTATTTGTTGCTGATGATTTTATTTGGTTAAATTGTTTGGGTAGTTTTGTTTCCCACAGTCAGGTCTTATAGTTAAGTAATTGAATATTAAGTGACAGTCATTAAAATTGTAAAATAGGCTAATGAAATTCAGTACAGAATCTAGGAATAAGCTCAGGCTTTTTTTTTTTTTTTTTACTGATATAATATATAATTACTTCTTTTTTTATTTTAAAGATTTTATTTATTTATTTGACAGAGAGAGACACAGCGCGAGAGGGAACACAAGCAGGGGGAGTGGGAGAGGGAGAAGCAGGCTTCCCGCCGAGCAGGGAGCCCTATGCGGGGCCTGATCCCAGGACCCTGGGGATAATGACCTGAGCGGAAGGCAAACGCTTAATGACTGAGCCACCCAAGCGCCCCTATATAATTACTTCTTAATAGTGTATGATGTCAAAACGGAACACAGGGCTTTGATTCAGTTCGTTAGATATTTAAAAATATTGAGCCTTTACTCTTTGTCAAGCACTGTCCTCATCTGTAAAATTTAAGAATTGAAAGATCCCATCCTCCCTTTTAATTTTAAAAGCCTGGAATTATATCACTAAGCCTGAGCACATAGTAGGTGATAAATAAACACAGGGGTTTTTTTTAAGATTTATTTTATTTTTTGGTTAAAGATTTTATTTATTTGTGTGAGAGAGAATGAGCAGAGGGGAGAGGCAGAGGGAGAGGGAAAAGCAGCTAAGCTCCCTGCTTAGCAGGGAGCCCAACTCGGGGCTCGATCCCAGGACCCCGGGATCATGACCTGAGCTGAAGGCAGACACTTAACTGACTGAGCCACCCAGGCACCCAAGATTTATTTATTTTAGAGAGAAGGAGAGAGTGCTCGCGCAGGGGGGAGGGCCAGAGGGAGAGAGAGGGAGAGTCTCAAGCAGACTCCATGCTGAGTGCAGAGCCCCATGCAGGGCTCAATCTCAAGACCCTAAGATCTCAACCTGAGCTGAAACCAAGAGTCAGATGCTTAACCGACTGCGCCATCAAGGCGCCCCAATACACACATCTTTGATTAAGTTCAAGGATGATCAGTCATGGAAGATAAGCCCTTTTATTACTGTTTTCATAATTTGGCTTTATAAACTTCCACAAAGATATGTTTTTCTGTGCTTTTTAAGGATTGAAAACTTATGAGGACCTAGTTTTTCCTTTGCTGAAGTAAGTGAGGCAATGATGATAATAAACTCAAATTTTAGGCTAGAAGATGCCTCTGAGGGTTATAACACAAGGGGGTAATACGTGCATTTCTGAGGCCACTTACATTCTATATAATGGACTTCTCTTTTGGCCCAGGTATTTTGTAGATTTGGCTTACGCGTTATTATTGTCATAACATATTGCCAAACTGCATGTGCAGTTTGTCAGCATACTTCTTCCTCTCACTGAAGACTTGTGTACCTTTATACAAAGGACACGAACTTATTAGTAATGTTGCATGTTTGATCTATCTAGAGGAATTCTCCAGGCCATAGAAAGTATTACTACCCTTATTCCTCTTCCTCTACCTATGTCTTGAGTGTTGCTGTTCATAATTCTGTACATATTCTACACATATCTTTCTGGGCAAGCTCTTCTACAGCCATTACCTCAGTCTCCGATGATAGGCTGAAGACCTTAACATTCATATCTCAAGTCTAAATTTTTTTCATGAGTCCCAGACTAAAGAGTTCTTCATTCCCCTTCTCCACCATTTTGTTTTGACTCTATAAGTAATACATATTTATTATAGAACGCTGAAAAAGAGAAAATTACATATACACGGTGGAAATAATCACCTGAAGTAATCCCTGTTAACCCCTTGGGGTTATTTCTGCTCTAGCCTCTTGGTGCTTCTTTAAGTGGAACTGCGTTTGTAATTATTGAACGTGCTCTGGTTTCAATGTTGTGGTTAAGAGCAGAGGCTCGGAAGTCTGCCAAATACAGGTTCAAATCAAGCTCCGCTACTTTTAGTAGCTGTGTGAACTTTGGAATGTTTCTTAACCTCTCTCAGTCTGTTTCTCATCTATAAAATAAAATGGTATCACTCTGTGGGATTGCTCTGAGGATAAAATAAAATGTTTTTAAGAGAGTCAGGTTCTTGGCACATGGTAAATGCTCAGTATTTGGAAGCACTCACTTTTTTTTTTTTTTAAGATTTTATGTATTTATTTGACAGAGAGAGACACAGCGAGAGAGGGAACACAAGCAGGGGGAGTGGGAGAGGGAGAAGCAGGCTCCCTGCCGAGCGGGGAGCCCGATGCGGGGCTCGATCCCAGGACCCTGGGAGCATGACCTGAGCCGAAGGCAGACGCTTAACGACTGAGCCACCCAGGCGCCCCAGCACTCACTATTTTATATGCTGTGTATTATGTCTGTATCCTGCTAGTTTTCTTAGTTGTACTGTTGACATTTTCACATGTCAGTGCAAACTTGTTAGAGACATAGTAGCTACAAAGTAGAAACTCTTCCATGGGACAAACGATTTCTTCATATGAAATATTTAGGTTGAATCCACTTTGGGGTGTGATTAGTTATAGTGTCTTCCATATATATCATCTTCTCTCTCCTCGTTTTAATATTTACCTTTTTTCCTTCTATTTCATGAATTCATTTTGTACTGGTCAAATCTTCTCTTTCTCCCTCTAATGTACATTTTGGATGTGGCTCTTGTTGAGTTTCCCTGCAGTTGACCAATAGAATGTATACTTTCCTCATCCGATCGTGTTACATTTGACTTCCTCTTCCTTCTTGATTGAGGCCATGTTTTCGTATTCTCCTTGAATGTGCCAGAGGCTTTCAACATTGTTTTCTGGCTACTATATGAAAGCATTTGCAGAGTTCTGCTCTTTCCCTGAATGTTTATGATGACAAATTTTTCCTTGTTTCTCAATACATTTTCATTGGCCCCATGCTAGCTGTTTTTCTGTTTGTTTATTCTCAAAGGAAGAAAGATTCCCAGAATGGCTTTGTACTGGCTGTTCCCTTTGTCTGAAACGTCCTTCCCCATGGTCTTTGTGTGGCTGGCTCCTCTTTTCAGATCCCTACTTAAATGGCCTCTCCTTCGAGAAGTTTTCTTTGACTACCCAGTCTGAATCAGCTACCTGTGTAGTGGCACATCACCTTAGTTTCAATCTCTGCTTCTTCCTTCTTTGTTTATTTATTATTTACCACCTTTCACTAAAATAGAAGCTCTAGGAGGACAGTGATTTTGTCTGTCTTATTTTTTTTTTTAAGATTTTATTTATTTGACAGAGAGAGACAGCGAGAGCAGGAACACAAGCAGGGGGAGTTGGAGAGGGAGAAGCAGGCTTCCCACTGAGCAGGGAGCCCAATGCGGGACTCGATCCCAGGACCCTGGGATCATGACCTGAGCCGAAGGCAGATGCTCAACGACTGAGCCACCCAGGCGCCCCTTGTCTGTCTTATTGATTGCTTTAATGTGAGTACTCACAACCAAGTCTGGGACATATTAGTTGCTCAATAAACATTTGCAGAGTGAATGAATTAACTGTTGTCCCTCTCTGTGTGCTCTTGGGTACTAATCCAACCCCTTTCTCAGACTTTTACCTACAAGTCAGTACTGAGAGAAATAAACAACCGGAAAAAAGTAAATGAGGGGCACCTGGGTGGCTCAGTCGGTAGAGCACCCAATTCTTGGTTTTGGCTCAGGTCTTGATCTCAGGGTCCTGAGATTGAGCCCCATGTTGGGGTCTGCACTCATCCCAGAGTCTGCTTCTCTCTCTCTCCCTCCCGCTCTGCCCCTCCCCCTACTCACACACACACACACACCCTCTCTCTCTCTCAAATAAATAAATAAATAAATAAATAAAATCTTTAAAAAAAAAGAAAAGAAAAAAAATGAAGAAGACCCAAATCTTGCTTACAGAAGAATTCCAAATTTTATATGTGTGTATGTGTGTGTGTTCATATATATTCATTTTCCCCATCTATGAAATAGAACTTCATCTCCCTCCTCCCTTGAGTTTGGACTTCCTGATTCACTTCCAAAGAAATGAGTGTGGAAAAGAAAAAAATAATACCTTTACAGTGAAGAAAACTGGCAAATACTACCTGTATTAGTCAGAATAATGGCCCTGCAAAAAGGCCCACATCCTAATCCCCAGAACCTGTGACTGATAACTCTATGTGGCAAAAAGGACTTTGCAGACATGATCGAGTTGAGATGGGAAGATTACCCTGGATTATCTTGAAGGGCCCAATGTTATCACAAGGGACTATTTCTAAGAGGGATGCATGATGAGTCAGAGTCAGAAGAAGGAGTTAGGAAGATGGAAACAAGTTAGAGCTACACTCTTTGACGATGGAGGAAGGTTCCACAAGCGACAAAGTGCAAGGGGCTTCTAGAAGCTGGAAAAGGCAAGGAAACAAACTCTCCCCTGAAGCCCTGCCAACATCTTGATTTTAGACATCTGACCCCTAGGACTGTGAGACAGTCAGTTTGTGTTGTTTAAAGCCACTGAGTTTTTAGGAATTTGTCACAGCAGCAATAAGAATTGAGTACACCGTGTTTGCCGAGTGTGGCACATAGGCTTCCTTTCTGACTTGGTAGGAACTCAGAAGAGGTACTGGGGTCGGCGGTGTTTGGAAGGGGCCTCCAGTAGAAAGGAACAGCACCTTTGCCAGCTCTCAGTTGCCATGCGGATGCTGGTTTTCCTCACTCTTTTGTCTGTTTGACATTTAGTGGGAAGTTGGGGAAGGCAGCCCATTCTGTGTATCTGTCTTAAAGTTTTCCTCACCCAGTTGTACAATATATGCTCACTGTGAAGTATTTGGAAAAGTATGATCCCACTTTTCTGAAGCACTCTTAATGTTTTAAAACTCATAAGTGATTATTCCGTATGAAGATTCTCCAGTACTGGGGAGCCTGGGTGGCTCAGTTGTTTAGCGTCTGCCTTTGGCTCGGGTCATGGTCCCAGCGTCCTGGGATCAAGCCCCGCATCAGGCTCCCTGCTCAGCCAGAAGCCTGCTTTTCCCTCTCCCTCTCCCCCTGCTTTGTTCCCTCTCTCTCTCTGTCAAATAAATAAATAAAATCTTTAAAAAAAAAAAAAAAAGATTCCCCAGTACTGTAAGCACTGTGGGTCCAAACCCATATAATGGCAGTTCCCAGCACCTGTCTCCTGCTCTTTAGGCTTGGCTTTGTTTAACGATCCACCACTCACTCAGTGGCTTGAGTCAGAAACTTAGGCATCATCCTGGACTCTTCTTTTTCTTTCTCATCCCCCATATTCAGCCAGTCACCAGGTCCTATTTCTCCTTCCTAATTATTTCTCCAGTCTGCTCCTCCCCTGCCTCCCCCACTGGTCCAGCCCTCCCGTGGCAGCCATGATGATCTTTCTGAAATGTAAATCTGTTCGTATCATTTCCTTGTTTAGATCTCTTCAGCGACTCAGGTGTGACAGGGCCTTTTGTGCAGCTCCCCTCCACCTCACCGGCCTCCTCTTCTGCCTAGAGCATGCATTGCAATGTTCCCCAACATTGGAAGGTGACATAGTCCCTCATATTTCCATCCCTTTTTCTGGTATGCCTTCTCTCTCATTCTTGGCCCAACCAACTCCTGTTTATCCTTCAAGACTCAGCACAAGTATCAACTCCTCTGTGAAACTTGTATACCCCCTTGCCTCTTCCAAGCAGAATTTGGTGTCCTTTCTTATGGCTTCCTTAGCATTGACTCTCATTTCTCTGGTGGTGGTAGCAGCGATCAATGTCCCAATAAATGGTATTAATAGTTCCACTGGCAATAGTCATTATAATAGCTAACACTTATATAGCGTTTACATTGGGCCAGGTTCAAACCCTGCCTATTAATTGATCTTGTTTTCATAATAATCCCCATGAAGTAGCTACTATCATTATTCTCATTCCACAAACAAGAAATTGAGGCACAGAGAGTTTAGGTAAGTTGTCCGAGTCACACACTGATACGCATGGATACAGAGTTCAAATCCAGGAAGTTCAGCTCCAGAGTCGGTGCATTTAACCTTCTGCCTCTCCGTCTCCTTCCTTGGTTTGTGAACTCCCCAGGGAGGGGGGTTGTGACTGTCCTGTGTCACCTGTCCTACGTTCCCTTCCCTGAATGCATTCCATTAACTGCATTGCTAATCTCTGACAAACGAATACGTGGCAGATAGGTAATGGTTAACCAATTCCATGATGATCTTTTAGAGAGGGCAGCAAACGAATAAAAAGGAACGGCTCTAAGTTTGGTGCAGAGCTTCTAAATGCTACCCACGGTGTTGACCCTAAGGCCAGGCCAATTCTGCTGACTCTGGGTGTATGCATACATTCTGACTGATAGGTTCAGTGCTATAAATGAATTGGGGGCTTGAAAGGGGATGAAAGTAAGTTTTTCTCTAAAAACTTTCCACTTCTCTCCTTTTCTTATCTTTCATTTCCCTCCCTTTTCATCTTCCCAGCAAATGCCGTTGCATGGAGAGTGTTAAAAGACGATGTCAAATTTCCAAGGGTTGCTGAACCCCAGCTGGGTTATGTTCTATTTTGGGTTGCATTCGGTTCTATTTTGGGTGACAAGGACTATGGACCCATGAAATAATTCAGAGCCTTAATGAATGTGGATGCTTTTAAAAAATAGCCAGAAAACAGAGGTTTCCTTTGTCTTGCTAGTTACTGGTGTTGTGTGGTATTTCAATTCCCAATCCCCCAACACTTGTTTTTTTTTTTTAAAGACTTTATTTTTAAGCAATCTCTACACCCAATGTGGGGCTTGAACCTACAACCCCGAGATCAAGAGTCGCATGCTCTACCCACTGAGCCAGCCAGGCGCCCCATCAACACTTTTTTTAGGGGTGCCTGGGTGGCTCAGTTGGTTAAGCGTCTGCCTTTGGCCTGGGTCATGGTCCTGGGGTCCTGGGATCGAGTCCCATGTCGGGCTCCCTGCTCAGCCGGGAACTTGTTTCTCCCTCTCCCTCTGCCACTCTCCCTGCTTGTGCTCTCTCTCTCTCTCTGTCAAATAACTAAATAAAATCTTTAAAAAATACCCTTTGAAGAAAACAAAATTTTTTTTTGACCATTGCTTCATTTTGGATTGAAATGAACAGAAAAAGAGTAATACCTTTACTTTTTCGTGGAACCTCTACCCTTTGATTAGCTTAGAGTTTCCGTACCTGCCTTCAGGGTTGAACTATGGCAATTTAAAGCTTTGTGAACCTTAGACGGTCCTACCATGGGGCTCCTCTGAGAGCCCAAGGCCTTAACCTGGCATTGAAAGAAAAGAAGTGTGTCCTCCTCCCTTCTTCAGGATCTCCTTATTCACAGTATGTTATGAAACGAATTCTCCTGTGTGGTACAGGCTATAGATAGCCGGAGAGAAATCCTCTGGTGGTCTTAGCAATCTGTTTTCTGGGAAACAAAGTAACAGAGATAGCAGAGTGAATTCAAATCAAGCTTGATGTTGTTTTTGACAGGAGCTAGAGCTATGCCTAGATATACATTGTCATTTATTTTTCCTGGGCACCTTATTGAAAATACTCTTATGTAACTTTGTCTGAACTTGTCTGAGCTCAGCCACTGCCCAGAGTTGGCAGGTCTGTCAGGCTTAGCGAAGCTCCCATTTTCGGCCTTCTCAAGCTTCGATGGCTATTCGCATCAGTGGGAAGCCCCCAGAACACACTTTTCTCTCTGGGTTCCCTGAGGCACTGCTAAAATGGGTAAGGGCTCTAGGGACACAACAGCTCTTTGATCTGCAGACCCTGCAGTCTGCACTCCCATGTTACATTTATCCTTTGACCGTGTCACATGAAGGGAAAGCACTTAGATATTAGCTCTTGAGCCTACCTATTCCTACCCATTCCCCTTAAAGGTAATTCATTTACCTGATTGACACTTCTGTGGAAAAGGCGGAATGCAATACTGAATTTGGAGTTTGAGAAACCGTGTTTTTTGGCCCTGGCTCTGCCATCGGCTACCCGTTTCTTTTTCTTTCTCCTTGTTTTCCGAACAGAAATACTTTCTCCTTTCCTCAAAAAGTAATGAGGTGATATGCTGAATTACTTTATTCTCCCTGGAAGGTAGACCCTGAATCAGTTTACCTTGATTTTTGAAAGGAGTTGAAAACACAGTTACGGTTATTTGTTTTGCTAATGATAGTTGTGGCTCCCCAAATAACAGCCTACATTTCTTGAGAGAGAGAAGATTGCAGAGATAGCGTTCAACCCTCTTAAATGTAAAAAGACAGGGAATCTGATATGCAAAGGTGAGAGAGTTCCTCGAAGTTCACCTAGCACGGGAAAGAGCCAACACACGAGTATCCAGGTTTTCTGATATACTTAAGTGTCGGTTATACATCAGAAAGCTGCATTTTATCTATTTCAAGTAAAAAACAAACTTCCATACTAAAAACTATTTTGTCAGATTTTCCGTATTATACAGTGCATGTGATATATTTAATATTTACAGTTAAATTGGTACAGCCTTTATCATTATTTTTATGTATAAAATACTTCTTCTCTTGGCTACGTATTTCAAGTAGTTTCTTTTCTGTGGGTTGGATAGGGAGTAAGTATTAATCTAATGATCAGTGGGGAGTAGGGACATGGATTGAAATAGAAGGGAAACTCAACCCGGTCTGTCCTAGCCTTTCCTTTGAGTGCAATTCTGGTGTATCGTTTGGCCTTAAACATATACTTAATGACACATTTACATCCAGACACACCTCTTGCCATTAACAACATTGTTAATTCAGTTGCAGCGCACTTTCCGGCCTCAGTTATTTTGTTCTCCCTAAAACAAATTGCTAAGATCAGATTTTTTTTTCTAGCTATCTATAACCCCACGTATTCGTTTCCTCTTGGTGCTGTAACAAATTCCCACAAACTCAGTGCTTAAAACAACACAGATTTGTTATTTGACAGTTCTGGAGGTTATTGGGCTAACACCAAGATACAGGCAGGGCTGCCTTCCTTTCTGGAGATACCCATTTCTTTGCCTTTCCCAGCTTCCAGAAGCCACCTGTGTTCCTTTGCTGGAGTCTCCTTCCTCCACCTTCAGAGCCAGCAACTGTAGGTTGAGTTCTTCTCACATCTCACCCCTTAGACCTCTTCTGCTTTCTTCTAATTGAAGGACCCCTTTGATTGTATTTAGCCCAACTGGGTAATCTAGGATAATCTCTCCATCTCATAAAACTTAGTTACATCTGCAAGGTTTCTTTTGCCATGTGAGGTGACATATTCACAGGTCCCAGGGATTAGGAAGTAGATAGCTTTGGGGGAGGGACAGTATTTTGCCTATCACACCCAATATCCATGTCAGCTATTCCATGCTGTGTCTTTTTCTTCTGAGAATATTAAGATGAATGGATCTTTTTCGATTGCAAATATTATTTTTTAAAACACTCATCATTAATGCTTATCCCAATACTCCCATGTACTTCCTTTGCTTATTAAGTGAATTTCCACCCATTAAAGGTTATTTATATATATATATATATGAAATTTATAGAAGTTTTGGAAAATGCAGCAAAGAAAATAAATCACACATTATTCCACCCTATCTAAAATAAACCAGTTATTATCTTGGTATACTTCCTTTCAACTTTTTCCATGCATATATTTTACATAGTTATCATGATTATGTACAATTTTGTCTTTTTTTTTTTTTTTTAAGTAAGCTCTACACACAATGTGAGGCTTGAACTTAGCCCTGAGATCAAGAGTTGCATGTCCCACCGACTCAGCCAGCCAGGCGCCCCAGGATTTTGCTTTTCTTACAAACATGATACCGTGAACACTTTCCATACTGTTAATAGTCTTCCTAATCACCTAATGGAAAAAAAATAACATTTTTCTTATAATGTTAGTCCATATTCCTAGTAGAAAACTTAGAAAATATAGGAAAGTATAAATATGAAATAATTTCCAATCCCATTATTCAAATTTCACTACTCTTAACATTTAGGTGTATTTCATTCAGTCATTTTTTTTTCCGTCCTATTTTTTTTTTTAATAAGGCAACATTTAGACTCCTACCTTCTGTGTAGCTTTGTATCATGCTTTTCTCTAATAATAATATATTAACATTTTCCCCATGTTTTTAGTATGTATTGTTTTCAACAGTAAATTTTAAAATAAATTGTATTGCAAAATTAATATGGCCATTTTTATTTTTTTATTTTTAATTTTTTAAAAGATTTTATTTTTAAGTAATCTCTTCTCCCAGCGTGGGACTCGAACTCACACCCCGAGATCAAGAGTCGTATGCTCCTCCACTGAGCCAGCCAGGAGCCCCTGGTCATTATTTTTATTTTCTTTAATTTTTTAAAATTATTTTTGAAACTTAGAAAGTACACATGAAAAATAAGAAAATTTATATCATTTCATAATTCAGTCAGTTGATATTTGGGTCTATATACATATAAAATGTGTAGTTGATTTATAAAAATGGACTCATATTATCCATACTCTTTTGTATTTGCATTTTTCACTTAATATCACAAGGGTCTATTTTGTGCCCTCATTGATTTTCAACATCATTCTACATAGCATCACATGAGATATGCTTATAAAGTACTTTAAACTCTGTTTGAACATAATAAGCACTCAGATGTCATTTCTTGTAATCGTTGTCAGCCTCATCCTAAGAATTATTTTATTGTATGTATGTGCCAAAATTTATATTAGCTTTTTTCTCTTTGTGAATCTTTTTATCTTGAAACATCTCAAATTAACAGAAAAACTGCAAGATCGGGACCCAGGACTTTTTTTTTCCTTGAATCATTTTGGAGTAACTCACTGACACGGTGCCCATCAGTCCCAAATTCTCTAGAGTATAATTCCTATAAATGAGAACATTCTCCCATATAACCTCAATTCAACCATCAAAATCAGGAAATGAACATTAATACATTACTACATTCTAATCAAGTCTATTCAAATTTTTCCAATTATCCCCAAAGTGTTCTTGATAGCAGAAAGCTCCAGTTCAGAGTCACGCATTGCATTTAATTGTGATGTCTCTTTGGTTTTCTTCCATCTGGAACACTTAACTCAGTCTTTCCTCGATTTTCATGACCTTGACACTTTTGGAGGCTATAGAGGCAGGTTATTCTGTAGAATGTTTTTCAGTTTGGGTTGGTCTCAGTGGTTCTTCATGATTATATTCAGGTCTTGATTCTTTGGGAGGAATTGCACGGTAATGATGCTGTATTCTCATTGCATCCTGTCAGGTGACACGTGGTTTTGATTTGCCCATATTGATGATGTTAGGTTGATTAAGGTGGTGTCTGTTAGCTTCTCTGTAAAATTAGGTTTTCAGCTTGTTCTCATCAGTGCTATTTTGGGGAAGGGTATTGGGAGGATGTTGAGGCTCTGTAAATAATCTTGTTCCTCAGCAAACTTTTAATATTTCATTTATTTATTTTTATCAGTATGTAGTCCTAGGTTCCCAATTTAATCGAAGAATTATAAGCTGTTATTTCTTTTGATGCCACATGGCCCCAGATTCGGCCAGTAGGAGCCCATTCAGGTTGGTTTCTATGTCCTTTTGACATGTTTCCATCATTCTTCCTTGCATTTTGAGTTATCTTTTACTTTCTGAGCGCTTCCTTAGGTTATGGTTCATCTTGGACTTTCTCTGCCTTAGCCCTGGAATCGGCCATCCTGGTTCCTTTTCATGGAGAATGGTATCTAGAGCTGAAATCTGCATGCTCACGTGTGTTCATTCTTTTGGGGTATTGCTGTCCCCAGGCCCTTTCAGTGGACAGAGCTAGGAAATGTATGTATATATATTTATACACATATATATACATATACATCTATATTTCAATATCTTTATATATTGAAAACCATGAGTTCTCACCAATACCTCAAGTTTCAGTCCAACGCCATGGAGCTCATTCTAGATTTCTCCCTTTCCATGTTTTCACCCCCTTCGTCTCTAACATTGAGAAACAAACCTGTGTCTCATTATTTGACCAATGCCCCTGGACGCAGTAGGTAGTCAGTACCCTACTGATGCATCCTTGCCCTTTCCCTCCTCAAATGTTGGCCTGCGACAGTCCCTGCCTGGCTGTGGTGCTGTCCACCCGCACGAATATTCTCCTCATTTGGTTTGGAGCTCAACTCACCGTGTCAGGCCCCCAGCAATACCACAGGGACCCTCATCCCTTGAAGCCCCCAAAAGGGCTTCCTCTGCCTCCCACCCCCTTGCCTAGGCCAAGAGGCCTTCTTTGCTTTACCCTAACTAATAATGGCTTTTAGACTAAACTCTTCAGGAAGGAGAAGGGAATGAACATTCTCTCTATTTTTTTTAAGGATTTTATTTGTTTGACAGAGAGAGAGAGACAGTGAGAGAGGGAACACAAGCAGCAGGAGTGGGAGAGGGAGAAGCCAACTTCCTGCTGAGCAGGGAGCCTGATGCGGGGCTTGATCCCAGGACCCTGGGACCATGACCTGAACCAAAGGCAGACAATGACTGAGCCACCCAGGTGCCCTGAATGTTCTCTATATTTTGACTTTTAAGTTATTGTCATGTTTTTCCTTAAAAACATAATTTGTAATGATCACTACCCTCCTATTGAATGGTTAGTTACCTCACATACGTCTTGTTGTTGTTCTTCTAAATAACACTTTCCTGCCATCAACATCCATATTTTCTTCATTATATTTGATGATTATTTGCTTCTCAACTTGAGTACTTTTCTTTAGATGAATATCAATTAGCTTATTGGTTTATTATTGCTGATTTCACTTTTACTTAATTATAGAATAAGCTGTCTGAAAAAGAGGCCGTTGGGAGTAGGATGGTTTTTCAGATAATTACGGTATAATTTGTAGAGTAAAAGGCGAAAGATTTATGCGTTTTGAAGAGAAACCGGAGTATAATTTGTAGAGTCACTACTGCTTTCTCATAATAATCATTCTAAAATGGAGATTATTTAAAAACCTGTTGCATAGTAACCTTTCCCCGGTTATTTAAGGTTGGGGTCCTGAGTTCAAGAAGTCTGATTTCCTTAGCATGGCATAGAGAGCCCTTCGTATTGGGCTCCAAACCACCTTTCCAACCCTACTTCCTGCCACTTCTCAATTCAGCACCCCATGCTGTTGCTGCACCCCATTTTTTGTCCTTCCCCAAATGTACCATATTCTTTCATATTTCTGTGATACTGTTGGATTACCCAACAGGTAGGTTAAGCACATACTTAGAGCACCAACCAGGCATAGGTCCCAAACAATGAGGGGAGAAAAAGAGTATATGATATCTCACGAGCATCTGATTTGCTGTCATCAAAGACATTAGATCGTTGTTGGATTTATATTTTGAAATACATATGAGAGAGTTACCATGGCCTTTTCTGCGATGAAAGCCTCTTGAGGTTTATTCAAGACGTTTTCTGTGCCTGTGGTCTTGCTGGGTCTGTGAACTCTGCTCCCTGCCCCCAACAGAATGACATGATCTTCCATCCCACAGCATTTGGCTGGACACCTGTCATATTACAGAGCACATGGTGTAATAATTACTTTTCTTAGTAGTCTCTCCTAACTGGACTATGAAGTCCACAAGGAAAATGAGATGTTCCTATCAAGCCATCCCTTTCCTGCATCTAACGCAGTGACTGATGCAAAGTAGAGATTCATTAAATGTTGTCCAACTGAATCATTTATTGTCCTGTCTATGGATGCAGATGGTGGCCCTTGTAGGAGAGATGAAATGTTCTCTCTTAAACTACAGGACACCTGATTCATGAGCATCTGTTAGGATAGAATTTGACATGTCCAAGAAGGTCAGTTTTGTTAGTTCGTCAGACTGCTCAGGGAATAGGCAGTGCTCAGAAATTGGCAATCTGAGAAAGCCAGAAGATACTCACGCCACAGGCGGGTCTACTGGTGGTGTTTCCTTCTCGCTTGCCCAGTGTTCTAACAATCAGGATACATCTTTAGAATTTTTTAGATTTATTCTTGTATATACATGTTTATCCAATTGCATTGGTTCTTTAAAAATCAAAGAACTGGGCGCCTGGGTGGCTCAGTCGGTTAAGCGTCTGCCTTCAGCTCGGGTCATGATCCCGGGGTCCTGGGATGGAGTCCTGCATCGGGCTCCTTGTTCTGCGGGGAGCCTGCTTCTCCCTCTGCCTCTGCTTCTCTCTCTCTCTCTCTGTCTCTTATGAATAAAGAAATAAAATCTTTTAAAACAATCAAAATCAAAGAACCTTTTCAGTTAGATCTGGACCAGAGGTGCAAGCACCTTCTGATCTGTTCACTAGAGGTAGTTTAAGGTGGGAAAGATGTGGGAACTTCTCTTGTTGGATGGAATTCCACATGACCACTAGCTTTTGTACTGCATAAACATCATTTATCTATGGGCTACCGCAGTCACAGCATGGCTTAACTTGTTCCTGTCCTAGAATTTCAGTTCTGCCCCAGACTAAAGAAAGAGTCTAAAGATCCTCTTTTGAGCGTGGAGCCATCTGAGTAGAATGTCTTCCAACAGCAGTGGTTCCCAGATGCCATTTAGTACACGGAAGCTGGTTTGTTGTGGTTATTGTTACATGTTTGAAATAAAAAAAGAAAAACACAATTTAGTGATTTTTTTTCTCTTCCAGAAAGCTAAATCTATTGAGTATAAAGAGCCATCCTTTTTTCTGAGACTGCCCTTCACTTTGATGGCTAAAAAGTCCTCTTGCCCTTTCTGTAATGAAATGATGGCAATAAGAGGTTGTGTACCCTTATTATCTAAAAACCTTAAGGCAAGATATGCTTCAGAATTTAGGTTCTTTTTGGATTTTGTACAGGTAATAATATGCATGTATTGTATATTATATAACAGCCCCCCTCCCCAAAAAACAGCCCCAGCCAGGACTGAATTGATACCCCATAATCAGTTTCAGTAATATTTCTGCAGTGAAATGTAAGAATATTTATACCAAGTTAGACAGAAAAAGCCTGTGGATAGCCTCACATTCATTCAGGTCAGGCTTTACTGCCAGATGAGTTCAGGTCAGTTCACATTTTGCTGCCAAATGAATTACAGGCAAGAAAAAAAAGGGCAGGGGGAGCATCTGATTTCCAATTGTTTGGATTTTTGAATTGTGGGTAAGGGGTCATGCATTTATAGTTGCCTTTTAAACTTTCTTACTTTGCAAAATAAATTTGGCTACCCTTTGTAGGACCCGAAGATGTTTTTGAGATTTCACTGGTCCGCAAAAATCCAAGAGCATAGAAAGACACGCCCTTGAAAGCTACTGAAGTGAGGATAGCTTTACTTTTCTACTCATCCCTATCCAGTGATAATGTCATCTTTGAATGCTGGAAGATTCCTCAAGTATACTTCTAATCAAAGTAAGTTGATATTAAGTTTGTCTTGTAGCAATTTTAGGAGACTGGAGCAGGAGAGAAGTTTGTAGCAGAAAACCACCCGTGACTCCCAGTGATAGCTTGGGATTCTCTGATAGGAATTGGTTATAGCCTGAAAGATCCTATTGAATGCATCTGTTTGGCCAAATAGATAATTGAACCTTAGACCCTGGAGATAAGGTTGTGTTGGGGAAGGGCACCAGCAAATAACTATGTAAACTTAGGTTAACTGATGAATTTTTGGCATTTGTGGTTGAAGTTCCTATCCATCAGATGGGGCTAAAAATTTCCGTCTTGCAAGTTTAAAACAAGTTAGCAGCCATGAAAGCACTTTGACAGTAAAGACCACTTTAACGTGTAAAACTGGTATTTTGAGGAGTAATTTCATAGCTACTGTATATTACCCTTCATACTACATGGTCCAATCTGGCTTCCGGATGGAGAGGTGATTTGACCTCTTTGTTCTATATGATCTTTAAAGGTTCTCTTTTCTAGCATTCTAAAAGGATGGATTATCTAAGTAAGAAGTCTAAAAGTAATAGAATCAAAGCAACACAGCTACTTAATTCTCCTCCTACCAAATCTGTCCATTGTGTGGGCTTGGTAAAACAAATATTATATCTAGCTGTGCTATAATTTGGCTCTTGCATGCTTACAAACAGCATTTCTCTGTTAACCAAGGTGCCAGTTATTGACTTATTGCCCTTCAGCTGCAAATTCATCCTTTTTGTCTGCTCTGGGAACATGGACCTGAGCCCTTTAAATATTTGTTTCCTTTACACCTGGCATTGAAGTTTTGTTAGTAGAGCGTGCTGGGAAGGCATACCAGGAGGAGAGGGTTTTGCTTCCTGGTTCCTGTGTGCTTGCTCGCAGACTGTTCCTACAACTCCGGTTCTTCTTTAGAGCTTAACTTCTTCACCCAATGGTCAGGAGCTTTTCCCGGTGCCCCCTTAGGCAGCTTTGTAGCAGAGTGCTTCTGATAAGACACTTTCCGGAGGGTACATTTGGGGCATGTTCCAAAGGGTGAGTCTCAGAAAGTTCTACAGGATGGGTTTCTGGCCAGTTTCAGAAGATGGTCACCACGGCATCTTCTCTACCCTCTAGTGAGCCACAATTCTGCCCTCTCCAGATAAGGTCTGGATCTCCATCTGGGTGCGGGGCGCTCCTTTGGACACTTAGACACTATTGCAGCCCTGGGGGAGGGATCTCTTCCTTGGGTGCTCTGTCTCAGCTTTACGGAGAGTAGTTGTTCCTGATACCTACGATTCCTGTATTTTTTTTTTTTTTTTAGAATTTTCTTTACTTACCACTAGGCAGTTGCTCATCGCTCCAATTTTCTGTGATTCTAATTCTGTCGTAGTTAATTATTCCTTAGGTGAAACTCTCCCGGTTCGAATTCCTGTTTGGTTTCTCTCTCCTGATTAGGCCTAGGCAGATACGAGCAGTTGAAGGCCCTTAGGAGCCACCATGCATCACTTACTTGCAAGGCAATTCTTAAGAGATGATACCATTGTGCCTGCAGTTGAAAAAATTAAGACCGTGCATTTCAAACAGTATTCAGGGAAATATCTTAAAATACCATAAAGTTGAAACGTTCTTCCGGTGCAGTTGTCTCTCCCCTCTCTCTCTCTATGTCCCCTGCCTTAACTCGTATCTGTTGTTACACTTCTCCTCCCCTTCTCTCCCTATTCGCCTGATTCAACTCTTTCTAATTTCAGCTTTGCCTTTAATAAGCTGTCATGTCTCAATGTCTATCTTGTTGAGGCAGAGATAATGAAAGATCATAAGTTAATGAAATTAGGACATGAAAGTGCTTTGTAATTGGTAGGGCATCATACAAAAGTAAGGTGTGACTACTTGCGTTTATTAAATAGTTTTCTCTTCCATGTGTTGAATTTTTAGGTTACATCTTATTTTAAAAGCTGTAAGGAGCCTGCAAGGGGACTTACAACCTAATAATACAGATATAGAAATACATATAATTATTAGATGAGGCAGAATGTGCTGGGTGCTAAAATTGGGGAACATATAGGATTATGGGAGCCCTGACAATTATGATTTAATTTTGGCCTGAGAATTGGTGTTTTAGTTCCAAGGAGAGCCACCTAATCTTGAAGGATCTAAAGCTGCCATTTGATAAATTTCTGTGCTACCAGTGGGCCTTGTGCTGGGCACTTTACATATATTATCATATTTAGTCTTTAAATTTATTCTTATAATCTTAAATTATTATGTCTTGGACTCATTTTTTAAATATTTGGCTCGAGGACAGATTTTTATTCATTTGTTTTGTTTTGTTTTGTTTTAACTGAAAGCCCCTTCCACTTATATGTGAGTAGTCAGTGGCAGTCAAAGTCTTCACGATAGAAAATTTTACTTTTTGATTGCAGCATTTCAGGTATATTCCATTTTTGTATCTATCCCTGGATACCTGCATTTGAAAAATTGGTCAAATGCTTTCACCTTAGAACAAGGGTAGGGCGCCTGGGTGGCTCAGATGGTTAAGCGTCTGCCTTCGGCTCAGGTCATGATCCCAGCGTCCTGGGATCGAGTCCTGCATCGGGCTCCCTGCTCCTTGGGAGCCTGCTTCTCCCTCTGCCTCTCTCTCTCTCTGTCTCTCATGAATAAGTAAATAAAATCTTTAAAAAAAAAAACAAAAAACAAGGGTAGACAGAAGGATTCTCTATAATCTCTATATTGAAATAGGGAAATGATTTGTTTAAAAATTACTCTCCCTTGTTTGTCAGTAGATAGTGTGTCAGTGGGCATAGTACATTCTAGGGGATGACATGGTTGACTACGGGAAGAAACGTAGCATACCATTTAAATTAGAGATGCGTGCTCTTTGAATACCAAGTGTTCTGTCAAATCACAGGACGAGTGCATCTCCCAGTGGAAGATGTTGCAAAGTGCAAGTGACTCTGAGTTCTTCCGAAAGCGCTTGTCTTCATTGCTTGGCTTCTGCGAGATGCCCACCAAAGATAATTCATCTTTCCGTTAGGAAGTCAGGAGAGCTACACAGAGTCATTAGAAACCCCTTCTCCAGTTTTGAATTCTTTGGGATGAGCTGTGCATTCTTTCTTTGTCAGTTTGCAGACAAGATAGAAGCTTCCTGTTTCTCTGGCAAACAAAATATGTGAGGATAGCATGTGCAGTCTTAAGAAATCGCTCCTAACCCATCAGTGCTTTCTGAAGGATGATGTGTATGCTACTGTAGGTATGCAGACGCCTGTCAGGACGCAGACCTGAACTTTCAATTTGAATAGTTGTGTTATTTTTTTTAAATGCTATTAGAAAAAAAAAAAAAGCCTGGTGTATCAAACCCATGATTTCATGAATATTATTGCTGAAGTCAAGACTAGAGCGGGTTACAACATCTTATCCAGACCAACTGAATTACTAGTGCAGTGCTCAGGCATGCCCAAGAATGCGTGGCTACAATCTTTTTAGGGTTAGAGCAAAACTTGACATCTAGAAAATGCTAACTTTGAAATATCAAGTATTTATAGTGTATGTAATTGTGAATTGGAACCAGGCCTGTGCTCTTTTTTTGTTGTGGTGGTGGGTTTTTTTTTTTTTTTTTCCTATTTTGTTGTTGAACTAACATGGATCAATGGATAAAATGGAATTTTGAAAACGTAAAGGTGCCAGACTGTGAGGGAAATGCTAATACGCAGGCATGATTTTGAGGAAATTTGAGATACGAAGACCTCATTTAATAATTGCCTGAACCATCTACTATTTGATGTAAAAGGACCAGCTGCAAAGAAAACAACTATCACACCAATATGATGAAATTTGAAATTTATATTTTAGTAAGCACGATGAGAATGAGCTTCTTTTAAAAAAAAATATTTATTTATTCAACAGAGAGAGAGAGCACAAGCAGGGGGAGCAGCAGACAGGGTGGGGGGACAGGCTCCCCGCTGAGCCGAGAGCCCGACGCGGGGCTCGATCCCAGGACCCCGGGATCACGACCTGAGCTGAAGGCAGCTGCTTAACAACTGAGCCACACAGGCGCCCCGAGAATGAACTTCTTTCCTCGCATGTCTTATGTTTGGAGACACACATTCTGACACGTGTTATTTTGAAACCCACAGGGTGTTGTACGCAACCAACCCCAGAGGTTCTTCCAAAGGTTAAACATAGTTACTATATGTTCCAGAAATTCCACTTCTAAGTATATACCCCGAAGAATTGAAAGCTGGTGGTCACAGTAGCACAAGAGCCTAAAGGGGGAAACAGCTCGGATGTTTATCAGCGGATGAATGAATAAACAAAATGTTTCCTACAATGGAATATTTAGCCATCAACAGGAATGAACATTATACTCGGTGAAAGAACTTGGCACAAAGGATCACATAGTGTATGATTCCATTTATGTGAAATATCAAAATAGATAAATCCATAGAGACAGAATACCTGTTGGTGGTTGCCAGGGGCTGTGGGAGAGAGGAGAACAAGGGGCAACAGCTTAACCGATATTGGTTTTTGTTTGGGAGTAATGAAAATACTTGGGGACAAGAGAGGTAGCGATTGCCCAACATTAGGAATGCACTGGATGTCACTGAATTCTTTAGCTTAAAACTGTTAATTTTCGGGGCACCTGGCTGGCTCAGTTGGTAGAGCACATGACTCTTGATCTCGAGATCATAAATTCAAGCCCCATGTTGGGCGCAGAGCTTACTTTTAAAAAAATTGTTAATTTTATGTGATGTGAATTTCACTTCAATTAAAAAAAAAAAAAAAGAACCTGCCCCAGAGTGTGGTAAGTGTGGCACTGTGTGGGGAATAGGATGATGTGTTGTGTGCAAGCATTTCTCATTTTAGGAGTTACGCATCTATTTTTATAGCTGTCTTCTCATTATTGTAAGATATAGCAGTTTGCCATTTGCAGTAATAAGTAGAAAGTTTTCCTTTGAAGACAAGTGTAAATTTAAAAGGGCCAATTTAAAAAAAGAATAATAATAAAGGTGTTACTGAGATGCGACAAATAATGGTAATTCACAGCTGTGTGTAGAATTGGAAACTTTAAGAAATGTTATATTCCATGTTTAAGCCAATTAATTTTTATTGTGTATACTGGGTCCTGGCTGCTATTCATCAAAGGTGAAGATTCAAGACTTTTTTTTTTTGCCTTGGATACTTTTAACCTAATAAAGGAGATAAGCTACATTGATAAATAATTCTAGGAAGAGGCTAAATGTGCCAAGTGCTAAAACTGAGAACCAGCAGACTGAGATCAAGACCAGGTGACCAGTCCCAGTGAAGAAAATGCTAGAATATATCTGGAGAACATGAACTGAGAAATTTGCTTTTGCCATTAGGAACAAGGAACAGAGGTAATTAATAAATGCAGCTGACAGTATTCGAGTTTCATCTATTAATTATTAGTAATTATTAACTTTGCGGTCATCCTGGGCTCCCTTCTCCCCAACGATCCCACATTTAAAGATAGCAGAGTGGAGGGCTTACATACTGGACCCCAGAGCTAGACTGCCTGTGGACGAATTCCAGCCCCAACATTTACCCCCTGTATAACTTTAGTCATGTCACTGGACTTTGCTGGGCCTTAGTTTCCTCTTCTGTAAAATGGAGATATTTTTAAAAAATGCTTTATTTATTTATTTGAGAGAGAGAGAGCGTGTCTGCAAATGAGTGGGGGGGATGGTAGAGGGGGAAGCAGACTCCCCACTGAGCAGGGAGCCCGATGTGGGATGTGGGGCTCCATCCCGGGACCCTGAGATCCTGACCTGAGCCCAAGGTAGATGCTTAACCAACTGAGCCACCCAGGCGCCCCTGTAAAATGGAGATATTAATAGTACCTACAGTACATAGTCACAGTGAAGAGTAAGTCAGCTAAGCGAGTAAATGGGTAAAGCATTTAGAAGGCCACTCGTTCCATGTTATGTGGCCCACAAACATTAGCCACTGTCGTCATTTCCTGCCCATTCCATCTGCTAAAAAATCTTTTTGAATCACCCCCCGACCCCCACTACTCCTGCTTAGTTTAAGACTTGATGTTGTTACAGTTGATTGTAGCTGTGCCTTAACTAGTTGGACCTCCCCCGCCCCACCCTTCCCTCTGTCTCGCTTGACTGCCTGACACCTTCTTGCTCAGGCTTAGCACTCAGCTCAGGGGTCCCCTCTGTGAAACTTGCCCTGACTCCCTGGCCGAGCCCAGTGCAGGCTCTCAGGCTGCCCGCATACGTTCATATGACCTTGAGCAGGCCTCCTCTGCAGCGCATCTCACACAGTACTGTGACTGTACTTGATATTCCCTGGGCTGTGAGCACCTTGAGGGGTGGGGATCTGGGCTTAGACTGGGGTTTGAATTTCTAGCTGAAATACAACACTTGTTACAAAGTAGATGCTTATTAATGTATGGGTGGATGAATGAATTGCCTCTGCCTGGGGAAAGCTAGCTTTTACAGCCTTGATTTTGCAAGCTGAGGGAGCACACATAAGGCTAAATAAGAACAGTGTGTGTTAAGGGCCACAAGAATTCAGAAAAGGGCATTTGGTGGGTGTTAGACAAATCAAATTAGGCTTCAACAGGCAGAGTTAGAGGGGCGCCTGGGTGGCTCGGTCGGTTAAGCGTCTGCCTTCGGCTCAGGTCATGATCCGGGGTCCTGGGATCAAGCCCTGTGTTGGGGCTCTCTGCTCAGTGGGGAGTCTGCTTCTCCCTCTCTCTCTCTCTTCCTCCCCCGCTCATGCTCCCTCCCTCTCTTTATCTCTCTCTAAGAAAGAAAATCTTTTTAAAAAAAGGTAGAACTTGATTTGGAACTTAAGAACATGCAGAAGTTGGGGCCCCTGGCTGGCTCAGTAGGTGGAGCATGTGCCTCTTGATCTTGGGGTCATGGGGTCAAGCCCCATGTTGGGTGCAGAGATTCCTTAAAATCTTAAAAAGAAATAAAGAGGAGCAGGCAGAACTTGTGTGAACAGAGGAACATATTTTAGGCAGGGGGAATGTTTTGTGAGTTGAATAGATGATAAGCGAATAAAAAACCCAAAAACATGTAGCATCTCCCAAAGAGAAGAGAGCAGCCTAATGAGGGTGTGTGTGTGCAGGGTGAGGCGAGGGACGCACAAGCAGATCCCAGCCTAACAATGGTGTGTGTCCTGAAGGTTTAGTTTATTTACAAATTGTTTGCACGATGGTGAAGTTTCTGGCCGTGCCCAAAATATTGTATTGAACCTACTTAAGTAGCTGATCTGTCCCACGGACAGTACTCGCCTGAGCTCCAGGGCCTAGGAGCAGGGCGTCAGGAAAGGCGTGACGGGTTCTGGGCTGGAAGACGCGGAGTAGTAGAGGAAGTGGGGCTTGGTTATTCTTCTACAACCTTCTCTGCACGCTTATCGATACCTCGGTTTCTCTTTCTCTATCTCTAGACAGAGTTGCTCTAGCCCCCCAGCTTCCCCCATCCCCCAACTTCCTTCATAGAGCACCCCACCCGAGTTTGCAAAGACTCCAGAAGGTTCTCACCACCAGCCTTTCCCCATTCCCTGAGGGCAACAGCTCTTTGCTATTTGAAGAAACTTGACTGAACTCATTCACACCAGTGTGAGAATAACTGACAGCCACCTTATCCTGGCAGCTCTCCTTATTATCATTTTAACAGGATTCTCTTTTAGCTCAAATGAATGCGTACTTGATGGAATTTCTGGCAGTGGTACACAGCAAACAACGAGAGGGAGAGAATAAGTGAAGGTGCAAACATCAGAGGGAGAGAAAGCTTGTTGGCACTATAGGAGAAGATATTTTGGGACAGGGAAAGCCTTTGCTAATTTCCCTTTCTGCTCTAATCCCTCCTCTATATATTTTTGGTATATTCTTCTCTTGAATCCACAGCAACTGTAAGCTGCATTAAAAAAAAAAAAAAAAAAATTACAGCTCCCATGGCAGTTCTTGGCTAAAGAGATTCTGTGTTTTCCAGTTGTGTGCAAATCTGGGACAACCCGTAATGGGAAATAAGGTTAAATAAGTAAGGAAGAGCTGGGGTGGAGGGAACCTTGAATGTGGAGTCTACAAATCCATCCACACAAGTAAGGAGTCATAGAAGGTTTTTGAATAGAGGATTGAGATGGTTCAAGCAAGACGGAGGGCATAATTCATTCTGAGTTTTGGATTAGTAATGACGGGGTGTCAAGTTCACTCTTGGCTCTTGTGAGTAGTCAATACAGAATCCTACTTTTTTGCTACCCTTTTTTCATTGTTCTGGGACTTCTTCCGTTAACTGTCGGTGTCTGAATCCCTGCCTATCTGACTGTCCTGTGTGGGTTCCGAGCTGATCTTTCTCTTTCCGACTCAGGATCCTAGAGACTTTTATGACTCTTGTGTTTCCAACTAGCCCATGGGGACCTATACACTGTGTTTCTTGGTCCCAGCAGCAAAATTCAAGTGCAGTGTTAGCAAAACACGGCTCCCTTTTATAAGACCATATTACTTTCATTTAAATAAAAACCTCCAGCCTTTGTACCCCGGAACACTCCCCCAGATAGCGGTTAATGATCTGTATCAGTTAGCCCGTCCCCGCGGCAGGAGCCTCCACCCCCTCTACCCAGCGCTAAGCAGATGCTACAGTGTGTTGTGAATATGCTCTTCCCTGTGGGGAACTCCATTGTCTTTTATTCTTTTTATTACTCATTATGTTGCTATCCTTGATACTTCTACTCCGCCGGTTTGCATAAATGGGAAGGCCAGGAAACGGCATGAGAAAAGGATTTGAGGCCTTTCCTTCAGCCTCAATTATAATTCTCATATTGGAACAGAAGATTCATAGATCTTTCATCAAATATATATATATTTCTCTATTTTGAAAGTTACAGGGCCTTGTTAGCATCGGGCCCTCCTGTGCCTCATTTGTGTATTTTACTCTTGACTGCTTGCTGTGCCATTTGAGTGACTAGGTATTGGTGATGTACAGTGCCTTGCTTGGTTGAACTCGCTATTTTATTTTTTCGTTCAATCTAGTGGAGCAGTTATTGTCAAAATTGGATTTGGGGGCTTACTTTTTCAACATCACTGGCTACAATAATTGAAGAGGATCTACCAGTCCAAAGAAGATGCTTTTATCCTTCTCAATTAGCAGTCTGTAGAAATTATTGGTTTTAGGAGATGCTGCTTCATATTTCAGTGTTCTGGTCTAGGTGGTGAACCAGTGAAACGCGTTTCTTCAGTGTTTAGTTTCACCAGGACTACCTTGCTTAGACAAATGATGATCGGCATTGCCCTTCCTTACTGTAGCCTAAGGGTCTGGTTGGCTCGGTTTAGTTCAGCCGTCACTTCCTGAGCCATTCACCCCTCCGTCCATCCATCCTAAAGTTGTTGTTCGCCTGCTGTTCTGGGCATCCTGCTAGGCACACACGGGGTCCATCAGAGAGACATCAAAAGGAGCCGTTTAGGTATTTAGGTATACTGTTTGAGATTGTAGCCTTTCATTTATTTCTTACCATTCATAACTTAGTTCAGGAAGGATAAGGCCCTTTCACAGTTTCTTGTTTCCTTATCACCCCAAAACAGCTTAGTCTTGGAGGAGAGAAAACCGACCTCTGCCAAACTTGATTTCACCAAAATCGCCTCCTACGATTGGGCTCCTGCGTGACGGGCACCGAGACGGGTAGAATAAAAACGTAAGGAGGACCCAGAGGCAGCTCTCCGGAGTTTATAGTCTAGTTTATAGTTTATAGAAACCGTTACGATCCAAAGTGACCAGGACCTATAATATTCAGAGTGTCATGGGGGTTTAGAAAACCTAGCAACGGAGGCCGCTAAGGGATGTGAGGGGAGGTCTCATGGAAGGAGATATACTTGAACACTTACTCGAGTATGACTAGAAATTGGCTTGGTAGACAAGGAGAGCAGGGAATTGCAAGTGGGGAGAGTGTCCTAGGAAAAACTACTGAGGCCTGAGGGAGTATGGCACGTTAGAGGTCTATGCCAGGAAATGCCACCTGAGGGATAAAAGGAAGCTCTGAGAATTGTCACTGGGAGGGTCTTTCTGGCAAAGGTACAGGTCGATGATTCTGCAACTTTAATCAGATATCATTCTATGTCTCTCGTGACGTAGTCCTCTTTTTCCTCCAGCCTTTTACTGACTTCCTCGTAAAGTAACTCCATGGTGGTGTTGAGGAGTCATATTTGCGGGGGGTTTTTTTTTCCCCTCAAATAAATATTAATACAATAGAGGGGTGACTAATGGACATCAAATTAGGTGTCAGGGGACCTGGATTCTTGTTTTCCAGCTCTCTCAGCAGCTATGTCACTTAGAAACTTGCTTTCTATAAAATGGGAATTTTCAAATGGGAATATTAACACCTGCACTGCCAACCTCAGAGTCCGGGTGAAAGGAAAATGAGACTCTTAAAAATTAAAAGGAACAGTACACTTTTTTATTTGGAATTCTGCTAGCTCAGGCTGTCTGTCACCTGACACTTAAGACAAGTAAAATACTTCATGGAGTATCTGGATACGAAAATTAGGTTGAAAGGAAGTTGACAAATAGGAATATTCTTACTTCCTCATTAACTCCCTACGTCGGCCCTTCTGTCTGTGGAATGTCATTTCCCTTATTTCTGTGTTTCTTCACTCACATGATAAAATCTCCTTCTTCCCCATGGTCTGTCATGTGTATCTTCACCCATTTTAGATTCTCACAGTAGCTATTAAATAGTAATAGATTTAAGACTTAGGCTGCTGGAGCGCCTGGCTGGCTCAGTCGGTGAAGCGTCTGACTCTTGATCTCGGCTCAGGTCATGATCTCAGGGTCGTGAGATCGAGCCCCGCATCGAGCACCATGCTTGTCCCTCTCCCTCTGCTCCTCCCTGTACTCTCTCTCTCTCTCAAATAAATAAATGAATAAATGAGTAAATAAATAAATAAATAAATAATTTTAAAAAAAGACTTAGGCTAGTAAAATATGAGTTGGTATATTTCATAGTCAACCTTGAATAATTTATATCCATCAGGTAGTTTGAATTACTCATGAATTACCCTCAGTTGTTTGTGTTACCATATAGTGGAAGGACCCACACTTTGTTACATTTCAGGGATATATGAAAAGGTTGTGATTCATTCCAGTAAGAATGGCAAGTTAGGAAACTTTTATGGCCTTCTGCTTTTTTTGTTGTTGTTGTTGTTTTGTTCTTTGTTTCCCTTTGCTCCGGAGGTCTTCCTACATGACAGTACAGGTAGAGTTATCAGTAACAGGAAAAAGCTTTTCTTCCCCCTTTGACCCCACCTTTCCCACTAGATTGAGTGGTGAGACTACTGGAATCTGGACTAAAAGGAACTTCTGGGCTGTAGGAATACGAGCAATTGCTCTCGGTATAAATCCCCCTGACCAACCCTTGTTTAGATCAGTGGTTTTCAAAATCTGTCATCCAAGGACATTTCTGCATGACTGAAAACTCTCTAAACCACTCAAGTCCTCCTGCTCTGAACCATCTTAACATACGGCAGAAGGAAGGAGAGTCCAGTGCGGCTATGGATGAGATAACACAATGAGGCTATTTTAAATGGTATGTAAGTGCATTATTTATATAAAATTAGATTAATATAGACCCTGTCATCAAAATCACTAATACTCTAAGAGATTTACTGTGCACTCCCAGGAGGTAGTTATTCTCCTCCTTTCTCCTCTTCTAGATGAGCTCGTGCATGTAAATGTGTATGTGAATTTGGATTAAATACCTATTCTAGTTCAAACTATAATATAAAATGGTGATTGCTTTTTTTTCTGCCAGGCTTGGGGGAAATATTCTGGCAATTGTTCTGTTTTCCACAAAATTAAGTGAGGAAATGGTCTGGTTTATTTTTCTCTTTGTTTTAAAGTCTACGATACCATTGATACATAGTTTAAAAACATTCTTCTGAGGACCTCGTGGATTAAATCATTTTTATGTCCCCTAAGTACTGCCGTTTTTTGAAGAATTCTTGAGAAAAGTGTGGCCCATATCCAAAATCACATTCTCCTTTTTTTTTCTGTATTCGAATTTTTTCCTTATAAGTTAATGGAAAGGGAAGTGGTCAGTTTTTGCACTCAATAAACAAGAAAAAAGGTGTAGACAGCTTTTATCTGGGACATTTTTAAGTCATTGAATGAATATTTTCAAGTATTAACCGCTTTTTGAAATTATTGGCAGATTCCTCTTAACCCACTTTAACATAAAATCGTTGAATAAGATGAAAAGATTTTTTTATTGTCTACATAAAAGAAAGCTCCATGGTTTTTGCATCATTGCAAAATCTAAGAGATTATGCATACATAAAAAGGTTGAGACAAAGCTGAATGCTAAATGCCAACATCAACGAAAGCTTGTCTGAGTATTTGACGCTGAGCATAATGGGGTGTGGTTCCACAGGGAGAGAACACTCAATATTTACACCCCCAGGACTTGTTTCTGTGGTAAAGCTTCTTGTCCTAGATTCATCTCCCAGCTAACACTACTACCCCCCACCTTTTAAACATCCCCCCCCCCTTACACATGGATTTTCTCCCTTAAACCTCATGAGATGCTAAACCTTCCGGATCTAATGCCCTGCCCTCACTCTCTCTCCCATCTCTTTCCGTGGTCTTCATGCATTCTTTTTGTTTATTGTATGCACCTTCAGGTGAATTCTCTCGGTTTACTGCAGATAGTAAAACACAAGTACAGCACCCCCCCAAGCCCCCTTACAGCTCTTTTTTTTTTCCCCTCAAAGATCACACCTCCATAATTAAGCTATTCTGTTGGTATCCCTTTCTCATCAATTTTCTGGAATTTTCAAACGGGAGCCGTGAGGTATATAACCAGCATTGTTACATGGTAATGCAGAGTTGCTGTCCAATGCAGATAGGGTTCACTTCACAGTTCATAGCCTTTTTTTTTCAGGCTTGAGAGTGGTAAGAGAAGGTACCGAGATTGGTGTGTACTGTGAAGTCTGGGGAGGTGTGCTTTCTTGGGCCACTTACCCTCAGGCTCTCACTGGCCTTCTCTCTGCTTGCTAGGCTTTATAGGCAAAGAGTCCAAAGGGTTTTTCGAACAGTGTTCAACGGTAGGAGTAATGCGTGGTCTGTGTAATGGAGGAACATTTAAAAACTGGAGGAGACTCAAAGTACCACGGGAGACATCGCAGAAAAGAATGGAATTTGAG
The DNA here is from genome assembly GCF_054177405.1 of Leptonychotes weddellii. Classification (NCBI taxonomy): domain Eukaryota; kingdom Metazoa; phylum Chordata; class Mammalia; order Carnivora; family Phocidae; genus Leptonychotes; species Leptonychotes weddellii. Next base: position 26,939,226 of record NC_138385.1, read on the forward strand.
CTGGATCTAGAAGGATGAGTTGAGTTCAGAAGAGTGGAGAGGGAAAGAGATTTCATGTAGGAGGACCTCCGGAGCAAAGGGAAACAAAGAACAAAACAAGTTTGTGAGCTAGAGAATAGGCAGTTGGGGTTAGGAGCTACTACATCAGTGGACTCCAAGACTAGGTTAGCCAGCTTGTAATGAGTTCTTAGTGCTGGGCATTGTTGCTTGATTAATTCCTCGAGTGATCCACTCATTCAACAGATGGCTTCTCGTAGCTCATGGGATAAGATCCAAGCCTCTTCACTCACTCTGTAGACCTTAAAATCCGCTCCCCTCAACACTATGTACCTGTACTTCTTCCAGTAATATTGAAGACTTTCTCGATCCTTCCGACACATTGGACTCCTTTAAATCTCTGTGTGTCCACACAGATGGTGTCTTCTGGAGTCTGCCTGGGAAATGCCTCATTCTTTGACCTCAGTTGCAGCCCAATTTTTGTTGCTCCTCTGATTTTTATCGTTCCTCTGTAGAATCCTAGGCATATCCTAGCAAAGTTTCTATGCCATATTTTGTGCTGTCAGGGTGCGTGTCTGCTTCTCTCACTCAACTAAGAGCTTCCTGAGAACAAGGGGTGGTCTTGTTCACCTTTATATCCATATCACCTGGCAGAGTCCCTACCACACATGTAGCAAATTCTTAACAAGTATTGGTTGAATAAAATATTTATCAAACATTTAATTTACATCATGTATAGTTGCATTTTAAGAGAGCTCATCCAGAAGCGAGGTGATTGATGGAACATGGCGGTGCAGAGAGACCAGTTATATGTATTTTTGGAAGAAGCTCATTTGTTAAAAAAAGACACAAACACTAGGGATTAGACACCTGTACAAAATGATAAAGGATAAAGGATAGGACTTAATGACTGGCTGCTAGCGGCACGAGAGAGGGAAGAGTTACAGGTAATGAAGATTTAAGGGAATAGGACCGATAACAGGGCAGTGACCCTTGAAAAAATCAGGTTACTTTCAGGTAAACATGTTTTGTTTTTTTTTTTTTTCCACGTCAGATCTCCTGATGCTAGTATTTGTCTCATCCCACCTCTGCTCTAAAGATGAACACTTTGTTCCTGTTCAATTAACTGGAACTAAGCTCAAGATTCATGTGGTTCTGATCTCTGTATCTGATCCGCACCTAAGATAAGAAATAGAAATAGTTCCGCCACGCTGGCTACAATTTGCTACCAAGGGAAGGTGTTCAGTGGATGGGTTTTTGAATACATAAAGGCTGTTTTCTGCTTTTGGGAGCTACAACTGAAGTGCTATACCAGGCAGATGCACTAGGGTGCGCTACTATGTAGGAGAGCCTAGCTGTGCATCGCCGCTCTCAACTTTAAAACTCCAGAGAATTTGATGAGAGAGGGATCCACAAGAACATGACAAATGATGAGAGTTCAAACCTTAAGAGAAAAATGGGCTTATTGGTAAGAGACCTTTCTTTTCCTTTATTTACTGCTGTCGCTTATTCATTAAAATAGCAAGCCTGTTGTTTTCCTATGTGCCTGTGAAGCGGTGTACAAAAATCAATTTTATATGTATTGTAGAATTCAGGAGACATATTGGTAACCATGCAAAAATCCTAGGAAAGCATATATAAAGCTTGATATTTAAAAAAAAAATCACTGAGGAAATCCTGCTGTATTTCAGAGTGTGGTAGAGATGTGTGTCTATGTTTCTCTATATAGCTTAAATGTAATACAGGTTAAGAAATATATATATTTTTTAAAAGTTAAAATAAAGAATAGGGACTTGTGTAGCGATACGTAATTTCACTGAGCTACCAGAAGGTGGCACACCAGATTCTTCTTAAATACACAAAGGAAAGGAATATTAATAGGAATATAAAATAAGCTGTATTTAAAGATACTTTCCTGCATTTTTAAGGAAAAAGATAATATAATTGTTATTTGCGTGGTGAGGTTTAATGCTAAAATGGGGCAGATATTAATTCAATCCATTGTAGCTTTTTCTGATTCAAAAATAACAATTTTGATGTGTGTAGCGTTTTAAAAGTAGACTTTGAAACAGTATTGCCATTAAAGAGATGCTGTTTTGAATTCATCGTCCTAAAAAAGAAATAAAAGACTTGCTGCCTACCTTTGGCATAAGAGGTCCTTAGGCTGAGGATCCCATTTTGGGTAAGGTCTCTGCCAAGGTCTTTCTAAAGATACTATTAGGCTATGACTTTGATTTAGTTGTGACTTTAATAATGCAGTGGTGCTTGTGGGATGACCCAGAAAAGAGCCCAAACTGCTTATTTTGAAGCAAAAATTAGGTAAGTGTAATGCTTAGTAATGGTCACTTTCTGTAAGCTAAAAGCAACGTAAATGTCACAAATGTTAAATGCATTAAATTAGGGCTTAGAGCTCCTCCAGCACCTGCCGCTGTACTTTCATTTCCCCACAAAGTTGACTGGCGACAGCTCACCGCAGTGCTCCTGTGGTAGTCTCTAGTTTGAACGCTGCCTGCCCTAGGCAGTGGCTGAAGTCTGTCTCTTCATCACCATCATCTTTTAGATTAGCCCAAAGGGATGAGATACATGGCAGAACTTCACCAAAACAAAATCCCCTGCTTAGGAGACGCTGCGTCTATTTGTATGTTTTTATTAATTACAAGCAGTATGAAAATAAGAAAATTGGTAGTAAACGAACCTAGGAGAACATTAGCCATCTGTTCCCTGAAAGCTTGTAATGTGTGTCATTTGCTTTCAGGTTTTTATGGCAAAACAGTCTATCAGCAAAGAATTGAACTTTTTAGGCTTCAAAAACAAGAAGATGACAAAGCATTCCAAGGCTGCGTATATATTTACTGGAAAAGTGTTTCCTTCTGTCCAAATTTGGCTAGTTTAGTCTTTCTGATCAGCTGCCAATAGATGTTGTATTTCATATCAGTCTTTAGTCCAGACTTTCTGAAACATTAAGAGAGTGTCTAAAAACAAATAGAATCTTATGGCTTTCTTGTTAAGTGTTTTACAGTTAATTTACATGTTTAAAAATTGTTCTGTGTGGTATTAGCTGCTCAGGATTTAGAAACGTGGTTTATTAACTTACAGCTAAAGTATCTGCAGAGCATGCTTTGAAAAATCCGAACTAAATCCAGTAAAGCCACCATTAACCAGATTTTTTTTTTTTTTTTTTTTGCACTCCACTTCAGGAGACGGAGGCAATTGTCTTTAAAACAAGCCGATTTCAAGGATATATTCAAAAAATCAACTCCAGGGTATGTCCAAGGGTCTGCATTTTCCTCTACCTTTTTTGTCAGTGAGAATTTATTTTCATCAGAAAAGACCCTGAGATACTACAAGACATTCAGTCATCAAGGAAACTTTCAATAATGTCTAGGTTGCTTGTTTATTAAGCTGAAAAAAATGATAAATTATTCTGTTACAGAAATACCATACATCCTTGTATTGTGCTTTGTATTTTCCAGTGGGCTTTCTCAAACCCAAGTTCAGTTGGCTTTCAGAATATTGCCGTGAGTCGGGCAAAGAAAGGGGGCATCTTCCCTATTTTACAGATAAGGGAGGATTAACACGGGCTGCCACAAAGCTAGTTAGTGGGAGATCTGCAACCAGACCACAGGTGCCTAACCTCTGTCCTCTCCCCCATCCTTCCTCATCGGAAAAGTTGGAGACAAGTTTTCTTTAACTTTTACCTGGCATTGAACAATCGATACAATGGATAGCACCTTTGTTTCCTAATTGCTGGGGTTTCACAATTCCCCTCTTCGAAGATGTCTGTTGGTCTGCCTCTGTGCCTCTCTGTCAGCCAGCTGGAGACCTTGCTGTCAGACTCTCCCAGACCTGGAAGGATCTAGAGTGTGGGAGGGCAAGATAATGGCCCTGGACAGTGCAGACTGACAACGAGTGGTGGGCAGCCGGCGCTGATATGTTGAGGAAGGCTGGCGACTGAGAGAGAAAACAGTCTCGCCACAGCTGGGGCTATCTTGAGTGGGGGTTAGCGACCTTGACTTTAAAGCAGTGTTTCTCCAAGTTTAGTAGACCAGGTCTGAAAATCAACTGGAGTCCTTGTTTAAAATCCTAGGCCCCACGTCCAGACTTCTACCTTTAAAATATTCACCCCAGATGATTCTTAGGCATACTAACGTGTGAGACTATCCGCCTTCAAGGTATAGGGCTTCTCTCTTGGTATAGGTACCCAAGTGTAAAGAAAAGAGCCCCTTCTCTCTCCATAGCGTCCGTGTTTCTTGTCCAAGTACATACGGAGGCCGGAGTCAGGCGAGGGTGAGGAGTGACAGATTGCCGGCCCACCCGAGGAGTCATCACAGGAGCTCTTGCGAGTTATGGTGTCTGTGAAGTACTTTTAAAAGACTTGTGTCCGGTTTAGACTTGAAGACAGTGAAGGGCCAAAAGATTTCCGTCAAAAGGTGAAAAATAAGGAAGTTTTGGTATTTGAAGAGTTAGCCCATTCCTGTTGTTTTAATTTGATTTGTTTTAATTTAATTGGAAATTATTTATTTATTTATTTATTTATTTATTTATTTATTTATTTATTTATTTATTTTATTTGTCAGAGAGAGAGCATAAGCAGGGGGAGTGGGAGAGGGTGAAGCAGGCTTCCCACCGAGCCGGGAGCCCGATGATGCTGGGGCTCGATCCCAGGACCCCGGGATCGTGACCTGAGCCAAAGGCAGACGCTTCACCGACTGAGCCACCCAGGCGCCCCTGAAGTTAATTTTTAAAAATTGGCTAATTGGGGCGCCTGGGTGGCTCAGTCGTTAAGCATCTGCCTTCGACTCAGGTCATGATCCCAGGGTCCTGGGATCGAGCCCCACATCAGGCTCCCTGCTCCGCAGGAAGCCTGCTTCTCCCTCTCCCACTCTCTCTGCTTGTGTTCCCTCTCTCGCTGTGTCTCTCTCTGTTAAAAAATAAATTAAAAAATCTTAAAAAAAAAAATTGGCTAATAAACTAGGCTTATCCAGGGTTCTGGATTGTCAAGGCTTTACAGTAGCAATATATTTATGCTTACCCATTCATGTTCCATATGTGAATATGCAGTCTGCCTGATTAGATTGCCAGAGATTTGTGGCCAGGGAACATGCGTTCTTCTGTATACTTGTAATATCTAGCAAAGTCCTAAGTTCTTAGTACTTGTTGACGATTGAACTAATTCAGCATGTACCTCTTCTTTATAGGCTTTGGGCTAGGCATAGCGAGTTGATTGATTTTGGTATTTGTGAAGTTCAAGGAGTCAGTCTTGCACTGTCGGTAATGCTAATATGGGAAGAAGTCCTCAGTTGAAACAAATGCATTTTAGTTGACAGATGTGAAAACATGGTCCTAATTATTTTGCTAATGTTTGTTCCATGTTTAGAGTATCAGTTTAAGCTCAGTCTTGCTGTCTCCTCACCCTTTTTGGAATATAAGTTATGTTGCTCTGTGCTTTACAGATCAGAATCTCAAAAATTGGTAATTCTGGAAATTCCCAAACATAAATATTTTCGTTTACTGACTGAACAGCATGATAGGAATTTAAATAACATGTCCAGACCTAGTGGTAGAAGACTCATAAAAATGCTCAACAGTGTCTGTGGCTTAGATCAAGCTGAATAAGGAATGAATGAATAAATATATGCTAGCTAATGGGAAGATAATAGTTCACTTAAATATTATGTAGCTTCAGAATTCCATGAGAAGTAACTGATTATTTAATACATATATTTGATTTTGAAGACATGAAGTGGTTCTGAACTTACTGATTGAAGTAGACAGACTTAGGCAGTCATGAAACCCAAATTTAAGTTGCACCTAGCTTAAGGGGCACCTGACTGGCTCAGTATGAAGAGCATGCGATTCTTGATCATGGCGTCCTGAGTTCAAGCCCCACATTGGTGTAGAGGTTACTTAAATAAATAAACTTAAATAAATAAATAAATAAATAAATAAATAAATAAATAAATAAAATTTTCATCTAGCTTAAATCTAGGGACTCCCTAGAAAATAAAGTGTGTTTTTTACTTCCTCATATCAAAACTGCATTTACTTTAGTTAGTAATAGAACATGAGATCAAGGAAAAGAAATTATTGCCTCCCACTGGACAACCATTGCATCCACGTAATGAAGTTAGACATAACTTTACAACGGTGTTGTGGTTGGTTCGTAACACATGAACACTTTATATATCATGAATTAATGATGTCTGACATCATAGGATTTTCACTGAATTGCTCAATAGTTTTTGAGGCATAACTATTTTATTTTATTTTTAGAGAGAGTGTGAGTGGGGTGGGGGGAAGGGCAGAGGGAGGAGGAGAAAGAGAATCTTAAGCAGGCTGCATGCCCAGTGAGGAGCCTAATGCCGGGCTCAATCTCATGACTCTGAGATCTCATGACCTGAGCTGAAATCAAGAGTTGGACGCTTAACCAACTGAGCCACTCAGGCGCCCCAAGGCGTAACAATTTTAAATTGCACACTTTTCGGCTAGCTTCTGTAATTTAGACTTACCAGCATATATTTGTTATCTTTCAGTGTGTTTCTATACCCCCTTTCTTTCACTAAGAATAAAATCTTTCTAACTTAAGATCACCCAAGAGAAGAATTACAAATTGGAAAATGAGAAGGATTTCAAAATTAGAAAATAGAGGTTTGAACTGGTTGCTAAATCTCTTGGATACCACCATAGGAGGCATATCCCATGAGTATAAAACTACACACCTTTAGGAAAACTGGTGAGCCCCATGTCATGGCAACAGGTCATAGGGTTCAAGTTCGAAGTTGAGTCTTCTCTGGAGTTTAAGTAATTTTCTCATTCATATCTGGTTACAGCCTTTTATTTTAGTCAACAGTAGTTTCTATAGATGTATGTCTAGGAAATTTAAAATTGTAATAGTTAGGCCTGGGAAGTACTAAAAATAAAGTTAAACCAATTGAATATAAAGGGCCCTTTTTCGTGGAAATTTTAAGTAGTGTTGTATGACCTTAGTGAGTCATTAGAATTAGCTTTCCATGGAAGTGTTTACTTCTAGATCTCATTTTAGCTATAACATTTACGGTACAGATGTGAATGTTATAATAACTCTTTGGATAAAAGGAAATAAATATCATTTTTTTAAGTAGTAGCATTATTTCATTAATTTTAATCAGAATGTTGAGGAAAGTGTCATGTATTATTCTGAAGGTCTTTCCGTAACTCAGAGTTTTATAAAAGTATATTTATTTCTGAAACAATGTAGAATATAGCAAATGTTGCCTTTCCTTAATTGACATGCCTTTTGAGACTGGCTGGGTACATGATGTGCTTACTATTGAGAAGTTTTTCAATCATCATAGATAAGCGTTTTGCGTGCAGCTTTTATGGTTTTGCTTCTCTATGTGATGCCAAATTAAAAGAAAGTAGCAAAACTATTTAAAAAGCTTTATATGGGGCGCCTGGGTGGCTCAGATGGTTAAGCATCTGCCTTCAGCTCAGGTCATGATCCCAGGGTTCTGGGATGGAGTCCCGCGTCAGGCTCCCTGCTCAGTGGGGAGCCTGCTTCTCCCTCTGTCTCTCTCTCTCTCTCTCTGTCTCTTATGAATAAATAAATAAAATCTTTAAAATAAATAAATAAATAAAAAGCTTTATATGATTATATTTTTTAGCCAGGAGAGCCATATTCTTTTTGCTTGTTTTTTTAAAGATTTTGTTTTTAAGTAATCTCTACACACAACATAGAGTTCAAACTCACAACTCCGAGATCAAGAGTTGCATGTTCTACCAACTGAGCCAGGCAGGCCCCCCAACACTGTACATTTTTAATGGCTTTTTATTTTGATAAGTTTGCAGGTTTAATGGACAAACACATCAGAAAATCTAATGATGGTTTGGCTGTTTTACTTACCTGTGGTAATTTAAGGAGATACTTAGGAATTTGCTGAGAGACAACTAAACAGATACATTATCATTATTTGAGATGAGAGCAAGGATTTTTCATTAGAGCAATCCACCATCACTATAAGTGATACATTTATTTCATTTTAAAAAAGCTTAGGGCGCCTGGGTGGCTCAGTTGGTTAAGCGACTGCCTTCGGCTCAGGTCATGATCCTGGAGTCCCGGGATCGAGTCCCGCATCGGGCTCCCTGCTCCGCGGGGAGTCTGCTTCTCCCTCTGACCCTCCCCACTCTCATGTGCTCTCTCTCTCTCTCTCTCTCATTCTCTCTCTCAAATAAATAAATAAATAATCTTTAAATAAATAAATAAATAAATAAATAAATAAATAATAAAAAAGCTTATATTCTGGGTGATTTTCTTCAACATATACTTACTTTTAACAAGATAATGTGTATATTTAATTTTTTTTTCATTTTAAGGAATTCATAGCCTAAAATTATCCAATTAGCAGATGAATAGTCTTTTTACCTGTACTCTGCTTTGTAGTCATAGCAGAATTGGTAACACTTAAAAATCCTTCCAGGATATATCCTGGCTTTGATACCCAATTCTTGCTTAATCACCCCTCTGCTTATAAACTTCTCTTTCCGTTTACCCAACAAATATTTATGGAGGGCCTTCCAGTATGCTGGGGGTGGTGCTCAGTTAGGAAGATACAAAGATTCAGGGATTCCTTCTTGAAGGAGGAGCAGGAATTTGGGGAGGGTGTCTCGGCCATATGAAGTCCCATGGCGGGAACACAGGGTGTGCTAAAGCATGGCCTCTTACTGGAGCACTAGATGCGTTATCTCTACTTGATGATAAACTGCCTCTCTAAGTTGCTTTTTTCAAACAGTTTGACAATGGTAATACAAAATCAGCTGTGCAAATATTATATATTTAAAAATCATTTTTTTCTACCACCACCATTCCCAACACATACAAACACTTTGGTTTGGAGTTTAAGGCAGGTGTTTTGTTTTGTTTTGAGAGAGAGAGAATGTGGCTACCCATGGGGGGAGGGAGGAGCAGAGGGAGAGGGAGAGAGAGAGAATCTTAAACAGGCTCCACACCCAGCATGGAGCCCGACGTGGGGCTCAATCTCATGACCCTGAGAACAATCAAGAGTTGGGCACTTAACCAACTGAGACACCCAGGTGCCCCTAAGGCAGTTTTTAATAGATGGGACTACTTAAGGATTAATTTAGTTTGTGCATGTCAGAGTTGTATAAAGACTTACTTGGGCGTGTGGATTTGGGAATCATATACGAATGAGGCACCCAGGGGTAGCCAAGAACAAAAAAAGCTTACAGATTTTACTAGAATGTAGCTACTCCAGGAAACGAAAGCAGGAAAGGCAAGAACTTCTAAATTTCTCATGCAGTGCTAATCCTGTTTTCAGCTGTAGTGAGAGAGTAAGGGTAGGCAGAAGCTGTGGGTCATTGATGCCCCAACGGTTGGACCTTTCTTGTCACCTGCTCAGTCCCTCTGGATTTGCTCTCCTACCCCAACTCCTGTCTTAGCCCCAGAACCTCATCCATCTGAGCCCCAATTACAAAAGTTGCCACATACCGGGACCACTCCCATTCTTGGCTCTTCATTCTCCTTCCATCCCGTCATTCCCCTCCTTACCCTTTCCGTTTTCCCCTTTTGTCCCTTTTCCTATTGTTTCCTGGCTTGCCAGCCTACCAGCCCCACTTATTGCTGTTCTATCCCTCCTCCCCGCAAAACTCAGTATCCTTCTTCTCTTTTGGAAATGTTAGAGATGGAAAGAGTGCTTCCCTTCGCTTCACTCCTGCCACAAGTACACAAACACAACTGTGCAGGTACACACTTGTTTGCATTGTGAAGAAGGAGATAGGTACTGTATTAATCTGAGACATAGTCAAGAGATGTAAATCCTCTGTGGGACTGGAAGGACCCACCCGGCTCTGCAAAGGAAATTGACATGTGAGAAGGGTACTGATAAAAGATGAAATTATGACTTTCCAGCGTAGTCGTCTTGAGAGACATCTGGGATTTTCCATTTTGATTTTAGCAAGGCTACGTATCTGAGTATCCGGTAAAAATTTTTTAATGTCGTTGATATTCAGTTTCCTGAAAGAAATAAAGGAGATGTGGCGCGTGTGCGCACACATGTATATGTAGTCATTCATGTGAACAGTTCTGTTTTCTGTAATAAGGAGCCCTGAATGTATTAAGAATTTTGCTCTGTTGTGCAGAAGTCAAGTTTTTGTGTGCTTTAAAAGGTTTAACAGCCCTACTTGGTCGCCATCCAAATACTCTTACTGATTGGTAGAACTTAACAGAGCACACAGTTTGGCTGATCTATAGTCTTGTCTGGGCAACACGAATAACATGGATAGCCCACATTAGTCTGAGGAGACATTGTCAGGACCGAAGAGAAGATTATACGGTGCCTGCTCACACAAACCGTGGTCAATGCTATTAGTTTGTAGTTGTACCTACCACAGGATTCACCAAAACTTGCAAGAAGGTAGGTCAGTTCTTAGGGACTATCATGAAAATATGGAGAGAGACAGAGGTCAGATGGGTGACATTATCAGTCAGTTCATTTCATGGGGTGGTGGGATGAAAGAACCATCACTGTCAGCCAGTGAGTTCGATTTTTCTGTAAAGTTATTAGAAACATTTATGTTTAGAAAAAAAATTCCCCCTCCTAGCTGTATATTTCACTTCTCTCCCATACTATGACTGACTAAATTCTCATTTACCTTTTTCTCCCTCATCATACTTAAACACCTTCTGGAATGAAGATTTTGTGAATGGTCTTTGCACACAGTTTTGTATTTTTGGTGTCTGTCTCCCACTTCTATCTTTGAGCATACATATCATTGGAGGAATAAATAGCTCTTGGTAATTCTTGTTTATTTAGACACATGGAGGTACTTACAGAATGTGGTTCACGTCACAGAGAAACACATGTCTTCAGGAAAGGTCTCATCGAGAAGGAGGGACAGCAAGGGATTCTAGAGTGCGAGTCCCGGGCTAGCAGATGGAAACCTGGTTCCTAGTCCCAGTCCTGCTGCTAGCTAGCTGGGTGACACTGGACAAGTTCACATCTCTGGGCTTCAGTTCTTCCATCTGTACAATGAGGGTTCTGAGCAAGATGATTTGTAAGAATTCTAAAAGTTTTATAAAATATCTCCTCTTTCTACGTGGGGAAACAGGGAATTCTGCATTGTAAGATTCGGCCAGGGATACCTCTTTTTGTGGCCTTGGCCAAGTCCCAGCATCGTCCTTTGTTTATGACATCTCTGAAATACGCATTTCACAGGTATTTTCAAGTGATTAGTTAATGTTCCTCAAATGCTTCGAAGAGTTTTTGTGTATGTTGTCTTTCTGTCCTTTTTTATGCATTGGTCCCTAATAGGAACCAAGTGTTCTGTAAATGAAATCCGTGTTTCGTATGAAGTCAACGAGGGTTTTTGACATTTCCCAGCATAAAATTCTATTTAAAATATACATTTAATCATTTTCTCCCTTTCACTCTGGAGGTGAAAACATTTTCAGGTCCAGAATGTAATGGTAATTACACTCGATATTTGCTACCAGAGTCGCCGTCAGAGTAGTAAAATCTGATTAATTTGGACTCTGCTAATTTGTAATTGGGGTTATTTTACCTGGCTGAAGTTTATTTCTAAACGATGTATGAGGAGCATTGTTGTTAAGCCAATTAATAGTGTAAAGTAGATTTCATGGACCGTATTTCTACGTAAAGGAATTATTTTTAAAACCTTTGGCATATTAGTTGTTTGCTCGTGAGAGATAATTAAAAATGACCCCTAGCAATTTGTTAAAGCGGGGAGAACTGAATAGAAATAAATGGTCATCATCGGATGTAAGCTTTTATTTAGGGTTTTGGGGTCTTTACCGGTGCTGAGGGTGGGGTGGAGGGAAAGCAGTCTTATTTTCTTTTGACTTTGGGCAAATATGACAGTTGTTCAAGGGCCCCCAAAACAGGTTGTAAACGTTAAATCTAAGAGAAACCTAGACAGGCAGTTGACATAGAGGATTTGGTGCTACTGGTTGATTTCTTTGGAGCCTGAAGTTAGACAAAGATTATGTGGGTTTTTTGAATACATTGATTGCTCACGAAGAATAATAACTGGAGAACCTTTGCAATGAAGTGATCTTCACCTGTTTGTGGGGGTTACCCCCTGGGAAATCTCGAAAACTCCACATTTACCCCATATCCCACTCATAAATTTTGAGTCGACTTTATAGACTGCTCGCAACACTTTACTAACCATGTTTTTACGTAGGTTTGGGGGTCTTTGTTCTCAGAAGTTGTATTTGCAATTACTGCTTTGTAATATTTTCATAAGCTGGAAAGTGGTTGAATTTCCTTTCTAAAATATCACCTCCTTGCTACATACAGCTAATTTGTAGCTGTTTTATGTTTTATATTTGGAAATGTTTGAGAATGCTTCACGTTTTTGGAATGGGACATTCCAAACTTGCTTGATGAGAGAGTGTGTGTGTGTGTGTGTGTGTGTGTGTATGTATGTGTGTGTTTATTCTGGGGGTTTCCAACAAGTTGGCAAGGCTGATTGTTGTACCTGGGACCTTTTTGCTCCATAACTATTAAGAGTTATTACATAAAGCCTTCTGGTGTAAAATATTGACTATGGTTTATTTGTATTAGTGGTGCTTTTTTTTTAACCTTTTAAATGTATTTTGCTCATTAGGGTATTGATAAATACTCCTTTCTCTGATTCCTTTGAAGATTTTTATGAGACAGTTTTGTGTGTGGGTACTAAAAAAGAGAATTATAATTTAACTTTTTAAGTTGCTTGCCTGGGGTTTTGGGGGGTGCTTGTGTATGGTCGATTGAATAAAAATTATTTGTGAGTTGCTACCTACTGTTTAATAAAGTTTATGCGTTACTCATCAATCTTTCAAAATAAGCTTTCTCTCCATAGATGTATGTATGTATATACTGCCACATGTATGGGTGGTTTTCATAGGAAAATACTCTTTGCCTGAATATTGACGTGTATCTCACAGGAAGGTATTTGTGATTACCTGGAGCTAATTTCACACTATTTCTGGTATATTAAGTTCTATATTGTGGAATTTTTGAAGGTGGTTGCTTCCTATGGTAACATTCATCTGTGCTTTTTGAATACAAATGAGAAACCTCTTAAGGGACTAAATCTCCGTCTTTTAAAAACTAGGAATGCTTTGGAAGGAGTATCTGAAAGCCAGCCTACTCAAGTTAGAAGCACAAGTTGATTTTTTGCATACAGACCTGAAAGTAAATATGAGCTGTTTGTCACTGCAGTGCTTTTTTTTTTAAAAAGGTAGTGGCTTCCGTGTCGAGGGCAGTCTGCTTTTACTAAGCTTGCACTGGTGAAGGCAAGGTAATTCTGTTTTTAGGCAGATGTAGAAGGGTGCTATGAAGGTAGATGCTTAGTGATGGCCACTCGCCGATATCAGAGGTGAAATGCTTCAGCCCATAAATAAAGAGTTCAGCATAATACCAGCCTCTCCTATTTTCACTTCTTAGAATTGTGTAGAAAATGTGTGAGATTGGGGCTTTAAACAGAAACTTACAACACCCAGTCACTTTCGGGGCACTTACAAGGCTGTTTTCTGGCAGTATTCTAAAATGATATGGATGAACCGTATATTTGCCGCTGCTTTCATGGCTTTGACAGCAACTTGAATTTTTCAATCTCCTTGACAGTCGCTAACCCCTAGAGGTTACCGGACCCGCCGCTGAGCTTTGGAATGGTCCCTGCTGGACACCTGCTTGGCCAGCCGCATTGGTCTCTCCTCTAGGCAATTTGTGAGCTGTTTGCGGGTGGGGGAGGAGGGAGGGGGCCGAACGGGAGGGGAAAGGGGGAGAGAAGAAGGGGAGGGCAGCATTGAATTAGATTGTTGATAGCGTCCCTCCGAGGACTGCTCTTAAGAGCACGCCACTCTGTACTTCTCTGCTGCAGAAGACAGAGTGATATTCGTGGTACCACAGCATGTTGTAAATGGATGAGATTCTGCTCATCCCGGCTTGGAAATAAGAATAGGGAAAGGAGAGCAACTTGAATCAGAAGCCGCTAGAAGAGCGTGCAGAGTTCTGCAGCAGTTTATACTTGTTCTTACATTTTGCCTTCTTCTAACTGGAAAACTGAGAGACTGGCATTTTTTAAACGGGCTTTTCCCATAATGGCATTCTTTTATTGTGTGGCCAGAGCTTGTGCGGGAGGAAAGCGGGCTGCTGAATTTAGTCACTGATCTCTATTAGCTGTGGCCTAAGGCTATGCTGAGGTTTATATCCCATTTGTATTGTTGCAGCTCAAAAGAAGAATGTTCAGAGGATGACAAGTGTATTCTGAGTAGGTATGTTGTTTCATTTTCATATGAAACCCATCTATTTTTTTTTTTTTCCTGCTACCATTGGTCAGAAATCAGGTTAATAGGTGTACAGCGCTGCAGTATCCCTGTTAAGGTAGAACAATGGTAATGCCAGCTTACACCGACGACAACAACAACAAAATAAAACCCCAGCCGCTTTTTATGAAATACAGCTGCATTGTGTGGTCTGCACGGTGCAGTCTTAAAATATATATATATATATATATATATATATATATATATATATATATATATATACTGCAGTCAACGCTTTCCTAACGAGGTGGCACTATTGTTGAGTTAGAACGATAGGATCATCGTATTGCTTTAGGGGACAGGAGGATTTAAAGGAGGTGCCTTGCAGCCCTATTTTACAGATCGGAGGCTGCGGTGTTAAGGGCACGGGCAGATCGCTTGCTTGTTCTCCGCGGCAGCCGCTGCTGTGTGTCGGGACAGTGTGGAATGGAAGTCCTAGTCGGTAGTCTGTTATGGAAACGCCGTTTACTGTTATTGTAGTACCGTGGTGACAACATGCCATTGAAATGGAAAACGAGCTCTCCTGCTATCTGGAAATTCCCAGTTCCTGTGCTTAAAACATCCAGGTCAACTCCACTTTCTCCAGCATACATGTAAGTGAGAGAAAATAGGATATTAAAGTGGGGTTTCTTTCTTGAATCAACCTTGTGGCAAAAGGGGGTTAAAAAAAAAAAAATCCCAAACAGCCACATCCCCAAACCCACAAGAGTAAAAACCGCAAGCTGGCTTATAATGAAATATATGGGCATGCCCACATTTTACCTTCGGTTGCTTGTCCTGGGAGTTGATGTTTATTTTTATTTAGCGTGCTTAATGGTCATCGGATTACTAATGTACAAGTCTAAAGGTATACCTAAGGAATTGCGTAAGGATAGACGTTAATCTTTCACGACGGGTGGATTTTGTTTCGAATTTTTGTATATCTGAAATATTTAAGATGACTTCTTTTGTGTAGTGGCTCTCTATAATTTTTGGACGAATTGGAAACGTTCGGAGTTAACACATGGATCAGAAAATGAGCCTTGTAACCGGGACTTTTACACTTGAGTTGTGTATGAATATTAATAAGTTCGATGTTCTATCTTTCCCAGTTTTATAATTCCGGTTCTGAAGTGTAAGTTCAAATTTGTGCAAGTTCTAGTTCTTTCATTAGTTATGTACATACGTGGAGTTGAAAAATGTGTTCTACAAATGCCTGTTTTAGAAATGTATTTTAAGTAAATATATACTAAAATATATTGGGAAGTCTTACTAGAATTTTTGAAAATCTGAGTTTTTAAACTTGCAAACTGTTGCCTTAGAAACAAAATCCAGGAGATATAATTAAATCTTCTTTTAAAATATTGTCTGTGATCCTTTTTTTTTTTTTTTTTTCCTTTCGGTAGGGGAAGGCGTAAGGGAAAGCTGGACCTTTTTTTTAAAAAAAAAATTTTTTTAAATATTAGTACGAGAAAAGCTTTTGGAGTAGAAGCCTGTTTTAACTGTATTTCCTTTACAATATTTTTCAGCAGGAAAGCTGTGGAAAATTCTTCCTGCTTTAGGTTAATTGTGTGTTTAGAAAACCGGTGAGTTGCCATTTTATTAGTTTTTGTTTTATATGAGGTTCAGAAGCACAGTGGTGTCTTAGTCTGGTTCTTTGAAAGGCTTTCAGCTGCTGAGGAAGTGTGCTGGTGTTCTCAGTCCAAATGAAGCAATTCCCTAGAAAGCGCTGAAAAATGAGGACATTTCAGAGTGAAATTCTGTCATCATGTCATTTTCAGATTATTTTTTATGTTCTTCCTGAGAGATGCTTCAAGTGATTTTATCTGTTTACTTGTGTGACTTTTCCTCTAAAGTTAAAATTTTAAGTCAGATTTGTAAAAGAAAGGAAAAAAAAAGATCAGCTATATTTGTTTCTCAAAAGCTGAATTTGTCAAAAGCACAAATTAATGGAGGTGACAAGTTAATGGAGGTGACACGTTAATGGAGCTCCTTCAGATCATTTGAGAAAATGAGATGTGCCTGTTGACTTTATGAATCCTAGCTGGTGAGAAATGAGCAAAGATTTACCAAAAGCAACTTCATTGTAAAAACAACAAAACATACACACCCCAAAACTTGAAATCAGCAGGGTACAATTAATAATGGCTCTTAATGAGTCTGGTATTCCTCCTATATTTTACCATACAGAGGATCCAAACTGTAGCTCCTATTGTGGCTCAATTTTTAGAGATGGTTAAAAAATGTATATTGTATTCATACTAGCCATAGGCTCAGGTACAGCTTAATACAGCATCTGTAATGAATCACTTTCCTCCTTTTAAGTACTCACCGCTTTGACCTGATGATATGAGTGAATTGATTTAGATGGTAGAAGCTGGAAAATACCACAGATCTTGCATGTTGATGTTGATTGTGGGTAGTACACAGAGGTAGAATGGGAAAATGTATTTGAAGGGCTAGCATTAGGTTACACCATTTTGACATTGTGACAGGCCAAGTTATTAAATTGGCCTTAACTTATTTTTCTTTATAAATGAATTAATACGGGGTTTTAAATATCATGTTAATATACACAGGGAAAGACTAGCTTGGGGAATTTAAATCAGGTGTCTAAATATATCATTTAGTTTTTGACTGTTTCAGATTGGAGTTCATTGTCTTACTTGGCCAGAAATAAAAATATAATGTGTAACACGTTGTTCTCATCAGAGCTTCTTTATATTCCACAACACTTCACACAAAATGATACTTAAGTTGAGTCTGATTTTCACTCTCAAAAATTACAAGGACTAAGTTAGAAAACTGGGTCAAGTAACATTGTGTTTGCTCTCACAGTTGTTGGGTTAAATGGTTATTTGTGTCTTTGGGTCTAAAGTCTTTGCCTTGAAATAGAATAGTTTAATTCTGACTTTTTGGTCAATTGTGATATCTGAGAGTTTATCTATAAAATTATATCTAAACCTTCACAATATTATCTGGAATATAGAATTCTTAACAGTTAAGAGAAACATCTTTTTTTGTATGTTTGCTTGAGTCGCATCAGTATTGGTTTGTAGTGTTTCATCAATATGTATTGTGATTTGTCAAATAACACATTCCGTGGTTTTCATCGAAGATTTGAGTCTATTTTTCAAAGACCGAAATTTCAATAAAAATCTTTCGGGCTGTAGTAAAAATGTGCTGTGGTAATTGAGCAAGTATGGAAAAAATATAAGGGCTCCTTATGGTCTTGTTCTCAGCCCAGTGTAGGTGCTACTTAGCTGGAGCTCCTTTATTTTTTTATTTTTTATTTTTTTTAAAGATTTTATTTATTTATTTGACACAGAGAGAGAGAGCTAGAGAGGGAACACAAGCAGGGGGAGTGGGAGAGGGAGAAGCAGGCTCCCTGCCGAGCGGGGAGCCCGATGCGGGGCTCGATCCCAGGACCCTGGGATCATGACCTGAGCCAAAGGCAGATGCTTAACGACTGAGCCACCCAGGTGCCCCTGGAGCTCCTTTATTGACGCTTATAGGTAGGGCAGTGCTTCTCCTCCCGTGAAAGGTACAACAGACAACTTTTCACTTACTGCAAACATTGAACAGAAAGGCAATTTTCCCCTTGTGGATTTCAAATCCAAGTTTGCCTTCTTTCTGCTTGTTTAAAGCTTGAATGAGAGGTGCAGCCTCTCTCCATATATTCAAGACTGATGATAAGGACAATGTTGATGACGATATGCAGGAGAATCATCTCTTATATAGCATAAAGCGCTTTTCAAATTGTGTTATCCTATGATTCGGGAATAGTGGGAGTACCTTAAAGACAAAAGATGGAGGGAAAAAAATCCTTTGCCTTCAGGCAGCTTGGTTACCAAATGCTTAGTCTTTACTGAGTAGATTGAGTCCTCCTTCAGCTTCCGTTTTGAACCCTTGAAGGGTGGTGTGCCATCCATGTGGAATTTGCGTTACACTCTGTTCAACAGTAGGTTGAAGTTCAGCCTTAGCCTGAGGGAGGATCTCCTGGTCAGTGTAAACTGAATTAGTAAAGACTCCGTTCCTGACAGGTGTGAACCATATAAATTAACCTGTCATTTTGCCTAAATTAATAAAGCTGAAAGGGCAGTCACATCTAAGTGGTTTTCTGGTATTTTGGTATTCATTGTTTCGAAACAGCAAATGGTTCCTTCGGGCTAATGTTACAGGGTTAATGTATTGCTAGTTTCTAAGAGCATGCTGAAATAGAACAGGATTAGCATTAGCGATCCTTTTATCTTTTTTTCACAAGCTGTAAGTTTTGATAACAATGGTGTGGCAATAAAGAGGAAGACAATGGGTAGGAATTAACCAGTGCAATGTAACAGTGAATTTTCTAGCAAGTCAGACACACGGTGGGATGTTTTCCTTCGAATTTTACCTTTCTCAAGCAAAAAGACAATGAGTGTAGAATGAGTGTTAGTGAATTAAGCTTGTGCCCCTTAAGCTAATGAATGCACTTGCCTTCCGTCAGCTTCCTGTTTACGGTTATTTTGTTTAATATGTAAAATAGAGTTTTAGTAAATATCAACAGCACAGTATTTTATAGCAATTGTTTTCTATCATTGTATCATTAAAATGCAGTATCTAGATTTCCTGAGAAAAGACTGTGCAGACTGTCTAAGTATCCCTTGTTTCAAAAAAGAGAAAATGATTCAAAAAAGAATAAAAATAGGCATATTTAAAAAATTGACACGTTTTCTATTCCCTAAGGTTGTCTTTTTTTCTAATTTAGTGATTACAACAAAACCTCGTGGTTTTAGAAGTCATTTTTTACTTGGCAAAATACTTCTTAAATTGATCATCTCAAATTAGAAAAGAATATATGTAGCTATTTTCACAGTTACCACATATATAAACTTTTATTTCTGTCTGCTTAATTTGTTTTTACTACATGCTCACTCTAACAAAATTACATGGAGAAATAACATAAACAACGCCTAAGAACAGTTTAGTGGGAGTGTGTAACTTTGGTGGCATGTCCTTGGGAATTTCTATTGTCTGAGCTTACAGAAGGGCTAGCTTAACATACATTAATGGGAAACCATAGAGATAAAGGTGACCTTAGAGGTCATTTAGAGAATCCAAACCCCCTTTTAAAGCAGGAATCCTTTCTGCGACACCTCTGAAAGATGGTTTAATACACATTCTCCTTGATCACTGTCAGTAACAGAGAGCTCACTACCTCACCAAGGCAGCACCTCTCATGCGTGGACAGCTCTTCCTTGCATTGAGCAAAATCTTTTCTAGATCTTTTATGTCCAGATCCTCATGTAGCCTTTTGGAGGTAGATAGAAAAATCCCTATTTTCTGTACTACATACAAGCCTGGAAATCTCTTTCTTTAACCCTTGCTTGTATGACATGTTTTCCAGACCCTTCACTCTGCTGGTTGTCCTCACCTGGCCCCGTTTTTTTTCATGTTAATCTTTATGGGAGATACTACATCTGAATGCAGTCCTCCGACTGCATGTGGAGGTCCGACTAGAAGACACTTTTCTCCTTGTCTTAGAGACTGGGATTAAATCATTTTTAATCACAGGATTCACACTGTTCCGTAGTGAATTCCAAGTTTACAAACTTCCTTTCCAGAGGTTCACGACTGGATGGCTTGCACCTCCTAGTCAGTGTGGATTCTTTTCACTACTTCAGAATTTTTAGTCTGGGGACGCCTGCCTGGCATGTGCAAGGGAAGTTAGAATCTTGTCTTAAAGCCAATTGTGTGTGTGTTTTAAAAGATCTCTTGAAACCATTCAATGTTACTGAAGAATACCTCACAAAAGAAACTTGCAAGACAGAAAGCTAGTATTTCTGATGCTTTCAGAAATTTCCAAGAATTTTCCTTGCCAAGAATTTCTCTAGATGCATTGTTTTTTTTTCTACTTTAATGTGACTTCCAAGTACCCCTCAAAACACTTGTCCCATAGAGAAGAGGCAGAAATGCAAATCTCTTATAGCCTCACGGGAAGTCTGGAGTTACTAAGAATTCTAAGGATTCCAGACATTCTGCTTGAAAGTTAGAATATTTAGATGAGAAGCTAAGTCGGGCCAAGTTAGGGGGAGGGGAAAGAAAGAAGTAAGAGATAGGCAAGTATTTGTGTTAATGACTTTAACTTCTGGTTAAAGAGTCAAGAATTATAAGCACTGTGCATGATGATATTGTAAATTGAAATGGCAGCCACAGAGTATTGCTTTATTTCCTCAAGACTGTGAGAAAGAGGTGGTGTCAGTGTGTGATTCTTGGGGAATCTGTACGTAAAGAAGTTGCTGAGTAAACCATTTTTGAAAGTGCTCAGCTCTTTTTCACTCACCTTGTATATTGACTTTATAATATTCAGAATTACTCACTTTCTGTTATGTGCCAGGCATAACTCTGCTGGGTATTAGGGGTGTAGTCCTTACAATCACTCAAAGTAACTATTCTTCCATCTTATCTTTATTCACGAACAATTAAATTGCTTAATTTATTTTACAGGTATGAAAATTCTGATCCAGGATAATCAGGTTAATTTTTGTTTATTGTACTTTCAGTATTGATAATGGATTTAGTGGGAATGAAAATACTATAGAAGAGAAATGTGTCTGAGCTAAATATGAAGACATGAATTTTGAAAATAGATACCAGATTTTTTTTTAAATTTTCTTTTAAAGATTTTATTTTTAAGTAACTTTGACACCCAACGTGCGGCTCAAACTTACAACCCTGAGATCAAGAGTTGCATGCTCTACTGACTGAGCCAGCCAGGTGCCCCGAAAATAGATACCAGATTATAAAGTGCATATTACGTAGGATGGAAAGTGAACCAATTTATGTTTAAACTTGATAGTAACCGTTTAAAACAAGAGGAACAGAGTACCATCCTTTAAACTGGACAGGGCATAGGTGCTTTCTAGGGCATAAGTGTACATATTTTACCTTTCAAGCAGCAATAATTTGATTCTGGTCTGTAGGATGTCATCTTATTGAAAAATAAAATTATACTTTGTTTTCAATTAGAGTAAAATATTTTCATTGGTGTGACTTCCCATGATGAGGGTATATGCTGCTTTTATCCAGTGTTGCCGTATTTATGGTATGCTAAGATAAGAACATCTCCACCTTGTTGGAGAGTACTTCTTAGGATATGGTTCAATAGTGAAAAGCAGTAATTTACTCTTCTCTAAGAAAAAGGTAAATAAAAACAACTTTCAGAACTCCAGGAGCTTAAAACTTGAATCTAGCCTGTGAGACCAATATTATACATTTCATGTGAAATGTATTTGTTTGCCATTTTTAGAAACTGTCCTGGTTTAACAGAGCTAAATATAATACAGTTTGTTGAGTGCTACTATAAAAATGCCAAGCACTTTGCAGGCTGCCTCCCAAACACTCTATACGAGTAAGTCGTCTCTGTTTTACACCGAAGGGCACAGTGGTTCAGAGAGGGTAATTAACTTGCTCAATGTCACACTCAAAGGAAGAGGTGAAGTGAGAATTCAAACTCAGGTCTGCTTGATTTCAAAGCTCTTAACTTCTCTCATGCCATTTTGTTTTCGTCGACTTTTGCTACTTTCCTGCCAGCTATTAATTAGATAATATCTTACTAGGGTCAGAAGAACAAAGAAGTATGATAGATGAGGTAAACTTTTTTGAATTGGGTGGTGGCATAAGGAGAGGTCAGCTTTACTTGGCCGTACTGTCAAGTGGTGAAGTTGTAGGGAAATATTGGGGCAATTATCTTTACTTGCTGTTAGGGTATCAGGATTCACTTCACTGTTTCCTATTTCTCTTGAAGCACTATTCTATCTTCATTGGCTCCCCGCGTTTTCCCCCCATGGTAATCAGCCACCATGGACAATGCTCTAGCTCTTAGGTTCTTTTTAGTACTTTCCTAGGGTACTCCCCAGTCAGCATGTTTAGTATTTTCTTGTGGACATTTTTGTCCCATTGCTTAATTGCGTGCAAGCACTCGAAAAGGACTCTGTATTAGTTTTCTTACTGCCATAACAAATCACTGCAGACTAATGGCTTAAAACCTCACTAATTTATTACCTTACAGTTTTTTTTAGCTCAGAAGTCTGGTATGGGTCTCCCTGGGCTAAAATCAAGGTGACAGCAAGGCTGTGTTCGCATCGGAGGCTCTAGGGGAGAATCAGTTTCCTGCTCATTGGGGTCAGTGGCACAACTCAGTTCTTCGCCGTTGTCGGACCACCAAGCTTCCTGTCTTCTTGCTGGCTGTAAGCTGAGAGTTGATCTCAGCTTCTAGAGGCGGCCTGCATGTCTTGGCTTGTGGCTCCCTTCCTCCATCTTCAACACTGACAGTGGCCAAAGTCCTTTTCACATGAATCATTTTCTGACCTACTCTTCTGCCTTCATCTTCCACTTCTGAGGACTCATGTGACTAGATTAGGCCTGCCTGGAGAATACAGGAGGGGTTCCACAAATTGTACGTTTTTATCAGTAAGCCAAATTTATGAATCTCTGCACCAGTGACTTTGCTCTCAAAAATTCGAATAAATCAAACATCACTAGGCAGTTCTCAAACTCTGCAACCGTGATTTCCTGGAAATCTTATTAAAAAGTAGAATTCTCCAGGCACGGCATTATAATCTGGGATTGTGTTGAAAATATCATGAAAACCAGTTCTACTGTTAGAACTTGTATTATGCTCCCAAGTCCTATAAAATAAGCACAAATGTATACATCAGTTTTGCAAGTATACGCAAACACATAAAATGCAGGTGTGAGTTAAAACCAAGATCCTAATAATTTCAGACTTTATTATTGATTTGACTTCTTGAAATGCAGGCTGTTTTTAAGATGATTTGCATGGTCCAAAGTCTCCTTTTAAAAGCTAATAATTAGCATTAGTGCCACTTTTTAAAAATATATATATATTTTATTATTTATTTGAGAGGGCGAGAGAGTGTGTGGGGAAGGAGCAGAAGGGGAGGGAGAGAATCTCAAGCAGACTCTGTGCTGAGCTCAGGGCCCAATGTGGCACTTGATCTCATGACCCTGAGATCACGACCTGAGCCAAAACCAAGAGTCAGACGCTTAACCAACTGAGCCACCCAGGTGCCCCATAGTGCCAACTTTTTAATAAAATCATAGAATTTGTTTTCTTAATAAAGTTTTATGTAATGAGCAGAAACATTCAAAATTACTCCATTGATATTAGAGCTGTCTAAAACGTTGTAAAATGAGTGCATCATACAAGTTGGTTGATGTTGATTGTATTTTATTGATGAATTGAAGAAAACATTTCAAAGGACTCTGCATTCCTTTCCACTTTCTCAAAACATTTTCATCTTATTTGGAGCACTGTTCAGAATTAGATAAAACATGAAGGCTATAAGAAAGTAATATTTAACAACTATAAGGTCCTCACATGTCTCTGGAAAGCTATATACATAATATAAGTTGGGGAGAACCTTCAACAAATCTTCAAAAGGTATTAGAGAATTGCCTGGCATGGGGTGCCTGGGGGCTCAGTCGGTTAAGCATCCGACTCTTATTCTCACCTCAGGTCTCAATCTTGGGGTCCTGAGTTCAAGCCCCATGTTCAAGCTGCATGCCCAACATGGAACCTGCTTAAAAAAATTAGCTGGTGGTGGCATACAATTATGTGACTGTTGCCATGCTAATGCCCTTCAGTGCTTAGTGCAGAGGAAAACACCGAAATTTGGATGTTACTTTGTTAACATCCGTGAAATAGGAACCATAAAAGCACAAATGAGGACTGTCTATGCCACTCAGCTATTGAACATTAAACTGGATTCTCCTGCAAGTCAGTATGTAGAAAAGTGCCATTTCTTTTTTTTTTTTTTTTAAGATTTTTTTATTTCAGAGAGAGAGAGAGAGAGCACGCGCGCGTGCACGAGCGGTAAAGGAGAGTGGGAGAGGGAGAAGCAGGCTTCTGGCTGAGCAGGCAGCCTGATGCAGGGCTCTATCCCAGGACCCTGGGATCATGACCTGAGCCGAAGGCAGATGCTTAAGTGACTGAGCCACCCAGGCACCCCAAAAGTTCCACCTTCATGTTTTATCTTGGAATTATCATGTTTAAACTTGGAATTGAGTGTGGGAATGTTCTGGACTCAGAACTGGTTATTTTTAACTCTCTGGACACTGTCTGCTTTCTATTATGGAAGGTATAGGGGCTTGATTGAATTTTTTATTTGAAAGGCTTGGATACTTACTATATTTTATGGCACTAACACTTGAGAAGGGAACATCATGAGAATGATAGGTTGTAGGTCAAGTTCTGTTGGGTGTTCAAGGGCTACTGGACTACATTAGTGTCCCTCCTCTCTCCCCCTTTTTCCTTCCCACATTAAAGTCTCTCACTGCAAGTGTTTTTAGAAATTCTAAATCACCTTTTCTTTTCACCTCCAACTTGCCCTGTAACATCTTCTGTGTTCACTTTTTGTTTCTCTGATTTCAAAAATATAGTGCTTTTCACTGATCAGTGGGATAAGACCTTGCCATCTTAAGAAGAACATACTTACTGGGGTGCCTGGCTGGCTCAGTCGGTAGAACATGTGAGTCTGGGTCTTGGGGTCATGAGTTCAAGTCCTACGTTAGGTGTAGAGCTTACTTAAAAAAAAAAAAAAAAGAACATAATTATCATATTCAGGGAGAGTTCTTTGAATCCAAGAAGGAAGGAACCTTACAAATTACTCTTTGTCATACCTTTATACCTTGGAAGAGAATGTGATATTCATGTTGGATCACTTTTCCTTCATGCATGGTTGTATTTGATGATTCAACCCATTCTTGATTTGTATTTCCTTTTTATTATTTTATCCCATTCCATCAACTGTATTACAAATTAATGTTTAAGACTAGTTTACTACAAAAACCTCAACTAGATTTGTCTTTATAGGTGGGCTTACATTGGAGCTCTTCTCTTGTCTGCAGTTAACTCACTTAATTCCTTATTAACTCACTTAGTGTGACCTAGCTTTACTTTGAATGGACCCATGAAATATTTGAAACAGAATTTTGAAAAGTGTGTGGATGTTCTAGGTGGTGAATAGGCTATCCAATCCCTTTAGCATCACCAAACTGAAGCAATTTTCATTTATTATGAGCACTTTCCTACAAAGGTTGAGTGTATATAATCATTTCTGACTGATTCACAGCTAAACAAAAGTTCATGGAATTGGAACCAACATTTTGATCTTAAGGAGACTGAAGATCTGGACCATCAGAATATTTTTCATAGACCTACTGCTGCGCTGTAGAGACAGATGCAATTAGAGACTGCCTTTTTTTCAAATGATGTAATGTGATCTGGGATGAACGATCTTTTAAAATAAAATAATAGTAAGGAAAGTTACTGTTATTTATCTTGTTTCTTTGGTCCTTATATGCTGTCAATGGACTGATACACTCCTGTACTAGGGAGCAAAGTTTGCAATTAGTTTTGTTACCGTGGCTTATATGAATTGTGCAACATGGTATTCGTTAGTAGATAATGGTGAGAATTTATTATTATTTTTTATACCATTTAACCATTTGGAAAGTAATTATTTCTTTTGCTGTGATTTCTTTACAAGCAAGTGTCCTGCCCTGTCTTACCTATCTTCTAGTGCAGCTCCATAAATGCTGAGTTAGATGAATGGATTTAGGGAGAGTCGTTTTTAGGTCTGGAGCCCTGTGCAGATCATTTCACGTAAGAGTGTTGAATTGCTTCATTTGATATATGCAGTAATCTAATATATCACAGTCTCATTAGAGAGTAAGTTATGCCTATCTTTCCTATGAAAAAAAAACTAATCCAAAATCCTGATTCTGTTTCTTGCTTGCTGATAAATACCATGATGCTGGCACAGACTGAAAGTAATTTTAGTAGAAACAATTTCCCAATGACGAGAATACTTTAGTCATGGTTCATCAAATAGTAATTTGATAAAGAAAATAAGATTATAATCTGTTCCAAGACTGCAACTACTCTTAGACTTAAGAGTTATTTGACTTGTGTTCACATATCCTCTACCATCATGGGAAAAGCTATTTTAGACAAATTTATGTTTTAAAGCTAGCATGTTCGCACTTAAATGATAACATGTTTTGCGTGTGTAATTTGGAAAAAGGAATGGCAGATTCGGAAAAAAGGAATGCTGACTAGGGCTTAGGAGACATGAATTTTAAAATTAGTATTCAAAAAAATCATCCACATTTACTTAACTTCTTAATTGTTTTATACCTAAAAGGACTTCGGCCTAATTGCAAAGGCTTAGCAAATATTAGATTTAAATTAAATAAATTTTCCTGCTATCAAAAATGTTGAAAATATTCTAGATATGTCTCCTGAGGCAAGGGAAACACAAGCAAAAATAAACTATTGGGACTTCATCAAAATAAGAAGCTTCTGCACAGCAAAGGAAACAACCAACAAAACTAAAAGACAACATTAGTGAATAGGAGAAGATATTTGCAAATGACATATCCGATAAAGGGTTAGTATCCAAAATATATAAAGAACTTACATAATTCAACAAAAAAAGACACGAATAATCCAATTAAAAAGTGGGCAGAAGCCATGAACAGACGTTTTCTCCAAAGAAGATATCCAGATGGCCAACAGACACATGAAAAATGCTCAACATCACTCATCATCAGGGAAATGCAAATCAAAACCACAATAAGCTATCACCTCACACCATTTAGAAGGTCCCAAATCAAAAGCACAAGAAACAACAAGTGTTGGTGTGGAGAGAAAGGAACCCTTGTACGTTGTTGCTGGGAGTGGAAAGTGGTGCAGCCAGGGTGGAGGACAATATGGAGGTTCCTCAAAAAATTAAAAATAGAGCTACTGTACCATTCAGTAATCACATTACGGAGTATTTACCCAAAGAATGTGAAAACACTAATTCAAAGGTATACATGCACCCCTATGTTTATTGCAGCATTATTTACAGTAGTCAGACTATGGAAGCAGCCATTGATAGATGAATGGATAAAGATGGTATGGTACGTACACACACACACACACACACACACACACACACACACACTGGAATATTACTCAACCATAATAAAGAATGAAATCTTGCTATTTGCAACAACATGGGTGGAGCTACAGAGAATAATGCTAAGTGAAATAAATCAGAGAAAGACAAATACCATATGATTTCACTCATATGTGGAATTTAAGAAACAAATGAACAAAGGAGAAAAAAGAGAGAGACAAACCAGGAAACAGACTCTTGACTATAGAGAACAAACTGATGGTTACCAGAGGGGAGGGGGGCGAGGGGGTGGGTGAAATAGGTGAAGGGGATTAAGAATGGCACTTGTTGTGATGAGCACTGAGTAATCTATGGAACTATTGAATTACTATATTGTACACCTGAAACTAATATAACACTGTATGTTAACTACACTGGAATGAAAATTAAAAAAAAAACAAAGGGGTGCCTGGTAGGCTCAGTCGGTTGAGCGTCCAACTCTTGATTTCAGCTCAGGTCATGATCTCGGGGTTGTGAGATCAAGCCCCATGTCCAGCTCTGAGTTCAGCATGGAGTCTGCTTGAGATTCTCTCTCCCTCTCTCTCTCTCTCTCTCCCTCTCCCTCTGCCCCTCCCCTGCTCTAAATAAATAAATAAAATCTTAAAAAAATAAAAATGTTTAAAATAAATGGTTTTTACACATTACTTGATTAACAATAGAAATAAGGCATAGCTGTTACTATGTATGAAAACAACATACTCTAAAACAAAACAGTTGATAGTTTGTGAATAGATTTGGGTTTTTATTTATATTCTAGCCATTAAATATATATTTATTTTGAATTATTTGCTGGAATGTGTATTAGGTTAAGGAAGGCTAAGCAAAGAAGCCTTGAACCCGAGTGTGGCATTTGGTTTTTGTTCAGGAAGCAGTGAGGAGTCATTGAATACTTTTGAGCAAGGAAGTTATAAATACAGAGTTATAAATACAGTCACAGTATGTGAAGTAGCTATGCTGTGACAAATATGTACTTTATATTAATAACCAAATCCAAGTAAGAAGTAATAGATGCCAGAAGCATGGTGTAGGGCCAGTGACAGTGGAGAGAAGTGAAGGATAGGAACATACTGGAGAGAGATTCAGTGGTACTTTGACAGTTGACTGGACATAGGAGATTGGGAAGGAACAGGAGTCATAGATGACTGAAATATTTTGATGATAACGATTTTCTTCTAGAATCCAAAATATCCTATCTATAGCTCTCTTGAATGCATGACACTTAGATTCCTGAACTTTCTTCTGTCTGGCCAAGCTTCCCAAAAATGATCATTAAGAACTATGTAGTCTGGGGGCGCCTGGGTGGCTCAGTCGTTAAGCGTCTGCCTTTGGCTCAGGTCATGATCCCAGGGTCCTGGGATCGAGCCCCACATCGGGCTCCCTGCTTGGCGGGGAGCCTGCTTCTCCCTCTCCCACTCCCCCTGCTTGTGTTCCTGCTCTCGCTATCTCTCTCTCTCTCTCTCTGTCAAACAAATAAATAAAATCTTAAAAAAAAAAAAAAAGAACTATGTAGTCCAGGGCGCTGGCTGGCTCTGTAGGTGGAGTGTGCGACTCGATCTTGGGGTTGTGAGCTTGAGCCCCATGTTGGGTGTAGGGATTGCTTAAAAAATAAAATCTTCAATAAAATAAAATAAAATCTTTAAGAACTATGTAGTCAAATTTGTTTCCATTAAGCGTACATTTAAATAAACCAATTTTTCTCATTAAAGTGGGATCTATGAAAAGATTAGATTTTGGAGATTTAAAATGACTTACTGCTTCAAGAAGTAGCTGGTGTAAATGGGGTGAGTGAGGGAAGTAGCATTTAGAGCAGCATTTTCCAACTAGCTGGGCAGAATTTTAACACCTCGACTCTTTGCTCTCCTTACCTACTTGGTGACTCTCCCCTGTCTCCTTCTCATCTGTACTCTGAGAGTCAAAAATTATAAATTGGGGCATGAAACACTGGTTTAAAAGACTGTAGGGGGGCACCTGGGTGGCTCAGTCGGTTAAGCGTCCGCTTTCGGCTCAGGTCATGATCCCAGGGTTCTGGGATCGAGCCCCGCATTGCGCTCCCTGCTCATCTGAAAGCCTGCTTCTCCCTCTCCCACTCCCCCTGCTTGTGTTCCCTCTCTCGCTGTGTCTCTCTCTGTGAAATAAATAAATAAAATCTTTAAAAAATTTTTTAAATAAAAGACTGTAAGAAGGAAGGAAGGAAAGGAAGCTTCTCTCTTGTTTGATATCCCTCTTTCCTATTTATCTCAAGCAGATCAAGGCAGTACTTTATTACTCCTTCACAGTTTTAACTAGCTTCTGCAAAACACATACACACACACAGTCTGAAAGTGCTCTGATTATCTTCTATTTAAAATTCCCACTCACGGACACCTGGGTGGCTCAGTCACTCAAGTGTCTGACTCTTGATCTCAGCTCAGGTCATGATCTCAGGGTCCTGGGATCAAGCCCCATGGCAGGCTCCGAGCTCAGGGGGGATCTCCTTTAGAACTCTCTCCCTCTCCTTCTGCCCCTCCCCCCACTTGCGTGGGCGCTCTCTCAAATAAATAAATCTTTTAAAAATAATAAAATACAATTCCCACTTAAATGACTGGGAAATGTGAATGCTTGACTCCTACTGTGTCATACTGTTTAAATGATATGGTCTGCCTCTACCCTTTTGGAATTCCACGCAAGAAGACACCCTCTATTTAAGCCAGAAGTCATAATTTTCCTAAAAAGAAACACCTTGCCCCCAAAGTGGCAAACTTCCCAATGAATTTTATTTTGCATCTACTCCCTCCAAAAAGGAAAAACAAAACAAAACAGAACAGTCTGTGCGCTCTAGAAGTCATTACTAATTTTATTAAGAATATTTAATATGGGGCGCCTGGGTGGCTTCAGTCAGTTACGCGTCTGCCTTCGGCTCAGGTCATGATCTCAGGGTCCTGGGATCGAGCCCCACATCGGGCTCCCTGCTCAGCGGGGAGCCTGCTTCTCCCTCTCCCACTCCCCCTGCTTGTGTTCCCTCTCTCGCTGTCTCTCTCTCTGTCAAATAAATCAAATAAAACCTTAAAAAAACAACAACAACTTCATTTTAACTCAGACTATGATACTTGAATGTGTAGATAGGTGGGTGGGCTATAAAGGACAGTAAAGATTTTTTTGCATCTCCTAACAACTTGAGAAATTAAGGTAGACAGTGGTTATGTAAGCATTGTTATAAGAGGGATAACTTAAAGTCTTCTAACAAAGTTTTATGAAAAAAAAAAAACCCACCTTGGGGCACCTGGGTGGCTCAGTCAGTTGGGTGTCCGACTCTTGATTTCGGCTCAGGTCATGATCTTGGGATTGTGAGATTCAGTCCTGCACTGGGTTTGCGTGCTGGGCATGGAACCTGCTTAAGATTCTCTCACTCCCTCTCCCTCTGCCCCCCACTAAAAAAAATCTTAATGATGACACAGATGTGTACAAAATGGAAAATAATTTTAATATGAAATATTATATAACTTTGATTCTTTGTTTCCATTGGCTCGATATCTGAGATAAGCTTGAAAGAACTATCCTAAGTATGATTCCCAGATTCATTGGTATTGAGGGTCTGTCCTCTGATACTTTTTTTGTATTACCTTGCCCTGTGTGAAAAATACTGGTTGCCAAATTAAAACACTGATTTGATTACATCACATTAAACATGCTGTATTAAAACATGATTGATTCAATACTGAAATTTTTACCACGTTCATTGAAATAATTAGGGATGCCTCTAGGTACTTGCAGAATCAAGGTTGAGATTTGTTACATTTATTACAGGCTTTGAAGACATAGAGGCAATGGGACTCAGAGCTGCCAATTATAATTCTTAAAACCAAATGCAATTGGTTATTACTTTGTAAGTTTAAAAGTCTTACTCTTTGGTTTTTTTGGTCATGTTTCCTTTTAAAAGAGAAATAAACATTCCCTTAAGATCTGGTCATGAATTATTGACTTTATGAAGTTGAATGTAACTAGGAAATTCAGAAAAGGATAGGATTTTTACCACTTGAATAATGATTCTTCTGTTCCCAAACAGAAGTGATTTCTAATTGGTTTTGCGTTTGTGGAATCTGCCTTTATAATAAACTCAAAAAATTGGATAACTTGGCTGTTTGAATATTTAATAAACTGACATTTTAGGCAGGCATAAGCCCAGTTCTTTAATAACACGCTCTTCCATTGAAATGCACCATAGCTCAAGAATCAAATTTCAAAGTTAGTGCGCTACAGATAATAGAAGTAAAATGACACCTTGGTTAACAAATCTTCTGGGAGCAAAAGCAAAAAGCTCCTTCAAAGAACGTTGGCCAGGGTATTGGAGCTCCCATTCCAGTTTCTTCATTTGGGAATTGAAGAAGAAGTCATGCTCCCTGCCTTAGGTACAGCTAGACTTCTCAATGGCAGGCCTGGTGCTGGCTGTAGGGTGGATCATCCTTCCATAGGGCTTATGTGTGGCCAGAGGATTATAACTATTATTTTCTCTGTGTCCTGAGAAGGGGGTTATTGAGAGTGATGGGAGTACATGCTGTTTTCCCCAACTCACATCTACATATTGCCATCTCCCTCTACTACTACTATTTCTTGTGGACTCTCTTACCCTGTATGGCTTCTTAGGGCAAGGGAGCTTTGACTTAGTTATTTTATATATAGTAGGTATGGAATCAGCATTTAGGAATTCATTCTTTTGCTTACTCTTTTCACTCTACTTCAGGTATGTGTGTATGTATCTATATCTTTTATTACAATATTAATAAGAAATGTGAAGAATGAGGGGCACCTGGGTGGCTTAGTCGGTTGAGCATCTGCCTTTGGCTCAGGTCATGATCCCAGAGTCCTGGGATCGAGCCTCACCTCGGGCTCCTTGCTCAGCGGGGTGTCTGCTTCTCCCTCTCCTTCTGCCCCCCCCCCCACTCATGCTTGCTCACTCACTGTCTCTGTTTCTCTCAAATAAATAAATAAAATCTTAAAAAAAAATGTGAAGAATGAGAAATAGTATATGAACCAAGCTTCTAAGCAGAAGAATTTTCTGGTCTAGATACATGAGACTTGATATAGTTTAATTGGTATGTGAATTTTTACAAGATGAAGAAAGACTAAAGTATTGAAATATGGTAGATAGAGGGAACAAACATTAATTTTAAAGTTTTTCAGGGACAGGATTGAGATATTCAGTGCAAATGCTTTATGCATTGGATAATTAACTTTCATCCTGCCATAGTTATCTAATGGAGTATCATTTGTCATTCCATTTGTTTAGCCCAGTTCCCTCATCTGTGTTGTAGTGCTATTTCTGTGATAGCGATGGGTGGCTTTGGAATTCAGAATGTGTTCCCTTAAATGTTGATATCAGTAATGTAAAGTTCTCCCTAAATTTGATCTCAGTTATATCCTAAGATAGGCTGCCTCCTTACCGTCTGTGTGTTGGGAGAATGGCATGAGAGATTTTTAGCGTTGGTATTGTTTTTATGCAAGTGGGAAAAGTGGGTAATTTTAGACTGAATTAATCCAACCAAAAAATTACTTTCCTTTAACAGAATGTGTCTTTCTGAGATCTTCCTCGTATTTATCAACTAAGCGTTGAAATGACAATTGCCTAGGGCGTATTTTTCATTTTTTTTTTCCAGGCTTGGTGTAATGGGAACATTGTGGGATCTGGGATCAGACTCAAGTTCAAACCATAGTTGCCAGACTCACAGTGAAGCCTTAAACTCTCTGAGCTTCAGTTTCCTGTCTTTAAAATGGGATTGCTGTGAGGATTAAGTAGCCCAGAGAATGTGTCTGGCACAATGCCTAGTATGTAGCAGGTGCTGGGTAAACGATCTTATTCCTATGTTAAAACTGACATCAGCTATTTATTAATGTGATTTTATTTTAAATGTGACCGACATATGCATGTAGAGAAGCTTTTTTACTTCAGAAAATCATTTTGCAGTCTGACCCTATCACCTTGAACTGAGAATTTTTCTCTTTTGTGGATTCTGGTATTTGCCACAGCACAAAAGAAAGCCTTGGAAAGATTAGCCTCCATTTTATATCCTACATGCTAAAGATTTCCATTAGTGAATTCATTGCAAGTTGACAATAAAGTACTTACACTTGTGTCATTAAAAAATACAAGGAAATAACTAACCAAAGCTTTATCTTTCTTGATTTCTTTCAGGCAAGCACCTCAGTAAGAGCTCTGTTCTCCATTGTTTCTTAAACAGCAATTAATTTAGGCCTTACTAAGAAAAGGTGCTATGATATGTGTAATTTCTTTGTATAATGATGCTGTAAATGCCATTTTCATTGGGACATATCTTTAAAATAGTTGAAGTTTTTAAGGTTTTTTTTCTTCCTTTAGGTGAAAATACCAGACTTATTTTATATGTATTTCCTTATGTCATAAGTTGAAGTTTTCTTTCTGATTTTTTAAAAACAATTTCCCGTTTTTTTTAATGGAAGTTGAGTGAGAGAGAATGTGTGTGCATGCGTCTGTTTGTGTGTGTATGTGTTTGTCATGTCTATCATTCAGTTTTTGTTTGGGAGGGTTGAAGGAGGATGGTTAAGATTCTAACTTTGGTGAGGTAAGAAGGTTATTAAGATCTTTAGAATTAAAAAAAAGATCTTTAGAATTCAGTGCAGTATGCATACTTTGAATCTATAGAAAAATCTTTGGGGAATAACTTCTACCAATCTTAAGTTTTTAATTTATTTCTCAAGGGTGGAAGGAAATACCTTGACAGATTTAGCACTCAAATTCAAATGAGTATGAGAACAGGTGGCTAAATTTCTCCTCCACCTGCCATGCAACTTTATCACAAGAAATGTTTCATTTAGCAAATGCCACGGCTAACAGACACTTCTCTGTTTCAGAGCAGAAAAACAAATGGAGGGGGAGTACTTCTTTGAAGAAAACCTTTTTCTTGATTTTCTTTTTAAATTGTGAGTGTGACAAATATGTATTTTATTTTTCTGGGGGATAGATGGTGGAAAGCATGAGTCAATGCCTTGATTAACCCGATTTGTTGTCTTGTTACACCATTCATGGCTTTCATTTCTGTTTTTACTTACGTTTTGTTTTGTTATTGTTGCTGTTCTTGCATACTAACCCACTGCGTGCTGACTTTCAGTTAGGATAATATTATTACTCTGAGAAATTACAATATTTGTATAGTACTTTTAACACTAACTTAGAAACCCCTACTCTTTTGTCACGGTGGAATTATGTTATTAAAATACATTGTTGGGGGGTGCCTGGCTGACTCAGTCAGTAGAGCATGCGACTCTTGGTCTCGGGGTCGTGAGTTCGAACCCCATGTTGGGTATAGAGATTACTTAAAAAAATAAAATCTTTAAAAAAAATACACTGATGGGTTTAACCACTTTGTAATGTAATGGTAGCAAGCAAAAAGAAGTGCTGTGAAGCTAACTGGGAACTAACTAGAGAAAACTTAAAGGTGTTATTCATATATTTGTACCTTTGTAGTGTTCTCTGATTCATCACCCCCACCCCGGAAATTAAAAACAATATAGGAAAGTATAGAGAACAATTTGATGACTATTCTGAGAGTCTTGGGCAGCACTTTTTTTCTGCAAGTCCTATATTCTCCCAGCATCTTTCATGCAGAGCCCTCTTAATGTGCTATTCTTCATTTGATGTGAGCAGGAAGTGAATGTGCCCGCGCATGGGTTGGCGCATAGAATATCTCCACCAAAAACAGTCAAGTGTTTCATGTGTTTTCATGCTGGTAATTTCAAAAAGCACTGAAACGACCCCTTTTCCTCAACAAGGAAATTTGACCTCACATGGCTTTCTGTATAACATGATCTGTGATAGAAAGCAAGGAACTGAGATGGGTGTTTCATCGTTTCTCAAGCTAAGACCTCATTTTTTAAACACAGAAGTACTCATTTCAGTGGATTGGGGGGGATTCTTTTCTTCTTCTTCTTCTTTTTTTTTTTTTTGGTATGGAGCGTTGGAAGACTGTTTGAGGCTTTGGAGCCAAATGGTGTAATTGTGAGATGCTCTTCCCTTACTCACACTGCATATCAACAAACCCAATTGCTATAGTGAATTCTTGAGAGTATGGCTTCTTTATAGAGTATGTACCAAACTATTAACCTCCAAGAACTATTCACTATAGAAAACATATTTCAACCAGATTGACAGAACACTCTGGCTACAGCTTACCTACCAGGTCAGACGTGTAATACACAATCCTTTGTTGTCCTGGTGTTCACTATAAAAAGAAAAAAAAAATGTGTCTGTTTGATGATTTTTAAAACTTAAAAAATCCATTTGGGTGAACAGTGCCATGTAGACAGCAGGGGCTTAATACATGTTTACACTAGCAATTTCAAAAGTATATCTTCAACTCTTTAAGTCTATAAATTTCAAGATGGAATCTTTGCTTTAATTTGCATATTCTGGAATACTAATGAGTTAGAACATTTTTCTCTCTGTTAACCATGTGTACTTATGTCTTTATGAATTGTGTGCTCACATCATGTACACATGTTTCCCTTGGGGGTGATTTTTAAATTATAGAAATATTTTAGGCAAGATTACAATGTTAGCATCACCCTGTTAAGCCTGACAATTGCTTAGACTTTCTTTTATCTTCACAGAGCAATGCAAAGAAATACCATAGTTTGTGTATGTTCAATTTGACCACCTTTGCAATGCTTTCAGTAAAATGATCAGACAATGCTTCTGTCTCTACCCTCATGCTCTTTGAAAAAGTAATTGTTCTCTTTGAACAAGCACAGTTGAGTGATTCGTGTACACTTTGTGAAAGATTGCTTTTGTGCTCTGTGGTTGGTCATTGTTAAGAAAATAAGATGTGTCCAGTGGCAGTGGGGTGGACTGGGGGACCTGATAGCACAGACGTAGGAAGAAGATTTGAGTTTTGGACAGAAAATTGATGAACATACTCTCTCCCATGAATAATTTTATAGCATTGATGCAATGGGACTATTTAGGCAGGATTTGCTTGATTCGAAATCAGCATGAAAAAGTGAATCCAAATAGCAATTGTTTTAAGCAGAACTACGGAATTATTATTCTTACATGAATTTACATAGAACAAAAGCTTTCCTGCACAACTGTCTGGTAAACTTCAAAACCATTATCTACTTATCTACTGTAAACACTTGATTGTTCAAATTGTGGGGCTGGAGGAAACAGAGGTATTTTATTGTTAGGTAGTCTTGGAAGAATTAGTGGTAATTAATAATCCTCCTGTGTTTCTTACTGCCAGCATTAACCTTATGTAGTCAGCCCTCAGACTGAGAAGTAATTTAGAACATGAAATTGCTTTAGACAAATTTTCCTGGGGCACCTGGGTGGCTCAGGCATAGGGTGTCTGCCTTCGGCTCGGGTCATGATCCCAGGTCTTGGGATCGAGCCTCGCATCGGGCTCCCTGATCTGCGGGAAGCCTGCTTCTCCCTCTCCCACTCCCCCTGCTTGGGTTCTCTCTCTCGCTGTGTCTCTCTCTGTCAAATAAATAAATAAAATCTTTAAAAACAAAAACAGAAGAATTTTCCTGAGTAGGTTAATCCCTCTATTTCAGGGTTTCTCGATCTTGGTACTCTTGACATTTTTGCCTAAGTACATCTTAGCCGGGGAGAACTTTCCTGGGCCTTGGTGGGATGTTTAGCAGCATCCCACTAGACGAAGGTAGCACACACACCCTCTTGCGACAATGAATGACGTCTCCAAACCTCGCCACACGTGGGGAGGGGAGAAACAAAATCCCCTTGGTCCCCTAACCCCTTCTGAGAACGACTGGTCTTTTTAATTGCTTTTAACCATATGACTTGGAAAAGTAATACTTAAAAACTGTTATTTGTCCTTGGACTTACTCAGGGAATCATTCCTTTAAGGATAGCGTGATGTATTTGTGGCCTGGGCTTTGCAGAGAGGTTTTACCTCCTTGCGATGTTGAAAAACCGTTCTCTTCACACCCAGTCAGTAAACTTAATGAAAAGGAGATAGAAGAGAATATTGAATCTGCTGAGAAGGTTGACATGGCATGTATTGTTACTGATGCAGAAATAATAGGGAGTGTTCTGAATGTTAAAAAGTCAAAGTATGTTGATAAGAAGTCATGAAGAAGATGACTTTAGTGAAGGCTTCTTCAGCATTTGAAGTAATTAATTAGAAAGCCAACCATATTATCTTGCCAAGAAAGGGCTGCATTTTCACATTCTGCTTTTCAATTTTAGGAGCTAGAGACAAATGACAAGTAAACAAGTTGTTATCTATAGTTTCTTCAAAAAAAGCAATTTCCAGGATATGTCATAGGCACAATGTGGCTTCAGCTTTATTCCTGTCCCTTTTACATCTGTGGTTCTATAAAAATGGTAATTGATGGTCATTGAACGCACTGTGTGAGAAAGAAATGTCCACAAAAATGAGATTCTGTGTTCATTGAGATGACATATGTTAAAATTCTCATGTGCTAGGTTCTGTGCAGGGAATACAGAAAATAATAAAACATTCTGCTTGGATATTTCATTAAAATAATTCTGTTTGAATGGAAATTTTCTGGTTAGGGGTACCAATCACTATCAGTCTATTTCCCACTCTTCCCATTAATTCTGTACTTTTGAATATCTGTCTGCAAAAGCTGTTTAAAAGGGTGTGTGAGTGTGTGTATGATATGTCTTGTATATAATTTAATTCTTTTTAAGGCTATTTCTGAAATTAGTAGAAAGCTATATTCATTTTCTTCTATGCTTGTTAAAATCTTATTTAAATTATTCTCTTTATTAAATATCCATGAGAGTTGAATAAAACATGGTCATATATTATTAATTCATTTTTGGTTATACTATGGCTCTAATATCCTTAAGAAGAATTGATCTCACCCTTAAGGCCAGAACTTTTGCTAATTATTAGAAGATTTAAAACCATTTCGTTGATGTCCGGATTCAAGAAGCAGGATCTTCAAGTATGGTGGTCTTAAAACTTTTTTTCTGGTTCAAACTGATCAACTGAGGTTACAGGTAAGGTAGGGAACAAGTGAAATCTTCATGATATTGGATAGGCCAGAGTTAGAAAAGCAAAGAATTTGGGGTGCATGGCTGGCTCAGCCAGTGGAGCATGTGACTCTTGATCTCAGGGGTGTGGGTTCCAGCCCCATGTTGGGTGTAGAGCTTACTTAAAAATAAAACCTTAAAAAAGAAAAAGACAGGGACGCCTGGTTGGCTTGGTTGGTTAAGCATCTTTCTTCGGCTCGTTTCATGATCTCAGGGTCATGAGATCGAGCCCCATGTTGGGCTCTGCGCTCAGCGGGGAGTCTGCTTCTCCCTTCCCTCTGCCCCTCCCTCTCGCTCTCTCTCTCTCAAATAAATAGAATCATTAAAAAAAAAAAAAGGAAAAAGGAAACCAAATGATTCAACATGTAGGAAGTTAGAGGTAAATAGCAAAAGTGGAGTTCTAGCGCTTGAAAATGTGTTCTTCCTCTTCCTCTCCCAGTGTCCATTTTAGCGCTACATCATGAATGCACAAACCCACTCAGAGCTACCAGCTCCCTGCTCTTAGATGATTCAGAGACACTTTGGGCAATGTTATACCTAAGGAAACACAGGCCTGCCTCATCTAAGGGATAATAAAATGTTGTACTGTGGTGGTCAATTTTCAGGGTAACCTGAGGCCCTTCATTAAGTATTTTGTGTGGTCTCTGTGAAACAAGCTGACCTGTTAACTACAGGTTCTCCAATCCTTTTTATGGCCCCCCAAAAGTTATTAGTGTAATATATACATCGGCATAGCTTGCATTTATTATTTTTTACTTTTTATTTCTTAGAAAAGATGGAAATGCCACTAGACTCTAGCGATTTAACTGAATAAATCCTAAAATGATCAGTGAGAGAGACTGCTGGAAAAAGAATTATGTCAGGTGTAAAAGTTTTTGTTCCGTTGGGGGTTGATTAGAACTATAACTAATTACAGAAGAGGAAGCAGTGTATTACTGTCACAGTTAATCTTTGACTTTTATTAATGGGGTCTTTGGAGTTTGGAATCACACTAGACTTACATTCAAATCCTGACCCAACTACTTTAATAAATTTGCGACCTTAGGTGACTTACTTTTAACCTTTTTGTAGCTCATTTTCCCTGCCCTTCATACAAAGGAAATAATAATAGTACCTATTGCATTGGATTGTTTTAAGGATTATATGAGGTCATGTTTGTAAATTTCTGGGCAAGTACCTGATACATAGTGACTATTCAATAACTGATAGCTATTATTTTTATCTTTCTCAAATTAGGTATTCCAAAGAAATTTTAACTATGAATAACACAATTTGATGTTCTTGCTACCTAAACAGTACAATACCAAAAGCAATTACTCTTGCACTGAAAATACAAAGACCCTTTGTGAATGTAGTTTTGAACCAGCTTTTAGGTTGATTTCTCACTTCTAATTTTTTTCTGACCTTGAAAAGTTTTTTAGAAATACATAATATAATTTCTTTTTTTTTTTTTAAAGATTTTATTTATTTATTTGAGACAGAATGAGAGACAGAGAGCATGAGAGGGAGGAGGGTCAGAGGGAGAAGCAGACTCCCTGCCAAGCAGGGAGCCCGATGCGGGACTCAATCCCGGGACTCGATCCCGGGACTCCAGGACCATGACCTGAGCCGAAGGCAGTCGCTTAACCAATTGAGCCACCCAGGCGCCCCATAATATAATTTCTTCTAAGGTGTAGAATGGTATCATCCTAAAGCACAACAAAACAAAATTCAGTATATTCCATAGTCAAATGATAGGCACTAGTGACTGATTATTACTCTAAACAATGCCATTATTGTGAATTATATATCAACTTTTAACTTGCCTTTCTTTCTGATTTATACACATTTTCAGATCTCTAGTGGAAGAGGAAGACCAACACATGAAATTGTCCCTTGGAAGCAGCGAAATGGGTCTCTCATCCCATCTGCAGTCTTCCAAGGCAGGAACCACACGCATCTTTACCAGCAATACCCACAGTTCTGTGGTGTTACAGGTAATCTAAACTGTCCCTTTTGTAATATTTAAATGGATTTAAAAACCACTCAAGAGTGTTTGTGGTGTGGGATGTTGATAGCGGGGGGCGAGGAGCATGCATGTGTGTGGGCAGGGTGCATATGGGAACCCTCTGTACTTGCTGTTCCATTTTGCTGTGAACCTAAAACTGCTCTAAAATAATTAAGTTTATTAATTAAAAAAAGAGCAAGCAAACATCAGGAAGAAACCTTGAGGGGAAAACTACATACCTTCCTGATGTTAAAAAACAAACAAACAAAAAAACCCAAAACCCAGAGTTCATTATTTGTTTTGTTTGTATGAAGGAGGTCTCGCTGTCAGCCACTTTGCTTACAGAATGTTATGTCTGGCAGCATTGACTTTCCGTTTTGTCTCAGCCAATATAAATATCACAAATCTCTATGCTGAATTTTCTAGTTCCTCACTCATGACCTGCTTCACTGTCACCTTTATCATAGTTCTGAAGATCATATTTATTTGGTGTCTCAGCTCACATTGACAGTAGTAGGTGTGGGAGTGTAGATAAGGATGGCTGGATGCAAACACACTGGTAGATGTAAGAGGTAGTAAGTGACCTCAAAGGAGAGGACGGAAATACAGTAGAAAGCCAAAAAAAAAAAACAAAAACAAAAACAAAAAAACCCAACCCATCAAAAACTGCAGTGTGGAGCTAATTAGCCTAAGGATAAGCAGGCATAGTACTTCCGGCAGTTATGGACACTCCCTGACCTCTGTGGGCATGGCTGAATTAGGAAACAATATACTATTGGATGTCCCTCAATGTCTTCTAGATATAGGCAAATTAGATCAGTGTTCCCTCTAGTAAGATAAAGAATAGAAATTTTTCTGAATGTATTTTTCCAAGAAATCTCCCCAGGTGAATTTCATGCATATTCCTGGTCAGTGACCATTAGGGTAAAGCAGTATATAGTATATAGTGTTTGGTGTACAGTCCAGTATATAGTGTAGTAAGAGAGGAGGCCCTCTGCGCGCTCTGCGGCTTTGTTGTGTCATGTAATTTTTCTGGGCTTCATTTGTCTTATCTCCACAATGTGTCTTGACTAGGAGATCTCTAAATTCCATTCTAGTTCCCATCTGTAATTCCATGAGATCATATCTTCCATTATTGTGGCTTGTAATGGGAGCTGGGTTTTATGGTTTGTTGTCCTGTGGGTCTCATCAGCAGAGATGTGAGGGTCAGGAAGGAGAAGCTTGCCAATTCCTGGCATCTCAATGCTATGTAAATGGTTTCATTGTTGGCTGTTCAAGGCTATGGGAAAAGAGAATGAGGGGTCAAGCAGATAGGAGAAGTCTGAGAGGAGGAGGGTTTTTTTGGTATATTAAAGTTATCTCTCTAAAGAAAAAGAGACTCACCCCCCCCAATACATCTACCCCATCCATGCCCATAGTCTTGTGTTAAAGCCAATGTGTGTGCTCCTGCTAATTTTTAAATGAACTTTAAACTAAATAATGGAAGCCACTTTAGTGTAGTGATACAGATTTGGGGCAGTGGGCCTCAAATTTTAGTGCATTTCAGAATCACAAGGAGGAAGGCTTGTTAAAACAGTGAGCACTGGGCCCTGCTCCAGAGTTTTTGAATCAAAAACTCAGATACGTGTATTTTTTTTTTAAGATTTTATTTATTTATTTGACAGAGAGCTAGCAGGGGGAGTAGCAGAGGGAGAGGGAGAAGCAGGCTCCCCGCTGAGCAGGGAGACCGACGAGGGGCTCGACACAGGGCTCGATCCCAGGACCCTGGGATCATGACCTGAGCCGAAGGCAGACGCTTCACCGACTGAGCCACCCAGGCGCCCCTCAGATACAAGTATTTTTAACAAGTTCCCAGGTGATGCTGAAAGACCAGGGAACATACCTTTAGAACCACTGTTCTAGAGACAGGGTCCTTCTTCTGCCGAGAAAGATGGCCTCTCCCTTTCTCCCTACATATCGTATGAGGGTGATAAGCTAATTGCTTTAATGGGGAGACATCAGGAGTAGCTTCTATATCTATCAACAGGGAAATGCTTACATAAAGTATGTGGTATAACAACTATGTACTACTGTGCAGTCACCAAAGAGGGTGAGGTAGATCTGTGTGTAAGAATGGAATATTATTCGGCTCTATACAGGAAAGAAGTACTGATGCATGCTACAACGTGGATGAACCTTAAAAACTTTATGCTAGTGAAAGAAGCTAGTCACAGAAGGCCGTATTTTACATGATTTCATTCAGACAGAATGGCCAGAAGAGGGAAGTCTATAGAGACAGAAAATAGACTAGTGGTTGCTTACAGGCGGAGAGAATGAGAGGATACGAGGGTGCTAAAGGGTCCAGGATTTCTTTTTGAGATGATGAAAATATCCTAAAATTGACTGTGGATATGGTTGCACACATTATCTGTGAATGTACTAAAAGCCACTGAACTTTTCATTATATGTAAGTGAATTGTATAGTATATCAATTCTATCTCAATAAAGCTGTTAAAGTTACAGGACAGTATGTACTGTATAATCCCATCTATTGGTAGAAAAACTATACAATAAATGGGGCGCCTGGGTGGCGCAGTCGGTTGAGCTCCCGACTCTTGGTTTTGGGTCAGGTCATGATCTCAGAGTCGTGAGATCAAGCCCTGTGTTGGGCTCCATGCTCAGCACAGTCTGCTTGAGATTCTCTCTCCCTCTCCCTCTGCCCCTCCTGCTCGTACTCTCTCTCTCTCTCAAATAAATAAATCAATCTTTTTTAAAAAAGAAAAAGACTATACAATATATATATGAATGTAAATGCACAGCAAAAGGTCTGGAAACATTAAGGGAGGCTGGTGAATGTTGT
The DNA here is from genome assembly GCF_054177405.1 of Leptonychotes weddellii. Classification (NCBI taxonomy): domain Eukaryota; kingdom Metazoa; phylum Chordata; class Mammalia; order Carnivora; family Phocidae; genus Leptonychotes; species Leptonychotes weddellii. Next base: position 26,982,393 of record NC_138385.1, read on the forward strand.
CTTATACTTTCTGCTTTGTACGATCCTGCACTGTTTAATTTTTTTTACAATGGAAATATTTTTGTGTATAACCTGTGTAGTTTAAAAAAGATAATTGTTCTCTTAACTATGGGGAAAAAAAATGAGGGTTGCTGGAGGGGGGGGATGGGGATGGGATAACTGGGTGATAGGCATTAGGGAGGGCATGTGGTGTAATGAATGAGCACTGGGTGTGATATGCAACTGATGAATCACTAAATTCTACCCCTGAAACTAATACTATACTATGTGTTAATTAAATTGAATTGAAATTTTTAAAAAGTTATATATATATATATGTGTGTGTGTGTGTGTGTGTGTGTGTGTATATATATATATATAATTGTTGACAAAACCAGTATGGCTGGGTCTTAGACCCTTAGCTATATTATGTTTTAGTTTAGCCTTTGTTGGTCCCGGCTGGTGGAAAGAACAATGATGTGAAAGTAACTAGAGAGTTTGTATGGAGTTAAAGGTGATCTTTCATCAGCTGACATTTTTTATTATTATACTATTTTCTATGGTGGCATAGAGCTACCACTCTGTATCGCTCTTGCCAAAGTTTGCTCTCTTTAAAAGTCCATTAAAAATGATGTTCTCACAAAGGGAGATTTTTAAGTAGCAGCACTAACAGAGAACTACACCCCCCCCCCCCCCCGCATCTAATCTTAGGTGTATGGTTGTCAAGGGAACAAGTTGGAGAAGTGTTTAATGTGTAAATGTTATCATTGTTTTAAAATTAGCAATCACACAAACGTCAGCTTCAGAAGGCATTGAGAGTCACTGTCAGGGGAAGGGACCCATGGGGAGAAAGTGTTTTCAGAAGTCTCACTCTGCAGGATTACCCACTGCATAACTCTAGTGGGAAGGACATGAGTTTAGGCCAAACCTGGAATCCTAATTTTACCAATAGTTATGTGACTTTGGGAGCCCTCCATCCTCTCTGGGCCAGTTTCCTTATCTATAAAATGGGTAAGAGGCGTGAGGATTAAATGTGACAATTTATGGGAAAGTAAGGTGCATCATAAATATCCATTTTCTTTTACTTCCATTTGAGCCAAACATGGAAGGCGTCAGAGAAAATGTAGCTGATCTGAAGTGGTGGGTGTGCCACATAAGACATCCATCTGGGTTGGCTTGATCTGCTCTTGCAGATTAATCATCTCCGTTAAACAGGCTTTTGTAAACTCGGCTGTCGAAGAAAGTGCCTAAAGAATGGCGATACCTAATAGGTTTGGATTCCTAGAACCTTGAACAGATCCCCAGAGAATCCATGATGGAGTTAGGCAGTGCAAATTGCTTTCACTCAATTAAGGAAGGTTAACCAGGGTTTGCTTAAGTAGTAACTGGTAAAATCAAGGACTAATCTCATTTTCTTCACTCCTTTGGCTTCACCTATTATCCCACGTTGTCAGCATTTTTCTTTTACTGCCCCATTTTATGGAAATTCATTGAATCGTACTATTCCTTGGCGCCTTCATGCCTTAAAAATAACAGCTTTATGGAGATATAATTCGTATACCATCTAATTCACCCACATAAAGTGCACAATTCAACGGTTTTAGTTTTTAGTATACTCACTGGGTTTTGCAAATATCACCACAATCCATTGTAGAACATTATCATCTGCTCAAAAAGAAACTTTGTATCCATTAGCAGTCACTCTGCATCTACTTACAATTCCTTGCCCGAACCTAAGCCACCACTAATCTACTCTCTGTCTCTATAGATTTGCCTATTCTGAACATTTCCTACCAATGGAATCATCATATGTAGTCTTTTGTGACCAGTTTCTTTTACTTAGCATCATGTTTTCAAGATTCATCCATGTTGTAGCATGTATCAGTGCTTCTTTCCTTTTTATGACTGAATACTATCCCGTTGTATGGATATACCACTTTTTTAAAAAAAAATTCATCCATCCATTGATGGACATTTGGGTTTTTTTCTGCTTTTTGGCTATTATGAATAATGCTGCTATGAACCTTCATGGAGAAGTGTGTGTGTGGACATGGTTTCATTTATCTTTCATATATACATGGGGTAGCATTGCCAGTTCATACAGTAATTCTGTGTTTAAACTTTTGAAGAACTGCCAGGGTGTTTTCCAAAGTGGCTGCGCCACTTTACATTCCCACCCACAGTGCATGAGGATTCCAATTGTACCATATTTTTGCCAACACTAATTATCTCTTTTTGATTGTAGCCATACTGGTAGGTGTGACGTGGTTTTGCATTGTCCTTCCCTGATTGCTGATGATGTTGACCATCTTTTCATTTGTGCTTATGGCCATTTGTCTAGCATCTTTTTTTTTAAAGATTTTATTTATTTATTTGAGAGAGAGAGCGCACAAGAGCAGGGTGGGGGGCAGAGGGAGAAGCAGACTCCCCACCAAGCAGAGAGCCCGATGTGGGACTCGATCCCAGGACTCATTCTGAGCCGAAGGCAGATGCCCAACCAACTGAGCCACCCAGGCACCCCTGTCTATCATCTTTTAAGAACTGTCTATTCAGATCCTTTTCCCAGTTTTTGGTTGGGTTATTTATCTTTTTATTCAGTCGTAAGAGTTCTTTATATATTCTAGATACAAATCCCTTATGAGAAATGATTGGCAAGCATTTTTGCTCAGCACCTTTGGTTTTATAGTCCCTTGTTGTTCTGTCATCGCTGCCTTGCCAAACCCCTATCCTTTATCATTTCAATCATATGATCTTTGCTTCTGCTTAACCTTAGTAGAGTTCATAGGACAGATGGTCAAGGCAAACACCTGGAAGACTTCTGACTTTTCACTATTCTCTAAACATACATTTTTTTTGCACACTTCAGGCTCTGCACCCATTTCCTGTCCCTGAACTGCCCTTATTTTGCTTTTTGTTTTTAAAAACCCCTGTTTATTCATAATTATCCATCTTAAATGGTAAGTGATAAAACTGGAATTCTAGTTTTGCCCTAAACTCATGTCCTTCCCACGACAGTTATATAATGGGTAATCATGCAGAGTGGGACTTCTGAAAACAGTCACTCCCCATGGGCCTGTTCCCCTGACAGCTACTTTAATTGCCTTTTGAAGCTAGAGTTTGTGGGAGCCAGGCAGAGTTAGCAGCTTCTTCTCTTCCTCCCTCTTAGTCCTTGATAATATGACCTATCAGTGCGATTCACAACATCTAGGATCTAATTTGTTGTTTCTGTATGCCTGTGATCGCGTTCTGGGGTACATGGAGAATGCTTAATAAGTGTCCATTATTATTATTATTGTAAGACTTATGGTCATTCAAAGAGATAATACATATAAAGAGCCTAGCCCATCACCTGGCACAGAGGAAATAGTGCTTTTCACTGCTATTATTGGTATTATTGGCAGAATAAATGAATTTGGGTGGCAGTTATAATAACTTTCATATATACTTGCCTCATGATACTTTAAACAATATTGTGAGGTAGAAAAAGCAAGAATTATTCTCTCCATTTTATAGATTAGGAAACTGAAGCTTGGGGAGGTTAAGAGGCTTGCCCAGATCACATAGCCAGTAAGTGACAACAACTAGGACTTGAACACAGGTTTTCTGACTGCAAATTTGGTTTTATAATCTGTTTTTGTAATTTGTTTCTTCTAACCTTGCTCTAAGCTGTATTATCTTTTTAAATATAATGTCTGTAAATATTAAGTTTTCATTGACTGTAAGTGTAAAAACATTAACAAAGGCTCACAATTTGTTGTGAATGATATAGTAAAGATTTTATTTTATTTTTTAAGATTTTATTTATTCATTTGAGACACAGAGATGCAGAGAGAGAGAGAGATCATGAGCAGGGGGAAAGGCAGAGGGAGAGGGAGAAGCAGGCTCCCTGCTGAACCAGGAGCCTGAGGTGGGGCTCGATCCCAGGACCCTGGGATCATGACCCAAGCCAAAGGCAGACACTTAACCATCTGAGCCACCCAGGCGCCCCTTATTCTTTTTTTTTTTTTAAAGATTTTATTTATTTATTTATTTAGAGAGAGAGAGCAGGGGCAGGGGCGGAGGGAGAGCGAGATCTTAAGCAGACTCTGTGCTAAATGTGGAGCCTGACGCAGGACTCGATCTCACGACCCAAAGATCATGACCTGAGCCGAAATCAAGAGTCGGATGCGTAAACAACTGAGCCACCCAGGCGCCCCTATTCTTTTTTTTTAAGGATTTTTTTAAAGTAATCTCTACACTCAACTCGAGGCTCAAGTTCACAACCCCAAGATAAATAGTGATCTAGAAGTCACACACAGCTGAGCTATCCTCAAAGTATTAACTCATAACTTGAGCCTACCAGTTAATGAAATATTACACACTCACTAATAAATGTCAGCAATAAACCAGTTGAGATAACATTACTAAATGAACATTTACCCATGTTAACTAAAGAGAGAAAAGATCTATCACTTTATGCTTAACAGCTTTGTAATAAAAAGTCTACTAAAGTGAAAAAAAAAAAAAAGCTGTATGCTCTTCTGACTGAGCCAGCCAGGCGCCCCATAAAGATTTTATTCTTGATAGAAATAGTAGAATTATGAAGAAAGTCTTCCTGCCTCTCTGCCCTACTTCCCTTCCCCTATCAAAATTGGAAAAAAACAAAAGCAAACAAACAAAACAGAAAACATGTTAAGTGCCAGTTGGACACATCCTTTTTTTTAAAGATTTTATTTATTTATTTGAGAGAGAGAGAATGAGAGACAGAGAGCATGAGAGGGAGGAGGGTCAGAGGGAGAAGCAGACTCCCTGCCGAGCAGGGAGCCCGATGCGGGACTCGATCCCAGGACTCCAGGATCATGACCTGAGCCGAAGGCAGTCGCTTAACCAACTGAGCCACCCAGGCGCCCCTGGACACATCCTTTTTAAGACAAGGAGGCCATAACTGTAGTACCATGTTTCAGCTGGTAGCAGTGTATATTAATTGTAGAATGTTTAGAAACATTCTAGGTAGAGGGGCGCCTGGGTGGCTCAGTTGGTTGAGCGACTGCCTTTGGCTCAGGTCATGATCCTGGAGTCCCGGGATCGAGTCCCGCATCGGGCTCCCTGCTCGGCAGGGAGTCTGCTTCTCCCTCTGACCCGACCCTCCTCCCTCTCATTCTGTCTGTCTCAAATAAATAAATAAAATCTTTAAAAAAAAAACAAAACATTCTAGGTAGAAACAAATTATTTCTTGATTGATGGCTATGCTTACTCAGACCTATAGAGTTTTCAAAATGCCTCCTTGCTCTGCGTGTCTAGGCTCCTAATTGGCATTTTCTCATGTTAAGACTAGTGCCTACCAGATTGTTCTTCCTATATTTTCCTCCATTTTTATCTATTTACTGTTTTTTCCTATCCACTTTTAATTGTAAAGCCTATAAAAGATCATTTTATAGTCTCAAATTATTATCTAGGTAATACAATGTTAAAGAAATGAATTATCTCAAGAGCGTATACAAATTAACTTGTCTTGACTTCCAGTGGGCTAACTTTATGAAATGTTTATGCTAAGGTAGACATTTGGGTTGCTTATCATGTCATGTTGATGAACTGTACCCAATTTTAAAACTTTATGATCATAAAATAAACAACTTTAAAAATGTATTGTTGGGGCACCTGGCTGGCTCAGTCAGTAGAGCATGTTACTCTTGATATCAGGGTTGTGAGTTCGAGCCCCATGTTGGGGATAGAATTTACTTTAAAAAATTAAAAAATAAAGATGTATTAACATAAGAAAGGGAAGCATAATAGATAAATTGACAAAGAATATGTGGGAGATACACATGTATTAATATATATGTATTAATATATATTACATACAGTAATATTTCATTATATATGCATATATATTTCTGTATAATTCTATTTCTGTTAAGAATAAAATTCATTATATATTATATAGAATGCAATATATAATATGAATGTATGAATCATATATAATGAAATATTATTAAGCCATAAAAAAGGATGAGCTCTTGCCATTTGTGACAACATGGATGGACCTAGAGGATATTATGCTGAGTGAAATAAGCCAGAGAAAGACAAATACTATATGAATTCACTTAAATGTAAAATGTAAAAAAAACAAAAAAACAAACAAAAAAAACCCCAAACAAACAAAGGCAGAAACAGACCTGTAAACAGAGAACAATCTGATGGTTACCAGAGGGGAGAAGGTTGGGGGGCTGAGCAAAATGGGTAAAGGGGGGTGGGGTAAAGGCTTTCAGTTATGGAATGGATAAGTCACAGGAATAAAAAGTACAGCATAGGGAATATAGTCAATGGTATTGTAATAGTGTCGCATGGTGGCAGATGGGAGCTACACTTGTGATGAGCATAACATAACATATAAACTTGTCAAATCACTATATTGCACACCTGAATCTAATGTAACATTCTGTGTCAACTATACTTCGGTTAAAAGAAGAAGGCATGAAGATTTTAGAGTAAATTGTATTGTATAAAAGAAGAGCTCAAATAATCTAGATTGTTGAACCTTTTATCAAAATGAAACTTTTTATTTCTTTATTTCAGTTACCTAAATGGCAGCTAGAGTATAGAGAAATGAATGTATAATTTTTCTTGGGACTAGCTTTTGTGGTACTCAGGATAGGGTACAATAAGTTAACCTACTACTTCCACAATTGAGTGTGCATCTTTAAGATACCAGTTGGAAGAGAGTCTGCCACCTTTCCTTTTAGTGTACTTTAGTATATTATTACCCTGCTCTCTCAAATGAGGCTTTGTTGTTGTTATTTAGCATACATTGAAGTCATAGAGACGACTAGCACATACCAACTGATAGTTAAATATGCTGTAATATATAATTTCAATTTCTGATTGTTTGTTGCTAGTGTAGAGTAATACAGTTTGTTAATGATTATTGAGCTTATATCTTACCACCTTGATAAACCAACTTACTCTAGGAGCCTTTATTTGTAGAGTCTGTAGGATTTTCTACATAGACAATCATTTTGCCTATAAATAAAGATATTTATTTCATTCTTTCCAATCTGATGCTTTTTATTTCATTTTCTTGCCTTACTACACTGCCTAGGAACTCCAGAGAAATGTTGAATGGAAGTAGCTGAGTAAACATTCTTACTTTTTTGCTGACATCAGGGAGGAAAGCATTCATTCTTTCACCATTAAGTATGATGTTAACTATAGGTTTGAAGAAAAGTTCCTTTCTGTTCCTATTTGCTGAGAGTTTTGTGTCGTGTTTTTAATCAGAAATGGATGTTGGATTTTGTCAGATACTTTTTTGCACCTATCAAGATGATCTCATCATTTTTCTTTTTAATTTGTTAATATTGTGAGTTATAGTGATTGATTTTTGAACACTAAAGCAACCATGCATTGCAGGAATAAACCCCACTTGGTCGTGATATATTATCCTTTTTATATATTATTAAATTTTATTTGCTAAAATTTTAGGAATTTTTGCATCTATGCTCATGAAGAATTTTGGTTTTCGTTTTATTAGTTTTCTTACCTTTGTCTGGTTTTGGCATTAGGATAATGCTGGCATTAGGATAATGAGTTGAGACATGTGCCCTCCTCTTAATTTTCTGGATATGTTTGTGTGGAATTGGTGTTATTTCTTCCTTAAATGTTTGCTAGAATTCACCAGTGAAAATTTAATTTTATAGTTAGACATACAGCTATTCAGGTTATTGATTTCTTCTAGAGTAATCTTTAACAGCTTGTATCTTTCAAGGAATTTATCCATTGCAACTGAGTTGTCAGATTTATTGGCATACAGTTCATATTTACTTATTATCCTTTTAAAAGCTATACAGTCTCTAGTACCATCACCTCTCTCAATCCTGGTATTGGTAATTTGCATTTTTTCTCTTTATCTCCATAATCTATCTGGCTGGAGTTTTATCAAATGTATGGGTCTTCTCAAAGAACCAGGTTTTTTGGTTTTATTGTTTTTTCTCTTTCTGTGTTTTCATCAATCAATGAAATCAATTCATTTCTTCAGTCTCCTCTCTGATCTTTATTATTTCCATTTCCTCCTTTTGGGGATTAATCTGCTCTTCTTTTTTAAAAAGATTATTTATTTTAGAGAGAGCATGCGTGCGGGCATGGGGCGGGGGGAGGGCAGAGAGAGAGTGTTGAGCAGACTCCAATGCCCAGCACAGAGCTTGACGTGGGGCTCGATCTCACAGCCCTGAGATCATGACCTGAGATGAAATCAAGAGTCAGATGCTTAACCAACCGAGCCGCCCAGATGCCCTGGGGTTAATCGACTCTCCTATTTCTAGTTTCCGAAGGAGGGAGCTGAGAGTGGTAATAAATGTTCTTTGCTCTGAAATCTATTTTGTCTGATATTATAGTCATACCAGCTTTTTTTTTTTTTCTGAGTAAGCTTTATGCCCAACATGGGGCTTGAACTCACAACCCTGAGATCAAGAGTTGCATGCTCTACCAGCTGAGCCAGCTGGGCGCCCCTATGCCAGCTTTCTTTCTTTCAACTAGTGTTAAATTGGCAAATCTTTTGTTTATTTGTAAATTAACATACATGTTTACATGTTTATTTTGTAAATTAACATACAGTAAAATGGATTTTTTATTGGGCTGTACCTTTATGAGTTTGGTTTTTGTGTTTTTTGTGTTTTTTTAAAGATTTTATTTATTTATTTGACAGATAGAGACACAGCGAGAGCAGGAACACAAGCAGGGGGAGTGGGAGAGGGAGAAGCAGGCTTCCCGCTGAGCAGGGAGCCCGATGCGGGGCTCGATCCCAGGACCCCGGGATCATGAGCTGAGCCGAAGGCAGACGCTTCACCGACTGAGCCACCCAGGCGCCCCCGAGTTTGTTTTTTGGTTTTTATTTTATATTTACGAGTTTTATTTCTTTTTTTAAAGATTTTATTTATTCATCTGAGAGAGAGCATGAGCAGGGGGCAGAGGGAGAAGCAGGCTCTTGGCTGAGCAGGGAGCCCGATGCGGGGCTCCGTCCCGGGACCCTGGGATCATGACCTGAGCTGAAGGCAGACAAGTAATGACTGAGCCCCTCCATTTATGAGTTTTAACAAATACATTGTTTTTGTGTAATCACCACCACAGTTGATACAGGACTGTTCTGTTGCCCCAACGTACTTTTGTTACTGCTTGGTAGTCACATTCATCTCCGCCTCTAAACCCTGGATACTACTGATCTGTTTCCTGTCACAGTGTTTTGTCCTTTTGAGAGTATTACATAAATGGCATCGGACAGTCTGGAAGCTTCTTTTTCTTCGTCTAACATCTCTGAGATCCATTCACTTTGTTGTGTGTATCAGTAGTTTGTTTCTTTTTATTGTTGAGAAGTATTCCATGGTGTGGAGCTTTGCGGGGTCTCTTTTCCATGCCCCTCCATCTTGACCATCTCCCCAGTACTGTCCGGTTCTCTAGGGCTCTCTTTGTGGTCCTCTGGCCTGAAAGCTGGGTTTTATTTATCCTGCTCTGCCATACACTGACCGCCACTGAACCCAGATCCTGGTCCAAATACAGAGAGGTATTTATTGCAGAGGAGTCACAGGTCCTCTGATCAAAGAGGAAGCTGCTTTTCCCTCGGTTCTCGGCATTTGCCACCCCCACTGTCACTGTTGCCATCAACACAGCCTTGGAATTGCCTGGAGATTGGGACTCAAAAGAGCAGAGGGAAATACAAGTAAAATGGATTTTCTCCACTCTCTCTGAGCTTTGGGAGTTTCCTCTGTCTGCTCCCAGATGACTGCCTCCAGGCGACATGGTACCTTAATTCCAGGTTGGGATATATTGGGGGAAAAAGTAGGGGGTAGGGTGGAGGGCTCACCATCAGTTTGGTCATACTTTGCATTCTAGTTTCCTTCCCCAATTCTTTTGCTATTATTAACCTATTTTTCATTAACTTTTAAGCTTTGTGTGGTAGTACCAGAACAGCATTTATTCTGGGGCAAACTACTTCCCAGTACTGAGGCAGATGCTTACGAGTCCTCTGCCTAAGGCCCTAGAATCATAAGGTTTCCATTTTGGTGGTTTGAATGAGTTATGCTCAACCCTTGTGAGCCTTGGTGTGTTTTCTTGTGTTGCTTCTGGGTGGTTCTTTCCCCAGACAAATACACTTATCACTACTCACCTGAATACTTGAGGGAGACTTTTTAAAATTTTATTTCATTTTATTTTATTTGTTTTTTGATCTCCGTAGCCTCCTCTCTATGCAGATCTCTTCTCCAGTGTTCTGCCCTACACACCTAGCTGTCTTAACTCCCTCAACACTCACCAGGAGAGAACGCTGGGCTTCGCCTGCGTTCCTACTCTCTATACCTCTGTCTTGGAAAGTCCAGAACAATCATGGGGCTCATCTAACTTGCTTCTCATCTTTCCCTTCTCCTTCGTGCAGTTTTAAACTTTTTTTTTCATATATTTTGTCTGGTTTTAAGTTGCTTCAAGAGGTAAGGCAAATCCAGTGCCTGTTATTTCATCTTCGCTGAAAACAAAAATCTATAGGATGTAATTAAATGCTAAATTGTGAGACTCCGACTAAAGGTGCCTGATTATTTTGGAGATTTGGTTAGAGGTAGCTTTACAAAGGAGGTCAGATTTGAACTAGGCTTTGAAGGAGGGAGGATATTCTGTGTGAAAACTAATGGCATAAATAAAGGTATTAGAAAAGAGGTAAGCCTGGTTTTTACCAATGAGCCAGTCTAGACAACAACCTGATAAAGTGGGTCAGAGTACTTAGGGAAATAATGAAAAATAAGGTTGAACCGTTGAGCCGGGGCCAGATTAAATAATCTTTAAATTCCAGGGGTGGCTGGCTGGCTCAGTTGGTAGAGCGTGCGACTCTTGATCTCAGGGTTGTGGGTTCGAGCCCCAGGTTGGGTATAGAGATTATTTAAAATCTTAAAAAGCAAAACAAAGCAAAAAATCTTTAAATTTCTATATTGTGATATAACACTGATAGAAAGCCATTAGAAGTTTTAAACTCCAGGCAGTGTCATATAATAAGAGCACAGTTTAATTCATATTAATACAAACTTTTATATCCAGTCTGTATCTCTCTTTTGCCTTAAACATGCATCTGTTCCTTTTCTGTCCTCAGAATTAAATGAAGAACACTATCATAAAAACGTGGATATGGTATTGTTTTGATCAAATACATTACATTTACTTAAAGATTGGAATAAGCCCATTCCTTAACCTTTTCTTGAGTTCCTTTATCTTTGTTTGTAAAACATATTTTCCATTAATAATCTTTATTGTTCTTCTCAGGATGCATTTCCTTTTTATCTCACTTCCTTTTCAAAATTATACTGATCAAAACTGATACAATATGCTAGTAAGTTACTTCCAGTGCAGAATTTAATGGAAAGATTTGCTTATCAGATGGCTTTTTAATACCCAAAATTATTAATCTTTTTTCAAAATGACATTATATTGAATGTGAAAGCTATTGACATCCAACCAACTTTTGGTAGTAATTATTTGTAGCTCATATGGTTTCTATACTGTAGTTGTGTAATGTCAACACATATCCCCTTCTGTTTTAATGTGGCCATTTAAAAATTTATCAAACTCATTTAAAATGGCTCAGTCCTTCAGGGTATTACATATATACCTCCCCCTACTGAATAGGATTTGAAGTTTTGATACATAGGGTAAGTTTAATAGAGGGAACTGAAAAAACTTTTTTTTTTTAATGCTCGGGGTTTTTTTTTTCCCCCAAAAAGTATGTGAAGAAGAAGAAGAAGAAAAAATAGATGTGGGGAGTTTTACAGGAGGGGGAAAGGGAAACATTAGAGTAAAGAAACCAAAAACAGATAATAATCTCTACATCAATGGAACCCAAGGCCCAGAAGAAATAGAAAAATAAAGAACTAAGATATGGATTGGGGCAGAAAAAAGTTTAGTTTAAAGCAACAGGAACCACTTTACAGATACTCTAAAAGACTCACTGGAAACTTGGCGCCATTTTGTGTAAAGCAGAGCTGTATCAGTGTTTGGTGAACTAGCACACAGAAAGAGACAATAGACTTTAGAGAATTTTGACGAGAGGAATGAATACAAATCTGGTGGAAGAAAACAATTTTATAATAAAAGGACACATTTTAAGTGTACACGGTATCTTTTTATTTATTTAATAAGTAATCTCTACACCCAACGTGGGGCTCAAACTCATGACCCTGAGATCAAGAATTGCGTGCTCTGCTGACTGAGCCAGCTGCCCATCAAGGCATCTTTGAGAGTCTTCCCAGAGTTAAATAGGGCAAGAGATTTATAAGAGTGAAAGCAAAAGGTGGATACATACAGGGCAAGTGAGAATTGTGGGGGAGAATAACCTCCCCTTTTCTTCGAATGTGTGCCTTCACAAGATTAGAGTATAAAAGTTGTTTAGAGAAATGACTGTCTTCTATACAACAGAATATGCTGTAGAAGGAACTTTAGTTTTTTTCTCTTGAGGCAGAGCTGGGATATACAGATAACAGCATGCAAACAAGATATTTCGAATCTGTATGAAAACAATCTGGATTGACAGATCTTATTTGGATAAAGATAGCAATAATCAGGAATAAAATGGGCAAATATGGAATTGGATGGTGGGATTGTTCATTTATGCACTTGAAAATAAAGTTTGTGAAATATACAGATAGGGAAACTACTTCATATGCAGTGAAAATAAATGCAGAACCTCACAGAAACAGACACTTTGCCAAAGGTAGATAAATTAAGCTTAGAATAAAAGATACTCAGAATGCACTCAAAGTGGTCTTGGAGCTTCAGCTTCCTTTCTTTGGGGATGCCAGATCATACTGATGAAGGGAGAGGATTTGTTTTTTGTTTTTGTTTTTGTTTTTTTTAAGATAGTGCAAAGGGCAGCAAAATGATCAGATTTGTGAAGCAGGTAAAAGCCCTTGGTGTCTTAGCTGAGCCGTCCAGATTTTGAGGATTGAGTATATACACCTCAACAAGCAGTATCTTAATAGAATATGGACAAAATGAGAAAGGACACAAATAATGATACAGGAAGCATTAGCTATTCCTTTGTTCGAAAGGAAAAAGAAGGAATAATAAGGAATAGGAATGGAGCCTACTTACATTACTCAATTCCCAGTATAAAATACTTGTAGGAATATTTTCAAGACAGAAGGGCTAGCAAATGAACTGAGGTTTTAGTTTGTTTGTTTGTCTCTTGGGCTTTTATTGTTGTTTTTAGTGGAAGAAAATAACTGACTGGATACGATCACTGCTTTTGACAGAATAAGTCATGATTGCCTTTCACAGATAATTATCTATATATACCTTAGAGAAGATTCAGAATTTTTTTTCATGGATAAAAATAAAGCAAGGTAGCATACAGTACCTAGTCTCACTCCATTGGTATTTTGACATCTTTTTTGCCAGTACCCAAGGTATAATCCATTTCCCAAGATAAACCATAGGCTTGAACTTGCCAGTAGCTATTCAAACTTTAAAAATACGTTTTCTTCAAACCAACAATTGCACTTTTATGAATACCTCCCACAGATCTACCTACACAGGTAAGTATATGTACAAGAAGGTCTGTTACAGCATTGCTTGTAATGGCCAAAGTTGAGAGATAGCCTAAGTGTCCAGAGGGGAACGGATGAATAATGAATGGTATGCTGCCATGAGGGAATACTGTGCATCCCCTAAAAAGAATGGAGTAGATTTGTGTGTATAGAGTGCTGTCCATTTTATGTGCTCAAGTGAATTTTAAAAATGCACAATAATATGTATAATATTCCACTTTAAAAAATCCTATTATACATACAAGCAAATGATACATTATGCATATGTATAGAAAGAGGCCTGGAGGGGCGCCTGGGTGGCTCAGTCTGTTGAGCACCTGCCTTCAGCTCAGGTCATGATCCCAGGGTCCTGGGATTGAGCCCCACGTCAGGCTCCCTGCTCAGCCGGGAGCCTGCTTCTCCCTCTCCCCCACCCCCCTGCCCCCTGCTCGCGTGCGCGCGCTCTCTCTCTAAATAAATAAATAAAATCTTTAGGAAAAAAAAAAGAAAGAAAGAGGCCTGGACGTATATATATTAAACTGTTAACAATAATTACTTCCTGTATGTAGAAATGGTGTTTTAGTTTTCAATTTATATCTTGTATTTTTATAACAAGCATATATTTAATTTTTTAAAAACCTGCAATTTATCTGAGGGAGAAAAAAGCCAAGCCTTTGTGAGTCAACCTTCCCCCACCCCCGGACCCTGGTTCAATTCCTCTTCTCTCATCTTAGCCATTACAGTTTAATACAAAGAAACACTGTGGGTGCAATTAGTTTTTATTATTGGGAGAAGTTTCCCAAATAAAGTGCCTGGTTTCTGGTTAGCTTGGCCCAAAACTAAAGTTCTGCTCAACATGACCCCATGGTTTTAAAATACCAAGTGGTGGCTTCTTGGCAAAATCAGAGTTGTTTGTTCCTGCAGTAACTGAACATAAATCAAACATATATTAAGTGCCAACTGTACCAGGCAGTGGGGAATGCAAACATGCTAGTCCCTCAACTCTTCTGATGGTTCCCACCATCTTCTTGACCATCCCGTCCCCACCCCAGTGGTCACTTTCAGTCCTTCCCGGTGCTGTCTACCTTTGAAAGGCAGTCCTCTTAAGCCTATTGCACTTTTGACTCCGTATATGAATTTTCAAAGAGCTACTCTTTGCCTTCTGCGTGAGACTATTCCCCTAAAATGGACATCGCTTTTTACCTTTACTTTTCTAAATAAGAGAGGCTGGAGATCATTTAGCAATGGGAAAATGGAAAATACCAAGGGTGGGGTATATAATGTTTGTGTTTATAGAAGAAAAGAGGCATTTGTGAAATATTTGATATTTGTGAACAAAAACATATGTCAGTCACTGTTGGAGAAAGAAAAATATGATACATAATCCTGTTCTAAAGTATATGTATAATGTATAAATATTTTTGGAATAAAAATATTTATATCTCTCTCAAGAGAGAAAGTGGCTGGATCACATTATCTCTTTGAAGTTCCAGTTCTGTAGATTCAAGCATTTTCTTTAAAAAGTAATTTAAAAATTATGATGAGAAGATGTTTAGACTGAGATTTATATTATACATATGTGTAGGATCAATATTTCTCAAACTGCATTCTTCAGTATGTCATGCCTTTTGCTTCTTAAATCCGTGAAACACAACTTTAAATAAAAGTTTTATTTGGGGTCATTAAAATGTGAAGGGGATGGAGTACTCTTTGCTGTTAGTTCTTGTTGTGTTACATTATTACATTACAATATATATTAGAAGGTAACTTGTATGAGGATCTTCATGATTTTTAATAATAATATATTACCATTTGAAACTATAGAGTAAATCTTGCTGAAATCTTCATTTTTGAGCCTGAGTATTAAATTACATATTGTCTCCCTTTTGTGCATTTTACCAGCCGATTATCATCTTAAAATGTTTCCTTCTCCCAAGAATAGACCAAAGGAACGTCTGCCTATTTGTCATAGGTTGGGATCATCACAGGAGTGAGTGGAAGAGCTAACCGATAGGCCCTCTTCTTGCAAGAGCCCTGTCCATCCCCTGAATCGTGGGTGCCAGCCTATTAATTCTCCACTGAACTTTAGGCATTTGGGGACAATTATGTCCCATGTCAGAGCTACCTGGGCTCTTTTTTCCAAAGGTAATTAAATTCCAAGCTTGAAACCTGAAAGATAATTGGCCAAGCAGCAGCAATGTGCCGAGTATAAGGATATCTAAGACAATCCCTAATTCTCAAAGAGATGGAACAATCTAGTTAGTAGCAAGGAATGCCTATCTTGCAATTAACATAGATTCTCTATACCTTTCTTTCTCAAAAAAAAAACAAAAACTAGGGGTGCCTGGGTGGCTCAGTCAGTTAAGTGTCCGACTCTTGGTTTTGGCTCAGGTCATGATCTCAGGGCTGTGAGATGGAGCCCCACATTGCCTCTGCACTGGCGTGGAGCCTGCTTAAGATTCTCTCTCTCCCTCTGCCCCTTCACCCACCCCCCGTGCTCGCTCGCTCTCTCAAATAAATAAATAAATCTCTAAAAGGCAAAAAAACCCCACAAAAACTATAAAAACAAGGTGTGTCCGGAATGCACTAGAGAAGAACTATAAACATATTATTGCAGAAAGCATGTTATCTCCCACCCTGATCCTGCACATGGGAAAATGAAAGCGTACGTGGTAATTTCTTTTCAAAATAAGATAAAGCCAATAGTTGTGTAAATAAGTGAATATATATACTCTATGCTCTTTCCATATGTGCTCTTAATCTGAATTAGTCTTCATTTTACCTTTTCCTACTGCGAATTAAATAGACATCGTCACACATCAAGTAAGTTGTTCAGTTTTCTTCTGAGTAATTATTCTACTGGTTTTATGTTCTAACACACCCGTTAATACATACACAGAATTTTAGTGGGCAGAAATCTGCATACCCATTTAACCTTGATTAGTGACTCAACTCCTGCTCTTGGCGTAGGGCTTTGACCAGCTTCGACTTGAAGGATTGCTTTGTGATGTGACTTTGATGCCAGGCGACACCGATGACGCCTTCCCTGTGCATAGAGTCATGATGGCCTCTGCTAGTGATTACTTCAAGGCCATGTTCACAGGTAAGTTAGCTTGTTAAATTCTGCACCCCCCCTTAAAACAATCTGAAAAATGCATGTTTACATATTTTTGTTTCTAAAGTGAAATTCAGTTCTTTTGATCTGTGTCTTTCCAAGAAGAAATCATCTCAAAAGGAATATACACCTGGTACGTGTAGTTGTAAGTGGTGCTTTTTAAACTTGGGAAATGAATGTGCCTTTTTCATACTTCTGTCCATCTTTGTTTCACAACTTCTCTTTTCCAGATACACATCTGAATGCTCTACTAGAGACTCTGGGTCTGACTAAGACAGTCTTTAATCCATCAAAGGATATGAAGTGACAGGAGAACATTTTGGAAGCACTTGCATTATATACGACTTCCATTAGTATAGAGATATTCCTTTTTAAGTACTCTCTTTTAACGGTAAAATATGCAGAAGTCTGACTCTGACATGAATGCTTACATAGAATAAAACTTTTCCTTGATTTTATTGCATCTAATTAGCAGCAGGAGTGAGTTTGACCTTAATTAAATTATCCACCCCCATTTAATTGAATGTCTTTTTCTTTAAGGTGGAATGAAAGAACAAGATTTAATGTGCATTAAGCTTCATGGTGTGAGCAAAGTCGGCTTAAGGAAAATTATTGATTTCATTTATACCGCAAAGCTTTCTCTTAACATGGACAACCTTCAAGACACACTGGAAGCTGCCAGTTTTCTTCAGATTCTGCCGGTTTTGGACTTCTGCAAAGTATTTCTCATATCTGGGGTAAGGCGTTTTCAAATCTTCAGAACTTTTCCTGCAGTATACTCCGGTGTAGCCTGTTGAAAGGCTGCTGAATTTGTTATGTAGGCAGGTGAAACTTCGGCCATGAGAGAGAGGGCTCAGGCAGTGTGTGTTCTGGAACGAAGTTGAGAGGGAAACAGTACAAGGTGCCATTTTATAAAATGGAATCACTTCATAAAAGCCTTCTGTGTAATCCCATGACATCAGACAGGAATAGTGTTTGCTAACGGTATATATGTTAACCTGTTTACTGACGTTATATATTTTAATCTGGTTTTGTTTGCCTTCATGATATTAGGCAGGCAGGCTTTCTTAAATGGAATTCCATGAAAATGTAATTTGAACTTCTGTAAGTCTTTTAAACTAGGCTCAGTAATTTTTTTTTTCTTCCTTAAATACGGGATCTAGGTCTTGAGAAGAAGTAACACGCTACGTGACAGCCTGTAAGATATAAGTCTTAGTTCCATAGAAACACATCACCTACTAAATCATTTTTAGCCTCTCTTAAGAAATAGGAGAGGGTACAACTACCAATCAGTGAACGCCTTAGCAGTCACATGGTTCCTGAAGGCCCTGCCCTATTTGAGACCCTTAAATTTGACTTCCGGGAAACAAAATGCTTTGGTTGCAAAGAAATATTGCCAAGAAGATTTCTACAGCTTATAGAGCTTGCTTTTGTGACTGAAAATTATGGCAGTGGTAAATTTTGATATATTTTCTGATTTATTAAATAAGTGGAGAATACATTTTTCTATAATTGATTTAAATTCATACCAGTTTTAATATTGGTGAATAATTGCTGTTGAGCTTTTTTAAATTTGCAGTTACTAAACCGGGAGCCCCGTTTTTAAAACCCTAAGTTTCAAGAGAACATGTCCTTAGTGCTTTTATTAATAAGCTATTCCTTATCTTACAGAGTCAGCCAACAGCTAATTTAACCGGGCTATTGAAAATATGTTTTGTTTCTGTGTTTCCATTTTAAAGTACTCACACGACTGCCTCACAATTATTTATAAACTTTAAAACTAACTGCTATTTTTCAGGGTTTTAAGGCAGTGTGGTGTTATAGAGTTTCGTGTTGTCCTATTCGCTATTGTATAAGTAGCCCGCATGAAGTTTGTTTATTTCCCATGATACTGTTCGTCGTCGTTACTGAATCTGAGCACTAAATTTCCTTTTAATTTAATCACACAAGGCCCTTCCCCTTAGGACCTATCAGCATCTCTCCTCTAGTTTTGTGCCACTGATACTATATGACAGCTTCATCTCAAGGAAAAAAGGAACTGAATTACATGTATTTTTTAAAGGTATCAAGTCCAACAATTAACTTAGTAATAACACTTAATGCTTACATTTATAGACTCTTAACATTGCTTTACACTGATCTCAGCAACACCTGGTCATCCTGAGCCAAACTCGGTACAGTGTGGTGATTCTTTGGAACTAATCATTAATAAGAGACATTTATTGTCGACTTCTTCTCTAATATCAGAATTTAGTACTTATAACTTTAGATATTGGTTGTGATCTGTTCCTTTACCTGAAAGAAAAGGACCAAATGGAATAAAGCATGATTTATGAAAAGTCATAAAAGCATACAGTTGTCAAAGTAACAGTATTAGAAAACAATTTTGTTCTAGAAAACTCTAAAACAAGTTTATTTAAAGATGACATCACAGTAATTTTGCAATAGTGATAAATTTTCTGTAATTAGAATGTTGATTCTTTCACCTGTTTGAAACATTTATTATAACTGTGTGTTTTACCTGTTTGGAAATTTCTTCATTTTTATGAACACTTAATATTGTCTTAAAGATTAAATTCTTCATTTCTAGTGTCCTCTGCAGACATCCTAAAACCCATTTCTAAAGGAGAAGAGGCTTGTCTCAGACAAAGCTTACCTGTGGTATAGTTTATTCCTCCTTCTCTTGGTTTTAGAACTTTCTATGAGCTCTGAGGAAACACCTCTTTTCTTAGCACCATTCTGTTTACCTGTCTTTCATCCTGTTTGCTAAGGATATGTCTGCATGATTTTACTGTGGAAATATTCCATCTCAGAATCCATGATGATTTTTGAGAGCAGTTGGTAGATTATTAGCATAAGGATTATATAAAATCCAACTTTTCCTTTATCCTTCTTTCATGCGTTCTATTTCTTAGTTAAATGTTCAGCCTTACTCTGTTTAACAATTTCCTATTTCCTTCTCAGCAATCAAGTGGATCAGGCAAAAGAGTAGCCCTTGGGTGTCTTTTCTACTTATAAGAACTGGAAGTTTCGAGATAATGTATTTTTCAAAGGTAGATTTGTTTTGAGTTTTCCCACAAGCTAAGTTTTATGGATAGTTTTTAAATAGAACAATCTCATGTTTTAAGGATTGTGTGCTTAAACCAAAGGTTTTGAGTGAATAGATTTATGTTTTTATTTTTATTTTTTTATTTTTTAAAGATTTTATTTATTTATTGGAGAGAGAAAGTAGGAGCAGGGAGGAGAGGGAGAAGCAGTCTCCCCGTTGAGCAGGGAGCCCGACACGGGGCTTGCTGGGATCATGACCCAAGCCGAAGGCAGACGCTTAACCGACTAAGCCACCCAGGAGCCCCAGGTTTATGTTTTTAATGATATGGTGTGATTATACTTCACATAAACAAGACACTACTTGGGTTTGAGCTTTTAGAAAGAAAAGTTAGCTTCCAGTACATCTATAGTCTATCCCATTCTTAACCATTTGTGTAGGTGAAAATGTGACTCAGCAAATAACTCACAAAACATTTTTATGGTAGTTTTGAGTGACAGCTTTAAAGATTTATTTATTTGAGAGAGAGAGAGTGCAAAAGGGGGGAAGAGCAGAGGGAGAGGGAGAGAATCTCCAGCAGACTCCCTGCGGAGCGCAGAGCCCCACTTGGGGCTCAATGCCTTGACCCTGAGCCGAAATCAGGAGTCAGACACTCAACCGACTGAGCCACCCAAGCGCCCCTTGAATGATAACTTTAAATACGATAATATAGCCACCCTCACCTTTGGTGAGGTAGAAGCACCAGTGTTCTAGAACGGAGCACCAGGCTCCATAGAACAAGAACCACTCCCCGGCCAACGTGGTCATCTTTTGCAGTAATGCTTTTCTCTTAAGGTATTAATTAGTATTATAGTTTATGGGATCTGGTGCTTTTGTTCTCGCTATGTCACTTTCTGGCCAATTGTAGAAAAGAAAACTATGAAGCGGATACAAAGAGATAAGAGCAAAGGATGTAAAGCAGAGTAGGTAAAACTGTCTGTTAAACTAAAAACATTCTCTTGTATATCATGGAGATGATGGAAAATTACCTTCGTTTAGTTACGGGCCGAAAAATGACATCTGTTTTTGTCTTTAGGACATTGTATAACTACAGCATGCTAAATGCTGTGCAGCCATTCCCTGATTTACAAGCAGGTTGTGGTTAAATTTTTTGTTTATCATTTGTCTGCTACTTGGAATGTGTGACATCTAGCATTTGCCCCACGGAATTACTGTTACGGAGGACTACAGGCTAGCAGCAAAACCCAATTTTTAACATAAGGTTGCTGAAGGAGGACATTTGTCATTGAACTGGAAATGTTATAATTTAAGTATACAGTTATCCAGAATAAACAAACCAGAATGAAAGTGGGCAAAAAAAACATTTTCTTTTTCTATAAAAGCATATTTAATCAGAGAAGGAAGATGCCATTGTGCTTTAGACTTTCTTTAAACTCATTTGAAGTTGTGTGTGTGTGTGTGTGTGTGTGTTTTTCCTTGATGTGTTTATAGCATTGGTTCCCCTTGTAGATTTATTATCACTGATCAGGGTGGGGAGGTCACAATGAAATGTAGAGAAATTTTATTGAGGCGACTGGGGGTAATAAAGAATTAGCGACAGTGGAAAACAAAAGAGGTGAGGGGCGCCTGGGTGGCTCAGTCGGTTAAGTGTCCCACTCTTGGTTTCGGCTCAGGTCATGATCTCAGCATCGCCGGATCAAGCCCCACATCAGGCTCCACGCTTAGTAGGGAGTCTGCTTGAGGTTTTCTGTCTCTCCCTCTCCCTCTGCCCCTCCCCACCCTCTCTCTGTCTCTCAAATAACATATATCTTTAAAATACAAAGAAAAGAAAGGAGGTGCATACGTGGGAGAGGTAAAAGGCAGAGAAAAGGAGTTCTCTCAAGGGAATAACGAAGGAAATCAGAATAAGTTATTGGAAAAGACAGTTTCTTTTGCTATTCAGTGATGATATCAGCAGCAAGCTTTGGGAATGTTCTTCTTGATGTCAGAATTTCCTGTATGGTAATTATGTTTCACATTCCTTGTTTGATCTAAATTGGATTTGCCCATAAAAATTAACAAACATGTCTTTTCAGATAATTTTTTTGCCTTTGGGGAGGTTTAATGCAAATCAGAGGAAAAATGGTATAGATAATTTTACAATGAATCAAAACTCTTCCTCCCCTCCCCCAACCAAACCATTCTTGACTTCCTTATTGTCAAGGCAGACATTCAGCGAGTAATACCCAGATACTCGTTGTTTATGGTTGAGCATCTATTCTCACTAGCTGGTACCCAGACTGTGCTGATTGTTAAATATTCTAAATATTATTCCTGCCTGTAACTTCAATCACCGCATTCTTACCCATCTGCCATGTGGGACTCCGTAGGGGAAGAAGAGGCCCAACCTGAGCTCAAACCAATCCATTCTCCCATGACCATTATAATACGTAATATTGTATCCAAGAAGGGACATGCATTCAGAGTGCAAAGCAGTAAGACAATTGGATCCCCCAAGCTGGAGACACACCATCAGTATTCCCCTCAGATGGCTGTTAGAATTTGAAGAAAGACAAAGACTGAGACAGAAAAGTTTTTGGTTTTTAATCATCTTTTTGTTCTTCTTACCAAAAGGTCCCTTCCCTGTGTCCTGTGATGTTCCCACCTGTGGAAGGAGGCCTGGGACAAGATGTCTCTTATATCCTCTGCCTGCCCCCCCACCCCCCGCCCCAAAGTAGCTTATTTGATTTCTTCCCAGTCTGTGGACTTGCTTTCTCTCTCTCTGCATTGGTTGTAGTTGATGTCAGGCTGCCATTTTAATAAACTAGATAGCACCAAGGAGAATCTGGTGCATTGACTATCTGAGGAGTCCCCCCCCCAAATCTGTCAACTAACTTCTTAGTCTTTGCTTTTCCTTGAGGGTACAAAAGCAGATACTCGTTTTCGTTTTTGCTTTTTTCCTAAGTGGAAGTTTATTCATGTAACGCATTGATCTTCAACAAAATAACATCACAGATTGCTGATGAAGCCTGTCATTAAAATATCATGTTATGGTAATGAAATGTTTGGGTGCATTGAGTGTGATTTGAACAATTTAATATAGTAGCAGTGAGTAACTATGTTAATGAGACTACCACTTTGAAAATTATGATGCCTGGAACTGCCTTTAGGGTGACCTAGGAAGGTTCTTTGATTACAGTAGAATAATTTATAATATTTTATATCAAGGAAAGCTAAATGTGCACTTGATTATTTTTAAAAGCAATTTTATTGGTTCTCATAAATGGTTGAGAAATTTTGTCCTTTTTTTGCTTCTCTATCCTTTAAAACACTAATATATATTTGAATTCATGTCTGTAATAACTCTTCTTTGGAATTTCGGCCAGGTTTTATATTCTTTTTTTTTTTTTTTAAAGATTTTATTTATTTGACAGAGAGGGACACAGCGAGAGAGGGAACACAAGCAGGGGGAGTGGGAGAGGGAGAAGCAGGCTTCCCGCGGACAGGTTTTATATTCAGATGAAATTAGAGTTCTTTCTACTTATGAGCTGTTTTTTTTAAAATAAGCTTTAAACTTCATATTTTATATTTCAAAATGTAATGTACTCTAATATATACATGAATTTCGTTAAATGTTACATTACTGCACGTATCCATTATTTAAATACTGTCTAGGCTAAATGTTTGCATATATGCTAACTGAAGCACTTTTAAGAATCATGACTGAGAGGTGGATGAAAATGAGCCATAATTGAATAATCGTGTATTTTTCCAAAATCGTTTACCATTATTCCATCATTTTGATCTGCTTATATTGTTAACTGTTATTCTAGACTTTGCTTCTATAATCCCTATAATCTATGATTAATTGTTTTAGCTTTGATGACACGCACTTCAAAAACAACTCATTTTCTATTACATAGTTTTTATCTGAGTTTCATTTTAAAATTAAGGGTTTGGTAATGTTTTATATTCAAAATGTATTGTATTTTTAGTTGTATCTATCATCACATCCTTAATTTTTATATTGCTGATAATTAGTGTTTAACCTTTGTTATATACCCACAGTGTGATACCTATAGTATGTGGGGTATAGAAAATCCTAGTCCTTCCATCAAGAAAATGACAGTTTGGGAGGTTATGAAATACCTTTCTCTGGTGATTTTTAAGAAAAGATTAGGCAGCTACCCGTATGTACTAGG
The DNA here is from genome assembly GCF_054177405.1 of Leptonychotes weddellii. NCBI lineage: Eukaryota > Metazoa > Chordata > Mammalia > Carnivora > Phocidae > Leptonychotes > Leptonychotes weddellii. Next base: position 27,006,240 of record NC_138385.1, read on the forward strand.
TGGTCTGTCACAGTCTTTTGCAGTTTTGTGTATCTGTCTCTGAGCATACCGATATATAGAGGATATTTTCCAAATGCCCTTAAATCAAAGGTAGGTTTTTTTTTTATGCTGTTATTTTAGTAATTGTCTTCCTACTGGATAAAGTTGAAGGGGGAAAAGGGGAAGGAAGTAAATACCTTGATCCCATTTCTAAATTACACAGTTTGGTTTTTAATTTTTTATCTCTGTTTGTTTTATATGCTATAAATTTAGACTTATATTTGGTGACCAACAACTGATGGTATCATTTTGCCTATTTGAAGTACCCAATTTTTTGTCATTTTTATTTGTAATTGTATCTGTAATGGTGAGAATCTGCAAACTTGGGAATAGTTAATTTTGTGTTCTCATCAACTTTCGCTTATCCATACTAGTCAATGTGTTCAAAAGTGCAAATTACCCTTTGCTCTGGGGAAAGGCTACTTCTTTCCTGCTCCAGAAAGTGGACTCATTACCCCAGATACTAATTCCTGCCACCCAAGGTGATTTGGGCAACTGGGAATTCACTGTAACTTCATTTACACAATGAAAACTTTTATGAGACGCCAACCTGCCACGCCTAAAATTGGATTGAAATGTACTTTTTATTAACCACACTGGAAATCCAAGGTACTGAATGGTGTGAAACTGTGTATTTCAAAAGGCCCCTAATTTCTTACTTTATTTTTCCTACTTCTTCTGTGTTGCAATTGTGTTTTAACTATTTTTTAATATATAGCTATTAAGGATAATAAGCAATTAAAATTTTTTGGCGATTCCCATAAAGCAAACCAGCTGCTTAAAATTGTTCAAATTCTTAATCAATCTATGAAAATAGCCTTGTGTGTGTGTCTTAACCTTTGAGCTTTCAGTGATGATATGTCTTAACTGGGCTGATATTTTATGCAGAGGAGTAATTATTTTAGTCTCATTTCAGCTTTTAAATAAAAGGATAATACAAGGATTAGCCAATTTTCTCTTAATCATCAGCCAATCTGTTAACAATGCAGTTTCGTTCGTGAAGTTTACATGACATACGTGAATACACACACTGAGAAAATTAAGAGAAAACTGAGTCCTTTGCCTGTGACCTGCTTGTGTGTTTGTATACACACACAGGTATTTGTATGGTAGGCTTGTTTCAGTGATTTATTCCTTGCATAATATTTGCTG